>NC_045791.1:55036725-56236725 GCF_009873245.2 Balaenoptera musculus
TAGCTAAAATAAAGCACAATTTTGGACCTGCCCTCTAGTGTTGAGAAAGCAAATCAAGTTCCCAAAGATCTTTAAAAAAAAACGTACAACCATGAAGTTCAGCAAGAACAGGTTTTATTTAACTAAATTTATATTGCTTTCTTTGAATTAATGTTAAACATATACATACTACTTCTATTTCACATATTCAAATATAATAAGTATAATTTTTCATTGGTCATCAGTGAACAAATTCTTTGAAATTATTTATAACTATTTAAAGCTAGCTTTAAAAATTTTTTTTGTTTTAGAAAAACACCACGAAATTACCGACAATTTACACATTTAAAAAATTGTCTAAAAAGCATGTAAACATCTACAGCTCTTCAATCAGTTGATAGTAAAGCTAATGCTGACACACAGTTTAAAAGACAGTTATTCATTTTAATCCTGAGTATCTTCATATTAGCAAAAATTATAAAGTGTGAAACTAGAAAATAATTCCTTACCTTGACGGCATTTTCAGAACCTTCCTCTTTAAAATCTTCGTATTTCATTACTTCAGCCATAATGAATCCTTTTTCAAAATCTGTGTGAATCTTTCCTGCAGCTTGAGGAGCCTTCGTCCCTTTCTTTGAATAGAAAGACCAGAGAAAACTAATTGCATTTAAGATGACTGATTGAAAGCGTAGAGTTTCTTTTCTCTGATCTGCTGTTGGGCTCAACTTAAACTTAGTTTAATATCAGTTAAGATGTCAGATACACAATTAGAACATTTTCAACACTGGGCACTATCTGTGCAGCAGATTTAGCACAGACAGATCAGTAGATATTAAAGAAGCGTAGCTTTGTTTTTCCTAATAGTCATCCACAGATTTATCGATTTAGATGCAGTGGTCTGGTTTCAGCGTAGGTTTCATTTCGATTTTCTATTCTTCACAGTGGAAAAAAGTAAGGATTTTAAATAGCTTTCAAGTTGAATTATCAAAGGTTTCAAAAAGATAAAAAGCCTTGAAGATTTCAGCTCATCTAAAGAACATATAAAAATCAATATATAAAAGGGATATTTTTAAGACATTTCCAACAAATCATACAATATATGTTCAGCAAATAATTTTAAAATCCTCATAAAATTTTAATAGAATTTTGAACACTTTACATAATACACCCTGCCTCTAACCATCATAAAGGAAAATTCAAGTTGATATAAGAAGAGAAATGCCTTATAATTATCCCATATGTTAAATTACAAGGACATACATTCCAGACACACACAACCATGGAAAGAAATTTGAGAAATAATGGTGACCTAAAGGCTGCTTAATAAAGCATGTTAAAGTGGTAAGGAGTCTGACACTATAAAGCACAGTTTTTACAATAAAAGATGTATTGGGTTAATATGGCTACTCACTGATGCTTACCTGACTAAATATCATAGCACATTAAATCACGGATATGTACAATCAGTCTTAAGATAAACCAGCTTTCATATTTTCAAGCCCAGAATATGTTATCTTTCCTGCTGTACATACTTAAGTTTGGAAGTTTTAAGGCTTTAAAATATATAGTAAAAATAAACCCTGGCAATTTGTTTACCAACTTGGATTTGCTTTGACATTATTTTGTAAGTCTATATAAAAGGACCTTAGTTATAAGTCAATCAAACATTTTTTTACAAAGGAAAGAGGAGATCAAAGAAAAGTGAATCTCACATTCACAAAACGCATTTAACATTATGTTCAACGGACTCCATGTTCCTATCCATCTTAAATCAAAATAGATGTAACAATAAATTAAGGTAGTCAGTGAAAACAGAAATCAAAGCAGCCCTAAAATTTATCATGTAGCATACATTTAAAAAGCATAATAAAAGAATGAATAAGACACTGAGTATTTCTAAAAGTTCTGACATTATTTTTATATTCTGTAACACTATTTCGGATTACATATATTTCAAAATATTTTTCAACAGTAACTACCATATTACAATATATTTTCATTTAAAAGCAAGCCATTACAGTTCAGTTTCTATTGTCCTCTGGGAATAAATTAGTCATTCTTTCTGGTGGTAAATCAGTTATACATCAATATTTAAAATACATATCACATTACTAAAGAAGATTGAATATAAAACACTGCAAAAATAAACACTACCTTTATGAATTCAAATTTAAAAGGCCATGAATTATTACACATTGAGTTTAGCTCTTTGAGCCCAACTGTGTATCTATGAAGAGCATAATGATGTCATATTGCTTTTATTGCTGAAAATGTAATCCGAGCAAAGCAAAGGAGGAAAGAACCACCCGCAACCCAAACAAACTTAGCGAATACAAAATGAAAAGCAACATCAATTTCACTGCAGACAAACCCAGTCACACAGATTAAGCAAGCACAATACTGGTGCGTCTTATCTCTGACCACAGGAGGAGGGTAGACAGATTCTACAGGATGAAGAAATTCAGACTATGTAATAGGCAGAATCAATTGTTACCTGCCTCAATCAATGCCGCTCCACTTTCACTGTTCAGCAGCTCACAAATAATTAAAGTTATCCTGGACAAAAACCTCATCTGTAATGACTAGCTAACCGCCACCATGACAAACTTCAAAGTCAGTGATATCAATCTGAATTCAATAGTGTGGAACTGGATATAGCTGATGAATAAGTATGAATCTTACCCTGATGGTCCATGCACGCACTTCATCTGGGCCTGCAGTGAAAAAGTATTCTAGTTGGAGTGCTGCAAACCCAGCCTTAATGATCTTTGGCAAAGCGCTGAAATAAAATGTAACAAATTCACTCAACATATAAGTTGATTGTGCCAGAGATCAGTACAAAGCTAAAATTATTCATTTCAAGCAGAAAATGTTAGAGATATTAGTAAATGACCATTCATCTTTTATAATGCACTTGAAGAAGTCAGAAAGCACATCACTATTCGTAAAAAATCCCTTCTAAAATTGGGTTTAATTGTACTAGTCTGAACATATCATTTTGAATTGTTTATTATAAAAAAAAAAAAATTTGATCTACCCATTCTATGATTATTTTCCTCCAATATCAATTATTTCCAGGACGTGGGTCATGAAAGCAAAATTATTTGATTGAAATACAATGTTTAAACAATATATTACTGTTACTCAGAAAAAATTAAGGCAACTGATTCACCCTTTCCCCTCCCCCACTGAACATGACGAAAGAGTTTTGGCGATCATTCCTTCTCAAAAATATACATAACTAATACCTATGTTATAATTAAAACACTGTACGGAGATGACAGATGACAGTTAAAAACTTAATTTAAAATAAATCTTTTCACTCTGTCTCATGGTAAAGAAAGGAGAAGATTCCCTCTTTATAATGGTAATTACTCTGTCATTTATTATTCTATCAGCGCAAGCAATTAAATTACTGCAAGGAAATAGTTGATAATAAAGTGTAGGGAAAATGAATGCTAATTAACCTTTGTGTCATGTTCGCTTCCAGATACTTCTGTCTCTCCTCAGCACTCAATTCTTGCAACTTGAGTTCCAAGGCCCCACTAAACGGAATGACCAAGGCACCTGGGTCATACTTGTCCACCCACTCTTTAATTTTTATCAACCTGTAGACAAAAAAGGGCACAACATTATCTTGTAGTGCATGCATGACTGTACCACATTCATTATTATCAAGTAGCACATACATATTCATAAGAATTGCACGGTTTTATGATGCCATCTTTTTGTGTATAGCTTTCCAAGGTCAAGGCATTAACAGGCAGCAATTGCTTCAGGTATACGCCATAATATTTTACTGTAATCTAGTTTTACTTTAACACATTATCTATAGGAACTAATACAAATATTTTAAAACTTTTTACAGTTACACTAAATTTGTTCAGCATTAACAACTGTGACCTTGAAAACCTCAATGTTATGATTTATTATTTTCCTTACTTTACAAAGTATACTTTTAAAAAGCAAAAACACAAAGTTCTATATTTATAGGAATCACATCTAAAAGCGTCAGCTAATTTCGAAGAGCTCTGACAAATAAATAATTTGTTCCACCCAGATATCTATATGCCTGGTTCAGTTCCTTCTTGGACTAACAAGACTTTACAGTTGTCACTGGTTTTGAGGGAGATTTTTGTTAATTAAAAAAAAAAAAAAGTCCGGAAATATAGATTTACAAAAACTTAGTTGATTGTGTACACATTGTTCTTATGAATCTCACTTTTGTAGGATCATGAATAATAGAACTACAGAGGAAATAAAGTAGTTTAATAGCAAAAGGGTTTGGAAAGCCTAATCAGTTAGGAAATTGATATCTTGTGTTACCTGAAAAGACATGATTGAGTGATTTGTTTCAAAACGTGGAGTATTTTAGCCAAGTGGTAGTTAGAACATAAATGAGATAAGTGTAGTGAGTATATTAACAAGGTTCTGATCCTACCACTTTGCTAGCTTTTTATTCCTGGGCAGGTTACTAAACCTTTCTAAGCCTCAGTTTCCTCACCTATGGAGATAATAATAGTACATATTATAATGTAGGTAAAGAACCTAGAAAAGTAAAGCGTGGCATATAGTAAACAAATATTAACAGCAGTTAGTATTGTTAATTTTTATTCTCAGATAATCATAGCATATGTGCCTAGATTCTGGAATAGAGCTTAGTATAGAATTGGATATAGATTTCATAGTTCAATATATATCATAGTCTCACATAGTTCCACTTGTCTCCCATATTTAGACCAAGGTTTTAATAACTATCATGGTAAAAAAGTGAGGAAGTTATACTTAAATAAACAATGCAAATGTCACTACAGTGGATAAGAAACACAAGAACTAAATCACAAATTCATCAACACTCACCCATCAAAGAAAATGGCAGGGATGAGAGTTATTAGAAAATTAAGAATATGGTCTACTGAGTAGAATGGGATAAAGGAATGAAAAATTCACACAATAGTTCATACATGTTTGTTATACAAGGCTAACCTATAATTTACTTATTTAATATTTATCAGGGTTTTTGATCTTCATAATATTTTTTTTCCTCTTTTGGTCACATCCTAAAAATAACGAACCAATCCCTAAAATGTATTTTGGAATAAAGTATGTATCCTTTAAAATAGGGAATCCAAACCAGCTATTTTCTTATCTAAAATTATGAAGGAAAGGTTAAAGAAAAAAGTAAAAATTTAAATTGATACTTCTGCCTATAATAACATTATGAGATTCTAACTTATTTTATAGACTTACAGTATTCAAACAAAACTGTATATTAAAATTTACCATCAATGGTTTAGTAACATACATTTATTATACAAGTCAAAATCAAATACGTAATTTAAAAAAAAGGAAAATCACATACCAAATATTGATTCAATGAAAGTAAAATAAAACAAGCCCATGTAAAAGGATAACATATATATAAAATACATTTTGTTTCATAAATATGGTCAACATAACTAATAAAACTAGAACTGTTATGAGACAACAAGATAAGAAATAATTACTTTGGCTGAAACATCAATTCAGAATAACAATAGTTTTACCCTGTCATTTTAACAGCCTTTCCTGCAGATTCCTCAGAGGGATTATTTGCATTCCTCAGGTGTTCTATTGTACAATTCAGATGAATAAAGACTTACAAATCATTCCTCTACCGCCAATGTGAGACTTTGATCTGGTGAATACACCATTGTACCTTAACTATAATTGGCAAAAAACCTGACAGTGTAGAGCATCACAAGCTTAATAACAAAGGAGAATATCTCAAAGTGTTGACAGATGATCTTCATAATGCAGAAGCAGAGCTGGTACATTTTAGCAATAAATGAGCACTGAGGTCTAAAGGTCTCTAAAGTGACTGACATCAGACCTGCTATAGCCTCACTAAAAGAAAAAGGTACCGTAGCACTCTCCGTAAAGTGAGTTAGGTCTTTGCCTGCAAGCTTCACTTTTGTGACTTTCACTGTCATAGAAAACACAGGGAAGATGAAAAGTGAGTTAGGTTCTTTGGCTGTCTGCTTTACTTTTGTTACTTTTACTATCAAACAAAAGCGAGAAATGTCCCAAAGTGATTTTAAATTACATATTTGAAATAAGCCTTGAGTAATTAAAAATATGACTTGATTTCAAGATTATAGGCTGAAATACATATAATATATCTGTTAGGTCTTATGGTTACAAAAGTGTGATAATGAGGCCAAGATCACAAGTTTGAACCCCATTGGGACCAGTTACCTTTTGCAGAAAGATGTCTATTCTATTGCTACAAACCATACCCCAAACTATAGTTAGTCATCTAAAAAATGTGAGCTATTGGCACATGAGGGATATGGAAAATCAAAGTTGAGCTCAGTACCACTACTAGAAAAACAGTTTCAAGTACATTCTGTCAAAGTGACTGGACAGTAATCTCCATACACAAATGTTAGCAAATGTCTAAAGAAAACTATCTAATTGTTAGTAACCAAAATAATAATGATATTGTCATAGAATATCAAATTATATGAGAGGAGAAGAAACAGTAAAGACAGTACATTTCTAAAGAGTTAAACTGTAAAGACTTTCAGAGCATTCATTTTATAAATTTATATAAATAGATTATTGCACAAAGCCAGAGATTACCAATAAGGAGCCGGAGCCACACTGATTTCCCCAAAGTCTCATGAGGGACAAATGGAAAGAGGAACTGCCATTAGTTGTATTTTTCTTCCTAGTAATGATTCCACAGCAAGGAGACTAAGCAGGGACAATCAGTTTTCAGGCTAAAGGGTTATGCTTTGAGATACACTGGCAGGTTACGATCTGTTAGTGTCTTCGGACAAATGAGATCTTTAATATTAACCTAGCATTAGATTTCTAAAAGATTATGTCTCAAATTTACCTTTGGTCTTATAACCTGACCTTCTTATCCAATCTTGAAATTCCAGATTCCATAATTTGATTTTCCTAGGGTTAATTTACATGGTTTATATTTCTCTTCCCAGATACAAATTTTATCTAAAAATTATATTTGTTTCTCTTTCAATTCTACCTGTTCTTTTTGGGTAACATGTTACTCTTGTTTAATGAATTCTTATTCTCTTTCAAAATTTTTAAAAGATTAACTTAAAAGTTCCTTTCAGACTGCTCTAATTATTTCTAATTTCTTGTGTATAACTCTGTCCCCACCCCCCCCATCATATGCCATCTGCTAATGACCTCTCAAAACCACTGGCTCCTGTGTATGTGTTGTGTTGTTCTTGGATGTGTGGTCATTTGGCAGGAGCCATTTTGTTCCAAGAGAATCTGTGCTCGGCTGCTGGGTTGCTGACATAGTTTTGTGGTTGTTTCTTCTAGGGAAAGACCTATGGAAGGTCTTGGGCTCCAGATCACTTTGACGCTTAGAGTTTCTGCACTAGGTTACTGGTAATGCAAATTGACCTGCTTCTTCTTATAGTACAGTCCCAGTCTCTAGTTTCCTGAGAATAACAGTTTCTTCCCTTTTCCAGAAGGGGTGGGAGCTAGGGGGTGCAATTTTCTAGCACCTGATCCTGGAAAGGACAGCTCTTTCTACGCTTTATGAGTGAGCCTTGTTCCAGCACCTGTAGCCTGGGGCCTGTGCTCTGAGTCTTATTCCTATATGGAAACTAAGGCCTCTAAGCCATATGAGCTCAGTTTTCCCTGAGGGCCATACACTGTTGAGTTCACTTTCGACTGTCACTGAGTTTCCTCTTTGCTTTTGGCACCTAGAGAATCCTTTTTCTTGCTTTCAAGTCCTGCCGCGTTCTAAAAATATCACATCATCATCAATACTATCTTTCCTGGTTATTTCCTCTGGTGTTTCTATATATTAGAAACAGGAAGGGAGCCTCCTATATTGGTTCAGTCTACCCTCTTAACTGGAAGCTCTCCATACTAGAGTTAAATCCTCCATTTTATTGTGTCCTAATACAACAGCTTTCAAACTTTTTTTGACCATCACCCACAAGAAGAAATAGATTTTATACCTGATTCAAACATATGGTGCACACACACATTATTTTCATATACATATCCAAACTGAGACTGGTTTCACAAAACAATACTTACCTTTATAATGGGAATCTCAATGGTATGATGGTATCTCAATGGTATGATATTCTGCATAAAACTAAATTATTGAAACTTAAACTCCTGAAATAGTTTTCTCTAATATACTTTAATAAGAATTTTAATTTATTCTTTTCTACACTTCATGCTCATCCAGCCATTCAACTATCCCCAGCTACTCAAATTCTGATTTTCTAAAAATCCTTTAAAGATGGCTTAACTTAGCTCTAAAGCCAAGTTATATTACCATTTATGATATCTTTGTTGAACATCAGAACTCTCTCAAATCTGCTTATTCTACTTTCCAGCATCAAAGTAGATTTAAAATCTTTAAAATTGTTACATATGGTAATATTAGGTCATTATACACACCTTGTATGGTTTCCTGTGTGAATCTAGGTCTTAACTTTAAAAAAAATTATCACTGATATCTTGCTTTTGACTGAATATAAATGCTGGCAAGAGCCATATGTCAGTACTCAGAAAATGAGGCAACTTACACGTCAGAGGATCCAGGGCTGGTTCATGCAGTAACTTAACATGATTCAGTCAATGTTATTAAGGACATGATCTTTACTAAGCTAGTTCCACTCATGTTGTTCAAGGTACAGATATACCAAAAATCCAGGGGGCACTGATAATCACTAGTCTCCTCCCTTGCAGATTTACTCCCATTTCTATTAAAACCGCTCAAAGTCCCAAATAATGACTTTAAGATATCACATTTTTCTTTTCCATTTTCCAAACATGATCACTGCAAATTAATGTCGATTTGCAGTGTTCTAAAAGAAAAAAAAAAGAGTAAGGCTTGTGGAAGGTAAGGCTATCTTCTTAAAGATGACATAAACATTATTTATTAATCCAGTTATTTTACAAATGGCAACAAATAATACTAGAAACCTGCACTAAAATTAATACCACAGGGCTTCCCTGGTGGCACAGTAGTTAAGAATCCACCTGTCAATGCAGGGGACACGGGTTCGAGCCCTGGTCTGGGAAGATCCCACATGCCGCGGAGCAACTAAGCCCGTGCGCCACAACTACTGAGCCTGTGCTCTAGAGCCCTTGAGCCACAACTACTGAGCCTGTGTGCTGCAACTACTGAATCCTGCGCGCCTAGAGCCTGTACTCTGCAACAAGAGAAGCCACCGCAATGAGAAGCCCACGCAAGCAACGAAGGGTAGCCCCCTCTCACCGCAACTAGAGAAAGTCCACGCGCAGGAACGAAGACCCAAAACAGCCAAAAAAATAAATCAATAAAATAAATAAATTCTAAAAAATAATAATAAATAAATAAATTTATATAAAAAATTATCTTGCAATGAATAAACAGGAGAAAACATCAGGGTGAATCCTAATTACTTTGTGTAAATAACAGAAATCCCATTCACCAGCTGGCAACTTGTCTGAGAGTGGGCATGTGAACTAGTTCTGGTCAATAGGGCATGAGAGGAAGCCTGCTAGGGGCTTCAGGAGGATTCTGAAAGGCTCCTTTGGCTCTTAAAAAGGGAAAAGAAGAGTGTCTCTGCTGGACACTATGTCTGGATCTTACCGCTAGAATTCCAGCAGCCATACTTTGACCAAAAGAATGGATGTAGGGAAAGATGAGAAAAACCCTTGTTCTTGAAACTGTCACAGGAACACTGAATTAACCAAACCTGAAGACAAACTACCTTGGGTTTAACTATTACATGTTGGGATTGTCTTTGTTATTTGTAGCTGAAAGCATCTTGATACTGATAATGACCACATTTGGGGGCTATCTTCATTTGAGTATATGATAGCAGCTCCTCTTAACTGGTCTAACTTCAATGTATTCTTTAAGAAACCAGCTCCTGTAGAGCTTTCCCTGAGCTTCCACACAGATAGATGTTATTACCACACTCCACCCTACACTATAAATTGCCTATTTTTTGGTTATCTCCTCCCACTATAATAAAAACTTCTTGAGGTCAGGGACTTGTCTTTGTTCCCTGATATATCTACAGAACTCTCCTAGCACAGCGCTGGCATATAATGGATGCAAAGTGGAAAGTGCTCTGACTAATAACTAGCTGAGGGACTACGGGCAGTATTTAAGTTCTCTTAGCTTTAGTTTACCCACCTGCAAACTGTTGAGTAGTTTTCAAACTGTTCCGGGTTCCCTATAGGAGCTCCCAAGGTGCTAGGAGGAGAAACGGTGGAGAGAGCAAGAGAGGAAGAATAGGAAGGTTCTGGACCCTCCACTTTTGCATTTTAACCAGAGCTGCGTCACTCTTATATGCTGGATTTTTGCATCAGATTTCATCAGAAGAAAGAGTTCTGTTGTTTTTAACAACTCTGAAGTTCAATGATTAAATGATCCTTTTAAGATGGAAAATTCTACCATTTTATGGCATATGCCAGAAATTGAACAAATACAAGTGCTGAAATCTTTAGGCACTTCAGATTTCTGCTTAAATGTTACTTTCCACCATCTTAAAAAAGAAGCCTTTCCTTTTCCATTTCCTGTCACTCTCTATTCCCGCACCCTGACTTATTTTTCTTCATCACACATGATATATTATGTTCTTTTTTTACAAATTAATTAATTAATTTGGCCATACCTTGCAGCATGCAGGATCTTAACTTCCCGACCAGGAATCGACCCCACGCCCCCTGCAGTGGAAATGCGGAATCTTAACCACTGGACTGCCAGGGAAGTCCCATATGTTCTTAATGTTTATTATGTTCCACCCATTATTGGTAAACCCACTTACTCAGTTATTAGGGAAAGGAACTTTTTGAATATTTTGTTCGCTGCAATATTTCCAGAACCACTTATGACAGTGCCTGGCACAAGCATATGCTCAATAAATGTTGGGTGGATCAATAAATAGGAAAGCTGAAAGTTAATCTAAAAGATTAGGTAATGAACACTCAGAAGTAAGTATGTACTTCCTAGCTACCTGTCTCTTCTGCCAGAGTCAACCTTTAGAAATTAGTAAGCTAACAGTAATCAAGACAGTTTGGTACTGGCACAAAAACAGAAATATAGATCAATGGAACAGGATAGAAAGCCCAAAGATAAACCCACGCACATATGGTCACCTTATCTTTGATAAAGGAGGCAAGCATATACAGTGGCGAAAAGACAGTCTCTTCAATAAGTGGTGCTGGGAAAATTGGACAGGTACATGTAAAAGTATGAAATTAGAACACTCCCTGACACCATACACAAAAATAAACTCAAAATGGATTAAAGACCTAAGTGTAAGGCCAGACACTATCAAACTCTTAGAGGAAAACACAGGCAGAACACTCTATGACATAAATCACAGCAAGATCCTTTTTGACCCACCTCCTAGAGCAATGGAAATAAAAACACAAATAAACAAATGGGACCTAATGAAACTTAAAAGCTTTTGCACAGCAAAGGAAACCATAAACAAGACCAAAAGACAACCCTCAGAATGGGAGAAAATATTTGCAAATGAAGCAACTGACAAAGGATTAATCTCCAAGATTTACAAGCAGCTCATGCAGCTCAATAACAAAAAAACAAACAACCCAATCCAAAAATGGGCAGAAGACCTAAATAGACATTTCTCCAAAGAAGATATACAGATTGCCAACAGACACATGAAAGAATGCTCAACATCATTAATCATTAGAGAAATGCAAATCAAAACTACAATGAGATATCATCTCACACCGGTCAGAATGGCCATCATCAAAAAATCTAGAAACAATAAATGCTGGAGAGGGTGTGGAGAAAAGGGAACACTATTGCACTGTTGGTGGGAATGTAAATTGATACAGCCACTATGGAGAACAGTATGGAGGTTCCTTAAAAAACTAAAAATAGAACTACCATACGACCCAGCAATCCCACTACTGGGCATATATCCTGAGAAAACCATAATTCAAAAAGAGTCATGTACCAAAATGTTCATTGCAGCTCTATTTACAATAGCCAGGACATGGAAGCAACCTAAGTGTCCATCATCGGATGAATGGATAAAGAAGATGTGGCACATATATATAATGGAATATTACTAAGCCATAAATGAAAAAGAAATGAAATGGAGGTATTTGTAATGAGGTGGATGGAGTTAGAGTCTGTCATACAGAGTGAAGTAAGTCAGAAAGAGAAAAACAAATACAGTATGCTAATACATATATATGGAATCTAAGAAAAAAAAAAAAAAAGGTCATGAAGAACCTAGTGGCAAGATGGCAATAAAGACACAGACCTACTAGAGAACGGACTTGAGGATATGGGGAGGGGGAGGGGTGAGATGTGACAGGGTGAGAGAGTGGCATGGACATATATACACTACCAAATGTAAAATAGATAGCTAGTGGGAAGCAGCCGCATAGCACAGGGAGAACAGCTCAGTGCTTTGTGACCACCTAGAGGGGTGGGATAGGGAGGGTGGGAGGGAGGGAGATGCAAGAGGGAAGAGATATGGGAACATATGTATATGTATAACTGATTCACTTTGTTATAAAGCAGAAACTAACACACCATTGTAAAGCAATTATACTTCAATAAAGATGTTTAAAAAAAAAAAAGAAATTAGTAAGCTATAGTTGACTTGACCATTGGAGGTATGCACATTTACTAGAATGGTGAAGTGAAAAATTATACCAACATTAGGTGAAGTACACCTAATTCAGGTAAGGCTCTACAAAGAAAAACTCATAGTATGGTGGGATTATTTTCATTCCCAAGGTAAAATCTGTGGCTTGATCTACTGTAATTCAAGTCAGAACCATCAAGGTTCTCTTGAGAATGTACCAAAACGAGCACCTTAAACTTCAAAATGTTCCCTGCATCTCAGGCTTCTTACCTCTTGCAAGGCTACCAGGTTAGGATTTGCATTCATACTAAGTGGTCCCAAGCAGGGTACATTTTTTGATACTTTAGACCAGTGTTTCTCAAAATATAGTTTCTAGACCACCTGTGAATCTAAGGACTCTACCAAAAAACCTAGATTTATGATCGCTAGAAGTGGGATTTGCACCTAACCCTTACAACACTCTGCACTTCGATGTCTGAGAGCCATTATTTGTGAATCTCTGCCATTTCTTTGCAATTTGATATTCTAATCTTAAATGTTACACATAGAAATATTCTGTTAACAATAGTTGTCATGAGGTATAAATCAATATTTGTAGCTTGAGACTATGAAACTCTGTTAGCTACAAGAAATCTTCCCAACTATATTATGATCCTATAGATGAGATTTAATTACTTCTGGCCATAGTGCCCCAGGATAAACTATCTTTTCTTCCACTTTTGTACAAAGGTTGATTCAATCTATAATCAAAACATAAATTTATAGAGAGAGCCGCAAATCTTGATTTAACTACCACAGATACAAATTTTTTAATGTAGATGGTATCAGAAATGGGACTACCATACCCAGACTATTTATGAAGATGAAGAAAGTCAAAAAGACTATCTTTGACAGATTGGGAAAGATAGAGGAGAAGATCCTTGGAATAAGAGAACATGTGTATATGTGGGGAGAGAGAGAGAGAGCATGTGTGACAACACATGTCATCGCGGTAGTGTGCCAAAGAAATACAGTATCATAAAGATGATGAAAACTTCAGAATCCAGTCTTTTTTGAGACTGGGCTAAATTTATGAAGGGCTTATAGATGATAAATAAAACTAAACTGAGATAGGAATATATTTAACAAAAGAAGTATACTTGTAACAAAAACTACAAAGCATCATTGATAGAAATTAAATACCAAAGTAAATGGAAAGACATCCGTGTTCATGGATTAGAAGACCTAACAACATTGTTAATAATTCATCTACAGAGTCAATGCAATCTATCAAAATTCCAGCTGCCTTTTGTGCATTAATTGACATGCCCATCGTAAAATTCATATGAAAAATGAAAGAACCCACAATAGCCAAAACAATCTTGGAAAAGAACAAAATTAAAGGTCTCACCCTTCCATATTTCAAAACTTACTATAAAACTAGAGTAATCAAGACTATGTGGCACTGGCAAAAGACTAGACATATAGACTAATGCAATAGACTTGAGAGTTCAGAAATACACCCATACGGCTAGATCAACTGATTTTTTTTTAAATTTTGTAATTGTGGTTAAAAATAACATAAAATTTACCATCTTAACCATTTTAAAATGTACCACTCAGTAGTGTTGACTATATTCGCTGTTCTATAACGGATCTCCAGAACTTTTTTATCTTACAAAACAGAAATTTTATATCCACTGAATTTTATATCCACTGTTTTTCTACAACCCCACCCACTCCACCCCACCTCCAGCCCCTGTAAACCATCATTGTGCTTTGTTTTTATGAGTGTGCCTACTTTAGACACCTCTTATAAGTAGAATCATACAGTTTTTGTCTTTTTTTGTGATTGGCTTATTTTACTTCACAATGTCCTCAAGTTTCATCCATGTTATAGCAGATGACAGGATTTCCTTCTTTTTTTAAAGGCCAAATAATGTTCCATTGGATGTACATACCACATTTTGTTTATCCATTCATTCACTGATGGACATTTCTTTGGAGAAATGTTTATTCAAGTTCTTTGTCTATTTTTTAATTGTGTTATTTGGGTTTTTTGTTGTTGAGTTTATGATATGGTCAATTGATTTTTTTAATTAATTAATTAATTTTTATTTTTGGCTGTGTTGGCTCTTCGTTTCTGTGTGAGTGCTTTCTCTAATTGTGGCAAGCGGGGGCCACTCTTCATCGCGGTGCGCGGGCCTCTCACTATCGCGGCCTCTCTTGTTGCGGAGCACAGGCTCCAGACACGCAGGCTCAGTAGTTGTGGCTCACGGGCCTAGTTGCTCTGCGGCATGTGGGATCTTCCCAGACCAGGGCTCGAACCCGTGTCCCCTGCATTGGCAGGCAGATTCTCAACCACTGCGCCACCAGGGAAGCCCATGGTCAATTGATTTTTGACAAGGGTACCAAAACAATTCAATGGGGAAATAACAGTTAACAAATGGGGCTTAGGCAAGTGAATATCCACAAACAAAAGTTAAAATGGACCAAAGACCTAAATGTAAGAGTTAAAACTATAAAACTCTTAGAAGAAAGCAGGTGGAAATCTTCACGACCTTGGATTAGGCAATAGTCTGTTAGATATGACACTCAAAGCACAAACAACCAAAGAAAACACAAACTTTATCAAAATTAAAAATTTTGTGCACTAAAAGAGATTATCAAGACAGTGAAATGACAATCCATAGAATGGGGGGAAAAATGTTTGGAAATCATACATCTGATAAGGGCCAAGTAGAGAGACTACATAAAAAAATTCAATAACAAGACATGTGACAAGGATTTACTGTATAGTATAGGGAACTATATTAAATATCTTATAATAACCTACAATGGAAAATAATCTGAAAAAATATATATGTAACTAAATTACTTTGCTGTATACCTAAAACTAACACAAGATTGTAAATCAACTACACTTCAATAAAAAACACCACACAATAATAATTAAAACTTACAACTCAATAATAAAAAGGCAGAAACCCAATTTTAAATGGGCAAAGGATTTGAACAGACATTTTTCCCAAGGAGATACACAAATGGCCAACACTTAAGATGTTCAGTATCACTAATCATCAGAGAAATGCGAATCAAAACCACAATGAAATAGCATTCTACACCCACTAGGATGGGTAAAATTAAAAAGATGGACAGTAAGTGGTATATCCATACAATGGAAAGTAATTCAGTCATAAAAAGAAATCAAGTACTGATACATGCTACAATATAGATGAACTTTGAAAAACATTATACTAGGTAAAAGAAGCCACACACAAAAGGCTACATATTGTATGATTCAATTTATATGAAATATCCTCAATGGGCAAATCCAAAGAGACAGAAAGTAGATTAGTGGTTGCCAGGGGCTAGGTGGGGGAGGCAATGGAGAGTGACTGCTAGTGGACAAAGGGTTTCTTTCTGGGGTGATGAAAATGTTTTAGATCTAGTGGTGATGGTGGCACATTGTGGATATACTAAAACCTACTTTAAAAGGGAGAATTTTGTGTATATTAATTATCTGAAAAATAAAAAACCCAAAGCTGAACTGAGAATATAAAGATAAAAAACAAAAGTGCGAATATTCTGCACACTATGATTCTATAATGTCTAACCTTCCTGCAGAGGTAGAAAGGATCAACAGAAAAGCAGAGATTTTGGAGTAAAGCAAGTACTAATTCAAATGCCAGCTTAATCACATACCAGCTATAAGATTCTGGGAAAGCCATTTAAGCTTCCTGAACCTCAGTTTAATCATCAATAACACAAATAATATATCCTCACAGGTTGATGTATTAAAGTGCCTAGAAAAAAGGAGGCCTTCAAAGGCTAGCCCCCAAACTTAGCTGTTTCCTATCAGTGAGTGGGGTCATTCTCAACAGTTACTGTAGAATTAAAGTAACTGGAAAGAATGCAAGCACAATGATTGCAAATATATGTAGTAAATAACTATGTGTACTGATAAGCATTATATTAAACCTTGGGCAAGCAACTTTGAAAAAGGGGGTGTAACGGATGGGGGAGGAAAAACAGACAAATGCATAGTTTAAAAAGAGCATGATAAGCACTGTGATAGGGGAAGTAATGTGCCACAGGCATGACAAAGAGGAGGAGATGCATAATCTCAGTAAAGGAAGAATTTGGCCTCATTAAAATCAAGAATTTTTAGAAAAAGAAACCAATACATTTAATGGTCTTTTCAGTTATATAACGTTTTTTAAAAAATAGGAAAAGCAGAAAAGGAAAGGGGCTTTTGTTCATGACAGAGCTGAGATTTTGTGGGCCAGTAAGAAAGTAAGAAACACCCAAGGGAAAGATAAGTATGGGTATGTATGTCAGAATCAATCTGCACAGACCTCCTTTCCCATATGGATTCTTCTTCCTGAAGTTGTTCTTAATTCAGCCTCTGGAGGGTGCTTCCATATTCTAACAAAGAAGTCCATTCCCTCATGATCCCGTTTATCCAAATCCTCTATTTACCATGTGGGATACATGTGTATTTCATAAAGGAGCAACCCAGAAGGATACAAACCCAAGGCAAATAGTCATTGTAAAAAAAGAAAGTCACTCTTTCTGTATCTTTGGAGAACAATGATTTGGGGACAGTAAAGCAAGAAGCACTAAAAAAGAGAAGAGCTCTTAATGCAAACTTCAGTAGTTGCAAATAGATACATGGAACTATTCTTATTAACAGACATTTTCACAGATGCTAAATGGAACCATGTTAGATGAGAAATGAAATGTCTTTTCCCTGTCAGTGGTAAGTAATCTGTAGCAAAACTTCCAGCTGCTTCTGAAAGAAGACTTACTCTCTGTTATAGGAATATTTATTTTGACATAATTTGGTATGCATAGTCTTATACAAAGTGCCAATTGGCTTAGTGGAATATTTTTATACAAGAAAAGGGATAACTAGGAAATGAGGGAGTAGAATCACAGCTAGCAAAATTTGTAGTTGGTTTCATAGCTTGTAGTTTGTCCTAGCAAGTAATAATACGTCAGAGTCCATTATTTTACTGAAAAGACATTGTATGCAAAATGAACTTTTGTAAATAATATACAAAAGTTAATTTATTTTAATGAAAGGAATCCTATAATTAAAGGATTCCCACACATAATCCCTTTGCAAAGGGAGGCAGTATAGAATATGATTACAGAGTACTGCAGCCAGAGAGAGGAAGTATCCTAGCCGTGTCACGGAACCTTTCTAAGGTCTCAGTTTTCTCATCAATAAATGGAGATACTAATAGCATCTACATCAGAGCGTTGCTGTAAAGATTAAATAAGAAAGTTCATGTAACATGCTTAGCATAGTATCTGACACAAGGTAAGTGCTCAACATTTATTATTTATAAAGTGAAGAATGGCTTTGCCTTTTTTGAATACCTCAATGTTCAGAACAAAATTTCTTAAACAGAAGTGTGTTGTATATTTATCTGTGATCTGGCTATTAATCAAATTTATCTGAGAAGGCAGGTCTAAACACTAACCACTTCAAACTTTATTTAAAGGGATGTCTTTTCTTTCTTACTTTCTCCTTAAATTGCCCTGTCTGCTGTATAGGAAAACGGCAAGTTTTGCTACTCATTAAAATCACTGCTGAGTGATATTCTGGCAGTTTCTAAGAAGGGCAAAAAATTACCTAGGGATGCAAATATATAAAAAATAGATTTGAAGTGAACCAGTAGGAAGTATATTTGACTTTGTTATAATTTCTAAACCAATATGAATCAAAGGAGTCAGTCTAGGAACCACTTGTTACTTGCCTCTGAGTACGAAAAGCAGCTTCTCACTTCCTGTTCCCTGGCCATATTGGGAGACACAAAATTAATAAAACCTTTATTCCTTTGTTCCCATTCTTAGTTCAAAGGTTTCTCTCTACTGCCTTTACTCATTGCCTGCTACACTTATCTACTGTTTTAAATAAATTCACTTGAAAAGAAATTGCCAAAAGTAATTTTATTAATGACATATTACAGTTAAAGTATATTCTTGAGTGGTTTCTCTTACTTTACAATAAAATTTCTGCTCTTAGAATACATCAAAATAATAATTATAAGTGAGAAATCAAATGCTATGCAACTGACTTAAGCCCATGTTTAATTCTGTTCCTAGTGGAGATACATCTTTTCTCTAATAATTAGTCTAACAGTTATTAAAGGTACCCTATCTTTACACTGTATTCAAAGAAATAAAAATTAAAATAATATACCACTTTTTATCTGTCAAATTAGTAAAGATTAAAGCAAGAATAACACCCAGTGTTGGCTGGGGTTAAGGAAAAATGTACTTTCTTGGATGGCTACAAGGATGTTCATTGTAGTTTACTCACCAGAAGAAAAAAAAAAAAAAAGTCAAATAACCTCAATAGAAAACACTGGGGGATCTGGATAATCGAAAAGGGTTAATATCCAAATTATATAAAGGAATCATACAACTCAATATCAAAAACCAAACAATCTGATTTTAAAATGGGCAGATAACCTGAATAGACACTTCTCCAAAGAAAAAATACAAAAGGCTAATAGACACTTGAAATGACGTCCAATATCACTAATCATCAGGGAAATGCAAATCAAAACCACAATGACGTATCACCTCATATCTACCAGAATGGTTATCATCAGAAAGACAACAAATAACAAGTGTTGGTGAGGATGTAGAGAAAAGGGAATACTTGTGCACTGTTGGTGGGAATGTAGATTGGTGCAGCCACTACGGAAAAAGTATGAAGGTTTCTCAAAAAATTAAAAATAGAACTACCCTATGATCCAGTAATTCTGCTTCTAGGTATTTACCTGAAGAAAACAAAAACACTAATTAGAAAAGATATATGCACCCCTATGTTCACTGTAGCATTATTTACAATAGCCAAGATATGGAAGTAACCTGTGTCCATTGATAGATGAATGGATAAAGAACACACACGTGTGCGTGTATGCACACGCACGCACACACACACGCGCACACACACACACAATGGAATACTACTCAGCCATTAAAAATGAAATTTTGCCATTTGTGACAAGGTGGATGGACCTAGAAGGTATTATTATTCTAAGTGAAATAAGTCAGTCAGAGAAAGACAAATTCCTATGATCTCACTTATATGTGGAATCTAAAAAACAAAACAAAATGAAAACAGACTCACAGAGAACAAACTGGTGGTTACTGGAGGTTGGGTAAAATAGGTCAAAGGGATTAAGAGGTACAAACTTCCAGTTATAAAATACATAAGTCATGGGCATGTAATATACAGCATAGGGAATATTTAATAATACTATAATAATTTTATATGGTGACAAACGGCTACTAGACTTACGGTGACCATCTCATAATGTATTTGACTGCCAAGTCACTATGCTGTACAGTGAAACTAACATAATATTGTATGTCACTATAGTTTGCTTTAAGAAATAAAATATAGCACATTGATACAATAGCGTATCACACAGTAATTAGAAAAACTATTATAAAATATGTGCAAAAACATTCATGGTGTGTTAAAACTATTTACTCACACAAGAGGTATTTATTAAATATTTACTAGGTGCTAGCAAAGTGCTGGGTTGGTAGGAATAAATGAGATAAACATTGTCATAGTCTTCACAGAGCTTATCATGTCAGCGTGTTATCTCTTTAGGTATTTTAATGTATATTTGGATACACCTGATAGGGAACAAGAAGCTATTGGTGGCTTTTTTAAAAATTATTTTTTTGTTGCAGTATAATTAACAAAAAATAAAACGTACAGATCTTGGGACTTCCCTGGTGGTCCAGTGGTAAAGAATCTGCCTTCCAGTGCAGGGGGCACATGTTTGATCCCTGGTCAGGGAACTAAGATCCCACATGCCATGGGGCAACTAAGCCTCCACGCCACAACTACTGAGCTTGCACGCCTCAACTAAGAGAGCCTGCGTGCTGCAAACTAGAGAGCCCACGCGCCCTGGAGCCTGAGTGCCACAACTAGAGAGAAGCCCATGTGCTGCAACAAAGAGCCCACACACCACGACTAAGACCAGACACAGCCAAAAATAAATAAATAAAATAATAAATCTTTAAAAAAAGTATAGATCTTGTAGGTTACAATGAATTTTGAGAATTTTATATACACATGTAACCACCACCCCAAAACAGAGAACATTTCCATGTCCCCAGAAAGTTCCCTTATGACCTTTCCCAGTCAATCCACACTGCCTCTCCATGTTGCTGTGTATTTTATTGGTGAGGTATATGATTTCCATCACATAAATATGCCACAATTTATTTATCCATTTTTCTACTAATGTGAGTTGCTCCTGGTTTTGGGCCATTATGAATAAAGCTGCTATTTTGTGTAAGAAAACATTTATAAGCTATGAACATATGTTTTCATTTCTTTTAGATAAATTCTAAAAGTTGGAATTACTGGGTCAGAGGATAAATGTATACTTGAAATAAACTGCCAATTTTCCAAGGTGATACAACAATTCCTGCTCCCCTTTCCTTGTCCACTTTTGGTGCTGTTAGTTATTTTGATTTTAGCCGTTTTAGTGATTGTGAAATCATCTCACTGTGGTTTTAAACTGTCTTTCCCTGATGACTTAAAGATGCTGAGTACCTTTTCGTGTTTGTTCATGTATCTTCTTTTGTGAAATGTATGTCTAAGTCTTTTGCCCATTCTTAGAATTGGGTTATTAGTCTTTATATTATTTATTTGTAGAAATTTAAAAATATATTCTGGATATAAGTCCTTGGTCAGATATATGTATAGTGAATATATTTTTCCAGTCTGTGGCTAATCTGTTCATTTTCTTAACAGTATTTTTTGGTGAACAGAAGCTATTCATTATAATGAAATCCAATTTTTTCTTTTATATTAGTATTTTTTCTATTTCATCCGAGGGATCTTTGCCTATCCCAAGTTGTAAAGATATTCTCCTACGTTTCAATGAAGGATCATGGATTGAGAAAATGTCAGCGTGAATATGTTTAAAGCAAATCAGAATGCCATGCATAGGAAAACAACCTACAAAGTCAAGGATGATAAGCTGGGAGGCTATTACCCAACTTAAAAATGAAGTGATAAAGTTTTGGTCTGGGTTGATAAGCAGTGTCATGGAAGAGGAAGGAATGAGTAAGGGCCAGATTTAGAAGAAAAAAGATGGAACTTAGTGATTAACTGAATAAGATGTATGAAAGGATATGTTAAAATGATTTGAAGAGATGAGCTTAAAAGATTCAAAGAGTACCAGTGCTACTAACAAGGATAAAAAAGTTTGAAAGTAGTTCCTACTGTGGATGTATTGTAGGAAAAAATAAGGAGTTTAGTTTTGTACATATTAAGCTTCATAATGATAATGGAATAGCCAAATGGAGATTTCTTGTTGACGTTCTGGAATAATGAAACTTGAAAAGGGCTAAGAGGAAAAAGTAAGGCTATGGATTTGCAAATCATTAGCAGAGGGCAGCGCATCTCAAAGTGACATCCGTGCACCAGCAGCACCCAGGAACTTGTTGGACTTGACAATTCTCAGGCCGCATCCCGGACCTAATGAATCAGAAACTCTGGCAGTAAAGGCAGCAATCTGTGTTTTAATAAACCCTCCAGTGGATTCTGGTGCACACTAAACTTTGAGAACCACTAGCATATATCTAGGTTAGAGTTGAAGGCATGAGCATAGAGGGCAAGTGAAAAACGTTAACAAGAATCACTCAATTACTAATTGCTAGGGAAGAGCCATGACAGGCAGAGAGAAAATCAGTAAAGGAAAGATATTAGAAGTGGAAGGCTGTCTGTCACCCAAAAGCCAAGCAAGAGAATGTCATGAAGTTTCTAAGCACAGTTTATTCAGAAAGAGACAGAAAGAAAAAATGGAGCCTTCTTCCATCTATTATATACCTCTTCTTCCCCACCCTGCCTCCCAATGGGGTCATGTTGTCTAGTTTTCCTTTAAATAAGGAAAATCTGCAAACAATGTAACGCAGAAAATACAACTGTACAACTCCATTTCTTTTAAAAGGAAAGGAGAAAATGACAGGCATCTTATATATGTAATTTCATTTAATACTTATATAACTCTTTCCAGAGGAAGGAGAGAATGGGCTGTAGTGTGTAAGGCAAGTGGGGTCAAAATAAGCTGTTGTTCTAAAGATTGGAGAAATGACAGCATGCCTATATGCTGATGCGAAACATCCACTCGGAAAGGAAAAACTGATGATGCAGGAGACAGAGGAGGAACTACTTCAGTAGGTGAGTGGGGATATATAATCACGTGCACAATGGAAAGGTTGTCTTTGGCTAAGTGCATAGAACAGGGGTCAGCAAATCATTGCACATTTTTGTATGGCCCACAAGCTGAGAAGGGTTTTTACATTTAAAAATGATTTCTCTTAAAAACAACAACAAAAAAGGAAGATTATTTTGCGACAGTAAAATTATATGAAATTCAAATGTAAGTGTCCATAAATGAAATTGTATTGGCACATGCCATGCCCATTTGTTTACATACTGTCTACAGCTGCCTTTGCAGTACAACAGCAAAGGTGAGTAGATGTAACAGAGACTGTGTGGTCCTCAAAGCCAAAAATATTTACTTTCTGACCCATTATGGAAATCATCCGCTGCCACCTGGCATAGACATCCATCTACCTGTGCTCTAAATCTTTGATGTATCTAACCAGAATAGACAGACTTCAAGTGATCTACATATTTCTATTAATGAAGGCTAAAAGTCACAGTTGAAACATAAAGGAATAAAGCCAACTGATTTCATCCAGCCAGCCATTCAACCAATCACAAAGTTTACTGAGTCTGGTGCCAAGCACTGGAGATATAAAATGAACAAAACAGGCATGATCCTCATTTTCATGGAATGTAAATTCTTATGGGACAGAAAGAGAAACAAATAAGTGAGATATATAACTTATGCTAAGTGCTCAGAAGCAAATACACACGATGCTTTGAACAAAAGGGAGTCTGGGGATTACTCTAGACAGGGTAGTCAGGGAAGGGGTTTCTGAGGAGGACAGAGGAGCCAACCACGGTGGGGAAAAGGGGTGTGGTGAACAGGAGGAGCAGACAGTTAAATGTTCTTAGATTTCCAGACACAGAAACATGCCAGGATGGAGAAATTTATACATTATGAGTAGCACATGCATGGAACACTTTCCCTGATAAATTTTCCAATGGTATTTTTACTACAAAGTACACACAGAGTAATTATATAATGGGTTCAAATGGTTTGGGAACAAAATACAGATTAAAAAAAAGAAACAACAACAACAACAACAACAACAACACTGTATAATTACTTAATTACCCGAGAGATAGGAATGGGTCCAGAAAGCCATTTCTGCTTATCAGGTATATAGAGTAACAGTCTTTTTTTTTTAAATGGGGAGAAACATTCCACTCAATGTAAGTTTTATAGGATACTGGCAAATGCAAACGTACCAAAGAAAGTATAAATGGTAGGCAATTCTTAATTGCTTAAAATAAAATTAAACTTTTCCTACTACATCACAACAAATATCAAAAATGATCATAAAAGGACAAACAATACTAGAAACCACAGAACGTGCTTCAGCTGTAATTTATACATAGCTAATGCAGTATAACATACCAGTTGAAGCTTGACAAATGATAAGCTATGGACTTTGGGAGAGAGTTAGTGTCATTTGGTGCTTAATTCTAAATTTCTTATTTGGCATATACCAAGTTAACTATTTAAAATACAACCTGTCCATTTTGTGGGTTGGTTATGTAGTTTGTTCCATGTTAAAATAATCAATTCTTTCATTTTCTTGTTTTTCAGGCACAAATAACTTTCTACTTAAAATTTAAGCAGGTTGAGTGAGTACAAAATAAAATGTTCAGTAATCTTTTAGATATTTATAAAATTATGAAATTCTAGCTTATTTCTCCTCATGAAAAATGATAAAACATGACTTTCAACTATTTGAAAAGCCAGACACACAGATCTATCGAAACGTAAGGTACATTCAATGTAATGATTCATAGTGTCTCTAATAGAAAGATTCAGCAGTTCTCAGTCGAGACCTTTATTCCTTCTCTGAATAAATGATGCCTGAAATTTTTATTCTTGTTCTAATGGAATTTCAATGGCCTTCACTGCAAATCTACTGGAAATTTTTGCATATTAAGTGGAAAAAATTAAATGATGTTAACCACATTTTAATGTGATTAAGGCTGACAGGGTCATTATTTCTGCTAATCACTCAGTTTAAAAAGCTCAAACAAAACTTTATAACAGACAAGGTTTTTAATTTTCTGTATATCTTGTTGAATTTATTTTTTTTTAAACTACAGAAGAAAAAGAAGGGGAAAAAAACCATACTATAGTCCTTGACAAAAACCCATGAGTATTTCCTACAATTTGCAGATGGGTTTCATTATACTTAATCTGGTGATGTAAAAACAAAAATGCAAAACAATCTTATACTGCACATGCTTCCCTGGTTTCTTTCCCTTTAAACATGAAGATGGTAAGAAAATACACTTTGTAGAATTCTGAGTTCTGTGTTTCCTATTTACTGCTAAATGGAAACAAATATAGTTTTTTCTTTAGATCTTATAGCAAACTAAAAACAGAATTAATGTATAATACTGCCTCAAGCAATTCTTCAATGTCCTGTTTTTTAGATTAATCTATGCCATGCAACAAAGAATATTTCAAATATATCAAAAGAGTGATGCTAATTGCTGCAAGAATAATAGGACTTCTCCTTACAGATAATTTGTTTTTTCTGTTTTCTGATAAGAAATTTACTTTGTTCATGGTCATTCTATACTAGAAACATAATATTAAATTAACTACTTAAGATGGCAGGTATATTTGCTGTAATTTTGGTGCTCTACTTGCAAAGAATTGTTTTTTAAAGTATAATATTTTTGAAGTGAAAATGACTTGGAATCTAGCCTAAAAGACTTAGCCAGGGGGCTTCCCTGGTGGCGCAGTGGTTAAGAATCTGCCTGCCAATGCAGGGGACACGGGTTCGATCCCTGGTCTGGGAAGATCCCACATGCCGCTGAGCAACTAAGCCCGTGAGCCACAACTACTGAGCCTACGCGTCTGGAGCCTGTGCTCCGCAACGGGAGAGGCCACGACAGTGAGAGGCCCGTGCACCGCGATGAAGAGTGGCCCCCGCTCGCCACAGCTGGAGAAAGCCCTCGCACAGAAACGAAGACCCAACACAGCCAAAAATAAATAAATAAATAAATAAATTTATTAAAAAAAAAAAAAAAGACTTAGCCAGTATCTTCTTTAATTTTCTGGGCATTTCAATATTTTCTGAAAAGAATAAGCTAGGTACATAACCCATATAACTATATAATGAATGAGTCAAGTATCTCACTACTCCTTTTGTTGGCTGTCAGCTGCTTAACCAACAAGAGTTGCTGAAAATCATCTTTATCTTTCAGCTATTAAAATGGTAATTTCTAAAAATGATTTGAGGACTGTAATTCATTTTGACATATGAAGGAAATATGTCTATTCCTAACCCAGGAGTTACAGTTTTTACAGGAACAAAATTAATTAGCTTTTAGAAAAATATGACGAGCAAACAATTTTTGAAAAGAAATACACACCTGAAGTTCAGACAGTCTAATTCATATTGATTCACCCCAACCTAGTAAACTTAAACCAAATTCAATGACTAAAAACAAAACACTTCATACATAAAAAAAGATTAAGTAAATATTTTTTGCATTGTAGTTTTTCTAAAGCTGTATGAAACTATGATTACTGCAAATAATAGTTAAACCAACAATTATAAAACTTAAGCTACAGGTGCAGTACTTTTGTCAAAAAAAAAAAAAACAACCCGAAAACCAAAACAAAACAAAAAATAAACGATCATCCTTTTCATGGTAAATTACTCAATTGCATGCAAATGGATAAATGAGTTTACCTCACTGATCACAATCTAAGCAGCTAACAAAAGCAGAGCACCTGGCCACAAACAAGTCCTTTGAAATACAATTTACTATAAAGTTTGAGAAATTGCCATTCTGCTTTCATATTAAAAATTATAACCAAACTACTTTTCAGCAGGAAGCTCAGCCTTTTGTGAAGAGAAAGAGATTAGGGTCTGTAGTAGATTATTTAAATATCAAGAAGTCCAAATTAATGCTGCATTGTAGTCATAATCTTTGGTGTTTCTCGAAAGAATTAATATTGTTGAAATTCAAAAAAATTTTGGTGTGATGCTATGCAATGGTGCATCAACTAATAACCCTCCAGAATTTCTGTGCTCATCTAAAAAGAGTCCCTGCTGAATGTTCTAATGCATCTTATTGTGAATCTTCAGCAAATAAAACTTCATGTATGAGCTCATGATGTGCTTTGCTGCCGGAAAGTCACAGACTCTGTGGGAAGCTCTTTATCTTCCCAGCAGTCAGTTCTCTGAGAACATCAGCGCAGCTACTGTAGTTACCTGTAGATTACTTGTATTTTCTCACATCTGTGTCCAGCAATCTAAACCATGATGATAAAGGGTCATTAGGTTTTGAGTGAGGAAGGGGATGGACTAGACAATTTGCTCTGATAAGCTCCTTGTTGGGAGCTCCAGTTCAGAATGTGAAATGTTGGTATGTACAGTTTTACACTAAAAAGAAAAAAGAATTTCACTTTTCTGCACTAACAATTAAAAATGACACAGTTTAACATCTCACTATAGTCTACTGATTCACATTTTACTTGGGGGATTTATAATTAAAAGTATTTAAGAGAAATTTTTCTGCTTGTAAAATGGACGTCTACGCTCTATTAGCCACAAAGAATTCAGGTACAATTACTAAGATAACTGCTGTTTGGAGCACAGCAAAGCAATTTCCCACAGTGGGACTTACAGTTCAATTTACCAGTTGGGCAAATATTTTGTGCTCTGTAGTGGCCAGAGAGTTAAAAGCTATAGGTAACAGTTGAGCCGTGTTATACCTGGAGAAAAGTTTCTTCAATTCAAATGGGTGGTTTAGATTTCAAAGTAAAGAGAGTACCCCCAAAAACATTCCCCCAAATTAAAACTGTATAATTTTAAAGCTAACACAAAATACAGTTGTCACAGAAACCCTGACTGACCTCTTGTCCTCCCCAAAAATAGAGTTCGTAATTTGGAACTCAACACTGTATTTTATTTTCATACTTGTGTTGCATCCTAAATCATTCTGATACTTAATCACATTCTCCTAGTAATCAGCTGATAGAATATGGTATATTCTTGATTTAGATTATAGAATGGGAATACTAATTACTTAATTTCAAATGGCTTAGAATAACTGTGTCAGGTTACAGAAATATAAAGAAAAAATTTTTTTCTGGCATCCTTCAGTTACGATGTGACACACCATATAGACAGGATAAAAAGAAGTGTTTTAGTTTAGCGAGAGAAAGAAGAGTTTAAAAAATGCTTGCTAAATTTGCATTCATAATTTATTTCTTTATTTATGCATGTTTATTTTTGTACAATATTATATCTTCTACACATCTTCCTCCAAAAGGAAATTTTAAGAGATAATAGTGACTGGAATAAATAAAACACTACCCTGCCTTAAAGAACTATATTAAAATTACAAAAGTATGTGAATAAAAGCAATATTTAAAAATAAAACACCAAGTAGTGATTTGGCTTTTTGGAAATAACTTTAAAATAGTATTCATTTGGACCATCTGAAGGCTTTCCAATGCTGCTAGAGAAGAAAAATAAAAATATTTATTTTGAAAGTTGTTTGCTAGCACTAAACACAAGCAAGCAATATTTTCCAACAGATTAAAGATAAACTAAGCATTTAAAAATTCCTGTTCTTCCTTTCAAATATATGAATTGTCTAAAATCCTTTTAAGAAAAATTACAAGATGGAAGATATGTCACTAACACCAATGTGGAGACATATCTTAAAATAAAAATTACTGTATGGGCTTCCCTGGTGGTGCAGTGGTTACGAATCTGCCTGCCAATGCAGGGGACACGGGTTCGAGCCCTGGTCCGGGAAGATGCCACATGCCACGGAGCAACTAAGCCTGTGCGCCACAACTACCGAGCCTGCGCTCTAGAGCCCACGAGCCACAACTACTGAAGCCTGCGCTCCGCAACAAGAGAAGCCACCGCAATGAGAAGCCCACGCACCACAACGAAGAGTAGCCCCCGCTCGCCGCAACTAGAGAAAGCCTGCACAGCAATGAAGACCCAATACAGCCAAAAATAAATAAGTAAAAATAATAAAGTTCCCTTAAAAAAAAATCACTGTAAAATATAACATTTGGGTAACTAACATTAACATCCTAAGGCAATATGGGAACACAAATCCATAATAATTATTCATACACCAAGCCACTGTAAACCTAAATCATTTCTGAAGACCTGAATGTGTCAAGAACTTTGACAATTATGACTGGAGCCAGGAAACTGTAGCAATGCAGAATTTCTTATGAATTTCTCCAGTTACTTTTTATAAATGCTGTCTTGGATGACAGCTTAATGTGTACCACATGCAATATTTATTCTTCTTCAGTGTCAGACTGTCTAGCCATCCAAGGGAATACAAAGAATGTCACTTATTAGGATAAAAGCACAGGGAAGGTAATCAAGGACATATGTAACATCAGCCAATCATGCCCTATTTCAACATCCTATTCCATTCATAACAGTTCAACAATTATTTGCTTACTGATAACTTGCTTTCAGGCTGTTTGTGTTCACCGTAATGGTGGTTTGCATTTATTTTGCTCTTTAGAATTGGACACTTGCTGTGCCATACGTGTTTGTCAAAACTTTGTATCTTCTGTCAGAAATGGCTTAGCATATCAAATAATTTCTATTTGTCAGGAACTACTAATACAACAATCAGTAACCCTTGATGTCAATAGGGCACTGAAATAACCATAAGACAGCAAATATATAACTATTAAATATTTTACAAAAAAAAATCCTATAAAGTGATACATAATAAGAAAGTCGTTATTATTAGCTAAGTCACACTCACATACATTCCCATGCATATAGCTAAGAATACTTAATAGGCATTGCTTTTTCTTTTGTTTTGGTTCTCCAAGATGGTAAAATTGTTAAGAATTTCGCAAAGTAATTTGGTGGTCTTTAAACTATACAGCCAAAATGTCTAAGTAAAACCAAGTCACATTAAAACATATACTTGGCCACCAATACAAATTTCATTTAATAACAGATTTAAAATAATGTCCCATCATATATCATAATCACGAAATGGGTAACTGTAGAAACATAATTACTTAATCATATTTAGTCATTAAACTTTAACCAGATATGACTTCAACTATTTATTCTAGAAACAATTAAAAGCTTTTAAAAGTACTAATTTCAAGAGATCTAGACAACTAAGATGTTTACCTCTGAACATAGGAAAGGAAACAAACTGTTGGTATTCTCTCTTGGTCCCTTTTTCTCTTTTGTCTCAGATTTGGCCTGAAGTAAAGTTCTACAATGCAAGAAATATCCCATGCAAACTATTCCATACAATATTTTTTTAAAAGACTCACAAAAAAAACACTTTTAAATAATAAAAACATTATTACAAATTGTTCTTTTTCAGTCTACATCTACCTGAACTGTCTGGTAAACCACTAATTTTCTTAGCTACATAGTATGTGTTACAACATACCTGCTGACAAGACTAAGGAAAAACCCATTTGGGTAGAGATGGAAAGGTATAGGGATTAGTCTTGATGAATGACAGGAGAAACACAGCAAGATTTTCTAACTGCTACTGTTCCACTTAAAAGTGTTCATGAAACAGTAAAATCTCTCCAAATATGAAATCTGGTACTTATATTTCTAAATAGACTTCTAACTGGATCACAAACTTTAAAAAAATTTTTTTTTGGTAGGGGAAGCAGAGAGGAAACAAAAATACAGTGAAAGGAAGAGAAATGCAAGTGACCTTATCCTTGTAAATTTCAGAAGGCAGAACATTATAATATTATAAAAAATAAAAATATGTATAATTAGGAGAAATAGAAGAAAATGGGAAGTTGCTATCCTTTATTTCTTGAGAATTAACAGGTTAACAAAATGTTTTAAAGACTTGTTTTTTTTTTAATAAATTGTTTATTTATTTTAAATGGCTGTGTTGGGTCTTCATTTCTGTGCGAGGGCTGTCTCTAGTTGTGGCAAGCGGGGGCCACTCTTCATCGCGGTGCGCGGGCCTCTCACTATCGCGGCCTCTCTTGTTGCGGAGCACAGGCTCCAGACGCGCAGGCTCAGTAATTGTGGCTCACGGGCCCAGTTGCTCCGCGGCATGTGGGATCTTCCCGGACCTGGGTTCGAACCCGTGTCCCCTGCATTGGCAGGCAGACTCTCAACCACTGCGCCACCAGGGAAGCCCTAAAGACTTGTTTTAACTTGAGCTCATGAGAGAAAAGTATAAAACATTTTACTGCATTTATAGCATGTTTTTCATGCAACCAAAAGTGCAAAAAAAGAGCTATGTTGGTTGTATACCAGTGAAAATTACAGAAAAGCGTGCTTGCTGGAAAGCAAACATAATTGCAGTGGTTTATGTAAGCAGGACTCAAATTAGTTAAGAGAATTTATTGTGCAATTACAATTGCCAGACACTAACTATAGATCTATCATATATATGTTTTCATCAAATTATGAGAATTAAACTCCAAGACAAATGGACCTATCTACCACAGAATAATTTCACTTAATATATGTAAAATATTTTATTTAACCCTCATTATTCTGTAAGAAAGTTATTATTCTTCTATTTCACAGGTGAGGAAACAGGGCTATAAGGAAACCAACCAAACAATCTTGAGTTCTGCTTATATAAAAACACTGCATAAATGTTTGCTCTCTAGCTGGTAGGGGTTTCTGTGTAATGTTTACCAGGATACAACCAACACAGACATTTTTTTTTTTTTTTTTTTTTTTTTTAAATTTTTTTTTTTTAACTTTGGGTTTATTTATTTATTTATTTTTATGGCTGTGTTGGGTCTTCGTTTCTGTGCAAGGGCTTTCTCTAGTTGTGGCAAGTGGGGGCCATTCTTCATCGCGGTGCGCGGGCCTCTCACTATGGCGGCCTCTCTTGTTGCGGAGCACAGGCTCCAGACGCGCAGGCTCAGTAATTGTGGCTCACGGGCCCAGTTGCTCCGCGGCATGTGGGATCTTCCCAGACCAGGGCTCGAACCCGTATTCTCTGCATTGGCAGGCAGATTCTCAACCACTGCGCCACCAGGGAAGCCCCAGACAACTCTTTTTTGCACTTTTTGTTTCATGAAAAGCATGCTATAAATGCAATAAGATGTTTTATACTTTCACGAGCTTGAGAGAAAGATAGATATTTGGGTAGATATTTGCCTTGTTGTGAGGATTAAACCAAATGAGACAACATATGTAAGTGCCCCAAAGTCCGGCATATAATAGGCGTTCAACAAATGGTAGTCATTATTCTGCCCATGACTTGGATCTATGTGTACATATACATACATACATATGAATATGCATATATAACGTTCTTTCAATTATATTGCTATGTGTTAGTAAAGCATCTGAACAGAACATTATACAAATTATCTGCATGCACTTCAGCTAATAAAAGAGATACATACACATGCACATACATGCGCAATTCCCTACTCCCAGGAAGGTCTCAAAAACACATCCAAGTAACTGAAAATGCAAGAAAACAGAACAAATCACTATGTGGTTAAAAACAAACACACAAACAAAACAACCAAGTGGTGGAAGAATGTACTTATCTTAAAAAAGAATTGATAACATGTATTTTCCGTGTAAAAATATATAAACTATTTTAATTATTGACCCGACAAAGGGTTATTAAATTGGTACAGAGGTAAGTCCATGATAATAAAGATACGGTTTCAGGTAAAATTTTTATATTACCTTCAGTTAGCATTCTCTAATCAGGTTATAGTGAAATTTTAGTCTCAAATTTTATAGTGCATGAACTATGCCTAAATGAAATGTACAGTGATAGGGAATGTGGCAAGTATGTGACCTATTTCTCAGGCCTTGTCTACCTTTCCAACATCACCAGTGCACCAATGCTGAGACATCATGGTGCAGTAGTAAAGAACGAGAACTCTGGACATAAACTGTCAGGTTTGAAGCTTGGCACCATTCTTGGCTAAGTTCCTCAGTCTCTCTATACTTGCTTTGCCTTCCTTAAAATACTAATAGTACTTACTACTCTATAAGGTTGGTGGGAGTCTTAAATGTAATGCATATAGTTAAGTGTTCAGTACATGTTGACTGATGCTGACTACTACTAACATAACAACAACACTTTAGGCGCATGAATTATCCGTTGTTGTTCTATTTCATGATATTCTCTCATTTCCCTGTTCATTTACACACCAACTTCCTTATCGCAGCAGTGAAGAATTGTTCTTAACAAACTGTATGGTATGCTAGAAGAAAGAAAAAAGGAAAATTTTGCTTATCATATTAATATATAAAAACTGGTCTGTAGTTATAGCTGTTTTCTGGGGTCTGTTCTGCAGTATTATTTTAGACTTGGCAACTTGATGCAATTTTTATATCGGCTTCAATGAGAACAGTTGTATTTTCTCCACCCAAATTTTCATATATGGTATTAATATGTTTAAAAATGGATGCTAAAGCAGGTACTAAAATATTCTGCTGTAACAGTATCATATAGTTAACAAAACTACAAGGCAAGAGAAAAACGGCAGCAGCAAAAAACTTATTATCCTAAGAAGAGCACATAGTTGTCATGTTGAGAATTGTTTCCTTTTATTAACTAAAACCCTAAACAATTTGGTGGAGATGATATTTCCTGAGATAAAACATAGCAGAACACAAAGTTAGTTAAAGCAATATTTTCAAAGATTTCTGAAGATTCACAAATATATCTTGCAGTGTCGTGTGGAACTGGCACAAACATTCAAGTCAAATGGGTCTATTTCTTCTACTACTACAAGAACTTGGGCATGTTCTGAATCTCTCCAATTGTCTTATCTGTAAAATGGGCATGATAATATCTATGTTTCATAAATATCCTTAAATTTTTCATGTTTCATCTATTCTTCTATTAACATCTCACCAATTTCTAACCTCTAAAGGATGCCTGGCACACAGCAGGAACTCAATAATAAATGATGGTTTACTATGTATGTCTTTTGGTTTGGTACATGAAAAGCTAAGTCACTGTCACTTAATGGGAGGGTGGGGGCAGGACAGAGAAAAGAAAAATGGCACAATTTAAAAGGTAACAATTTTAAGTATAAATTATGTATGAAAACTACCAGTGACCTTCATGTTTCTAACATCCAGATATGCTCTTTGGGAAAAAATGAAACATCACTTAAAAAAAAAAAAAGCTAAAAAACAATTACCAACAGACAGATGTTATTCGATCTTTTCCTTTTACATTTCAAAATGGACTAAACCCAAAGATGATTTCCACAGACCGTTCTTTTTAGAGAATTTCTAAGGAAAATTTTGACAATCACCTAGGAATATTGATGAGTACTCCCTTGATATTAATGACAAATACTTAAAGTACTAAAAAGGCACCTTTGTATCTGTATTAATGGAAACACAATCTTATTTATCTCTCTGCTAGCTGAACCCATTCCTAAACTAAAATGCAGATCTCTTAATTCAATTATGAAAATGCTTCATTTTAGTAAAATTCAATTCGAGGCCAAATAATAGTGTCATGAGGGCCATCTCGAGATTTGTCTGAGGATCCAGTGAAGTAACATAAGTTGAAACACTGTGAAGTTTTGATAAATGTTGGTTGTTATTATTCTTAGTAAAGTTCAATCTACTTCTTTGAGGTCATACATCAAGGGACTTTTAAAAGAAGTGATTTACAAGCAGTAGTGTGGGACAGCAAGTTGCTAGACAAGCATGAAAAAGAAAAGATAAAATTCAAAATAAATCTATATAATTGCAAATTTTACTTGAACACATTTAGGATGTTTTAATATGCTTTTTAATTGCAATGTATTTGAATAAAAATTTATTAGCTCTTTTCAAGTGCTTGTCTTCACATTTTATATTCTTTTTCGATGTTCCATCACATTTGCCTTTGCATTTGCTGTTCCCTCTCCCTGGACTAAGTTTTCCTCAGATCCTCCCTCTCTCATGGTGCACTCCCTTGCTTCTTAAAGGCCTTTCCTGACCACCCTAACTAAAATAGCACCCTCCTACCCTGCTTTATTTATTTAATTCATGCATTTATTCTTTCATTCATTTGTAAAAATCGAAAATGTTTTTTGGGAATTTACTATGTACCAATTACTACCCTAAGGATCAAGTGTATCAATTCATATAACAGTCATACCAACTTGATGAGGAAGATAGTTATTATTTTTATTTTTAAAATGAGAAAGGTAAAATTTCCAAAAGATAGACTTTAAAAGCCAGATATAAAATTCTAGCAGCCTAATTTTCTGCCAGGATTTTATATCTGGCTTTTAAACTTCACCAGCACGTTATTCATTCAACAAATATCCTCTGGCTGCTAATTAAATGCTAATTATGCATTATGCTATATGCTAGGTTTATTTGAAAAAAAAAGATAGGGTGATAGTCTTACAGCAATAAAATTATACACGATAAAGAGGGCTGTGGCAAAGGAAATGGAAAAAAATACATTAAAATGTGAGAAATATTATGAAAAAAGTTTACCAAGAGTTAATAATTAATTTTGAAGAAAAAGAAGTATAAATCTTAAATATTAATGCTGAGATTTCAAAGATGTAGACTAGTAAAATGATGGTATCATAAACATAGATGAGGAAATAAAAATGATCAAGTGAAATAGTGATATAAGTTAAGCCACTGAGGTAATCTATTTCTTTTTTTCTCTTGTTTTTTAAAAATTTTTATTTTATATTGGAGCATAGTTGATTAACAACGTTGTGTTAGTTTCAGATGTACAGCAAAGTGATCCCAATCATTTCCTGACATTATATTAAATATTTGTTTGTTGGTTGTCTATTATTCCATGAGACTATAACCCTTATGGGGGCAAAGGCTTTTTTAAATCAGTCTCAGTGTTTATTTGCTTAGAAAAGGAAAAAGGAAGCATAGTACCTATCTCTTCAATGAGCTCACAGTCTTCATAAGAACACATAAACTTGAAATTTATATTCATACTGACAGTTTTTATGAAGTTAATTGTCTTCTTGATAATAAGCATTAAAAAGACTGAACAAGGTACCAATATGCAGCCTCAAATTTACAGACAGGGGTGTACTCAGAGTTCCTAAGTCAGTTATTTTGAAACATATTTTTTAGCAGAATTTTAAAATTGGTAATAAAAATGGTCACAGATACAAAATATGTCTCACCCAAACTGTACTATTTTTACTACATGGCGGATTAAGTAAGCTTTTGAGGGTGTTTTATAATCAAATGTTTTTGATGGGGAAATGTTTTCTAGGTCAATTTAGAATAAGGAAATGCAATATTTTGAGTAATGTAACTACCTTCAAATATAGATATGCCAATTCTACAAATAAGTTTTATTTCCACTTTGTTCTCATTCTAGACAGAGCAATAGCTACTATGAGGAAGATAAGAGCATGGTAAGATCCAGAAAAGACTTATTTTCAAGGGGTAGAGATATGGGAGTAGGAATGAGAGGAGGGGGAAAGACCAGGTCTTATCTTCAAGTCAGTTCAGAAAAGTTGCTCATGAATTGTGTATCTGCCAACCTCAGGAATGCTCTGGATTGTCCCACAGTTACAAAAAAATCCTACCATGACAAACCTACATATGAGGGTTGAGAAGGTACTAGACATTTGCATGGGCACCTTTTCATTGTGAATTTGCTATAATTCACTAAAATCATAAAATTCTAGCACTAGAAGGGAACCTCAGAGATGATCTCCTTTAATTCTTTACTAACCTTCACTGCCTCATTCCCAACACACATATATACATTCAGAAACAGAGAATCTGGGATACAGTGGAACTGTTTTAAAAGGCTTTAAAGAATAAACACCAATTTTTAAAAAAAAATTATGCTATCATAACAATTAAAGAATGATTTACTCTAATGGAAGCCCAGGAGTGACAATAAAATCCTCTAAGCTTCAAATGATGAAGTCACAGGGCCTAACCTGAGAGAGAGATGAGGGCAGAGTCCTATGGAAGATGGTGATATCATGGGAGTTTTATTGCTACCGCCACTGTGCAACAGAGATGGTTCTCAGTTTGTTTTTGTTTTGGATGACAACTGTTTCAAAGCATAGAATTATAGCTGTAAACATATACATGATACATTGTTCCTTTATCGATATAATGGAAAGAAAAACCAAGGGAATGTATCCCAAAGATACATTTAGAAGACTTAACAAGTCCTTTTTCTATAACTGTATTCTTTTTGAGTTATGTTAATTAAATTTTGGAAATATTGTTTATACAGAACACATTTTATGTGAACATTCTGATGAACTGTCTTCAATACATGAATGGGTATATAATTTGCCTGAGGTTGAAGAACTAGTTAGCAGCAAATAAGGACCACAAAACTAGCATTTCAAATTCTAAAGTAGCTGTATTCTCAATACATCAAACTTCCTGATAACATACACTACCTAATTTACAAATAGACTATATGCTCTAAGCTTCTTAGAATTCACTTTCTTTACAGAACCAATGTTATCAATGGTATCCAGCATCTTGGTCTAGCCTTCAGAAGTCTATTTAACTTATAATGTAGTTGAACTACAATAGTATCTTCAAAGGTAGTTCTAGTGACTGGGGAACACAGGAGAGACCACAGAAGACAGGGGCACAGAAAATAATACTCCTCTCCTATCCTGCACAAACAGGAGATATGAGGCAAAACATTGAAATTGCCCCAAATGGCACTTTCTCCTTTCCTTTTCTACAGCCTTCTCCCAGGAAAACACTGTTATTGAGATCGCATATACTACTGTTAGACTCCATTCTTCAGCCTTCACAAGGCCCTGCCCTCTCTTATCACCAACAGTCCTAAGATTTCTGGGCTTCAACAGTCGCCTCTACCTCCACCAACTACTACTCAAAACTCCCATTTTATGAGTGTAGTTCATCTCAACTCATAGTTTTAGAAACAAAATCTGACTCAACAGTCCTTAACCTCTGGGACACAGATTTTTAAGAATATTAATAGACCTTGAAGTATTCACCAAAGTGAGTCGGGTAGAGAGGCAGAGAAACTCTCTGTGTACATGAATTACTCGTGATTTGAGGAACATTATATAGCTGTATGCCAAAGTTTGCCTTTCATTTCCTAGGTTATATACGTGTGTGCATGTATGGGGAATATATGTTTTAATTTCATGAGAGAATCCTAGAGAACACTTGTTTTTTGTGAAAGAGCTTTAGTCTCTTAAAGCTAGAAGAAAATTTGTAAAACTTCTCCCTATTATATGCAGTGAAATTCTTCAGCCACTTTAAAAAAGAAAGTCCTGACACATTTGATAAATTATATTGCTCATAAATTAGTAAGTCAACAGATGGTGCTAATGAAGATAACAACTGACTCCCAAAAGTACAGTATCACTTTCTCAAAATCAGTGAACGATCTTGCAAAGAGAAATTATTGCCTATAAACTGTATTGGGCAAAAAGGCAAATAGGCCAGGGGAAATTCCTAACATGCCTAATATGGTGGGTCAATAGCATTATATCCATATAAAAAGATGTGCTTTCTTCCATAATTATCTTTTTTTAAAAAATTTTTATTTATTTACTTATTTTCATTTTTGGCTGCATTGGGTCTTCGTTGCTGCACACGGGCTTTCTCTAATTGCGGCGAGCGGGGGATATTCTTCCTTGTGGTGCGCGGGCTTCTCATTGCAGTGGCTTCTCTTGTTGCGGAGCACGGGCTCTAGGCACATGGGCTTTAGTAGCTGCAGCACGTGGGCTCAGTAGTTGTGGCTCGCGGGCTTTAGAGCTCAGGCTCAGTAGTTGTGGTGCACAGGCTTAGTTGCTCCGCAGCATGTGGGATCTTCCTGGACCAGGGCTCGAACCTGTGTCCCCTGCATTAGCAGGCAGATTCTTAACCACTGCGCCACCAGGGAAGCCCTATAATTATCTTTTTCAAACATGGAATCAGAGGTGTGATTTGGTTTCATTATGACTACGTGCTCTAGGGCACTAACATCTCTTGACAGGAATTATGAAATTGCTGAAAGAGTAACCAAAAACCACTTAATGAAACCAGAAAAGTACACAAGTATTATTACATGTACATACATACACAAATGCCAAAGGACATTCAAATAAAGATCCTGAATGGCCAAAGGTCTTTTCCCTCCCACTTCTTTCAGCCTTCCATCTTTTGTAATAAAAAGACTGTCTTGCTTTAGTATATTTTTTTTCACTCTCAAGATTCTGGTCAGAGAAACTAAGAAATAGTCAACTCCACAAAATCCATTCACCAGAAATTATTGAAATCCTAATTCATAGTGCATATGGTGCCGTTTCAAAGCTTTATCATAACACAAATTAAAAAGTAAATAATTGATAATTGTCCAATAGCAAAAACAGGAAACTATAAAACAGAGAAGGGGTCTTAAGAAAATTTTTTCTTTTTGAATTCATTTACAACTTACTTCAGTAAAATTAAGAATATTTTGTATAGGATTTACCAATTTAATCAATCTCATACTAAAAAAAAGAATCGCTCAGTTTAGTCTTCCAGAATATCCTTAACCTGTTCTATCACCCTTTTATATCTGGCAAAGAAGCAAATAAACACTAGTCCTCATAAAGCAATCTCCACTAAAAGTTACAAATTATAGCTTTTAAAATTTAATTCAGCTAAAAAACTCCTCACATGTTAAAACAAACTTACCAACATTACGTTGTGATTTCAAGAAGGTAGGAACACATTTACAATAAAAAAATGTTTTCTCACAGCCTTCATAATGTTAGGTACTTCAAGATGAAGCTGACACAACATTCCCCCCAAACCATAAGAACCACAAGTGATTTTTTTAAAAAACAGAAATTATAATCCCAAAGAAACACTGCATGGATATTTCAGGGCTTTTACTTTGCCAGACTAGTGGACGATAAAGTGAAACATTTAAAAAAAACCTTATACATGTGAATCTTGCTTTATATACTAGTGTATGTTCCTGAAAACTTATATGAATTGAACCTAATTTCAAATCTACTTGAGAAGCTTTCTGAACTAAAATGAATAATTTATTTAAGAATCATTAATCATTCCCATTTTATTTGTTTCGAGTAAATCGAATGTATAACAACGTGATTTTTTTCAAAGCAGCATTATTTGTGTTAAATTTCTAGCTTCAATGAATAATCTTGTCAGAAATTGATGACTTCTTATAGTAGTTTTACAGAATACATCATGGCATTCCTGAAAGGCCAAGAAAATGCTGTGGGAAGAAGGTTATATTAACCTTCTACCAATATAATTGTGAAGTGGACTTTTCCTCACGTTGAGTTAAGTGTATAGCCTGAAAATATGGAAATCAGTGAATGATGGAAATCGGTGAAATCACCTATACTAGTGAATACTGCTCCTATTGATAAGACGTAATGGAAATGTGCTACTACATAACATGTGTTGTGGAGAACAATGTCCAAGGATGAGTTAGGTAGAACAATTTCTGTCAGACCTCCGACTGTAAACAGGAAAATAAAACCTAAGGCTCACAGTATGGCAGATGATCATTCAACATTACCTCTGTGGAGGGTTGCCAATCAACTAAATACTTCTACTCCTATAGGAATAGCCATAATTATAGTAGATGTGTAAAGTATGCTTATGTGACAACATCTATACTTATTGTGAATATATGATGAGCTTGCACAAGAAAGCCTAAGAACCAATCGATATTATAGCTCAAACTATCCCTATATACCTGAAAGGTACTTTTTTCCTGAATAGTATGTAACATATATAAATATAGTTTTATATTTACACATACATTAAAAATTATATGCAAAAAATGTTCACACTTCCCTCTTTGTAAACAGTTGCTGAGATACAGTATCTGTAATTCTTATATACAGTTCAAGATATCAAGAATATATTGGGCTTATTCCATGATTTTCCCCCTAGCCAGGTACACAATGTACAGTATCACCAAACTACATTTAGTTGTTATGTACAAATTATGTGGAAAACTAACAAAAACAGAAAAGTTGGGGTAGGGGAAACAGAATCATAGTAAAATATGAATTAATAAAACATTTTTCTATTTAAAATTCATTTAGTGAACCTGACACATTGCCCTTGATTACACAACAGCTTAAAAGACTTTGCAACTACTTGTCTACCTATCTTGAATCAATTTCAACACTCAGATTAATTGACTCATATAATGTTAGTCAGAGAATAATGTTCAGTGACCACAAGCCCACCACGGCATATGCAAATACACGTTTTACACAGACACACACACACACACACACATACAAGAAGTCTGAATGTCTTAAATTTTAGTTATACTTTTCAGTTGAATATGAATATGTAGTATAATAAACAACAAAATAAAATTATCCTTTATCAACAGTTTTAAGAAGGATGGGGACAAGAGAACACAAAAAAGAAACATAATTGGAAGCTATGTAGGTGTACAAAATTAGTTTGTTCTACCAATTTCACAATTGGATAGCATATACTACTAACAGAGCAGCAAAGGTGCAAAGATTGAAATTTACACCCCTAATTAAGCAACGGTTTGGCAGGTCTAATGTCCTATACCTGCTTGACTCCATGACTCACTAGGCGATCTCAAACGAAAATTAATACTGCATGTAACAGGATCTTAGTTATAAGTAACTGATCATGTTTAAAATATGAAATCCTCAAGTGTTCAAAAATCATTGACATCTGCCAGAGACGACGACGACGATGACAACACAACAACAACTTCTGCATAGTTTTATTCATTCAAAGAGCAGCAATATATAATAATAAAAAAATTTTCTGTGGATTCCCCTTACATCTTGATTACTGCCATCTAATCACAACACAACTGTAACTAACCCGGCTGCCACGTTATTAGCTTCTCTTCAGGGGCTAGGTCTTAATCATAAATCAATGAAATGACTAATTCAACACTGTTAAAACCAGTGAGTAGATGCTTGGAGCCATTCCGGTTTTTACATCTTTCAAAAAGGTCAATACACCTACTCAGTAACACAACAGACTTGTCTTTCAAAATGCTTCCTTATTTTCTTGGACTTAAAAATTAACATGTTACCATTTAAATTTAACGTGAACTTTAACTAGTAATTAAAACGTTCATTACTTCTGAAATGGTGACCCCCTAAAATATAGTTTGTCTTCCTCTTGTGGCCAGAATCACAAACTCCTCCTCCTCTTTCCTGACCATTTAAAATAGCTTTCTAGATCTAAAAGACCCATGAAAATATTTATTACTACTTCCTGCATCAGTCTTAATTTGCTACAGTAACATTACATAATAACCTTAAAAAACAAAACCTTTTTCTTTTGCTAAAGGAGCAACTAATGCAAATGGAGCTGAGATATAAACATTACCAAAAAACAAGATGCTAACACAAATTTAAAGGATTTAGTAATTAAAATATATTTTAACTATTTACATCTGCTTGCAATGTTATAAGTGATGAAAACCTAGTGTTCATATCCTTCATAATAAAAATTTATTCTGCACTTTAATACAAAGGCTATGTTGCATAAACAGATTTAAAGCTGTAGCAGAGTGGCTGAATGAAAGGAGAATGGCAATCTTTCTGGCTCCAGTAGATGCCATTCCCTATCACACAATGTTTCCCACTCATAAATACATGACAAATACTTCCTCAATCATTTTTTACGAGCAGGGATGCACAGGGGGTAGTCAATGGCTAGCTTGAGGGAAGATAGGAACAGCAGGCGGCAGAAACTGTACAGAAAATGGCTATGTGGTAAATTCTCTTCTGGAACATCACTCAGTTACCCAGTCTTTGATCTTTCAGCTACAATTACACTAACTTCCACAAGATCTGACTCCCCCCACCCTCACCAAACATACACACTACCCCAAACCAGATCATCAGTCATACATAAAATCTAAAATTTGGTTTTATACATAGGATCATCCATACCTCTACATTTTTATAAATTAAAATTTGCTATTTAGACAAGAGTTTACTTCCAATTGGCTATAACCATATCATCATCACAACTGGTCTCACAAAAAACATGGGGTGTCTGGCGACAGCTAAATCACAGACTGGCGCCTCCCAAGCAGTCTGTCTGCCATTAGGGTCTGGGAAATGGTATTTACTGTACAATTAGAGCCAGGGAGTTCTACCTGTAATCATCCAAATACAGGTGTGAGAAGCTCCTTTGGGCAAGGAAAGTGACTCATCCCTTTTCATGTAAACTTTGATGTCTGTATTGTTTCACAGAGCCTCAGGAAACCTTACCATTCATACTACAATGAGATTTACTAACTGAAGTCAAATAATATATTTAAAATTCCTTCCCAAAGGTAATAATTTTTAACATATCAATCACAAAATTTATAAGAATTTTATATAAGAAACAAGACAGAACTGTTTATTTTAAAGTTAATTATCGATTGGAAGTCATTGACCAGTCAGAACTGAATTTTCATGTCAGGTTTATGCTTTCTAGAACATTACAAATTAAGAGGCCAAATTCAGTTTCCTATCAGGAACACAAAATGTCTTATAGTAATATCAACAGGGCATTTTTAGTTGCAGTAATTTCACAGAATTTATTCTAATGATTTATTGGAGTTAACCATCTGACATTAATTATTGTTTTGGCTTCCAGTCTATGAATGTTTATTTTTCAGTTTAAAGCTTCTCACTCTTTGATATCATATGGAAATGAGAATTTTTAATGGAAAATTGAAACCATGTGCATCTAAGTACTTAATGAAGTACAGGGGAAAACAAATGAAAATATATTTTAGGAGAATTCAAATATTTTACTTTGGATGGTTTTGGTTTGTTTGTATGACTTAACAGTATAAAATACTGAGGGTCCAGTGAGTACCATGCCAAATGTGAACATGCTCTTATGTTACATAACATATGATTTTTTGAAGTTACCAGTGAACTAAAGGAAACCTTGTACATTTTGGTTACATGTGAAAAATGACACTCAATACATGAATGCATAGTTTTTACCTTTGTGTATTTTAAAGTATTTTGAAACAAATACCTGGTCTTTCCCTCCACCATACCGTTTTTTTTTTAATTAAAAAAATGTTTTTTAAGTATTCAATCTGAATTTTAAAACTTATGCCCAGCTACAATTCCAAGTAGATATTTTAAAGTCACATATAAAATCAACAAAGCTAGACTTTACTAGTTTAAAAAGCTTTATTGCTCTAACTACATTTATTCTCATTTTGCAAAGGAAATATTAATGTCTATTCAATAAATTTGATAATTAAATATGTATAATTCAATATTGCCTAATGTAATTCCTTTTTTTTTTCTCTTAAGTTCTCTCAGTGTAAATCATTAGGAGACTCATCTTGGAATGTTAACACTAGGCAAAGCTCTCTCATCCATTTTAAACTTTTTAATAATAAGGAGAAAAATTTTAAATCAAACATAGCAGTAACTACATATGTATGTGTGTTTGTGTGTGTTCAGATATGATATGTCGGGGTACATCTAGGGAGAAAAAAAACTTACCATTTGTTTTTCTTTCTAATGTAGTCTTTTTCAGAAAGATTAACCAAGTAGACCATTGGTTTTGAAGTCAGAAATAAGTGTTTATTCAACACTTCAATCTAAAGTGGGAGATAGAAAAAGAGTCCTTTTTAAAAGTTGAGTAAATATTAAGTCACTGAAGAACTTGAAAGAAAACTCTATTTAAACAAGAAGCCATTTTTATAATTCTTGTTTCTAAAAGATTAGTTGTCAGAAAATATCAGGAGTAGGGGAAAAGAAAAAATAACAAGCCTGGGAATAAGAAATCACTGAGAGAAATAAAGTTTAACTAGATATAATAATAAGTGTAAAATAATGACAACTTTAATTTGTTCTCTAAGAAATCAAAGCAAAGGTAATAATAGATGGCATCATATTTATAATTTACCTCTTTGTCATTCCAATCATGACAGAAGCGAACAGGTTTCTTTTGATCTATAACCCAGGATTTGACTTTGCACATTATGTCCTATACACAATTGAGAAAAAAAGTAAATACAAGGTGAATACTAAGCATTTAGATACTAAATATTAAAATTAAAAGTTTTCAAACCCTCAATTAAAAGTTGACTATAAAAATAAAGTCAACTTTTTTATGAAAGAACTAAGTCGCACAGATAATTATTTTCAATATCTCATTAAAATACGAAATACGAAATGAAACATTAATGTGGCATTAAAATTTTACCATATGAAATGTGGAATACTAGCAAAATTAGTAACAATCTTAAAAATTTCAAGACAATTAAAACATACCAAAGACTTCAAAGAGTTAATAATATCTCAACATTATCTAATGATGTAATCTGCAAGATAAACATGCTGTTAGGAAATGGGGGGGAATACTGGAGAAAGATTGAATTATAATTTTTTCCTTAAAAAGAAAAACAAAATAGATGAAATTGAGCCTATTATTGATGATCTACCCTCCAAAATATTAAATCAATTGACCAAAACCCTTTTTATTCTGAATTAATTTTTTGCTGACACCTTCTCCCTGCCCACTTCTCCTGTCCCTGCTCCAACCCACCCCCCCAACCTGCCAAAGCCTCCATTACACAATGGCAAGAGCCCTGCACTGGTGACCTCCAACCAGCTGCATTCACTTTCAGAACATCTCTCTCTGCTGGAAATCTAAAGGCCTTTTAGTTAGCAAGCTAGTGTGCATTCAGAAGGAGTAACTGCAGGAAGAGCCCAATGTGCTTTGTTTCTCTGGCCTTTCTTCACAGAAAGATTAATCATCTGTGAAATGGAAACGGCAAACAGCAAGTGACACAAACTGAACCCTTCAAGCCTTTCCTCATCAGTTTTGTGGTTCTGAATCTAAAAGCTGCGTGTGGCAAGGTTCTCCTTACAGGCAGGTGTTAATAAAAGGCTCTTGGGTCTGAAAGGTCAAACTTAGCTCTTCCAGAAGAAGTGCGTTTGAGAGTCATCTGTTTTTTGTTGTTGTTGTTGTTAAAGATAACTTATGGGTATGTTTTAAATATGCATTTCTCAAAATTTATTGTAATACACAATAATTAGTAATAGATTTCTTAGATTTTCGTTGATGTATTTTACTTTATCATAAATCATTAGTCTTCTATAAATATCCACTTGTTAAATTACGTCAGTATTTAGTATACCTTCCTTCCAAATCTTGCTGTTACCAACAGGAAAAATAAGGAAAAAGCCCTATATCCTTAGATCCTGATTTGAAACCCTCCAGGAAAAGGACTTCCCACAGACTTCAACAAGGAAGGGGCAAGCCGAAAACTTTTAATGAAATCTAACATGGTCTGCTTAAGAATAATCACTTTTACTCTTCTATTTCACTCATAAATGTTTAAAAGTGGCTAATGTAACACCATTTCCTACAAGGAGAAGATCAAAGTGCTATATTACAAATGCATTATGATTAAAAAAGCCCTGTGCAGCCTTGCTATTAACTGTTCTTTAAACCCTAAAAGGCTTCCCATAGATCTCACTTGGCACTGCATATACAACCTTTGACAAGTAATGTAGACCATTTTTATTCATTGCCTAAAATTGTAGGCAATTATGTGCGTCACACTGGCCACCTGCAAATTCTGAATGCCTGCTCCAGTTGTCAGTGCAAAAAACTAATGTCGGAGGGGATTAATCTAGGGGGAGAGAGTCCTCTTTAATGGCTCCAGCAGGTGAAATGGCCCAGCTGGTTACTATGATGAGAGGCCAGAACAGCTTATGTGGAGACACGCAACAAGATTATACAAAAGAAGGAGAAAACAGTGGTACCATCTTACATTTGGTTCCATTAGTTTTTTTCAATTAAAAAAATCAAAGAAAATAGACAAAGGAAAGCCAAACCAAAAATAAGGAAGGAAATTAAATCTTAATCATATAAAAAGTGTAAAATACTTCTGTTAACTATAAACATTTTCACAAAACCAAAGGGCCTCAATAAATGCTGATTGCTAGTGAAGGAATTTCAGTATTTCAGTTTCATTTTAAATTAACTAAAGCATCACTTCAGAAATAGAGATCCTATCACAAAATCTTTTTGGCATTAGTTTCTTTCCCCCTTCATACCACCATATTATATTACAAATTAGGAGCACTCAAATTTTAGATAAAGAGAATTAATTCATAATTAAAGTTCTAAAGAAGTATATTCACTAAAGCCACATTCAAATCCTTTTAGAAAAATTTAAAGATTATAACCAAGTTTTTAAACAGTTGGAAGTAAAAATATTTTAAAACTTAAAATATTTTATTTTATACTCAGTACTCTCTTAATTATCCCTACAAAAGATTTAAAAGCCAAGAAAAGACACCTTAGATTATTAAGATGCCAGTTTTACTTAAGACAAATCAAAAATAGATTGCTCTCAGATAAGATTATCTTATGTAAATGATCATTATATGGTATAGCTGCAAAGTGCTGTCTTTCTTACATAAAGTAAAAATTTTTAGTTTTAGCAAAATTAAAGATGCTACGTTCCTTATCTGAAAAACTGCTGATCAAATGAAAGAAAACATTTGGACTTATCTGTATAAAATACTTAATGGATTGACTGAATTTTTCCTATGCTTGTATATATAAACACATATATTAATAATTATAGTTAGAACAATATTCCATTTAATTGAATTTGGTTAACTGAAAAAACAACCTAATACATAACTTAACTTACTTTTAACGAATTAGAATACAATAAAAGCATAAAATAGAAACACTAATGCTTGATGCATCAGAAGTTACTTTAGAATTTTGTATGTCTTTAGTAACATCATTATGCAGAAAAACAGATGTAGGAGGAGGACTGTTCTGATAACTTTAACAAATTCCTCATTTTCAAAATAAATTCTGTACATGATGAAGATTATGCAAAACTTCCTGGTCATCTGAACTTTTTTGGTTATATTGCAACAACATGAGTATCTAACTTGAGGTAACCACTTTATGTTTAAATGTGGGAATAAATCCTAGATCCACCACTTACCAAGTCTATGACCTATTCATTAATAAAATGCAGATAATGATGCTATCTACCTCCTGGGGGTTGTTGTAAAGATCAAAAGAGATAATGCATATAAGGTGTTTAGCATAGTTCTTGGCACAGAGTAAGTTCTCGATAAATACGAGTTTTGTCATTGTTTTTATGATTGTTGAAAAATTAAATACTAGTGATCTACAAAATGCCAATATAGTCTCTTGAGTACTCCTTTAAAGCACACATCTTCTCCAACTGGAAAAACTGTTCATTAGTCCTTTTCTTCAAATTTCTGATGGTTACCAACAATACTGGCTCTCTTAGTGAAATCTCAATTCAGGCTTCTAGCCTTAACATTCTATAAGGACTAGCTTTTGCTGAACAACTACCTTTTAACAGCAAAAAAACTTAATCCAAACTCACCTTGAATACTTTGCTCTTCTGCCGTGACTCTTCTTATTGATGATAGCCTCACATTTAACTTTAGAAATGCTCTATGTTCTTGATATATTTTATTACTGTTGCTGTTAACAGCAGCTATAATGTATTTAGACTCAGAGAGGATGTATGATTTGCCTAAATTCCTATTGCCAGTAAGGGGCAGAGCTGAGATTCAAATTCAGGTCTAAGTGACTTGAAAATTCACGTTCTGTCCAATCACCCTGGCCTGTCTTCCTTACTGCCTTTCTAATTACTCCTGTTTGGCCTAGGCATTCCCAAGGCTGTTATTCAAAGTCCTCATTCTCATTCCAAGGTCATCAGGAAAAGTCTATATTCTTTCTATGTGGCTAAAATATCTGATTGTCAATCCATGAAGCACAAAAATAATATTTTCTTTGCAAACACTAACATAACCTCATTATGTTATATAACCCATATAGACTTTCTAAGACTACTTGACTTCTCTATTTTGGTATTCTCTAGTTCCCATAGCAGAAATTATTAATCCATGATCCATAAATGGATTTCAGGAGTTTCCTAATACCCTGAAATTGTATGTAAAGTTCTATGTTTATGTGCATTTGAGGGATAATGGCACATATCTTCCAAATGCTTTTAAAAAGGGTTCACGATCCAAAAATCCAAGAACCATGGTTATGAGTGACTCCATGGCAATACTCAAATGCTCCAACGACAGCCAATTTAAGTATATGTTCTAGGTTCACGGACTCCCATACTTGAGGTCCAGAGACACTGATCTAAAACCTGCTTCAGCCAGACTCTGCACTCAAAATTCATCTATCCTTATCAAAACCATGCTGATAAAAATTCTAGCCACTATAATGTTTATCTAACACAATTACAGTTAAAATCATAACAGGGTTGTTGGAAAACATTACAAATTAAATATATGATTATTCTAAAAGAATGAATTGCTTGAGAGTCAAATATGTTTAGAGAGAAAAATATGTAGCTTGCTTTACTATATACTTAAATAAATCATAAAGCTACAGTAATTGGAACAGTGTGATACTAGCACAAAAAGAGAGGTATAGATTAGAAGCAACCTAAAACCCCATAAATTGGAGATTCGTTAATAAATTATGGGACATCCATACAACAGAACAGTTTTTATCCATTAAGACAAGACATATCTGTATATATATTTGCATGGGAAAATGTTCAAAATACACTGCTAAGTAAAAAAAGCAGGTTCAAAACAATGGAAAAAAGTTAAGAATATGGATTTTGTTGTCAAACAGATTTGGGCTCAAGTCCTGGCTCTGCCACTTTCTAGCTGTGTAACTTTGGGGCAGCTACTTAACCTAAGTTTGTTTCTGTAAAATTGGGATAGTAACTCCAATTCAATACACGGTGATTGTGAGGATTAAATGAGAAAATACATGTAAAGTAACTGCCACAGTTCCAGGTACATAGTAAATATTCCATAGATATTAAGTATTATTATTTATGGCAGAATGCACAATGTGATTCCATTTGTGGTTCTGAAACTATATATAATACATATAAATAAATGTACTCAGAAAATGAAACTGGATAGATGCCTTAACAAATTGGTAGCAATAGAAATCAGGAAGATTGGATTCCAGAGAGACTTTCCCTTTCTGCCTTCTTTTTAAAAAATATAATGCTGTTTTATTTATTTTTAACCAATAAATATCATCTTTAAGATAGGAAAATAAAATAAAGATATATTCACAGGGTGAGGGGGAAGGGAGGATTTCATCTATCCTCCGCCCACCACCTGTAATCCTAAAATTTGGTGGCTAACTGGATAGGCTTGGCAGTTTATCAAGGTGACTCTGCAATAATGATAGCTTCCAAGCCTGGTACTTCTCTCTAGCCAAACCCACTACCCTAATACCTGAAGTTAACACCCAAATGAGCTGACCTATGCTGGTTGGGTGGCTTTAACACACACAGCCAACAAAGCACTCAGACCAAAAGAATGGGGGGCAAGGCCTCCAGCTCAAAATAGTCTGGTTAGAAGTCCACTAATACAGCTTCCTCCTGCTCCAACCAAATATCCCCTTTAAACATCCCAAATAGAGGCAAGTCCTAGCTACACTTTCACTCATGAAACAGACCTCCACTGTATTCTAAGTTGAAATTAAATATCTGCCTGAATCAGAATATTAAGCATTTGTTTCTCTACTAGATGAATGCTGCTGTTTATGGAGAGCAGAGTAGTGATCACTGACTACCATCTTTCTACATACTTCAGTGACTAAAACTTCCAGAAAAGAGTCAGGCAACACAGAAGCAAACTGAGACACCTGGCAGCAATGCTCTGACGGCTGAGCGAGTGTGTGTGGGAGGGTGGGGGGGAAATGTCCTCTAAGAATTAAAATGATCGGTTAATTCTAGCAATAACCTGTTAGAATGTATGTTGGCAGTTGTTGGTTTTCAGTTATGTGATTCACTGAAATAAACAGTGGAAACTTAAAACAGCAATGTTCCTGGCCCGTCGGCTATAAAGTGGCAACTGGAATGGACACCCATTCATTTCTGAGGTATACATCTCAGCGGAGGATTTGACCATTACTAAGAAGAAGGCAACTGTCCCTATCATTTCTGTAAATAAGTCTGAATGGATTTCACCATGTTCAAGGAAGGACAAAGGGAAGAGGAAAAGCCCACAAATCTGATTTTAATAAAAAGGCTACTGAATAAGGAGAGTCATAAAGGAAAGGGAAAATGATCACTCACACACACACACACAGACACACACACACACACACCACTCTCTCAATGAATTATTTGGCATACTTGGCAGAATGCAGAAAGAGCGCCTGTGAAACAAGAGCATGAGGCCATAAACAGAGAGCAGAGTGAGGTTAGAAAAAAATGGATGAGATGTCAAGAGAGTAGATGAACTAAGACAGATTTTTAAGGAAGCCAAAATCAAAGCCGGAAAATAAAAATCCAAGTTGGAGATTCACCTGATATGGCAGAATATAATCAGTGGTTTGAAGGCTAAACTTGAAAAGGGGTTATAGTGAAGTATAACATATACTCAGTGTAACATACATAAGTGTACAGCTTGATAAAGTATCACAGAATGAACATATGCAAGTAACTACCACCTGATCAACACAAAGAATATTACCAGTAATGCAGTCACAATGTTCCACCCCTCACCAGAGATAAGCACTATCCTGGCTTTTTTACACCACAAATTAGCCCGTTATTGAAATTTATGGAAATAGATTCATAAAATACGTATTGTTGTGTCCAGCTTCTTTCGTTCAACATTGTTTGTGAAATTCATCCATGTTGTTAGATATAGTCGTAGTGTGTTCTTTCTTTGCCATGTAATATGCCACTGTAGGAATATACCTCAATTTGCCTATTCTACTACTGATATACACTGAGGTTGTTTATACTTTAAAAAACTATTACACATAAAGCTTCTATAAACAGTCTTGTACATGTACTTCAGTAAATTTATGTATGCATTTCTCTTGAGCATATACCTAAGACTGGAATTGCTCCAGTCTCAGGTCACACATTTACTCAAACTTCATATACATTGCTGATCAGTTTTCAAAAGCAGATGTACTAATTTACACTCCCATCAACACTGTCTGAGAATTCCATTTGCTTCACATTTCCTCCAACGCTCAGTACTGTCAGCTTTCTTAATTTATGGTAAGTGTGTAGCATCTCATAGTCTGAATTTGCATTTCCCTAATGATTACTGGGGCATTTCATCTCTTATGAAGTACTTGTTCAAGTCCTTTGCCTATTTTTCTATTGGGCTGCCTTTTTCTTATTTATAGTTCTTTGCATATTCTGTAGACAAGTTCTTTATTAGATAATGCAAATATGTTCTTTCACTCTGTAGCTTACCTTTTCAAATTTTGTTTAGCAAAAGTCCTAATTTTAATGTAGCCCAATTTTAAAATCTTTTCCTTTACTGTTCTTTGTGTCGTGTTTAAAAAAATATTTGTCTATTCCAAGGTCATGAAAATATTCTATGTTATATTATAGATGTTTTATTCTATAAGAGTTTCACTTTTTACTCTTTGTAAACTTCACTTTTTGTGTATAGTGTGAGGTGGGTGAGAATTTGTTTTCTCTCCCACAAGGATATCCAACTGACCCAACACCTTTTCTTTCTTTTTTTTTTTTGGCTGTGTCGGGTCTCAGTTGCAGCACGTGGGATCTTCGTTGAGGTGTGCGGGATCCTTTGCTGTGGCGCATGGGCTTCTCTCTAGTTGTGGCATGAAGGTTTTTCTTTCTCTACTTGTGGTGCTCGGGCTCCAGGGTGCACGGGCTCCGTAGTTGTGGCGCGCGGGCTCCAGAGCACATGGGCTTTGTAGTTTGTGGCACGTGGGCTCTCTCGTTGAGGCACACGAGCTCAGTAGTTGTGGCACACGGGCTTAGTTGCCCTGTGGCATGTGGCATCTTAGTTCCCCGACCAGGGATCGAACCCGCATCCTCTGCATTGGAAGGCGGATTCTTTACCACTGGACCACCAGGGAAGTCCCCCAGCATCATTTCTTGATAAAAGTATTCCTTTCTCCATTACTATGCAGTGCCATCTCTACCACAAATCAAAGTGTATTTGTGCCTGTATACCCATTCTGTTCCATTGGACAATTTGTCTATCCTTGCCTGTCTTAATCACTGCAGATTTATAATAGTCTTGATATAAGGTTCATGATTACCAAGTCCTCCATCTTTGTTCTTTGAGACTGTCTTGCTTATTTTGGGACCTCTGCATTTCCATGTAAAACTTAAGTTTGTCAATCAAAAAAAAAAAAAAAAAATGATGGGATTTTGGGATCTCACTGAATCTATAGATCAATTTTAGAGAGATATGACATCTTTAAAATATCGAGTCTTCCAATCAAAACATGGTATAACCTTCCATTTATTTATTTATTAATTTCTCTAAATAAATGTTTTATAGTTTTCTGCATAGAAATTTTAGTATAACTTTCAATAGATTTACTCCTAGGTATCTGAATTTTTAAAATGCCACTACAACTGGCATCTTTTTAAAAAAATTTCCTTTAAGTTCTAGATTATGAAATACAAATCATTTTTTATGTTGACCTTGTATCCAACAACCCAGATGACTTCATACACTAATTCCAATGGTCTATATCCCAAATTCCGTCATGTTTTCTAAATACACAGCATGCTGTCTGTGAATAATGTCACTTTTATTTTATCTTATCTAATGTAAGAATTATATAAGACTGAATAGAAGCAGTGATAGTAAGCATGACTGGTTCTGTTCCCGATATGAGGGGGAAAGCTTTCAGTATTTCATCATTAAGTATAATTGCTTATGTAGGTTTTTTTGTAGATACCCTTTCTCAGATTAAGGAGATTACCCTCTGTTCCTAGAGGTCTTTTTTTTTTAAATCATGAGTAATCAAATATTATCAAATCCTTTTCCCAACGTTTAAAGATGTATGATTTTTCTCCTTTATTCTGTACATTAATTTTTAATATCAACCTACTTTGCATTCCTAGAATTTTAGTCATATCATATTATCATTAATATTTATTACTGGATTCAGTTTGTTAATATTTTATTTAAGATTGTGCATTTATGTTCATGAAAGAGATTTGTCTTTAACTCTTCTTCCTTATATTGCATGGTTTGGGTATCAGGACTCTTCTGACCTCGTAAAACCAGTTGGCAAGTTTTCCCCCTTCTTCTATTCTCTGGAAGAATGTGTGTAAGACTTTAAATTGTATAGTGAAGTCACCTGGGCCAGGAGTTTTCTTCATAATAGGGTTTTAAATTATGAGTTCAGTTTCTTCAGTAGATACAGGACTAATGAGGTTTTTTAATTTCTCTTTATATTAGCTTTGTTAAGTAGTCTTTAAAGGTATTTGTTCATTTCAGATTTTTCAAATTACTGTCATAAGTTGTTTATAATATCCCCCTATTAGCATATTAACGTCTGTTGGATCTGTACTCCTCTTTCATTCCTGGTGCTAGTTTTGGGCTTCCTTTTTTGCTCTTTCACCACTCTTGCTAAGAATTTACCAGTCTTATTAGTGTTTTCAAAGAAGTGACTGTTGGCCTTTTTGAGCCTCTTTATTACATGTTTCTTTCTTTTCTATTTTATTAATGTCTGCTCTCATCTTTATTGTTTTTTCCATTACTTTCTCTGGGTTCTTTTTCCAACTCCTTCAGATGGATACTTTGAGAACACTGATTCTACCCTTTCTTATTTTGCATATATACATTTGAGACTATAAATTTATAGAATTTGATTGTATACATCAGAAAAGAATAAAACAAATTTTGAAATATTGTATTTTCATTATCATAGGGTTAAAACATTTTATTTCCATTATGACTTCTTCCTTAAAACATAATATCTTTTAGAAGTGTACTGTTTAATTTCCAAACAGAAATTTTCTAGTAATCTTTTCATTATTGATTGCTGATTTTAATTCCATAGTGGTCAGATACATATTCTTTATGATTTCAATCATTTGAAATTTGTTCATTTGCTATATGGCTAATAGTACGGAAAATTTTGGTAAACGTTAAATTGGTACTTGATAAGAATGTACATTTGTGGTTGTTAGGTGCAGTATTCTATATGTCAACTGGGTCACACTCCTTAATCACATTGTTTAAATCTTCTATATTCTTACTAAAATTTTGTCTGCTTGTTCTATCAATTACTAAAAGAAGAATTAAAATATTCTATCGTGACTGTAGATTTGGGTCTTTTTTAAAGAACTTTTTAGTTCTACCCGTTTTTGCTTTATATATTTTGAAGTTATGTTATTAGGCATATACAAAGTTAAAATTATTTTATCTTCCTGGTAGATTGAACATTTAGCATTATGAAATGCTTCCTTATAACTCCTTTAAAGTCTACTTTGATATTACTATAATACAGTGGCTTTTTTTTTTGAGAGGGGTGGTATATATTTCTCCATCCTTTACTTCCAATTTTTCCATGTCTTCATATTTAAGATGTATCTTACAAGCAGCACAGAGGTGGGTTTTAAAAATCCAATCTGACATTCTCTGTCTTAACTAATTTTTAAAAAATTTATTGAGATGAAATTCACATAACCATAAAATTAACCATTTTAAAGTAACTTAGTACTAAGCCTTCATAATGTGATGTGACCACCACCTCTATCGACTTCTAAAACATTTCAGTCACTTTAAAGTAAAACCGTGTACTCATTAAGCAGTTTGTCCCCATTCTCCCCTCCCACTAGCTCCTGGCAACCACCAATCTTCAGTTCTGTCTCTACGAATTTACCTACTCTGCATATTTTACACATATGGAATCATACAATATATGTGACCTTTATGTCTGTGTTATTTCACTTAGCATAATATTTTCAAGGTTGATCCACATCTGGCATCTGCATTCATTTACTGTTTTAAGGCTGAATAATATTCATTGTATGTATATACCACAATTTGTTTATCTACTCAACCCCTGATGGACATTTGGGCTGCTTCTATCTTCTGGCTATTGTGAATAGCGCTGCTATAAACATGCATGTACACGTATTTGTTTGAGCACCAGTTTTCAATTCTTCTGGAAATATCAATCTGGGAGTGGAACTGCTGGGTCACATGGTAATTCTATGTTTAACTCTTTGAGAAACTGCCAAACTCTTTGCCTTTTAACTGGAGTATTATATAATTTTTAATTACGTCATTATCACCCCCATTGTGCTATTTTGTCATGTATTTTAACTGTACCTCTATACATTAAAGTCATAAGACATTTTAATTTTGCTATGTTTTTACCTTTTATTTTGAAATAATTTCAAACTTAAAGAAAAACTACAATAATAGAGAATGTCTGTACACATAGATTCATTAAAGTATCATTTTGCCGTATTTGTTTTATCTTTTCTTTATATGTATGCATATACACAAGAAAATATACGCATATTATTACATCTGTATATTGCCATACGTATTGCCAGAATTCAGTGATAGACTAGATATGAGAAATGATGGAAAGAGAATGTGTCAAAAACGATTAAGTTTTTGGTTTGCGTAATCTAACAGACAGTGGTACAATTCACTGAGCTAAGAAACCCTCAAGAGAATCAGGTTTGAGGGAAGGAGTTTGATTTCAGATGTGCTAACTTTTGAGCTGTCTTTGAGAAACACATGAGATGTCAAGTCAGGAATTAAATATACTAGCCTGGAGTTCAGAGGACAGATGGGGTTAGAGATACAAATCTGGAAGCTATTTGTATTCAAATAGTAATTGTATCAATGGATACGGATGGCATCACATAGAAAGAGAATTGAGAGAAGAGATGAGAGCCTAAGACTCAACTTTAAGTAATGCCAATATTTAATAGCAAAGGTATAAGAAGATGAGCCTGCAAAAGAAACTGAGAAGTTGCTAGAGAAGTAGGAGGGAAATCAGGAGAATGTGGTCATGGAATCCAAGGGAAGAGTAGTTCAGGCAATGACCCAACAGTGTCCAATACTACTGACAAATCAAGATGACTGAAAATGTTCCTTGGATTTAACAATGCAAAAGCCACTAATGACCCTGGTGGAAACTGTTTGAGTTTAATGAGCAGATAAACCAGATAGATAGAACTGAGTTATTAGGAGGTAGAAAAAACAACTCTTTCAAGAGGTTTTAAAGAAGGAGAATAGGGAAAATATGGTAATTGAAGGATGAGAAGTGTGGTATTCAGGAAGAAGTGTTTTTTAAGATTAGAAAAGACATCTTTAAATAGTTGATGCAAACGGTCTAGTTTGAGAGGGACGAGTTGTATATACAAGAAAGAAGGAACTACTTGGTGACTGAAATACAACTTTGTGAATACATTAAAAACCACTGAATTATATATATTAAAAGGGTGAACTTAATGATATGTTAATTTACCTCAATAAAATCACTTAAAAGCAACAAAGGGAAAAAAAAACAAGGGATGACTAATAGTGTAAGATTTCTAGAAAGTTAGTAAGTGATAAGATTCAAAGAATTGGAATAACTAGCCATAGATAAGAGGAATGAACAGTAGGCTTTAGTTTTGGCTAGTGGAACATTAGAGAGAAAATGAGGGAATTCCTATGTCTGATGGTTTTTATTTTGATCTTTGAAATAGGAGGCAAGGTTGTCTGCTACGGGTAGGGATGGATGAAAGCAGGGAATGGACATAAATAAGAGGTTTGAGGAGAGTAGGGAAGCAGTTGCAGCAGAGAGCAGGAGAGCAACTAGGAAAGCTGGATATAGCTGAGGACCCACTTGAGGTTGCTAATAATGAGTTTATGGGGATACTAACATGTCCTATTTTTAATTTTCTCCATCTGTGTTCCATTGGCGACAGGCAAGGAGAAAGTGGACAGATAGAAATATCCAGGAAAGTATGCCTATAGCATATGCACCAAAACATCAGTTGTTATATGAGTTTATTCCCCTCAGGGTATATATAAATTGATGATTCTAAAGTAGTTTGGTCTCAAATGAGTCTAATCCTTGTGAGCCTTGCCCCAAAACACAATACATTCTTTGTGTTATCATGCTAGTCTTAAACAGCTTTGCACTTCCTAATTGCTGTCTTCAAATAAATAATAGTGAGTACTGAGGACCTATAAGCCAGATACAGAAAGACAAAAACTGTATAGTTCCACTTTCATTAGGTACTTAGAATAGGCAAATCCATAGAGAAAGGAAGTAGAATAGATGTTACCAGGGGCTGGGAGGAGGAGGAAATGGTATGTTATTATTTAAAGGATACAGAGTTTCAGTCTGGGATGGTGAAAAAGTTCCAGAAATGGATAGTGGTGATGAGCGTGCCACATTGTGAATGTACTTAATGCCACTAAATTGTACACTTAAAATTATTAAAGTGGTAAATTTTATTTTATGTATAGTTTTCCACAATAAAATGTTTTTTTTAAATAGTAAGAAGCTTCTGCTTTAGGCTATATCTCAAAGGATGACTAGGAAACAGGACTGAAGGGGCAGCAAAAGGGTAGAGTTGTAGTTAATGAGCTCATGTGAAACCAAAATGTTTAGTTCACTGTTAGGAGAGCTGAGAAAGTATAAGTCAGGCAAAGTCGGATCACAAAGAAATGTGTAAGCCATGGACTTTATGTTGGCAGTATCTTATAGGAAGATGGTGAGTTATCTTAATCAAGGGAATAACATAGTGAGATCTGCAGTTTCTAATTGTGGAGAACAAAAGCAAGAATGGAGGTAAAGAAATCAGTTTAAGCATAAATGAGGCCCAAACTAAAGAAGTTTTTAAAATAAGGAGGAAGGAAGAGATACAAGGAATATTCAGGAGATAAAATCAACAGGATGGGATATAAATAGTACATGAGAGAGAGAAGTCAAAGATACTGATACTCAGTTCAAACAATTTGGGTCCACTGAGTTGGAGACCACGAGAACAGAGAGAATATGGGGAGAAAGGTGAATGAATGCAATTCAGTCTCATCAAGTACTTTTAGTATCTTGTTCTTTTAGAAACGATCTTTTTAAGTCATGTAAGACTAGTTCTGGAAAGATACATAAGAATCTAAAAAGGAGAAAAGGGTAAATGAGAAGACAGAAGTGGGTAGGAGAATTATATTTTTACAGTATACTCTTTTTGAATCTTTTGATTTTAGTGAAAAACACGTTACATATTTAAATATTTTTAATGTTTTTTTAAAGTTATGTAAAAAATCAACTTTAAAAACTGCCATAAGAATAATGAGAAGAAATCTGCTAATAACCATATGTTTGGTGGACGTTAATTATTTCATTCAGAGAGACTGAGAGGAAAAAAAGATCCTGGTTGCCTTATTTAGTTGTTTAATTAAGTAACTGTTAGTTCTATAAATATTTTTTTAAGTATGATGATTTCCAAATACTTGATCAATACAAAATAAAATTTTCCTTAAAGCTTTCTACCTTCATTTTCCAAATTTTGTTTTTCCGAATACAATGTATACACACTTTAAAATCAACCTTGAACTTGATGCCTTGTTATGGCTTAAAGTGTCCTCCAAAAAGACAGGCTGAAGTCCTAATCCCTCAGAGTAGGACCTTAGCTAGAAATTAGCTAAAGATGCCTATCTGGAGTAGGGTGGGCCCTTAATCCGATTACGACTAGTATCCTTATAAGAAGAGGGAAATCTGGACAGAGGGAAGGTAGCCATGAGAAGATGGAGGCAGAGATTGGAGTTATGCTGCCACATACCAAGGAATGCCTGGGGCTACCAGGAGCTGAAGAATCGAGAAACGATTCTCCCCTAGAGGCTTCAGAGGGAGCACGGCCCTGCCAACACCTTGATTTCAGACTTCTAGCCTCCAGAACTGTGAAAGAATACATTTCTATTATTTTAAGCCATCTAGTTTGTGATACTTGTTATGGCAGCCCTAGGAAACTAATACACCTAGCTAATAATACCAATAGTAAATGTTTATCCCACTCTTGCCTTCTTTAGTGCCTCTGTTTTAACACAACAGCAAGACCCACTTTATAAAAGGTATCTTTATGACAGAATATATGAACATTATACTCAGGAAGATTGTTTTAGCATTAAAAAGTTAGCTCATGTTTTATGCTAGAGTATATCTAATTCACGTTTTTCCTGCTTATTTACATAAAAATACATAACAAGCAAATCTAGCAAATGGAAACTTCATAGGAAGAGAGGCTTGAGTGTTAAATTTCTGAAAGATCACCCAGAAAATAAAGACACATTTGAACAAGTATTAAGGAATAATTAGTAAATACCTAGTGAACAAAATACCTATTTTTCTTATAACTTCCAAGTAGCTTTTATAGCCTAGGATCTGCATCTAATTAAAGTCCCTGATTCTGTTAGTCAAGATTACAAACATAAACTGAAGAAAAGAAGACAATCACATTTTATACCTTTAGACCATTTGTTAGAGAATACAAGAAAATAGTAAAAACAGACAACTCCCCTACAAGAACTAGTTGGTACCAGAATCACATAGATAACCTCTCTGTATTAGGAAAACTAAAGATAAATCAGAAACAGGGAATATAAAACACCACCAAATTAAACTTGTGATCCTAAAAAACAACCAAAAATAAATAGAACGATTAGGATAAAAAGTTTAGATGTACACTGGATGAAGAAATGTTAGCAGAGACTGTTGGTGCCCTGCCCCTATGCCCTTTGCCCTCACAGATCTGGTACATGCTGAATGGCTTCTTACTGTAAGCATGTGCAACTGCCTAAGCGCCGTGCGCAGACCACACAGGCATCAGGTGCCAGGCAGGTAGTTAACACTCCGAGGAGCAGCCCATAATCAATGACTGATGGAAATTAGTTAATAATTAATTACCCCAGCTTCCTCATCCTTCCAGTGGAAAAACTACAAGACACTTTCTACACTGTTTTCTAGAGACCCCTGGAAGGGCTGATCCCCTTCTGCTCAGGGTTTTCCGCCTGCTCATATACATAACTTTGTATTGGTTTCCTTCCCTTCCTGGTCTTAATTCCCCACTCCCTGATGTGTGCCTCCTGAGTTAACTCCCAAGAAGACTACCTGTACTCTAATTCTTGCTTCAAGGTCTACTTCTGAGGAAACACAACCAAACTTTAGATTAAAAGGCAAAGAGTTTGAGATATGACTCAAAATGGCTTTGTAACTCAAAATGTCAGTGTTAAGAAAACACATAAGGAGCTTCTTCTTAATCTTCATAAATTACATTGCCTATCCAAATTTTTAGGCTAGTGAAGATGAAATTGATACTAAAGTCTATGATTTCTCATGTGTGCATCTATTCCAGCTTCACATCTCCTACCACATTCCTTTTCCAATCTTGGACAGAAACTTCAAAACCCAAAACTTCAACACTTCTCTAGTGCAAAGCTAAAATTATAGTTTGATGAATACAGGTCAGAAACAGCTAAGGACAATATATATGCATTTACCTATTTTTTTGGAGGCCACCTAAAGGAAATAATTTCCTTAGACCTTTTTTTTCTTAAAAAAATTAATAATACATTGCTATGAAAAAAAGTCAAGTAACAGAGCGGTATAGAGGGGAAATAGTCAAAGTGCCCACCCCAATCACTCACTCTCTCACAGCCACTAGTCCCTTTCCAAACACTTTACCGTTAAAAACCTTTTTTAGTTTCCAAATGTTTACCGTTAAAACATAACAACTGAGGATATTTCCATACCTCTTTTGATGCACTTATAAAAATACAGCTATCATTTTTTACATAAACCGGATTATACTATAAATGTTGTTTGTAACTTACTTTTTTTAAGGCAAAAGTAGTTATAATGTAAAAATATTCACTAATAAATAAACTACTTAAAATAACTCATCCTAAAATGTCTTTCCCTGCTTAACATTGGTCTTTATCCCCACGAACTGTCAGATTGTTATATTATGATATCAAGCAAACTGTTGGTAAAATTCTATCGAGGAGACCTCCATTTTCAATACTAATGAACTAAGTGATTCAGAGTAACTGCGCCTATAAAGACAACAATAAAGCAGGTCTAAATAGAGAAAATATCTTCTTAATAGTACCAAGGACCTAAAAAGGTAGTGAGGCATTACTAGACCAAGAAAAGGGTAGGGGAAGGTCTAAGACTCTTCTACCCTGGGGTGGAGGGTAGAGGGCTGGTGGCTGCTCTAAAGCAGTGATCCTCAAACTCTGTGTAGCGTGCACAACAGGAGAGCCTGTTAAAACACGTCCCCAGAGATTCTGATTTAGTAGCTCTGTAGCTTGCATTTCTAAGAAGCTCCCAGGTGAGGGTGATGCTGCTGGTGTGAGGACCACACTTTAATTGTGCCTGATCTAGACTAGAGACTGGGACAGCAGGGGATGAGGAAAGTATAGAAATGATGTAAGGAACACACATAAGACCATAGAATCCATGGGATATTAACCCCTCATTCCATCTTCCCTTCTCACCTTCACCTCAGCAGGTTTGGGATCCCACTGCTGCTCTTGGCCACTTTTACCTAGACTCATCTGCTGATCCTCAGGAAAGAGCTAAGACGCCAAAGCTCTTTGATTTATGACAGAGGAGGCACCTCACTGGAGTAGGAAAGGACAGTCTTTTTTTTTTTTTTTTTTTTTTTAATTTATTTTATTTATTTTTATTTTTGGCTGCATTGGGTCTTTGTTGCTGCGCACGGGCTTTCTCTAGTTGCAGCGAGCGGGGGCTACTCTTTGTTGCGGTGCGCGGGTTTCTCATTGCGGTGGCTTCTCTTGTTGCAGAGCATGGGCTCTAGGTGTGCAGGCTTCAACAGTTGTGGTGTGCGGGCTCAGTAATTGTGGTTTGTGGGCTCTAGAGTGTAGGCTCAGTAGTTGTGGTGCACGGGCTTAGTTGCTCCGCGGCATGTGGGATCTTCCCAGACCAGGGCTCGAACCCATGTCCCCCGCATTGGCAGGCGGATTCTTAACCACTGCGCCACCAGGGAAGCCCAGGACAGTCTTTTTTTTAAAATGGTGCTGGAACAACAGGCTTCCATATGGGGGAAAAAAATCAAATTGGTTGCCTGCCTTAAACTACTTACAAAAAATAAATTCCAGGTGGGTTAATGAGCTAAGTGTGAAAGATAAAACAATAATGCTTTTAGAATACAAGAGATTATCTTGATGACCTTAAGGTAGGAAAGTTTCTTAAACAAGACAGGAAAACACTAACCTTAAAATTAACACCTGTTCATCAAAAGATACTATTAAAAAGATTAAAAATAAAAGCCACAGGGCTTCCCTGGTGGCGCAGTGGTTGAGAATCTGCCTGCCAATGCAGGGCACACGGGTTCGAGCCCTGGTCTGGGAAGATCCCACATGCCGCGGAACAACTGGGCCCGTGAGCCACAATTACTGAGCCTGCGCGTCTGGAGCCTGTGCTCCGCAACAAGAGAGGCCGCGATAGTGAGAGGCCCGCGCACCGCGATGAAGAGTGGCCCCCGTTTGCCGCAACTAGAGAAGGCCCTCGTGCAGAAACGAAGACCCAACACAGCCATAAATAAATTAATTTAAAAATAAATAAATAAATAAGAGCCACAGAATGGGAGAACATATTTGCAATCCATTCAAAGCAAATGACTAATAACCAAAATATATAAGTAACTTTCACAAATTATTGAGAAAAAGACACTGATCCAATAGAAAATGAGCAAAATAATTAGAACAAGCACTTCACAAAAGAGGAAATCCTAAAGGGCCAATCGATATTTTAAAAGGTCTCTAATCTTACATAACTAGAGAACTGCAAATGAGAACCATAACCAAATATCATTACACAGCTATCAAACTGCAAAAATGAAAAAATCTGATAATACCAAGTAATGACAACAGGATAAACTCTCACAGACTAGGAAAACAGTGTTATCTAGTAAAGTCGAAGATATACATATACTACTGACTTCTATAATAAATATAAGCCTTAGACTACCCTTACGTGCATCAGGATGTAAAAGAATGTTCACAGTTGCATTGCTCATGATTATAAAAAACTTTGAGGGAAAATTCAAATGCCCACTGACAGTAGAACAGATCTTAAAATTCTGGTATTTTTTTTCAGTAAAATATTTTACATTAAGAAAAACAAATGAATTAAAGATAAATGCAACATAAGTGAACTGTACAAAATAATGCTGAATGAAAATGCTCATATAAATAGATACATGATACCATTTATATAAAGTTTACACTCAGGAAAATAATTCTTATCATTGCAGGTGGCACATACACCGATAAGGATATTATTATAAATTTCAGGATTATGGTTAGCTGTGGGAAGACAGAAAGTTTTAAGACTGGTAAGTGATGGAGATATTTTGGGGTGCTAAACAATATTCTATTTCTTGACCTGCAAGTAGGTTTTACTCCCGTTTGTTTCACAACTGTTTGTTAAACTATACATATGAGGTTAATGCATCTTTTGGGACATATTTTACAATTTTTAAAAGCATTAAAAAAAAAAAACCCAACATATTGGCCCTGTAGTTGGACTAATATGGTTGAAAAAGTTGATCTACAATTTACTAAGTATGAAATCTTGAGCAATTCACAAACCTCTTGAAACTTGGCCTTCCTCAGTTTTAACATGGAGATAATAATATATACCTTGCATGTTGTGAGATTTAAATAACATATATAAAAAGTGTCCAACAGTGCCTGGCTCAATAAATAGAAATATAAGATGTTCCTAAACTGAAGGATTCTGTATTGTAAAGATGTTAATTCTTTCCAAATTGCGTTACGGACCCAACCAGAGTCCTATTTTTGCTAACAACAAACTGAAAAAAAATTTCTAAAAAGCCATCTGTTTTACCATACTTACCAGTATTGGCTTTGCTACAAGATAATCTATAGCATGAATTCACAATAGGGGTAATATTACTCCCAGAGGGGCTAAAATTGGTTCTTGGGGGTGAAAAAACTTCGTTATTAAAATGTTTTGTGGCCCTCCAAAGCTCATCTATCCAACAAATTCTTACTTGTTAGTATTTAATTTCTCTCATTAGGGAGAAATTTAATTAATTGAAATTTAATTCAATTTTTTTCCTTCGGGACAGTGATAATTAAAAAAAAAAAGGTTGAGAAACACGAATCTATAATTTATTCTGAAGCAGCTGAATCTAATATGAGGAAAGAAAATTAGACACAAATAATCACAGTTTTTGGAAATAAGAAGGAGTAATAACAGTCAGCATTCTAGTTTTCTTTGAGAAGAAAGGCCAGGAAATGGTAGCCCAAGAATTTCAGAAGAAAGTGATGCCTCTTTTCCCCATTTAAGGAAAAGCAATATCAACAAATTTATTTTGAAGACAGTTAATGCTTCTGAAATATACATGGATGTCAGTAAGTTTCAATTAACTAAAGGATGACTGCATAAGGCTTTACTCTAATCAGAAACCATGCTGTTTGGGGCAAAGGAATTGCCTTCAATCCCAATATCTGTCTCATGATGTTTTCCCCCTTTACAGAAAGGGATATCTTTCATACCCACATGTGAAATCCCCTTTTCCATCCTAAATCTTGTACAATTTCCTCAGACAAATCGCTCTCCTTTCTCCATTCTATTTGAATAGGGAAAAAGTGAAATAACTATGATGTTAAGAAAAGTAAAATGACTTGGGCTCACTCCAGACTCTCAAGGAAATCAGTAGCACAACACAGGTCTCCCTGTTCCAAGACCAGGCACTTTCAACCATAATTTATTGGTAGTGTGACTATGTTTAGAGGTTGATTCTGTCATTGATTTCTTCCTATTAGAGTTCCCTAATCAAAGGTGTGTTTTCCAAACTTATTAAAAATAAATGAGAAAGCAAAAAGATAATCAGTTTCCAAAAATGAGGAAATAAAAAATAAACATATTAAAAACACATGAAAGTTAAAAAGAAAGAAATCTCTTCCTATAACAAAAAAACATAAAAAGCAAGAACAGTTTATGGAAGATGTTAATTAATGAGAAAATATATAATTAAGGCTGCTTTTTTAAGGTAAAAGACAATTTGATGATACGTAAACTAAAAGCTTCAAAACAGATTTTGAAACATTTCCTACAATATTACTAATAATTATTCACTACAATGTGATAGAAAACACATTTGAATATTAAAGACAATGACATGTGTTTTCACTCCATAAAAGATTAAAATTATCTGTCTACTTTAATAGTGCATTCATTCGGTCAATCGCTGTGGAAGACCAATTCCTTATGTAAATCACTTCTTCAAATCCACAAAACTCATATTCAGTCCTTTATCTAAATCCAGTAAGTTTTCATCATAAAACCCCACATCTCCAACACCAAAACTTGAGGATATACATAGTAACCATAAAATACTCAATATTACTGCTATATATGGTTTCCTAAGAACACCTTAAACAGCCTGTCACCATGATCCTTTGCTGTCAAGAGAAAACAACGTTTCTCAACAATTTTTTAACAGAAATGATCCTTGAATTCTAAAATTCCATAACAATATTAGTTATTGTATGTGCTTTATTTTAAAAATTTAATCAAGGAAAATGAACTCAAATATCTAAAGAAGCTGTAGATTTTACTTACATATTCAGGTTTTAGTTTTTTATCTCCTCCTCTCACAGCCACTTTTTCTAGTTTATCTATAATGGGCCCAATCATTTCCTCATCTTTAAGCTGAAGCTCTTCATGTATAATTTCTATATCTCGAATAGGATCTACACTTCCTTCAACATGCGTGATATCATCATCTTCAAAAGCACCTAAAATAAATTAAAGGGAAGCAATTCAATAAACAAATAACACAGAAGGTCATTATTAGAGTGAGTCAAGATTCTTAGAAGGTTAGCAATTTATTCAAGTTATTCTGAATTCTTACAAGTAGGACAGAGTATTTTTTTTTCCTATTTAGTACTATTTAGGGCACTAGCGGCAAAATAGTAATTCAAGAGCCTCAACATTTCAAAAACTGATTGAAATAAATAAAATTATGATCTTTAAAGAAAGAAGATTATGCTCCAGAACTACTGGTATTTTCAGGTTTGGTACATTAAAAGATACTGTATTCCAGGCATGAGAGCCTGAAGTTCTAAACTGCACTATTAGGGTTTCCAAGGGAAACTGGATTTGGGGCGGGGGGGTGGTGAAATCATCTGGCAGACCTCTTCCCTGCTTCAATCTACTTTATCACTGTGGTTCTGACGGTGATTAGATAATGAACCACTCAGACACACAATTTACACAGCAGCTAATTTCGTCGGCCTGATTTGAGGGTATGGTTTTTAGGGGACTATCAAAGAAGCAGATGAAGGTGCATTCGTCATATATGAGTGACAACCATTCACACTATCTGTACAAAATGGTGCTGGCCCTTATTAGAAACACATGCTATTATCACATATTTAAAGTGCAGTTGAAGCCATAATTTCAAATTGCCAACTGGAAACATAAGGGTAAAACAACCAGACATTACTCAAGCATGTGTACTGACTTTATGCCCTTTTGAAGACATAATGTGGCAACATAATTCAACTGGGATTTACTCAAATTATCAGATAACAGTATCACAAAAATGAACAAATACTAAGAAATATTATAAACAGAAAGCAATGATATACCCACAAAACAATAAACACATTTATAAACAAGTTAATTTAATTAAAATTACCAATTAGATTATATTCCCAAAATGAGATGCTTTCAAACATACAGTATCAATTATTTTAGATAGAGGTATCATAGGAATCATGAAAGACAGTTTGATTGAGTTTGATAAGAGAAAAACAGTGACTACAGCTCATTATTACTTACAAAAAAACCAAGATAATCTCATTACAGGTTGCAAAGTTTTTAAATATAATTCCCCAGAATTAAAAATAATTAATCTGTTCATATCTTAACGTGGAAATATTCAGTAATAATAATTTTTAAAGTAAATTATTACAATTAAATATAACTATTTAAAATAATACTTAAGTATTCTTGGCAAACAATCGATGTTATATAGTAGCTGATTCATATGAACAAAATTAGTAAGAAATGAGGAGGTACATTATATCTTACTAGTAAACACACCAGACAATGGTTTAGGTAAATTTTCTGAATACCTGAAAAGTATGAAAAAAGTTTCCCTGGAAGCACAATACTATTCACTTCTTATCATGATGAGGCAACTTACACAAATAGCACAATAAAACAGGAAAACTGAAAATAAAAGTTTCCTGGCACTCAGATCAACAAAGGAAACATGGTCAGTTCAGTTATAGAAATAAAAAACTTTTTATGACACCTAGAATGAAAAATTTCTTATATAGTCATCTTGATGTAGGGGCTAATGAGTAATGAAAAATTTCTTATATAGTCATCTTGATGTAGGGGCTAAATGAGTAACTATAGTGATGTCCTCAACAACATCCCTACAGTAAATGCATCAGCAGATTTTAAATGGCAATTTCTTAATTTCAGCCCTCATTTTTTAATTTATTTTTTAAAATTAATTTATTTATTTTTGGCTGTGTTGGGTCTTCGTTGCTCTTCATGGGCTTCCTCTAGTTGTGGTGAGCGGGGGCTACTCTTCCTTGTGGTGCACGGGCTTCTCATTGCAGTGGCTTCTCTTGTTGCAAAGCACGGGCTCTAGGAGCACAGGCTTCAGCAGTCGCAGTACGTGTGCTCAGTAGTTGTGGCACACGGGCTTAGTTGCTCTGCGGCATGTGGGATCTTCCCGGACCAGGGCTCGAACCCGTGTCCCCTGCACTGGCAGGTGGATTCTTTTTTTTTTTATCATCTTTTAACATCTTTATTGGAGTATAATTGCTTTACAATGGTGTGTTAGTTTCTGCTGTATAACAAAGAAACTTTAACAGCCCTGCTGGTCATAAAATCTTAGACAAATCACTGAACCTCTAAGGATCTCATTATCATACCTTTAAAATGAAGGTATTTCTACCTTTCAGAGGATGGGTATGATTAAATTGGATAATATATGTAAAGTGCTTAACAGAGAACTCTTTCAGTAACTGGGGCATATACTATTGTTTTTATGATGTAGGAATTAGTAATTTAGGAGAAACTCCATAGTAATATACTCAAACATTAATTTTGAATATCATTTCATGTCACTCAATTCACCTTGGAACAGTTTATAATAAACTTTGTGAGTTTACAGGGTTTTCCCCCACTAATTCTTAGTAGTTCACCACAACATTTTTACCCTAGTCCATGGCAAAAGTTATTTATTTCAACTTCACATTAACTAAAACAATTAGTATCATAAATGTTACAATTATTATCACAATTCCCTTTTGGGGGAAATACTTTACTGATAAAGAAGATGACTAGAGTCATCTTGAAGACTATATCATACTGAATTGCTTGATGAGAAAGTTATTTCTGTTTCAATTCTCGTTTAGTCCTTCTGACTATGTCAAGGAGAAAATGTTGGTTTGATGCCGTTGATCTTTAATGTTTAACATTTATAAATTTATAAATGTTGATAACTTTTTATCAACAGAACAGGCCTCAGCCTCAGAGCTTCTAAAGGCTAAAAAATTAAATATGTAGTTTTCATTGTTTTTATTTTCATTATCTTCAATTTTGGCAATTTCCCACTTACATTAGTGAAAACATTTCCTATTTAAATAAATTAAGTCAAAAATGTGAGATCACAATTTTTTTTTCTGTAAAATCAAGAAATGTCTGAAAATATTAACTATGGTCATTTTGGTGGTGGGATGTCATCTGATTTTTAAAAACTTTTTTGGTACTATTCCGTATAAAATAGGATAATGTGATAGAGCATGTGTGTGCTGGGGGGAGGGGGTGGCATTGCTAGGCAAACTTTTTTTTTTCTTCTTTATTGGACTATGATTGCTTTACAATGTTGTGTTAGTTTCTGCTGTACAACAAAGTGAATCAGCTATATGTATACATATATCCCCATATCCCCTCCCTCTTGCATCTCCCTCCCTCCCACCCTCCCTATCCCACCCCTCTAGGTGGTCACAAAGCACCGAGCTGATCTCCCTGTGCTATGCAGCAGCTTCCCACTAGCTATCTATTTTACATTTGGTAGTGTATATATGTCCATGCTATGCTCTCACTTCATCCCAGCTTCCCCTTCCCCACCGTGTCCTCAAGTCGTTCTCTACGTCTGTGTCTTTATTCCTGCCCTGCCATTAGGTTCATCAGTACCTTTTTTTTAGATTCCATATATATATGTGTTAGCATACGGTATTTGTTTTTCTCTTTCTGACTTACCTCACTCTGTATGACAGACTCTAGGTCCATCCACCTCATTACAAATAATTCAATTTTGTTCCTTTTTATGGCTGAGTAATATTCCATTGTATATATGTGCCACGTCTTATCCATTCATTTGTTGATGGACATTTAAGTTGCTTCCATGTCCTAGCTATTATAAATAGTGCTGCAATGAACACTGTAGTACATGACTCTTTTTGAATCATGGTTTTCTCAGGGTATATGCCCAGTAGTGGGATTGCTGGGTCATATGGTCGTTCTATTTTTAGTTTTTTAAGGAACCTCCATACTGTTCTCCATAGTGGCTGTATCAATTTACATTTGCTGGGCAATACTTGTACTAGGATAGTCAGAGAAGCCTCTCTGAGGAGACGGTATTGGAGCTGAGACTAGAATGGCCAGAATGAGGGAGTAATGAGAAGACCTGAAGGAAGAGAGTTCTAAGAAATAGAAATAAGGTCAGTGTGGGTGAACCACAGCAGAGAATAGTAAATAAAGTTTAAGTTGGAGAAGTAAAGCAGTTCACAAACATTTGTAAGCCATGGGTGTTTGGATTTTATTCTAGCTATAATGGGAAGCCATTGATTAGGGAGCTTTAAATAAAGGGAAAGTAGGATGATGATATATGATTTATGACTTAAAGAAGCCACTTTGGTTACTCTCAAAAGAACAGACTCTAAGGGAGGGGACAAGAGTGATGTCAGAAAGACTAAGTTAGGGGGTAGTTGCAGTGGTGCAGATGAGTGGTAACCTGACATAAAATTGCTGCTGTAGAGAAGATGAGAAATGTTTGTAATGGGAATATATGAAGGAATGGACTAGATGTAGTTTGGAAGGTCATGACTGGAGATACAAAATTGGGAATTATCAGATGTGTTTAAAGTTATGGGTCTGGATGACATCATACACAGAGAGCACTCAAAAACTCAGGTGTCTGATAGGGAAGGATTTGGCAAAAGAGACTACGAAGTGGTGACAAAGTCAGTGAAAAACAAGGAGTATGCTCTTCCAGGAGTAGGGGAAAGAAAATGTTTCAAGAAGAAAGGAGTATTCTCCTTTCTCCTAGAGAAAGATGATCATTGCTTCTGGCAAAGAGTAGTTCTTTGAGAAATATTTTATAATAGTTATATCCCTTTCTATTAGAGTCTATTTCTTCTATATGCCAGAGATGAGAATACTATGACTCAAGGATGTAAACATGGACCTGTTCTCTTATTTCTTATAACTGAAGAGTACGAAAGAGCTAAATTTTAGCATTGCTAAGCTCATTCAGGTTTTGAAAATATTCCTCTCTATATATACTCTGACTGGATTAATTACACAAGGTAAAACACCGTAAGATTTCTCAGTCTTTGAAAGAGATTCTATCTGTCAAGAAGGTGGCCCACTTAGAAGTCATAGCCACTTTCAAAGTTTCACATTCTAAGTATGCTGGCATAAACAAACACTGAAACAAAAATTGACCAACTGCAAGTTGGTCAACCAACTGGTACAGAACCATTAATTTCTTCTGTATTACTTCAGTTCTTTTTCTTTCTTTCAAACTAAATATAGTATTCTATTTAAAACAGTATATACATTAATGATCACATTTTAATAAAATTGTTTCTCTCTTTTAATAACACAGACCAAATGCTAATAAAAATAATTCCTAGGCAAGGAGCTATTGAGTAATTTTTAAATCTTCTTCTGTATCAGTTTTGTCTTGCTTAAACTTTTTATAATGAACATGCATTGTTCATAAAAACAAGTCATTATTAAAAGTCATTCTTTTTTAAACACAATAAGCAAGTTTAACTTGTAGAAAAATTTACACAAATTTTAGTTAAAATTTTGGTTTTGCAGTGACTAGCAACAGGGAGAAAACCACTATAACCATGAAAAGTATTTTATATCTGTACATTTCTTTATATACATATAAAAAGGGTGACTGAAAATAATACTAACTATAGTAAAGTCTCATTATTAAACAATGTGTTATAAGAGAAATTTAACCATAAGCTAGGCTCAGACTGGATTCCAGCACAAAGATTTTTCACCCAGCAATCCTGCAATGTTTCCTTTCCCAACAAAGCACCTTTTTCAAACCTTCTTGACTTCTCTCACATTTCCGGTGTTTTCCTCTTCTCTCCTGCTACCCAGTATATGACCTAATCTTTCTCACTTCACAGAGAAAATTCATGTCACCTTGGAATACCAAACCCCCTTTTTGTTTTTACCCAATCTTTCCTTCTTTCCAGCAGTAAAATGGAAAGCATTACCTTCTACTATTTATGTCCACTCTCTACTATCTCTGCTCTGGATCTTATCCGCTTCCAAGGAAGTTTGCTCCACAGACTGTTCTTTGTATTTCCTGAGACCTCAATCTATTATGCCTCTCTCTCTCCTATATTTGTAACACCACCATTTCCATCAATACTTTCCCATCAATATTTAAGTAGGCTTAAGATTCTATATTAAATCAGTCAAGTCAGTCACCCTCAGACATCAATTCCCTTTCCAGCCAAACTTCTTGGCTCCAAGCCATTCCTGCTCTCGCCACTTCTTTACCTCCTATACAAAACTTAACCCACAACAGTTTGTAACGTGCCCCCACCACGCTATCAGAAATCGATCTCAAAAAGAACACCAATGATTTGGCTTCATGATGCTAAATCAAACAGCCATTCTTCAGGAATCTTGAATCACCTCTCAGTAGCATCTAACTTCAGAGCACTGACGAAGTCTCTTTCATTGCTTCTTTTCAACTGCATTCTCCTCATTTTCTTCTATTTTCTCTGGCCATTTCTTCTCAGGCTATTCCTTTCCTTGCTCTAACCACCGCATAAATGTTGATATCTCTCTTAGCTCTCTCTCTTAACCCTCTATTACACACTCGTTAACAGAATTTCCAGCCCCAAACTCGCTTGATTAACTCCACTATACTTTGAGGTAACAGCAAATAAAATGAACAAAAAATATATTTTTAGTTATTAAATAAATCATTTCTATTATAAAATGTGTTCACTAAGTGAATACAAAATGTCAATGCTCATATTAAAGCTGTGACTTTTAAAATTTGTGTACCTCTTTACTGAGAGCCAGTCAAAATACAGACTTGGTGAGATACATTTGACTATCCACGTGGTACTGAACACTCTGCATCATATTTATTTCTTGGTATGATTTGGCGGAAATTAGTTGGTTATTTTCAATTATAAATGGACTGAAGATTGACCAACTTACTCATTAATTAATTCATTCAAATCCTATCTTATTCCATAAAGATTTGAGTAAGATAGATAGATCCATACTTTTAGGATGCTTAGTCTAACTGGGAAAGACTTCAGAAATAAAAATATACTTCAAAAATTCAGCACTTCAGTAAACTGCTTTGCTACATTACTACTTAAATTTGGGCTATATTCAGCTTTCAGAAGCAAAGCATCCCTAGTTATACAGAAATAGATTTTAAAACATGTGATGTATTTAAATGTACAGGCTTCACAGCGGTACTTTATAAACTACCTGTCATGGAAAACTTGATATCCCAAATTGCATGTCTAGAGTTTAGTTGGAAATAAGAGGGTATGTGGTCAAGATGGGCCTATTTTACTTAAGTTCTTTCCATCCTCTACCACTATACAATGCAGAGATAAGGAATTCCTTGGTATATAAATCAATGCATAAACTGTCACCTCCTCAACATATGCAAACCACAATATGCCTTGCTAAGTTTAAGTTCCCCACTTAAAGAAAGCTTGCTTATACATCTAACAATGTGCGAAGTCTTAAGAATTAAAAACAAAAATCAAAATAAGAGGACCTTAGTCGTAATAATTAGACAATTGGTTGGGAAAACAAATCTAAGCAAATAAAAAAGGAGAACAATACTCACTAGCAAGGACCTTAAATATAGGTTCAATTAATAATAACTAATCATCAAGGCCTTTAAATACAGAAATTTGGTATAGGTAAAGAAGATAAAGAAAGGCATGACAAGTAACAGGAAAAAGCATCAGATAAAAAAATGAAGGTTGAAATAAAGAAGGCTTACTGGAAAGCTGACTATAGTGAGACGCTGTATTGAGGAGTGGTAGGAGACAAAAACTTATACATCCAGTAGGGTAAAGAATAGGGAAGTCCAAATAGCAAGGTAAGTCTGGATTTCATCTGCTAGTCAATAGGGAAGCAACATTGGTTTTTATGTTATTGAGTAACAAACAAAAAGTGGCATTTTAGAAAGACTAACCAGAAGTAGGGAACCGGCTAAAAGAGAATTGCTGTACTCCAAATATGGTGATAAAGAAGTACACTAGAATACTGATGGGAGATTTGAAGGCAGGATGCATAGTGCGACTTTATCAAAGAAAACAATGTCAACTACATAAAAGCAATGAGAAAGAGAGAGAGAGACAGAGACAGAGAGAGGTGGGGGGGAGATATCATGACAAGGTTTCAAGTCAAAAGATCTTTATTTGCATCTAAGGTAACACCGGTACATGTAAGATTTAAGAGCCTGAATCAAGTATGGAAGCAAAAGGTATTATATAACCAAAGACTCTAGAAATATCCACAAATCAATCAATGTGATATACCACATCAACAAGCTGAAGAATAAAAACCATATCATCATCTCAACAGATGCAGAAAAAGCTTTAGACAAAATTCAACACTGATTTATGATAAAAACTCTCCGGAAAGTGGACATAGAGGGAAACTACCTCAACATAATAAAAGCCATATACGACAAACCCACAGCAAACATCATTCTCAGTGGTGAAAACTTGAAAGGCATTCCCTTTAAGATCAGGAACAAGACAAGGATGTGCACTTTCACCACTATTATTCAACATAGTATTGGAAGTCCTAGCCACAGCAATCAGAGAAGAAAAAGAAATAAAAGGATTACAAACTGGAAAAGAAGAAGTAAAACGGGCACTGTTTGCCGATGACATGATACTATACATAGAAAATCCTAAAGATGCCACCAGAAAACTACTAGAACTAATCAATGAATTTGGTAAGGTTGCAGGATATACAGAAATCTCTTGCATTCCTATACGCTAACAATGAAAGATCAGAAAGAGAAATCAAGGAAACAATCCCATTTACCATCGCATTAAAAAAAATAAAATACCTAGGAATAAACCTACCTAAGGGGGCAAAAGACCTGTACAGTAAGTCCCCTACATATGAACCTTCAAGTTGCAAACTTTCAAAGATGCAAACATGCGTTCGGATAAGGAGTCGAAAGAGGTCTTCAGCAACTTAGTGACCCTCAGCAAGAAGCTGGAGCTAGATCTGCAAGAGCACGACTTCACTGAACTCCTTGCTGTGCAACATGAGGAGCTTACTAATGAAGACCTGATGGAATTGGAGGCCCACAGAAAGGACAAAGAGAGACAAGAGGAAGAAGTAAATGATGAACCGAAGAGATTCACGAAGCAGGAAATGGCAAGGGGATTTTCTTTATTTGAGGAGGCACTGTTAGTTTTTGAGGCACAGGACCCAAACGTAGAATGGTACACGAAGGTTGCAGCAGCCATTAAGAATGCAATCCGGTGCTACCATGTCATCTATGACAGGATAAAAAGAGATATTACCCAGACATCATTGGATCATTTTTTCAAGAGGGTAGATAGAATTGAAGCCAGCAAGGAACCAGAATCCATGCCATCAATGTCAGGCATGAGTGAAACTGCAGCTTGCCCTCCATCTCCTATTGCTGATGATCCTTCAGCTCTACCATCTCCCACCTCCACTTCCTCCTCTAGTCAGTGACTCTTCTTGCCTGTTCACTGGGTGCCGGCCCCTGTATGCCAGCTGTTGTACTGTACTACTGTACTTTTCAAGGTACTGTACTGTAAGATTAAAAATGTTTTATTTTTTGTGTTTGTTTGTTTTTATGTATTATTTGTGTGAAAAGCATTATAAACCTATTACTGTACAGTACTATAGAGCTGATCGTGTTAGTTGGGTACCTAGGCTAACTTTGTTGGACTTACGAACAAATTGGACTTAAGAACGTGCTCTTGGATCAGAACTTGTCCCTATGTAGGGGACCTACTGTACTCAGAAAACTATTAAGATACTGATGAAAGAAATAAAAGATGACATAAACAGATGGAGAGACATACCATGTTTTTGGATTGGAAGAATCAATACTGTGAAAATGACTATACTACCCAAAGCAATCTGCAGATTCAATGCAATCCCTATCAAATTACCAATGGCATTTTTCACAGAATTAGAACAAAAAATTTTACAATTTGTATGGAAACACAAAATACCCCAAATAGCCATAGCAATCTTGAGAAAGAAAAACGGAGCTGGAGGAATCAGACTCCCTGACTTCAGACTATACTACAAAGCTACAGTAATCAAAACAGTGTGGTACTGGCACAAAAACAGAAACATAGATCAATGGAACAGGATAGAAAGTCCAGAGATAACCCACACACTTATGGTCACCTAATCTATGACAAAGGAGGCAAGGATATACAATGGAGAAAAGACAGTCTCTTCAATAAGTGGTGCTGGGAAAACCGGACTGCTACATGCAAACGAATGAAATTAGGACACTCTCTAACACCATACACAAAAATAAACTCAAAATGGATTAAAGACCTAAATGTAAGGCTGGATACTATGAAACTCCTAGAGGAAAACATAGGCAGAATGCTCTCTGACATAAATTGCAGCAGTATCTTTTTGGATCCACCTCCTACAGTACTGAAAATAAAAACAAAAATAAACAAATGGGACTTAATTAAACTTAAAAGCTTTTGCACAGCAAAGGAAACCATAAACAAAATGAAAAAGACAACCCACAGAATGGCAGAAAATATTTCCAAATGAATGAACACAAGGGATTACTCTCCAAAATATACAAACAGCTCAGGCAGCTCAATATCAAAAAAACAAACAACCCAATCAAAAGAAAAAAACAAATGGGCAGAAGATCTAAATAGACATTTCTCCAAAGAAGACATACAGATGGCCAAAAAGCACATGAAAAGATGCTCAACTTCCCTAATTATTAGAGAAATGCAATTCAAAACTAAAACGAGGTATCACCTCACACCAGTCAGAATGGCCATCATCAAAAAGTCCACAAACAATAAATGCTGGAGAGCGTGTGGAGAAAAGGGAACCCTCCTACACTGTTGATGGGAATGTAAATTGGTACAGCCACTATGGAGAACAGTATGGAGGTTCCTTAAGAAACTAAAAATAGAGCTACCATATGACCCAGCAATCCCACTCCTGGACATGTATCTGGAGAAAAATATGGTTCAAAAGGATACATGCACCCCAATATTCATTGCAGTGTTGTTTACAATAGCCAAGATGTGGACAGCTGTCCATGGGCAGATGAATGGATAAAGAAGAAGCGGTACATATATACAATGAAATATTACTCAGCCATTAAAAATAATGAAATAATGCCATTTGCAGCAACATGGATGGACCTGGAGATGGTCATACTAAGTGAAGTAAGTCAGAGAGAGGAAGACAAATATTATATGATATTGCTTATATGTGGAATCTAAAAAAAGGGTACAAATTAACTTATCTACAAAACAGAAATAGAGTTACAGATGTATGGAACAATCTTATGGTTACCAGGGAGTAAGGGGGGGGAGGGACAAATTGGGAGATTGGGAATGACATATACACACTACTATATATAAAATAGATAACTAATAAGGACCTACTGTATAGCACAGGGAACTCTACTCAATACTCTGTAATGGCCTATATGGGAAAAGAATCTAAAAAGAGTGGATATATGTATATGTATAACTGATTCACTTTGCTGTACACCTGAAACTGACACAACATTGTAAATCAACTATACTCCAATAAAAATTTTTTTAAAAGACTCTAGAAAAAAAGAAATAAAATTATTATACAAATATATTGAATCTTAAATCACAACAGCAAAACATCCTGTGTCCTATGTGGTAAATAATAAATGTTCTGAGCATCTATATTCTAATCCAGAGTCCCACCAAAATCACTGAAAGGTTAAGGGCCACATTCCTAAACCAGTAAAAAATAAATTATTAAATACAATGTTAGAAATCAAGACAAGGATATCCTCCTCAAAAAAATCTCTATCTTTTCACATTTCTAATCCGTTCTTCAAAACAAAGTCCTACCTTGTGTCAGAACTATGATTCCCAACTTCCTTATAATTCTATAGCTCATTACTATTTAAAGAGAAGGGAGAGACCTAAACTTACATTGGCAATTCACTTAACATCTACAGCTTTATTCATAAACACTGAAAAATGCTAGTTCCTATTTATTTTTTATAAATGACATGACAAAAATTCTTTTTTGTATGGGGGAAGAGTAGTTTAAAGCGGTAGTTACGGCCATAAATAAAATAAAATAAAATCTTGCCATTTGCAACAACATGGAATAAGTTAGAGGGTATCATGATAAGTGAGATAAGTCAGACAAAGACAAAGACCATATAACCTCACTTATATGGAACCTAAAACACAAAACAAATGAACAAACAAAATAAAATGCAAATAGATTCATAGATACAGAGACCAAACTGGGGCTGCCAGAGGAGGGGGCTGGGTGGGTGAAATAGGTGAAGGGGATTAAGAGGTACAAACTTCCAGTTATAAAATAAATAAGTCACAGGAATGTAATACACAGCATAAGAAATATGGTCAATAATATTGTAATAACTTCGTATGGGGACAGATGGTTGACTTATCATGGTGATTTTGTAATGTATTTAAACATTGAATCACTATGTTGTACACCTGAAACTAACATAATATTGTACATCAACTGTATTTCAATTAAAAAAAAAAAGAAAAGAAAAAATGTTGCCTGCCTGCCGCAACTAAGACCCAGTGCAACAATTTTTTTTTTTTTAATAAATTGTATTTATTTATTTATTTATTTATTTTTGGCTGTGTTGGGTCTTCGTTGCTGAGCACGGGCTTTCTCTAGTTGCGGCGAGTGGGGGCTACTCTTCGTTGCCGTATGCTTGCTTATTGCGGTGGCTTCTCTTGTTGTGGAGCATGGGCTCTAGGTGCACGGGCTTCAGCAGCTGTGGCACAAGGGCTCAGTAGTTGTGGCTCACGGGCTCTAGAGCACAGGCTCAGTAGTTGTGGCGCACAGGCTTAGTTGCTCCACGGCATGTGGGATCTTCCTGGACCAGGGACCAAACCTGTGTCCCCTGCATTGGCAGGCAGATTCTTAACCACTGTGCCACCAAGAAAGTCACATACATGTGTTGCTGATTAGAAGCAACACATTACAATATTATACAATATAATTCTTTTAAATGTACAGAACACCAGAAAACTCTACCTAACAGTTATTGGTATTGTACTTATATTGTAGATAATTAGACATTCACACCATTAAGGAATCCTTAAAGTCACTTAAAAGTTATGAATTATAACCCAGAGTCAACACCTGTACTTAATTATATTCAATTGCTCAAGGGTTTTACATTTTTAGTTGCTGCAACATATCAACTCTTTCCAAAGAAGCAGGCAGAAAAGTACCTTAATGAGAACTAACATTCATCTCTGAACAAGATTTTCACTTCTTATTCTATATAATAGATACTTAGATGTATAAAAGCTAAATTTAATCAATGGTATTTTGAATTAATATTTATTGAGATTCTGCTCTACTTCCAATGTTGAGCAAGCTGCTTTTGCTGTAATCTTCCCAATAACTACCTTACTAGCTTCCTAATTTCTAAAACATCACTTAGCCTTCTGTCACTAGAAAAGGTGCTCTATAAACTGACCTTGCCCTACCCTCACTCTCCACAAATCCTCAGCTAAAGTCAAACTCTTGTACTGACTCCCTAAGCCCTGAAAGTTCTTAATATTCAACTGTCAGTAAACTTTTGCCCACTCCCTTCCCTGGGCCTCAAAGATACATATTCTTTCTTTCTATTACAAATCACATCCATCCCTAAAATGCATAGCTTAACTTCTCCTCATCAGCACAGCAATTCTAGAGGAGTCCAAGTCTAAGAGATCTCTACCATCCTTGGGTCAGAAGAGGAGTTGAAGACACTTGTTTGGAATAAGGTGTGGTAAAACTGGTGATTTAATATATTACCTTAAATATGACTCCTGGGAAAATCCATTTTTGTATCTTTTAAAGAATAATGTTGTAAGGAGAGAAAATGCAAATGGAGTAATGAACAAAACTAGAATTCTAACTTTATTACCAATACTGTAAGCAATGAATAAAAGGAGTCATGTGAACTCTCTGCCCTTTAAGAAATAAACTAAATGACAAATCAGAGCTTTAATTTTTCTAATGTTGGTGCCCATTAATATCCCACACCTTTCAATCAAACTGACCTACATTCAATGCTCTCATTTTACATTTTCAATGCTGTTACTCATCATTCTGCATGGAATATTCCTCCTCCCCATTTCTGCCTTTCAAAAAAAGCTACATATCTTTCGCGACCTTAATTAGATGCCACTGAAATGGTATCTCCACGATGATGCCTTCTCTAACCATATCCTGACCTGTAGCATGTATATCTAATATTAGAATATGTGATTCTATCTTCTACTTATTTAAGTTCAAGGATTCTGTCTTAAATGCCTTTCTGGTTCCTTCCAGTGCCTTAATCAGAGCTGATATACAATTAGGTACAAGGTGAAGTGAAGAGTAAAGGAATCAGTGAATGAACGAATGTCTCGAGCACTTTTTAGCACTCAGAATGAAAAACTGTTAGAGGAGAACGACAGATTCTAGATGAAGTTAGACATGCAGCACAACAGCAAAGGATCAATTTCACAGCACACGATAAGATATTTAGCAAGTACTTCAAAGAAACCAGTGTTAAGCATGTCAATCACATAAAGTAACAGGGTAAGTAAAGCACAAAACATGGCAAACTGAAATAACAGATGTGAGACGTTTCTTGTGTTTCATCTCTTCACCTCTGAATTGCTTGGCTATTAGTTACGATACTCACTTAATTATTTTCTGAGGAATTCTTGGGCACTGGATTATATATTATGGTATAATTTTTTAAATGTATAAATCAAATTAAGAAGAGGGCAAACAAACCTATACACTATAACTAAGACAAATAAATGCAGCCATAAAAGAAAAAGAGAGAGAAGGGATTGATCAGCATGAATCAAGATTAAGGAGGGAAGGCTTGAGTACAGATGAAGACTTTTAGGGACAGATATTAGCAAAGGGAATCAGAGAGTCAAGAGGAAATTCCAGGCAGGATAGAAGTATAAATAGAGCAGAAATGATGCAGGGCACAGACTCTGGAATCAGATTACCTGGATTCAAATCTGGATTTCAGACTGTTTGATTCATTAGTTGTGTGATTATTTAATTTCTCTGTGCCTTAGTTTCCTTGTCTAAAATCTAGAGAATAATACCTACCTCATTTTAAGATTGCCCTGAAGATTAAAAGTGGTAATATATGTCAAGATCTTCGGATGTAAACACTCAAAATATGTTAGTTACACTTATAAATGAAAAACTGAAGACAAGGTGTATACCAGGGTTTCTCAACCTTGGCATTCCTAACATCTGGGGCCAGGTAATTCTTCTTTGCAGGGGTTTGACCTGTGCATTGCAGGATGTTTCAACAGCACCCCTGGCCTCTCCAAACCAGATGCCAGTAACACACACACACACACACCACCCGCCTGAGTGTGCATGCACATGCACACAGGCACATGCCCCAGCTGTGAAGATCAAAACTGTCTCTAGACGTTGCTAACTCACAGTTGAGAACCACCGGTGGACACGAAAAGACAAAGGTTGTGCTATGTATCGACCAAAAGATGTTGCCATAGGTTCAAATGTGTAGTGTCTATTGATGAAAAGATTAAATTAAAATTTAATCTCCTTGATTATAAAATTCCTATGTAGATTTTCAGAGAAGTGCTCTTGTGATCTTGCCCTTGCTTGCTTATTCACTCACACTCTCTTTAAACGATTCTATCAGTTATACACAAGATCTAATAACAGCTCGGAAAGAGACTACTAGTCACAAACAGAGTAGCTGACTGTTGGGTACTAGTTATAGAAATAACATGGAAGTGGTTAAATCTAAAAAAAAAAATTAAAATCTTTACAAAGATTATTTTTTGTCTAGTGGGTAGGAAGAATGACATTAAATTGAGAAGAAATGAAATGTGGCCAGTCATAAAATTGGAGATGTTTAAGATACATATTTTAAGAGACATATTTGACAAATGTGTACTGAATGTTAATCACAAAGAGAATGATGCCAAGAGCTGGAAGGCAAATTTCAGAGGTGAGAAAAAGCTGAATAAGATTAGTTTCTGCCTTCAAAGATGTTTACAATCTAATAGGAGAGAAAAAGGTCAGTATATAATAAATACAAGAAAGTAAATCCAGGATGAAGGGAAGTAGGGAGGGGGTCAGTATTCAGTACAAGCTGATGGAAAGTCAGCCTTAAGGCTTCAAACTGGAACACTGGTGTTACATAGACGTCATTTAAACTTTAAGATATGCGTGCAGGTTTTGATGGAAGTATAAACTATTTTTTAATCTCATATTTAAGTACATTGATGCTCTGATAAGAGATAATATTGCCTCTGCTACAGTTTGATACTGGTGTTTAAATGCCTGAAAAATGTAAACATGTGACAGGTATTAATCAGTTAAATAAATGACTGGCTATTAATTTTTAAAATAACTATTTTTAGCTTTATCTATAATATCAATGGATTATAACTTTTACCTAGTTTTTTTAAGATATGGTGGGGTGGGGGTGGGGATAGAAGGAATGGAAAAGGAAGGACTCACCAAGAACATCTGGTGTTAGAATAGGAAAATAACGGTTTGACTAAATCCACATTACATGATAGGGATCATTCTTGAGTCCAAACTGCGAAGGTAGATGTCATAAAACCAGATAACATACCTCATAAAATAATTATGCCCTTAAATGCAATAATCCACAGTTCTAAAATGAGACCAGAAACACAGAAGGAAGATTAAGGACAGGAAAGCGAATGAACCTTTTGAAGCAGATTGTGTAAGGTAGGTCACTGCATACCCAGTAGTCTTCCAACCCAATCCACCCGAACTGGCTCAACAAAATGGGTACCAGCTACCTGAGAAATTCCTAGAATTCTACTGCTACCCTAAAGATCACCATCAATAGTTAAGTCAGAGCAAACAATCACCACCAGGTGGTGCCAAATCAAAGCCAGTACCAGAAGGGATATGGCTGGGCCCGCACCTTGCCACACCCTCACCCCCTGCAACTAGGTGTGCAGGCTCACCCCAGCCATTCCATTCATCTGGCAATAAACTGCCCTCGTATTTTATGCAGCTGAAACTTTTGGACCCCAGCACCACATTATAGCAGAGGAAGGGTCGTTACTGTAATACATTCTTTGGGGTGGGGGGAGGGGGAAGATGAGAACCAGGACTTATTTAAGAAGACTAGTTACAGAGGAGTAAATTCAAAAAAAAATTTTTTTTGTTTTATGCCAGTTTTCATTCATGTAAACTCAGATAAAGCCTTAAAATAATCAGGAAATCATAATGCCATCTACAAAAAGTTCTGACTAATCAAGACTTTAAATAGTTAAGTAACAACACAATTAATGCTTCAAGGCTTTCCCACATGGCTCTACTAATGAACCATGATCTTCAACAAAAGTAAAAAGATATAATATTGCTGATGCCCCTAAAGAAAGTTAAATGATCCTACAGCTCTTCTGTCTTTAGAGCTATTTTGTCTTTAGAGCATAAAACATGGGGACTATAGTATTAAAGTAAGACAAATCTCCCTACCCCTTCCCCAATGTTAAAAAAAAAGTTAGTTCCTCTCAATTCCTTTAAGAATCACCTTAAAATTTCTAATAAAAGACTTCATGGCAAACTTATTCCCCTCCATCTCCACCTTATCCCCACTACCACCAGATTTTAGCACTGCTTATATGTTATACCTGTCAAGATCTGATGACTGTATGTTATGTATTCATCTGAACAGAACCACTACACTTAGTTACAGGCTATCATCAACCAATTCATTCTCTTGCTAAAATCAAGTCATCCAATTACTCCTTGACTAATCAAGGCTGTTTTGGCTTTTTCTTTTTTCAAAAGGTACTCAACAGCATAAACAGTTCACTTACAAGAAATGGAAAGGGGCTAATCAGCAGAATTATTGTTTTGCTGCTACAATTTGCAGTATTTAAATTTAGTTGCTGATTGGACTGAAAGTTTTATGATATAGCGTATGAAACTAGTTTAATACAACTGCGAAGCTGTGTAGCTATATTGTCTTACCATGGCTATACTGGTCTACTTTGTAGGGTAGACTGCTTTCTTTAAAATAAAGATATTTTAAAAAATAAGTTTCAGTATACTTTCCCACATACATTCCTTTTATAAAGGCAACAAGCTATTAATTCCTGAGCATTATTTTTAAAGTTAGCAAATCTGTGCACGCATGCATATTGTGTTTGTTACATGTGTATAAAACCCACAACTGCTTAGGTTTTTAATCTACATTTATTTTGGCTTCTAAGCAACAATAAACTAAAGAGGCATTATTTGATTATTAGTTCAGAAAATAAGGATTATCTACAATAGGTACATGTTTTAAATAGATACATGTTACCCCTCATATAATAAATAAAACGGTGGATGTAACATTTCTAGAATGGGTGTATTTCAATTACATGAATAATTCTGGGCGCACAAAAGCTGTAAAAAGAAATTATTATCCATCAGTATTGTTACTCTTATCTATACAGAATTTCTGAGAGAATATTTAACGGAATGACCAAAGAATAAAATCTAAATACTAAACTAAAACTTCGAATTTTATTTATTCACTAAAAAATAAGAAAAGATTTATATGTCAAAACCTGGACCGAAATTTTGAAGACAGATGCGATCCAGTCTTTTAACTCAGATTTACCTTGCTAAATATGGAAAAACATAAACAAAAAGGACACATTTTATTTTGCAGGAGGAAAACATGCTTTTATAGTAAAATGAATAGTCTGGCTTTTTTAAAACCTTGAAAGATAAACAAATTCTTTATACATTAAAATAATGCTGTGCAGTAACCATCAAGAAGAACTTATATAGAGAGAGGAAAACATAACACCCACACATAAATAGGATTAAAATAATTTCTGAATCTTTTATATATGTGCACATACATTACACAAGTAATACTCTAAAGGTATATCTTTTGCATGCTAAGACCCATCCAGAAATGAAATTCTAGACGGAATTATAAAATTATACTTCCATCATATGTCTGATAGTACCATATATTGATACACAAACATTTCAGAAAAGTCCTAATTTCACAAATGCATTGACAAGGTATGTAAATGCCAGTACGTTTCAAACCAATTCTGCTTAATTTCAAAAAACATGCTATTATTTTAATATTTTTTAAAGAAGATTCAATCTTGTTATCTATGCTGAAATTCAAGGAAGCAAACAAAAACTAAAATACATTAAACAACAGAGAACTAATATTCTTTAAAGCTGAATATTTCTCAGAGTAGGCACACCTGCCAATATGTTAAAAATAAGTAAAATCAACTACAAAAGTGATAAATCAAATGCCATGGTAGACTTGACTTCTCGAGACAGCATTTTCAGCCGTCTTTTGTGGCTTTGTTTGGCGCCATAGTCCTTTAAGTTTTGTCTTCATAAAGCCCTAACTAGTTGTAATCATTTGCAGCCTAATTGTGGACATTTATCTGCTTTTCTTATGCATAGAACATAGCTATTAAAGCTGAATGGTGATGGTGTGAAGTATAGGTTAAATTGGGTGAAATTAAAGCAAATTACTCCGGGATGTGGAAATCTGAAAATAGAAACCACCAATGATTTGCAACCCTCTTGATGATCAGCTTCACAGAACCCTAAACGACAAGAAAACTTACATATTTTAAAGTTAACTAGGTTTTTAAAAATAATATGTATAAATGTATACATATTTTTAACTACATGCACTTCTTAGCAATGGTAGAAAGATTATTTGTTTAACTCAGCTGCAACGTGAAAAAGATCTCAGATTTCTATTTTAAATAGTGTGGTTCATTTCTTAAGTAAGATTTCCTTTCCGTCATATAAATTTTTACCTATAAGAATTCATCCAACTATATTAAACACATACTATATATATTATCATATATTATTTTGCTAAGTTTTAACCCTGAATAAAATTATTAATACTAGAGATAATATAACACTTAAGTATAGTAATAAAAGCAAATTTTAAATATAAACATGAATGTAGTATATGTATAGGCTTATTTATACATATGCCATATATAAATCTGCACGTGTGACTAGCATACAGAAAAAATATACTGAGGCCTAGCAATAAATGTAAACATTAAAATACAAGAATTTTATTTTCATTTATCTAAAATCTTACTGCTTAATCCACAGTTTGGATAAAAACAATAAAAACATATCCATTTGCACTTTGCATATTCTCTTAGGCCTTCCCAGCCTTCTCCCTGATTCTGGATCACCAGGGTCCCACCTAGGATTCTGCATTTTAAACAAAACATGTCTGACACAAATGGTCCCTGGGTCACACTGATCAGAAAAAGAGAGGCCCAGCAAGAATTTATTACAAAGGACAGTTATAACGCATAAGAGCCTGAACTAGAAGTAGTAGTGGAAATAAAATGAAGTAGAAAAAGAGAAGAAGCACTTCCAGAAAAGACCAACAGAAGTAATACTGATTATAGCAATAAAATAAAATAAAACATTACCTCTAAACAAAAATATGGGTGACTACCTAGGAAGCTGATCAAAAATTTAAATCAAAAGAAAACTTTTAACCTAAAAAAGTGGAGAAAAAAAAAAAAAGGTTTTCATTTGGAGAACAAAATTTTGTTTAAAAATAAATAAAAATAAATAAAACTTTTAAAACATGGCATTAAATAAAATATGCACTAACCAATACAGAGCACTGTGAGGAGGCTCTAATACCATTCCACTTTATGTTTGGTGATCTCACAAAGTAATATATCAGTTTCATTTTCATGAATAATAAACTTCACATATTTAATGAAGAGGAACATTTTTATTACCACTCTAGTAATGAAATTTCATCAGAATTATACTGCTTTAACTCATAATAATGGGATGTTTTAAACCAGTATTATGAGGTATTACCATAAAAAGAACGATGATATGAGCTAGTCAAGAATCAAAGTATCAAAGTGAATTAGTTCCTAAAAATTTTTTAACTTAAAATTTAACAGGTATTTTCTCTCCTCTCCAATTAACAAAACTGCAAATAACAATGTTCAAGTTTGACACTGGAACGTACAGATTTATTGTCAACTCTCCGACATCTATCTATGCCCCCTCTCTTCTAACCACTTAGGAGTTTAGGGAGTTTAGATGATTCTATCTGCACACAATGAATGGTCAAAGATTGGACATGTCCAAAGCAGGTCCAAGTGGAGTAAATCTCAAAGCTTTTTACTGGAAGGCTGGGTCAAAGTCACTCTTTTTCCCTGATGGGTGTGAACTAGAAACCACGTGGCCAGTGAGATGCTGGAAGCCATCTTCAGGCCATGAGAGTAATCAGCCTTAGGATAAAGTTGGTCAAGGCAGAGGGCAAAGACAGAAAGAGATTAAGTCTTTAGGGACAGTTTTGAGTCAGTGGATCAAATACTGCCTGAAACCGTATCTTACCTGCTTAACAGTACAAGCTGAGAGATAATCTTCATTTTTATCCATTTTGAAATGGAATTCTATTGTAATGGGAAATATCACAACTCAGATATTATGCTTCCTACCATAGGTAAAACATTATATAATAATGAGTATCTATTACCCCGTATTTAAAAATTAATGCATCCACTTGGTATAAGGTGTCATCAGGCCAACAGTCCTGGCTTCAGGACTGCCATTAACTTGCCTAAGGTCATGTAGCTGACAACAATCTTTCTGGCTCCTAGTTTCCTCCTCTCTAAACAGAGATGCTATCTACAAAAAAAAAAAAAAAAATTAAAAAAAAATTTTTTTTGCACAGCAAAGTCTTTGATACACAGAAGGTACAGAACAAGTGTTGGTACTGTCCCCTTTCATCTAGCCAAAGTCTATCCAGTTCAAGTTTTACTTCTCCCTTAAACATAAAACGATTCACTTAGATGAGTTTAAGCCCTCATCCATTGTATGTAAGAGTACCTCCTAACAAAGAAATTGGATTAGCTTGTCAAATAATTTCAGTTAAAACGCACCTTATAAGATACTGAGAATGTCTTTCCCCTTTTCACTGTCTAGCAAATAATTTATCACTCATAGCTTAAATGTCACCTCTTAATATTTATCAGAAGATAATATCTGATATTTTTTTAATGTACCTGATGAACATTTTACTTTTGACCCAACTTTAAGAATTTCAATTCATATACTAAAAATAAGCCAATGTACTTACACAACTGGTACCTAAGTTTCCCTCCTGCTGAATAGGAAGATATAACAAAGCCTTTGAGAAGCAATTTCCTAGGCAGAGTGAAGACAGCTATCACTATATCACTTATGAGCATACAGACACAACAGAAGACTAGGAAGCTCTGACAAGAACCCAACTGTGGGAGTGGCAGTGCCAGTTCACATACCTTGGAAACATGATAGGAACATGAACTAGAAAATCTCAAACCAACCAAACAAACAAACAGAAGAATAGCTTATTTGAATGGGGTTCTGGTCCCCAAGAGGAAGGTTGTTTTTATTGCTACTATTACAGAGTACAATAGCAGTCCTTTATCATTTTGTGAAGTATCTCCATCCATATAATTTTAAATATCTGCAAAATTCTGTTCTGTAATAATACAGTCTGCTATAAAATCTCTGTTAGTGATGATCATCAGTACTACCTTTAAAATAATGGGGCACAAAGATGCAGTAAAATAAATTTCTTGTATTATTGATTTATCCACCTACTAACTCCAATTTATGGCCCAAATTTACCATGCTAAAAGATATTAATTTAGGGGCTTCCCTGGTGGCGCAGTGGTTGAGAATCTGCCTGCCAATGCAGGGGACACAGGTTCGAGCCCTGGTCTGGGAAGATCCCACATGCCACGGAGCAACTGGGCCCGTGAGCCACAATTACTGAGCCTGCGCGTCTGGAGCCTGTGCTCCGCAACAAGAGAGGCCGCGATGGTGAGAGGCCCGCGCACCGCGATGAAGAGTGGTCCCCACCTGCCGCAACTGAAGAAAGCCCTCGCATAGAAACGAAGACTCAACACAGTCATAAATAAATAAATAAATAAATAAATAAAAGACCGTGAATTTCTTTAAAAAAAAAAAAAAAGATATTAATTTAGACTTTCTTTAAGGGAAAAATATTTTAAGGTTCTCTTCCCTTCTCCTACTGTGAATATTTAGTTAAGAATTCACTTACTATGTCTTCTTTTATAATACTGTCATTTTAATTGTTATAAAAGCTCACATTAAAAGGTATCAACAATCATGTCTCGAAGAATCTTAAGTAATTTTTTTTTAAAACAGGAAAAAAACCCAGAAGTCAATACAATATTTAGCCTATTCCCAACAAAAATATTCCCATCAGTAAATATAAATTAGTTACCATTTAGTCACTAACACACTGGACTGCATCTTTTATATCTTCTTCAATTTATCCCCAAAGGCTATATGAGAGATAGCACTGCAGCACAAGTAAATTCAGAATCCTCAGAAATGTAATACTTATAATTATCAATTATTCACTCAACAGAATTTTATTATATAATCAAGGTATAATGATAATATATTATTACTAAGGATAAATACTGTATAATAATTCAGGATTCGATTATATTTTGGTAAGAAGTTGAATTTAACTGTAAATCTCAAATACATTTTTCTTAAGGTTCAAAACCCACTGCCTTAATATGCACGCTATCACTATAGGAAGTGCTGGTGTACAAATCTGAAAAGAAATTGTATTCCAGTTTTGGCGTGCCACTGAGTTATTAGGTAACCTAAAACTCCACCCAAAGGGCTTCCATTCTCAATAATGGCATGGTAAAATCTCACTGGAAAACTACCACTCCCCACTCTAGGGGGGAAAAGTGCTACAGAATAAGAACAAGATACAAAAAAAGCAGCTACCTAAAGGCACTAAACAACAAAGACAGACTGGTTGAGAATACATTCTTAAAGGAGGGGAGTTATATGAAGTGAATTCCTATTTTCAAGACTTTCTCTGGAGCCAAGTGTAGGCAGCACAGCACAAGAAGCAGATAAATTGTCTGGTCTGGGGAACCAGAAAAGTAAAGCCAGGGAAACTATGGCAATGAAAGAATGCAAAGGGACAGGAGAGAGCAAGGGAAAATAGAGGGAATCCCCAAATTCTGTACACACATCTCTTTACCTGATGCCAGAACCATGCATGGGCAGAACAGACTCAAAGCAGACTAGTTAAAGACAAAATATCTGAAGTGAAACGGGAGGTACAAACTGAGAAATGGAGTTTGTAGTTCAAGTCCAATTGCCTACTAATACAAAGGAAACAACACACAGCAGAGAAAAACAATGGAATCCAGAATTATAACTTAATATTCACAATGTCCAGGATACAACCCAAAATTACCTAAGGAAAATCAAACATATTGTTAAGGGAAAAGAAACAAGTGAAACTGAACTTGAGATGACTGGATATTGGAAGTAGCTAAGGAAAATTTTAAGTGCCTATTAAAACTATCTTCAGTAAATAAAAACAAATATGCACATGATGAACAGAAGTTAGGCACTGCCAGCAGAGAAATAAAAAATGATTGAAAAAAAATCAGAACTGATAACACAATACCTTAAAAAAAAAAAAAAAAAAAACCCTGTATGGACATAACAGCCAAATTGAGATGAGTTAAGTTTTAGATAAATCAATACAAACTATCTGGTCTGAGTAACACAGAAAAATAGATTAAGCAAAAATGAACAGAGTCTCAGAGACCTATTAGATTATATAAAATGGTCCAGCATGCATGTAATTACAGTCCTAGGATGGCAGAAAAAATATTTGAAGAATTAATGAGTAAAAGTGTATGTACATTTATTGAAAGACAGAAATTTACATATTGAAGAAGTTCAATGAATACCAATAAGAATAAACTCAAAGAAGTCCATGACGAGACACACGCAATGGCAGACACAATAGCAGAGGTATGACACAAATGTCAAAAATAAAGAGCAAATCTTGAAAGCAGAAAAAGAAAAATGTTTCAATTAATGGTTGATTTCTCATCAGAAACTAAGAAGGCCAGAAGAGTGCAATATTTTTAAAGTACAAAAAGGAAAACCAAAAAACCTGTCAACTAAGAATTTTATACCCAGCAAAAATATTCTTAAAGAATGACACTGAAATAAAGACATTTTCAGATGAAAGAAAACTGAGAGAATTCATTGTCAACAGCCCTGCACTTAAACATTTGGAAGACGTCTTCAAGCTTAAGGGACATGATAATAGGTAGAAACTCAGGAGACACATTTCAAGATGGCAGAGTAGAAGGACATGCAATAGATAGAACCTCAGATTCTCAGGAAAAAAACAGAGCATCAGAAATGGCAAATATTTGAGTAAATGCAACAGACTAATTTTTTCTGTTTTTGCCCTCTTGATTTATTTATAATACAAACATATGTTTAAAGCAAAAGCCATTTGTGGGATGTACTAAAGGCCACTGGAATGTACATTTTTAAATGGTTAATTTTATGTGAATTTGATTGCAGTTTTTTAATTGTCGCATTTATATATGTAGAGTATTACATACAACAACTATAGCACAAAGGACTGGAAGGGAGTATGAGTTTATATAGTTGCAAGGTTTTTATATTTTACATGAAATGATACAATATAAACTATGTAAACTGTAAGAAACTTAAAGACATCTACATACTATCTGTGAAAAGTTAAGGATGTGTATTGTAAATGCAAAAGCAACAACTAAAGAAAAAAAGTGAAGAAGTCTAGTTAAAAACCAAGATGAATATTAAAATGAAACCCTAAGAAATCTTCAAATAATAAAATGATACATAGAAAGAGAAACAGAGGAACAAAACACAGAAGCAACAAAGAGAACACAAAGAGAAGCACACAAATCTAAACCTATCAATAAGTACATTAAACGATGCATTTTAATAGTTGCCAACTATCAAAATTAATAAAACAGAACAAAACTATATGCTCTGTACAAGAGATGTACTTTAAATATAAAGACATTGATCAGTTGAAAGTAAATGAATGGAAAACAATAAACATAAGATATTTATACTGGCTCTAACTATCTTATGATTTCAAAATTAAAAGTATTCCTAAAGATATTTTATTTTATTTTTATTTTGTTATTTTATAATGAGAAAAAGTAAATTCATTAGGAAGGCACATATTTATATATGTGTATATACTTTATAACGAAACTTCAAAATATAGGAAATCAAAATTGACAAAATTAAGACAAAATAGACAATTCCACAATGAAGAGTTGGAGATTTTTTATACCCCTCTCTTAACTAAATTGATAGAACCAGACCAAAAAAAAAATCGATAAATACACAGAAGATATGAAAAATGCTATCAAATAACTTCACTTAAATGATTGATATTTATCTAACATTACACCTAATAATAACAAAGTATACGTTCTTTTCAAGAGCACATAGCTCAGTTGGCCCATACTACACACTGAGTCAAAAAACAAGTCTCAATAAACTTAAAAAGACTAAAACTAAAACCATACACAATATGATCCTTGATCACAAAGAAACTAAATTAGAAATCAGTAACAATAAGAATAATAGGTAAACCCCAAACATTCAGAAACACACATACTTCTTAAGAATTAAGAAGAAATTACAAGAGAAATAAGAAAATATTTTAAAATGATAATAAAAATACAACATATCAAAATACATGGAATGCAGTAAAAGCAGTATTTAGAGGAAAGTTTGTAACTTTAAATGATTACATTAAAAAAGAAGCTCTAGGGACTTCCCTGGTGGTCCAGTGGTAAAGAATCCACCTGCCAATGCAGGGGATGTGGGTTCGACCCCTGGTTAGGGAACAAAGATTCCACATGCTGCAGGGCAACTAAGCCCACGCACCCCAACTACTGAGCTTGCACATCTCAACTAGAGTCCATGTGCCGCAAACTACAGAGCCCACATACTCTGGACCCTGCACGCCACAACTACAGAGCCCACGTGCCCTAGAGCCTGTGCACCACAATAGAGAAGAGAAAACCCGCATGCCACAACTAGAGAGAAGCCCGCATACCGCAACGAAAGATCCCGCATGCCTCAACAAAGATCCCACGTGCTACAACTAAGACCGGATGCAGCCAAAAATAAACTGGAAAAAAAAAAAAGCTCTAAAATCAATGATATGAGTTCTCACTTTAAGAAATTAAAGGGGAGGGACTTCCCTGGTGGCACAGTGGTTAAGAAACTGCCTGCCAATGCAGGGACACAGGTTCGATCCTTGGTCCAGGAAGATTGCACATGCCCCGGAGCAACTAAGCCCATGTGCCACAACTACTGAACCTGCGCTCTAGAGCCCAAGAACCACAACTACTGAGCCCGCATGCCACAACTACTAAGCCCACATGCCCAGAGCCCATGCTCCACAACAAGAGAAGCCATCACAATGAGAAGCCCATGCACTGCAACGAATAGTAGCCCCCACTCGCCACAACTAGAGAAAGCCCATGCGCAGCAACGAAGACCCAACGCAGCCAAAAATAAATAAATAAGTAAATTTATTTATTAAAAAAAAAAAAGAAATTAAAGGGGAGAGTAATTCCCTGGCGGTCCAGTGGTTAGAACTCTGCGCTTTTACTGCCGGAGGGCCCAGGTTCAATCCCTGGTCAGGGAACTAAGATCCCACAAGCCTCTTGGTGTGGCCAAAAAAAAAATTAAATTAAAAAAAAAATGAAAGAAATTAAAGGGAAAAAGCAGATTTAAACCAAATAGGTAGAAAGGAAATTTGACAGTCTAGATGAAATCATCAAAATGCTGAAAAGACACAAATTACCAAAAGAGAACCAAGAAGAAATAGAAAATATGAATAGCCCTATATCAATTAAAGAAACTGAATTTGCAAACAAAATTCTTCCCACAAAGAAAACTCCAGGGTCAGAAGAACCTAGGGGCAAGACGGGAATAAAGATGCAGACCTACTAGAGAATGGACTTGAGGATACGGGGACGGGGAAGGGTAAGCTGGGACAAAGTGAGAGAGTGGCATGGACATATATACACTACCAAATGTAAAATAGATAGCTAGTGGGAAGCAGCCGCATAGCACAGGGAGATCAGCTCGGTGCTTTGTAACCACCTAGAGGGGTGGGATAGGAGGGTGGGAGGGAGGGAGATGCAAGAGGGAAGAGATATGGGGACATATGTATATGTATAACTGATTCACTTTGTTATAAAGCAGAAACTGACACACCATTGTAAAGCAATTATACTCTAATAAAGATGTTAAAAAATAAATAAATTAAAAAAACAGCTAAATAATAACAAGGAAATGAAGGGAAAAATGTTTCTTTAAAAAGACAGCCAAAGATCTAAAGATGACCATTGTCCTGTTGTGGTTTATAAATGACTGATGAGAAAATAGTATGGACATCCGTATTAACCCCAAGCTTAGTTTTGCAGGGAATTAAAAAAAAGAGAAGCAAGGAAGGAGATCTTGGAGCAGATAGCCAAGTTCCAAGGTATCCATAAAAGCAGAGGACAGCCATCCACGATGTACCTAATATCATCCTGCACAATAAAGAAGACTTGTTAAACTGGGAAGTCATTTTTATTACTTGAAGGAAGGATGCAGATAAGTCAGGGAAACACCAACAAATTGATCGTGAATATGATGGAAACATTAGTTACATAAGTACATAAGTAATGCTCAAGTCTTATCTGGGACAAAGTTGCAACTTCCTTTTCCTATCAATATTATTCCATAGATTTTGGAAATGGTTTCCACGTTAGGGCATCTGGATAAGCTAAGTCAATATTGGTAATGAAATATATTTAAGGCAGGTAGCTAGAGGGAGGCTGATAAACTAACAAGTGCTTGTCATGTTAACGCACACTTTCTGATGATGTCATAAGAGCTTGTTTGCTGGCTTCCCTCAACCACACTGTCAGGTTCTTGATGTAGAAAGCTTGCTCATGCTCAGTGGTCTCTAAGAAGTGCCTTTCACCAGACTTATTTGGCAACTCCTCCTCTAAATCATCTCATACAAAGTTCTGAATTGTTGTATCTGCTCAGAGAGAGTCATTACCTCTGAATTCATTCCTAAACGTTGCTCTGCCCTGTATCACAACTATAATTCACTTTAAGCCAACTCAGTATAATAAAGTATGGATTTACACAGACAAAAAAAACAACAACAAAAAAGAAAACTCCAGGCTCAGGTGGCTTTACTGGTAAATTCTATCAAACATTTAGGGTAGAAATAACACTAATCCTCCACAAACTCTTTCAGAAAATCAAGGAAGAAATACTTTCCAACTCAATTTATAGGGCTAATATAACCCTCATATCCAAATCAGACAAAGATCTGGAAAAAAAAAAAAAGAAAGAAAAGAAAACCACAGAACTGATGATCCCTCATTAACACAGATGCAAAAATCCTTTAAAAAATATCTTAGCAAATCAAATCAAACATAATGCAAAAAGGGTTATTCATCATGAATAACTGAGTTTATTTTGGGAATACGAGCAGCTTATTATCCAAAAATCAATCTATGAAAGTCAGCATATTAATACAATAAAAGAGAAATACCATATGATCATTTCAATAACAAAAAGAAGTGCATTTGGAACAGTCTATGACATAAATCACAGCAAGATCCTTTTTGACCCAGCTCCTAGAGAAATGGAAATAAAAACACAAATAAACAAATGGGACCTAATGAAACTTAAAAGCTTTTGCACAGCAAAGGAAACCATAAACAAGACCAAAAGACAACCCTCAGAATGGGAGATAATATTTGCAAATGAAGCAACTGACAAAGGATTAACCTCCAAAATTTACAAGCAGCTCATGCAACTCAATATCAAAAAAAACAAACAACCCAATCCAAAAATGGGCAGAAGACCTAAACAGATATTTCTCCAAAGAGGATATACAGATTGCCAACAAACACATGAAAGGATGCTCAACATCACTAATCATTAGAGAAATGCAAATCAAAACTACAATGAGGTATCACCTCACACCAGTCAGAATGGCCATCATCAAAAAATGTACAAACAATAAATGCTGGAGAGGGTGTGGAGAAAAGGGAACCCTCTTGCACTGTGGGTGGGAATGTAAATTGATACAGCCACTATGGAGAACAGTATGGAGGTTCCTTAAAAAACTAAAAATAGAACTACCATACGACCCAGCAATCCCACTACTGGGCATATACCCTGAGAAAACCATAATACAAAAAGAGTCATGTACCACAATGTTCACTGCAGCTCTATTTACAATAGCCAGGACATGGAAGCAACCAAGTGTCCATCATCGGATGAATGGATAAAGAAGATGTGGCACATATATACAATGGAATATTACTCAGCCATAAAAAGAAACGAAATTGAGTTATTTGTAGTGAGGTGGATGGACCTAGAGTCTGTCATACAGAGTGAAGTAAGTCAGAAAGAGAAAAACAAACACCGTATGCTAACACATATATATGGAATCTAAAAAAAAAAAAGGTTCTGAAGAACCTAGGGGCAGGACAGGAATAAAGACGCAGATGTAGAGAATGGACTTGAGGACACGGGGAGGGGGAAGGGTAAGCTGGGACGAAGTGAGAGAGTGGCATGGACTTATAAATACTACCAAATGTAAAATAGATAGCTAGTGGGAAGCAGCCGCATAGCACAGGGAGATCAGCTCAGTGCTTTGTGACCACCTAGAGGGGTGGGATAGGGAGGGTGGGAGGGAGACGCAGTAGGGAGGAGATATGGGGATATATGTATATGTATAGCTGATTCACTTTGTTATAAAGCAGAAACTAACACACTATTGTAAAGCAATTATACTCCAATAAAGATGTTAAAAAAAATACAAATTTAAGGAGAGCTTGCCAATTACTTCCTAGTTTTAGCTGCTATCATGTAATAATATGAGGCTTGGAGAGAAGATATCTTGGAAATACTAAGGGTGGAAAAGTGAAAAGATAGAAATAATCTGGGCTTTTATGACATTGTTGGGTTGCTGAACCAACCCTTGAATTTTTTCATATGTAAGACAAATAAACTCCTTTTGTTAAGCCAAAAAAAAAAAAACAAATGCATTTGATAAAATCCAGTACCCATTCAGGATTAAAGTCCTCAGGCAACTATGAACAGAAGAGAACTTATTCAACCTGATTAAGGGCATATACAAATAACCTACAATAGCAAGAAAAAAAAATTAAATACTTCAGGATAAATTTTTAAAATATGTACAAAACCTGTATACTATAACCTATCAATACAAAATACTGTTGACAGAAGACCTATGTAAATTAAGAGGTTTACCGTGTTCACAGAGTGGTATTCTCCATACTTAGTTTCAATACAAAGTCAAAAATCAATAAAAACTCAGCAGGCTTTTTTTAATTTGTAGAAATTAATGCTGAATCTAAAATTTATATAGAGAACCTAGAAAAGCCAAAACTATCTTGAAAAAGAACAAAGTTGGAAGACCTATACTATTTGATTTTAAAACTTACTAAAGCTACAGTAATCAACAGTGTGGTATTGGCAGAATAGACAAACAGAACAATGGAATAGAATAGAGTCCAGAAATAGACCAACATTTGACCCCAAAATGTGGTCAATTGATTTCTGACAAGGTGCCAAGTAAATTCACTGAGAGAAAATATCAGATGATTCTGGAACAACTAGCTATCTGTATTGAAAAAAATTAACTTTAACCCCTTACCTCATGCCATATGCAAAATTAAGCTGGATGACAGACATAAATGTAAGTACTAACATTATTAAACTTTAATAAAAGAAAACCTTTGTGACACTGAGTTGGGTAAAGATTTCTTAAACAGGGCACAAAAACCACTGAGTCACTGGAGAAAAAAATGATAAAATGAACATTGTAATGAAAAACTTTTGCTCTTCAAAAGACAAAATCAAGAAAACAAAAAGGCAAGCCACAGGCTGGGAGAAAATTTCACAAAACATATATCTGATAAAGGACTTGTAGCCAGAACATACAAAGAACTCTTTCAACTCAAAATAATACAAACAGTTCAATTTAATACAGGCAAAAGGTCTGAACAGATATTTCACCAAAGGAGACATAAAGATGAGCGTGAAAAGATGTTCATCACTAATCATCTGGAAAATAGAAATTAAAGCCACAATGAGAAACCCTTTAGAATGTCTAAAGTTTAAATGACTGACAATATCAAGTGTTGAAGAGGATGAGGAGTATCTGGAACTCACATATTGCTGGTGTGGAATGAAAATTACCGCCACTTTGTTTTGTTTTGGCCACACCGCACAGCTTGAGGGATCTTAGTTCCCCAACCAGGGATTGAACCTGCACCCTCGGCAGTGAAAGCATGGAGTTCTAACCCTGGACCACCAGGGAATTCCCAACAGCCACTTTGGAAAACAGTATGTGGCAGTATCTTATAAAGCTAAACATATATTTACCATATGTTTCAGCAATCCTATTTCTAGGTATAATATTTATCCAAAAGAAACAGAAATATATGCTCACACAAAGACTTGAATACATATATTCATAACAGTAAAGTTGGAAATTTGAAATTCAAACATCCCCATCAACTAATAAATGGATAAGCAAACTGTGATGTATCCATACTATCATTACCATGGCAATAAGAACAAAATGTTAACACACAATATGGATAAATCTCAAAAACATTATGCTAGTTTAAAAAAGTCTAACACAAACATACCATATGATACTATATGAAATTCTAAAAATGATAAAACTATAATGATAGAAAGCAGACTAGTGATTTCTAGAGCAAAAGGGTTGGAGGAACTGCAAAAGAATATGAGGAAACATTCTAGGATGATTAAAATGTATTTATTGATTGTGATGGTGGAAACATACTGTATACAATAAACAAAACTCATCAAGCTGTACAGTAAGAATGGGTGATTTTATTATATGTAAAATATACCTCAATAATGTTTGGGGAAAAATTCTTACCTAGAGAAACAATATATAAAATTATCTTTGATAAAATTTCATACTTGATTACAGAAGCTCAACATTATAGGCTCTTAGGAAATTAAGATTGAATTTCACCTATTTTGAAATCTTAATATGGAAGAAAAGCAGTTTACAATGATTTGTTGTCAAACGAATTTCAAAAATTATTCTGGTCTCAGGTTTCTAGAAATAAAAGTGAAAGGTGATTAAAAATTTTTAGTAAAAATCATAGAAGAAAAAATTGTAAACAATATCAATTTAAAATAGTGTTGCCTGGGACTTCCCTGGTGGCGCAGTGGTTAAGAATCCGCCTGCCCAACGCAGAGGACACGGGTTCGAGCCCTGGTCCAGGAAGATACCACATGCCGCAGAGCAACTAAGCCCATGAGCCACAACTACTGAGCCTGCGCTCTAGAGCCCGTGAGCCACAACTACTGAAGCCCGTGCGCCTAGAGCCCATGCTCCACAACAAGAGAAGCCACCACAACAAGAAGCCTACGCACCGCAAAGAAGAGTAGCGCCCGCTCGCCACAACTAGAGAGGGCCCACGCACAGCAACGAAGACCCAACACAGCCAAAAATAAAATTAAAAAAAATAATAGAATAAAATAAAATAATGCTATCACAAATAATGAAAAATAAAAAATTTGAGGGGAACAATTTGCTATAGAGGGATTAATTGCATTCTACTCCTAATAACTTAGGGACTTTCCTAGATTCATCCTCTATGACTTGGGGCTTTTCTAAACTCCTCATGCGACCCTGTGGCTATACGAAGAGGCTCTTGACAAGGTACTTAGGATATTAAAAGCTGAACATTTCATCATGGTCCTGGACCTAGAGAAATAAAGAGCTTCTTATCACAAAATGGGGGTGCAGGGTGGATTAAAACGAAGAAAACAAAGTATGTTTCTGCAAAAAACTTTATTTTAAAAAGGAACCATTTTTTTTTATGTCAAACTCATCAATGCAAAATTTTGTTTTCAAAAGATTTCCTCAATGAAGCAGTTCCTTTCTTTGCTATTTAGTACTGTATTTTTACAAGCCCCAGGCTGAGCAAACCATGATTGAGAGAAGCCACCTTATGCACATTGCTGTTGTCCCACATCATTCAGAACAAACCTTTTTAGATCGTTAACTACCACAGGAATGCTGATTACACAGGCACCAGCAATTTCCTAACCAATGACCACCTGAACAATGATGTGTTCAGCTTCTCAGACCCTGCAGCCTTTCAAAGGTGAATCATTTCAGTTTGGAACTAGATCTCCATAGCAACTTCCCTTTGAGGGTTTTAGAATCACCATACAGTAATTCTATGATCATCAAGCTCAACCATTCCCAATGGTTCTTTTCACAGCAGATGGAAAAGGAAGCCTTGAAATTTTACAGTCTATTTCAAGCAATTCATCTGGCAGCCTATTAGAATTCAAAATATTTCGACCTTCAATCACAAAGCATGTTATCTGAAGCTGTGGTGATCTCAAGTCAAGACAAGCAGACGTTTTAGTCTAATCATCCGTGATGAGAAGAGACTGACAAAAACTCTTAATTCAACCACCATCAAAATGCTTATTTTAACTGCATGAAAGTCTTTCAACAGGCAATGAAAACATACCATGTACCATTTTAACACAACCTTCTGTTCAAGGAAAATATGAATTCTTAATATTGACATGGATCTCTGCGCTTCTTAGATTGCTTGGAACAAATATGTTTCTTAAAAGTCAGCATAAATCCAATTTAAGAGCACTATTATTCACCGCTTGTAAAACCCAGAAACCATAAGCAAATGGCAATGGACTTACGATAAAGTCAGCCAGTTTAATAAAATCGAGTACATCTGGATCACTTAAATTTTTTTTCAGGCAAACCCTAACATGCTTAATCAGAAAATATGAATTCCTCAAGAAATTAATACCACTTAAAAGAAAAAGACAGATCTTAAAGAAAAATCTTAATTTACAGAAAGTCCTTGACTTACTCCAATTTAACCAATTCTCTAACGGGTTCAGAATATACTAACCTCCTTCTTTAAAATACTGGATTCAATCACATTAAAAAGCTGTACATTTCAAATTGCTAATAAATTCACTTAAGTTTTATCCAAATCCTTTTATACTTGAAATATCAACTATATGTAATAATTTCATTAAATAATTTTCAGAATTTAATATACATGTAAACCAAATATAGGTATTTTTCAGTATTCTTAGAGATATTTAGTGGCATTTTAGAAGCCTATGCAAAAATTTTTAAATGCCTATTTTCTAATTACTAATCAAATCAAAACACAGTTCCCTGTGCCTTCCCTGGTGGAGCAGTGGTTGAGAATCTGCCTGCCAATGCAGGGGACACGGGTTTGAGCCCTGGTCCGGGAAGATCCCACATGCCGCGGAGCAACTAAGCCCGTGCGCCACAACTACTGAGCCTGCACTCTAGAGCCCGCAAGCCACAACTACTGAGCCCATGTGCCACAACTACTGAAGCCCGCGCACCTAGAGCCCATGCTCCGCAACAAGAGAAGCCACTGCAATGAGAGGCCTGCACACCACAACGAAGAGTAGCCCCCGCTCGCTGCAACCAGAGAAAAGCCTGCGTGCAGCAACGAAGACCAAACACAGCCAAAAAAAAAATTAAAATAATAAAATAAATAAATTTATATATATTAAAAAAAAAAAAACCACAGTTCCCTATGAAGAACTAAACTAACTAAGGATAAACTAAACACTGGTGTAAAAAAAAAACACAAAAAACGACACAACAACTATAATCTATGAATCACTAAATCAATTCAAAGCAGATGATTTCTTAAAAATATCAGAACATAAATATTAACTACTTTTGCATAACCTCAAATGTAAAATAGAACATGGAAGTATACATGGTTTTTCAAACTACCACTATTGAACTAATAAGCCATTATTAATTTATGAATCCACCTCCTTCCACAAAGGAACAAATACCAGTTCCTCAGCGCTTTGGAAAAAGATCTAAATTTAATTATTTAAATTTAGCAAACAAGAAAAATTTTAATAGACTTATTCTACTTCCTTAAGACAAACAGAAACACAGACGTAAACACACTTCATATGATCAAACTGTTATTACTTTCTGCATAAATTGTGCCAGCTAATTTAAATTGTCTTTATATGAGCCTATGAAATAAGTATATTTCAAATCAAATACATATATATTTTATTTTCTTCCTAATATCTTTAACCTAAATTTTATGCTTGGTTTAAATATTTAATCACAAAAAGAAAAGATAGCAAAGTTATTTTATGTTGTAGAATTAGTTCCCCAAAACTTGTACAAGCTAGATAAACTCTTGACTTCCGAAAACTAGTACAAATTTTTAAAGGAAAAATAAGCAACTTAACTTATTTTAAATAACAGCAACATTAAAATCTCCTTCTAAGGAATATCCCCTCTTATTTTCAAAATCTCCACTTCTACCAGGAAATACAGAAGTGTAAGGAAGATGCCAGAACATTATGCCTTATTTGCCTTATTTTGGATTGGTTTAGTTTATGATCTGAGGTATATGACTTAAATTTAAACCAAGGATAATGATTAAATTAAAAGGATAATGAGCAGATTATACGCACATACGTTCATGCATTTTCTATTTTTAACTGTAAGTATTGATAGTTTATTTTACCCATATCGGGGGTGGGGGGAAAACACAACCAAGAGGATAATTTAAAAACTTACTGATCAAAGACCTAAGTGTAAGGCCAGACACTATCAAACTCTTAGAGGAAAACATAGGCAGAACACTCTATGACATAAATCACAGCAAGATCCTTTTTGACCCAGCTCCTAGAGAAATGGAAATAAAAACACAAATAAACAAATGGGACCTAATGAAACTTAAAAGCTTTTGCACAGCAAAGGAAACCATAAACAAGACCAAAAGACAACCCTCAGAATGGGAGAAAATATTTGCAAATGAAGCAACTGACAAAGGATTAATCGCCAAGATTTACAAGCAGCTCATGCAGCTCAATAACAAAAAAACAAACAACCCAATCCAAAAATGGGCAGAAGACCTAAATAGACATTTCTCCAAAAAAGATATACAGATTGCCAACAAACACATGAAAGAATGCTCAACATCATTAATCATTAGAGAAATGCAAATCAAAACTACAATGAGGTACCATCTCACACCGGTCAGAATGGCCATCATCAAAAAATCTAGAAACAATAAATCCTGGAGAGGGTGTGGAGAAAAGGGAACACTCTTGCACTGTTGGTGGGAATGTAAATTGATACAGCCACTATGGAGAACAGTATGGAGGTTCCTTAAAAAACTAAAAATAGAACTACCATACGACCCAGCAATCCCACTACTGGGCATATACCCTGAGAAAACCATAATTCAAAAAGAGTCATGTACCAAAATGTTCATTGCAGCTCTATTTACAATAGCCAAGACATGGAAGCAACCTAAGTGTCCGTCATCAGATGAATGGATAAAGAAGATGTGGCACATATATACAATGGAATATTACTCAGCCATAAAAAGAAATGAAATGGAGGTATTTGTAATGAGGTGGATGGAGTTAGAGTCTGTCATACAGAGTGAAGTAAGTCAGAAAGAGAAAAACAAATACAGTATGCTAACACATATATATGGAATCTAAGGAAAAAAAAAAAAGGCCATGAAGAACCTAGTGGCAAGATGGGAATAAAGACACAGACCTACTAGAGAATGGACTTGAGGATATGGGGAGGGGGAGGGGTGAGATGTGACAGGGTGAGAGAGTGGCATGGACATATATACACTACCAAATGTAAAATAGATAGCTAGTGGGAAGCAGCCGCATAGCACAGGGAGATCAGCTCGGTGCTTTGTGACCACCTAGAGGGGTGGGATAGGGAGGGTGGGAGGGAGGGAGATGCAAGAGGGAAGAGATATGGGAACATATGTATATGTATAACTGATTCACTTTGTTATAAAGCAGAAACTAACACACCATTGTAAAGCAATTATACTCCAATAAAGATGTTAAAAAAAAAAAAAACTTACTAATAAAATTCTCACTAATACCCCAAATTCTCAAAGTGCAATTTAATAGCTACAGTATGACAACAATGTGAAAAATTGCAGGCTATTAGTACATCAAAGTTTAAAAGAACAGAAACTTCTCAAAGTAGTTACATATGAACATTGTTACATAATACTGAGTTCAGTTTATTAAAAATTCTAAACTTCATGTCTTTGCTGGCCTCCAAGGCTCTTTTAGGGACACCCTATCTTAACTAAAGGAATACTTTAGAAATCTTCACTATCAATAATTATAGAACCTCTAAATATTTTTACTCAATTATCTATAAAACAGACAGAGGCTCATGTGGGATGCCTGACAATATGTAAAGGTTAAACAGACATTTCTATTGGTAGTAACAACATTTATAATAAACTTCCATTTATTGACTAATTCTGAGTTATTATGAATTCCATCATTTGTCTTAATTTTCCAATTTGGCTGTGAATTTTTTAAGGACAGATATATTACGAATTTTACTAACCTAGCCCTAAGGGCTTTACATTGTAGGTATTTAATAAATGTTTGCTATCAGTTGTTAGATAGCAGTGATGGTTATAATTCAAAAACTCCATGTTCCTAAAACATTCTGGACTGGTAACTAAACTTACATTTCACTTGCCAGTCACATAACAAGAACCAGAAAAAGAAAATTAATTTGTTGTGAAAGCTTAATGAAAGAGAAGATATCTTGATATCTTTATTTTTCATATTTATTTTCCTCTTCCCTCCCAAATTTACAAGAACCCTATTCCTAACAATACACTAACATGCAACTATTGAGTTTAGCAGTCTAGGGCAAACTTAAGTTTATTTTATAACATATAATCAAGCAACAAGCTGTAATTGAAGCACACTGAAAACAGCAGCTACTAGCTAATTAATAATAGCAGAAACATTTCTCTCAATGAAGGAAAAAATCTAAAGATTCCATAATAAAATATAGTTTGTTATAATATTTACATGGAAAAAATTTACATTCAGTATAACACTACAACTATAGAACAAATGTATCCATTTTTATTCTTATCAATAACCTTATCAATATTCTTATCAAATGCCTACATTTTAACAACAAAGTATTGGGAACATGTGAGTAAAATCAAACTATTCGACTTTTAAGTCCAGAATCAGAAATCCACCCATATGATCAGAGTACAAATTTGGTGTGTGTGTGTGTGTGTGTTAGCGCTCTGTTTCTTCAATCAATATAGCAAAAGTGCAGTTACCACAGTACTTGACCTCTGACTGGGGCAGCAATCTAAAGGAAAATACCTCTAGCAAATGTGTTACTCCTCAGATAAGACAGCAGGATGCAGTATAATGGCTAAAACTTCTTTCCTAAAGACAGTCATACTGCTTCGATGATATTCTAAGTCTCCAATACTCTGTGGACACAAAACTTCAGGAGCACCTTTTTCTATTAGACTATAGACAGAATATTAAAGTAAGAAACTGTAAGTTACACTGGAATTTTGGCTATCTGGGAAAACATACAAATCTAAAATATTAAGATCATTTAAGAGGTGTTCATAATAAATGCTAAAGCCTTAAAGATAAACAAATACTAACAGTATGTTCTGGTTAAGGAGGCAGCTTACTAACAAGTAACAAAGGCTTTAAAATGTGTACACTCTTTGGCTCAGTAATTTCTACTTTTAGCAACTTACCCTAAGGAAAAAAACCTCAGGCAAGTGGACAATGGTGTATATAAGGTATGTACAAGGACGTATGTAGCAACACGTACCCACATATTCAACAAATGTCGAGGGGCACCCATGTGCATACTGTCATGGAATTTACATACTAGAAGGGGAAACAGATAATAAACAAGTAAATGGACAACTGGCTATTATTTACTCAGGAAGAAAGATGAAAAAGGAGCATTTGGCAACGTGGAGGTTATTGATGACCTAGACAAGAGCATTCTTAAATGCTCTTTTGGGGGGCAAAACCTCACTGAAGTTAAAAAAAAAAAAAGAATGGAATGCAAAGAAACGGACACAGTACAAACAACCTCTTTTCAGTCTCGTTGCAAAAGAGAACAGAGAGTAGTAGCTGGACGGGGTCATTACCCCATGTTTGCATGGTCATGGGAACAAATCAATAGAGAGGAAACATGATACAGGAAAGAGAGGGCAGGGCAGCAGGATCACAATCACATGTGAGAGAGAGGGAAGCAGATTTAACAACTTGGCCTTGGCAGGGACAATTCACCTGTTATACTAAAAGGAAAAGCAGAGTATATGATACAGGTGGATGTAGAAGAACAGAACTCAAAAACACCAGGCCTTACTCTACCTCAGGCTCCTTGCATTTCCTACTGTGCCCCCAAAATTTAAATAATTTGATCCCTTACCTCCTTTAGTTCTTTACTCAAATGCCAACTTCTCAGTGAAGCCTTCCTTTGCAGTGTTTGAAACTGCCATCCCCACCCAAACATTTACTATCCTCTTTCTGTACTTTATTTTCCTTAGTATTTATTACCATCTAATATACAACATAATTTTACTTTTTAAACATTTTGTTTATTGTCTGTAACAAATCTCTAAAGATACCATTAAAAACTCTGACATCTCTTTAAGAAAATGGGACACTACTTCAACAACAACAAAAATGGTCAATCTTTGTTAATATGACTACTATATCTGCATATTAACATACTCTCAGAAAAAGTTAACCATCATCAGCTCTGAGGGAGAAATCAGTTATATCAGCCACTGGCATCAGAATGAACTGGCCAATGGCAAAGTCAAACTATTGATAATCCAACCATCAGCTGTGCAACAGTGAGCTGGAACTGAGACCAGGAGAGCCCAGTCTCTTACAGGTTTCTTCAGGTATTCAGGAAGTATACACTAGGGCAGAGAAAATAGGGCAGCACATGATCTAGGTTGGGGAAAAGAGAATCCTAACTTGAAAATCTGATTACAACACACAGCATTAATAGTTTTCATCTTTTCATACTACCTGTTAAGTACACCAAATAGCTATCATATACCTATATTTAATGATAACTAGGTTGTTCTTATTGATGTAGAGACAAAAGACCTGGTGGCACTGTGATATATAAGATGGAAAAAAAGGAGGTGGGGGAAGAAATGGTTTTGACCTAGATACTACCTCTTATAAGCTGAATGACATTAGGCAAGTGAAAATCTAGTCTCAGTTTCCTTGTGGTAAAATGTACTTTCCTCTTAAGATTGTTCTAAAGATTAACTATGATTCATGTGAAAGGCCTAGCACAGTACTGGCCCTAAATGGAACTCAATAAATGGTACTCAGTTAAACCTTCCCATTGTACTACCAGAAATGTTCAGATCTCCAGAGACAAGGAATTTAACTTTGATTTCCAGATCAAGATGACAAATAGAAAAAAATGAGGCATTTGGGGAGGGACACAAGTATATTCTCCGATCCCATTTATTCCTCTCTTGTTCCCTACTTGTAGGCTATACAATGTGCAATTAAAGAAGGAAATTCAAGCCTGGTTCCATGCTGATTGGTCAGCTGCCCACAGAAGCAAAGCAGAAAATTTCAAGTATCCAAAGTTGGTCTGGCAGACATCAAGTTTGATATCTATCAAATTAAATTTAGCCTTCAAAAATGGGTATTTTCCCCTTTCCCTTTTACTGTGGGCTAGATTTGACTTGCTTCCAAAGAAAAGGAAAAATATGAAAAGGAAAAAATAGTAACTTTACAGTGAAAAAACCTGGCAAACACCACCTTCATCGAGTGATAAAGCTTTACATATCCCTGATGTCATGTAGATACCATGTATTCCTGGATATGATGTGAAAGGCACTTCACCTCTGTGGTATTCTTTCCAAAAACCCATAACCCTGGTTTAATCATGAGAAAAACATCAGGTAAACCTAATCTGAGGGAACTACAAAACACTTCAACTGTCAAAACTGTCAAGGTCATGAAAAAGAAGGAAAGACTAAGAACTATCAGAGGAGACCAAAGAAGACTAAGGAAACATAACAAGTAAATAAAATGTGGTCTCCTGAATTGGATCCTGGAACAGAAGAACGTCAGTAGATAAAATGGTGCAATCCAAATAAAGTCTGGAGTTTAGTTAATAGTAATGTACCAATGTTGGTTTAATAAATGTACCACGTGTTATGTACTTAGTTTTTACAAATGTACCATGGTAAAATAAGGGGATACTGAAACAACGATAACATAAGAGGAAACTGAAACTGGGTGAGGGGTATATGAGAACTCTCAGTGCTATCTTTGAAACTTTCCTGTAAATCTATAATTATTCCAAATAAAAAGTTTATTTACACAAAAAGGGGCATTTGATGGCATGGAAAGATATTCAGGATATTTTAAATGAGAAAATCAAGTTTCAGTAAAATAAGTATAGTATGATCTTACATTCTTTGAAAATGGATTTTTTTTATTATAAAAGTAATGTGTTCACATATTTAGAATACACAAGTGTATTTTTTTTTTAAATGATCATCTTTATGCTTGTGGTCTTTTACCAATTCTGTTTTTTTTTTTTTAATTTTTTTTAATTTATTGTATTTTTGGCTGTGTTGGGTCTTCATTTCTGTGCGAGGGCTTTCTCTAGTTGCGGCAAGCGGGGGCCACTCTTCATCGCAATGCGCGGGCCTCTCTCGTTGCGGAGCACAGGCTCCAGACTCGCAGGCTCAGTAGTTTGTGGTTCACGGGCCCAGTCGCTCCGCGGCATGCGGGATCTTCCCAGATCAGGGCTCGAACCCGTGTCCCCTGCATTGGCAGGCAGATTCTCAACCACTGCGCCACCAGGGAAGCCCTACACAAGTGTATTAGCCAGTAAAAGTAGAACACAAAGAGAGCCAAAAATCGAGTGAATTAACAAGCAAAAAGTTTATTTCTCTTTAATTTCAATCTTGAAACAAATGGTCCAGCTTAGTGAGGCAGCTCTGCTCCTTGCAGTCATTCATGGATCCAGGTTCCTTCCAAGACATGACTCAACCATCCTCTAAGGCACCACCATCATCTGCATGGTCTAAGCGCTTCCAATTAAATCAGCATAAAAGGAGAAAAGCAACTACTGAGGAGGCATAGTCAATGCCTTAAAATCTAGGACAAGTATCACCTATCACTTCTTTTCACAATCCACTGCTAAAACTGCAGACACATGTCCATTCTCATGCTGGATTTGGAAATGTAGTAAAGATGAACGGACATGTACAAGGAAGCAAAACATGGATTTTTGTGGACTAGTAACTGCCACCAGAAAAGTTATGCAAAAAGAAGAAATTATCTAGCAATCCCCAAATAACCATTGTTAACATTTGAATACATTTTTGAGACTTTTTTTCCATAGGGCTTAAACAAAACCAGAATACCTACTTTTTCATTTCATGAGTCACAGGCACCCGTCCACTTTAATATAAACTGCACAGTATTCCACTGAATTAATGTGCTATATCCAATTTCACTTAATCTATATTTTGTCCATTTTTTAAGACCTTCCTACAGTACCTAACAAAGAATCACATGAACAGGTTGATATTTTAAAGTATTCTTAATATACAAACAATAGAAAACATAACGAAAGAGAAGACCACATTTACAATACCAAAAGCAACAAAAAAGATAAAAAACCTAGAAATTAACTGTACAATAAATGTACAAAACCAACACAAAGAGGACCTTTCCAAACACTTCAAAAGTAGACGTGAACAAGTAAAAGAACACACCATGTTTCTGAATAAAAAGATTATAAATTCTTTTAAAATTAACATAAATTTAATGTCATCATAATAATGCCAACGAGATTTCCTTTTCTGAGATGAGGAAAGCTGATTATTAAGTTTATTGAATGTCATCATAATAATGCCAACAAGATTTCTTTTTCTGTGATGAAGAAAGCTGATTATTAAGTTTATACAGAAAAATAAATAAGCAAAACTAGCCAGGAACACTATGAAAATGAAGGGAACAGCCCTACCAGATACTACAATATATACAAAGTCTTGATGATTTTTTAAAAAGTGTCGCATTAGGAAATGAATAAACTGACACACTGATGAAACAGAGAAAGATTTGAAATAGACCCAGTACTTATAGGAATCTAGCATATGCCAAAGGTGTCATGTCAAGTCAGTAAAGGAGAGACTTTAATAAATATTATTTGACATTATGAAAGGAATACTTAAAAAATATACATATAGTAGAATCGATGTGCTGCAGTGTACACAAAGATAAACTCTAAATGGATTAGAGATTTACAAGTAAAAGATGAAACCATAAACATACTGAAAGAAAATATGATGAATTATTTTATAGCCCTGAGTTGGGGAAGGCCTGTTTTTTTTTTTTTTTGGCCGAGCCAGATGGCTTGCACAATCTTTGTTCCCCAACCAGGGATTGAACCCATGCCCCCTGTAGTGGAAGCACAGAGTCCTAACCACCAGGGAATTCCCTGGGGAAGGCCTCTTTGATAACAACTTAGCTCAACTACCAAAACAAATCTGTATAGCAAAACGGACCATAAAGAAAAAGACAAATGACGAATTGGGAAAAAATATCTGCAACTCATAGATCTAACATTCCCAACATAAAAGAATTCTTAGTTATTACGGAAAAGAAAGAAAGAAAGAACGAAAGAAGGGAGGGAAGAAGGGAGGCAGGGAGGGAGGGAGAAAGGAAGGAAGGAAGGAAGGAAGGACAACCCAATAGGAAAATGGGCAAGCAACATAAACAGGCAATCTGAAGAAAAACACGAACAGCTATTAAACATACGAAGAGATGTTCAACTTCACTTATAATGAGAACAGCAAATTAAAACTACACCCACATACCAATTCTCTCCTAACGACCTGCAAAAAATCTGTCAGTTTAACACACATTCTGCTAGCAAGGTTATAGAGAAACAAGTATTCTCATACATTGCTGGAAGCGGTACAAAAACTGCACAACCCCTATGAAGGAAATCTGGCAGTATCTGCCATAATTCCCAATGCATTTTCCCTTTAACTCAACAATTCCATTTCTGGGAATCTCTCTCTCATAAACTTACACATTTATGAAATAACATAAGTACTAGATTACTCACTGTGGCATTATAACATAATCAGAGTAAAAAACTGGAAATAAGCCAAGTATCCAGCAATACTGAACCTTCTGAATAAATGATGACCCAGCCACACAATGAAATACAATGTATCTGTGAAGAAAAATGAAAACAATCTCTGTGCACTGATATGGAGAGCTCCCCAGGACATTTTAAATGTCAAAAGCAAAGTGCATCACAGTTTATATGGCAGGCATTTTGTTTAGGAAAGGGAAAGAAAAAATATTTAACTGTATTTGCTTGTATCTGTATAAAGAAACTATAGAAGAATAAGCAAGAAACTAGTAAAAATAAATACTAGGGACTTCCCTGGTGGCGCAGTGGTTAAGAATCTGCCTGCCAGTGCAGGGGACACGGGTTCGAGCCCTTGTCTGGGAAGATCCCACATGCCGCGGAGCAACTAAGCCCGTGCACCACAACTACTGAGCCTGTGCACTAGAGGCCACGTGCCACAGCTACTGAGCCAGTGTGCCATAACTACGGAAGCCCGTGTGCCTAGAGCCCGTGCTCGGGAACAAGAGAAGCCACTGCAATGAGAAGCCTGCGCACTGCAATGAAGAGTAGCCCCCGCTCGACGCAACTAAAGAAAGCCCCCATGCAGCAACAAAGACCCAACGCAGCCATAAATTAATTAATTAATTAAATACTAGAGTTGGAGGGGGCATGGTAGATAGAGACAAGGTGAAGAAGACTTTTCAGTGTTTATCTTTAGATATCATTTTACTTTTGAGCCACATATATAATTACATATTCAAAACAATTACTTTGGGATTTAAATTTAAATTTAATATTTCTCAGTATTTAGTGTTTTACATACATTATATCTCATTTAAACCTCACTATGTAAACGAGGTATGATAATAATCTCCACTTTACTCAAAGAGCCTAACTGTTACTGCTTGCACAAAGCTAGTAAGTAACAAAGCTGGAATTGAAAACCACAAATATCTTTCCAAACATTGGATTATTTTCAAAGGCAAGCAGTATTGCTTCAAGTTATTTACATGAAAGTTACCAACAAAATATTAAGCACAGATTTTAACCTACAACACATTAGTATTTATCAACAAGTAATGTGTAAGCATTTTTACTGTAGCATATATAGTCAGCAATATTCCAAAGGGAAAAGTATAGCTAGCCCTAGAAATGGATGTGTACCTAATAACAGATTATAGTTCACAAATGAATTTTGAAAACTTCCTAGATTAAAAAATATCTCCTAATCCAATGTCATTTAGGTAACTGATAAGACAGAACAGCTTTAATGTGTATTTACTGTAATGCTTTTTTTTCCTTTATTTCAGATTGGTGCTTCTAAAGTCTGGAATACAATGTACCCTTTTATCTCTAGTCATACCCAAGTCAATTTTTATTCCCTAAAATGAAAATTACTCCTTGAAGTAAATTACCATTAAACAGGTGGGTATCACAGGACAGTATCTGAATTCTTCCTTATGCAGGTAAATGAGTATCTAAATTCTAGATGCCCAATAGGTCCAGGAACTTCCTTGATCACGGCACACGTGTACAAAGAAATGAAACTGTAGTTGGAAGTACTTTGCCATTCCCTGGTTTAGACTATCCACGTTTAATGTGATTACTGATATGACTAGATTAAAATCTACCATCTTACTATTTTCTATTTGTTCCATCTATTCTTTGTTTCTTTATTCCTCTTTCTCTAACTTCTCTTATGCTGAGGATTGTTTACAAGTCCATTGCATTGCTTCCATAGATTTATTATTTATGCCCCTATTTCAAAATTTTTAGTGGTTGTCCAATATACATTTTTAATTAATCTGAGGCCACCTTCAAATATTATACCATTTCATGTGTAGTACAAGGACTTACAGAAATATTATATTTCCAATTCCTTTCTTCCATCTTTTATGCTATTGTTGTCATAACTTTTATAAATGCTATAAACATATAATACTATGTTTGCCTTAGTCAGTTATCTGTTAGAGCAGGGGTGAGCCAACGATAGCCCATGGGCCAACTCTAGCCCACTGCCTGTTTTTAGAAATTGTTTTACTAGAACACAGCCACATTCATTCACTTACATATTTCACACTACAATGGCAGAGCTGAGTAGATGCAATAGACTGTATGGCTCTCAAAACCTAAATATTGATTGTCTAGCCCTTTATATAAAAAGTTTGCTGACCTTTATCTCAAAGAAATTAAAAATAAATAATAACTTTTTTTCCATGTCCAGTGGTCTTTATGTAGATCTAAGTTTGTGTAGATCATATTCCTTCTGCTTGAAGAACTTGCTTTAACATTTCTTATACAGTAGGTCTGCTGTCAATGAATGTCTAATTTTTGTTTGGCTAAGAAAAACTATTTCTCCTTCATTTTTAAAAAGTTTTCAGTGGAGTATAGTTGATTTACAATGTTGTGTTAGTTTCTGCAGTACAGCAACGTGAATCAATTATACATAACATATATCCACTCGTTTTTAGATTCTTTTCCCATAAAGGTCATTGCAGAGTATTAAGCAGAGTTCCCCTGTGCTATACAGTAGGTCCTTATGAGTTATCAATTTTATATATAGTAGTGGATATCACCATTTTTGAAAGGTATTTTCATTGAGTATATATTTCTAGGCTGCCAGGTTTTTTTTTCATTAAGCACTTTTTAAATGTCACTCCAAAAAGTAAAAAAAAAATAAATAAATGTCACTCCACTGTCTCTAGACTCCCATAGTTTCTGATGAAAAGTCAGCCATCAGACAAAATCCTACCTTTGTTTTTTGTATATGATTCTTTAGTCTCTGGGTGTCTTTGAGATCTGTTCTTTGACTTTTGTTTTCTGAATATTGTGTTTGTGTGTGTGTATGTTAAGTATCCAAGCTGTTATTCTCTGAGCTTCTTGGATCTGTGTTTTTGTGCATTAATTTTGGAAAATTATCAGTCGTTATTTCTTAAAATACTTCTTTTACCCCATTCTGTTTACCTTCTGGTATTTCAATTATGTGTAAGTTAGACCTTTTGATGTTTCCCCACTGGTCTTCAATATTCTTTTTTTTTTTTTTTCTTCAAGTTTTCTTCTCTTTGTGTTTCAGTTTTGGTAATTTCTATAGACCTATCTTAAAGTTCACTGATCCTTTCTGCCACTGTGTGGAATCTACTAATGAAACTATTGAAGATATTCTTCTCTCTGTTACTATGCTTTTCATTTACAGCATTTCCACTTGATTCTTCTTTTTTTCCCATCTCTGCTGAAATTACCCATCTTTATCATGCATGCTGTTCACTTTTTCTGTTAGAGCCTTTAACATATTAATCAGTTATTTTAAATTCCCTGTCAGATCCCAAAATCTGTATTACATCTGAGGTTAGTCCCAATGATTGCTCTTTCCCTGAGTGTGATTTTTCTTGTCTTTTTGTATGCCTAGTAATTTTTTTGTTGAAAGGTGAACATCTTGTGTAGGACAGCAGAGACTGAGGGAAAAAGTTTTTATGCCTGAAAAGGGGCAAGCTTTTTCTTCTCCTAGGCCTTTCAGGTGGGGAAGGTGAGTCTATTTAGTTAGGTGTTGAGCTGGGTTTGACATTATCACTATTGTGACCCTCAGTGCACTACAGGCTTCAAATTCCTATAGAGATGGGAGTTTGGCTTATCAGAGTAATGTCTATTCTATCCTGAGTTTAGGTCCTTCCCCTGCACTGTGTCTCTTTGTCAATTCTTTTTTCCTCTCCTTTACCTATTCTGCTATTATTCATTATTAGAAACTTCTTAGTTTGGTGGTAGAAAATGGTTGGGGGAGGATCCATCTTCTGCTGTTCTGAGTAAGTCTCAGCCTTAGTCATGTATTGTGTCTCTGGGTCTTGAGGTTGTAGTTTTTCCAGTTCTCCTTCCCCTTGATCTAACCCCACAGTTGTGGGTTCAGCATATTCCTGAGAAAGTAGATGTTCCCCCTTTCCCTTCCCCCAGCTGCAATGAATTCCATCAATGCCCTAAGGCAGAGGTGCTGGTTGCCTCCTTCTCCACCACTCCCACTGTCCATAGATTAAGGCTTTTGTTTTGTAGTGGAGAGAGAGGAAAAGGATCCTGTCACTGCTATCCTCCTCCCTAGGGTGTGCATCACAATACTTCTTAAGGCTCTTTCCTAACTCCTATCTCTTGGGGTTCTTACCCACCCCCCGCCCAGGGTTAGTGGAGAAAGAGCACACGTGAAGGTACAAAGTTCTCCAAGTTCTGATGTCCTCACAGATTTCATATGCTCCTGTCAGCCTCTACTTGACCTTCCCTAATTTGTCCACAATTCTAACTGAACTCTTCTTACTGCTGTCCAGCTGTGTCTGCCTCAGGTGAGTGAGTGTTCATGTCTCCTCTTTCCCTGCAGGTACTGTGTATCCTTAGGTTTTGAAGTTAGCCAGGTTGTTTTTCATTGTAAGGTAGGAGTAACACTCCTTCCAGCTCTCTACATCCCAGGGCAGAAACTAAAAGTTCTGATAACTTTTTTAAACCTTCTTTTGGAATAAAAATATTTTGTAATGACTGTTCTCTATTTCCAAGATTTAAAAATCCTAATGTGTAAAATGACATGTGCCCAATTCTTATTCAAACCCCCTACTCTAATTACATTTATTTCTCTCTTGTTAAAAAGGATTAATTGAATGGCTAAGTATAAATTTTCTAAGGGAAGAGGGCAGACTTCTACTTTAGATCATATCCTTTACTGAAATTAAATATGATCATAAGAATTTATCTTCTGTGGCTTGTTGATTATAAGAATAAAATACACATACATATACCACAATTCTCTGTATGTCATTATCATCATCTGGTATTCTACAATGCGTTTGGTTAGAAGTTTTTACTTTGTATGAAACACATGAACGTGCACATATTCTCCCTCCTTTGCCCACCCTTCCTCCCCCCAGCACCCCAACTCTCTCTGGTGGCAATTTTAAAACTATAGGAATTCTCCAGCTCAGAAGGGACCCAAAATACAGGCTTCTGTTTTAGTTAAATATCCTATCTGAATCCTGCTGTGCTTCAGGTTCCATCTGGATTTCTCTCCTGTTGTAACATCAGTATTTGCAAGAAAACTTCCTCCAGTAAGCATCTACAGGTCTGCAATGTAAAATCCTATCATAAATAACCACTTTAAGGCAGGTAAAAGTAAAAGTTTATATGTTCATTGCCATCCCTTAATTATTACTATGCTTTAAAAAAAAATCACTGTTAATTTTTTATTCAGATATCACAGGCACAAATTTTCCAGTTGCATGCATCAAAAAAAAATTGTTAATATACTGTCTTCATATAGTAACTAATCCAAAATAGAAAACTATCCTTGCACCACTGAAGTCTCAGGGACAGATGCACTGATTAGAGACTTCAACGGCATAGCTTATGCTGTCTGAAAGGGCTTCTGAGGCAGATGTTCCATCTTATGACTCATTTGATCATTTATTTATATACTAATGTCCACTATATTACATCATTTACATCAGAGCAACCATGCAGTGAAAAAGAAATTCCAAATTTTGTTCCTGCAAACATAAAGTTCTCATTTAGTTTCAGACTGTTTCTGAAAAGAACAAAAAAGTCTTATTTGTGAGTAGTTTTCTGTAGTAGTTCATGTAGAGTTTCTGTATACAAACTATTGTCAAGGTGTAGGAAGCCAATTATATTGCAGAAATATACCACTGGCTACCTTGGAAAATGTATTTATACTATACTTTACCTTTATAATATAACTGAATAGTGGCATTCCTACCTAAGCTTTATACAAAATACAAGATAAATTTGCTTTAAGTGAGTAATTTTATTCCATTAGTTCTGAAATCTGTTCACTGAAAAAATTATCTGGATAAAATATTTGTCATTTTAAATAATGTCAATATATTAGTGCTGTTAACTTATTTAAAAAAAATTATAACCAGGACTATTAACAAGACAACAAAAAGGAAATATTCAGATTACTTAAAATCCACTGGTAAAGTTATCTAAGCATCCAGATTGCTGTGTAGAGTTAATGCTACTATAAGTATAAGAGGAGTTATCTAACAGTCTAAATATTTATTCTAGTATCAATCTTAAGTCTTAATCAAACAGTTATACTTTGTTCTTTTTTAACAGAAGAAAATGAATAAAAATGACTGCAAACACTTTTAACTGGGAATTTAAAAATTAGAACAATACTATTAAAGTGATCATGAATATATCATATTAGAAGTATTAAACTTCATTTGAAAATCAAATCATATGAGAAGGATTATCCACACACGCAGGGTTTTCAACGTGTTATCCCTTTATGTAATATTTATTGAAGGCAAATTTTTAAATTGAGAAAAACCTTTAATAATATAACCACCTTATTTGCTACCAAAATTAGGGGGAAATTTTTATGAATCTGTCATGTTAAACAGTAGTCAACAGCTACATATATATCAGTAAACAAATTCAGTTCAAGGCAAGAAGAATTAAATCACCGTTTAGTGGTTGCAATTTAGATTATTCTAGCGTGTAATACTTTAATTGTATAAAACAAAGCTGATGTCACAAATACAAAAGAACTTCTTGCAAAGCAAGTACCACAAGTAATTTCTATGCTGCCACTGATGGCTGACAAGTGATGAGCACTTTGTTCAAATGTATACACTAGGCACATAAGACAACAGGTGGCTTATAAAAAGAAAATACTGAAGTGAAGCTCTTAAATTGTTCATTATCAACATTTTTATAATGTTTTGCCAGAATATCTGCTTTAATCTTTGAATAGGCAAAAGGTTTCTTCTACAGGGAAATACAGTATTCCCAACATAAAAAAGACGTTGAACCAGACAAACTAGGATTAATACTGGGCTAAAAGTATTTATATGAGACAGTATATTAATATATTGCCAATGTGTTAATATATTACCAGTGTATTTCATAGTTTAGTAACTTAGGTTAAAATATTTTCAAAATTTTTTAAAAATCTATTCTTATTAATTGATATCGGAGTACTATTATTCAGTGCTGGACCAAAATCTCCCCATAAAAGCAAGAAACAAACACCCAAGCTCTTTAGGCCTAATTAGCTATCAGTGTTAGAGGTGTTTTCTCATTGATGGAAAAAAGTGAAACAGATGGCAGTGTCCAAAATGACTAGCATTCCTCACTACCACCACCACTCAACCTAAAAATCTAAACTTTTACTGGAGCACTAGAAGCTATGTTGTTTTTCATGTTGTTTCTTAAAAGAGAATAATGCAAAGTAGAATGAAATAAAACTTCAAGTTTAAGACATACTCACTACCCCAATTCTGCCACTGCAATGAACTAATCACAGAAAAAGATTTGATTAGGAATGGATTATGATTAAAAGATTTTTCCTACTCCCAAATATTCCTGTACACAAAGGATCCTTATTTGTCTTAAATGATTTTAACTGTTCTAGTTTAAAGAGCAACAACTGGGGATGGAGAAGGGTAGACTTAAGTCACTAAAAAATGAGGAAAAAATAAACAGGCAAGTGTGATCTACAACATCCCTTATAGTCACATTAATATCAATACAACCAAGGAATACTGAATTATCTCTAAAACTCACATTACAACTGTTTAATTCTAGGATATATATGTAACATCCAATTTATTTACACACAAATATTTACATACAAATATTCATTTGTAGGCTGATATACGCAATGTCTATTATTCAAAGCCCTTTCAAATGACCATGTAGCTGAAAGCTCTGCACATCTGCAGTAAAATTTTGTATGTGATGCTCGCAAAACGAAAATGATAAAGTTGAGTGATAAATTACTTACATTTACCTGGAACAGTGGAACTTGAAGAAATCCAGGTTGTATGAACAAAAGATGTAGATAGATTCACAAAGACTAACAAAGACTTCTGGGCATTTTCAAAGAATTTAGAACAGTGGTTCTCAAAGTGTGGTCCATGGACCCCTGAGGGGTGTGCAAGTTTAAAACATTATGTCGTAATAATAATAAGATGCTATTGGTTTTTCTCACTGTGTTGACATTTGTAGTCATGGTACAAAATCAATGCTAAGAACTACCAGGATGTTAGCATGAATCAAGGTAGTGATGCCAAACTGTACTAATAATCATTGTTTACTTCACACACACATACAAAAACAATAATCAAGTTTCACTTAAGAATGTCCTTAATGAGAGTAAAAATTATTAATTTTATTAAATCTCAGCTTTGGGTACACATCTTTTTAATATGCTGGGTAAGGACACAGACGTACACATAAAACACTTCTGCTACATACCAAAGTACAATAGTTGTCACGGAAAAGCATTTGAATTGCAAGCTGAACTAGCCACTTTTTCCATGGAGCACCATTTCTACTCGAAAGAACAACTGACATTCAAACCATGGTTATTTAATCTATAGTATCTGGCAGCCATTTTATTATAAACGATAAAATTCAGGCTTTCAAATGAAAATTAAAATTTTGGAAAACTTGTAACTGCCACCATGACCTTGACAGCTTCCCAATATTTAAAGACTTTTCTTATGAGATCTGTGGTGATATTAACAGATGTGATTTTGTGCTGTTGTATAATGAAATGTGTCATAATTTAAAAGATCTGCATCACTCACTGAGAACTGGTATTCTCCAAATGACTAAAGGCATGCATGGGTAGGAGAGTCATTCAAAGTACAAAATAGACCAATGGACTTTAATATGAGAGGAAAAGATTCCATTGCTATAGTTGCAGATTCTACATTTCAATTAACTTTTAAGAAATTTCTATTTGTCAAGCTTTGATGTAGTATCAAAGAATAATATTCACAATTTTCTGAAATGGTTATTAAAATGCTCCTCCTTTTTCAAACCACATATCTGTATAAGGCCAGATTTTCTTCATCTCACCCAAATCAACATATTGCAAAAGATTAAGTGTACAAGCAAATATAATCCAGCTATCCCCTATTATGCCAGATATTAAAGAGATTTGCAAAATATAAAACAATCCCACTCATTAAATATTTTGTTTTAGAAAATATAATTATTTTTCAAAAATATGTTAACATATAATGGGTTTATCACTGTTATTTTAAAATGCATTAAGAAGAAATTTTTTAGTCTTAGTTTTAATTTCTAATATGGTAAATATTGATTGATATTAACCTACATAAACACAAGTTTTCGGTATATTTAATAATTTTAAGAATATAAAAGAGTCTTGAGACCAAAAAGTTTGAGAACTGCTGCTTTAGAGGTTATTAATCCTCACTCTTTTTAAGATAATTTTCCACCTTTCCATATGGAGACAAGTGGCTGGAAAAATTGCATTCTTTTTAAAAAAAATGAATTTCTCTAGGGGATATAAAGAGAGATAGCTGAGTGAGAAAGACTATAGCAGTTAGAAAAAGGAACCAACATTCTTTGGACACTGTGCTGTTACCAGACCTGGGGCAGGAAATAGAAGAGATAAGCCAGGAACCTCCTTCATATCGTACCAGATAGCATAAAACTATCAAAGACTACTAGTGTGGTATCAAAAGAGATCCAAAAAGTATCACCAATCACCTTTAGAGGATGCCAATGAACCATCTCATTATTGTGCCAACTCTATCCTAGGAAAATGCCAATATATCCCATTTTTTTGTATTCCACCCAAATGCCCAAGAGGGGGGAAAAAGCTTAAGTCAGAAAAGTGTTTCAATGGAACCCTTATTTAGTAAAAATAAGATCCTGTAACCTTTAAATACATTTTTTAAATGCCAGACAAAATACTGATACATTGATGCTAATAAACAGTAAGCATCCACTTTCTAACCGTATTTCCCTTACCATACATAAATTACCTTCAAAGAAACCCACACAAAACATCTTTACGAACCAAGCAAAATCACAACTTCTCTGACTAAACATGATCTCTCCTTCCCTCTGAACTTTATCCCTAAGAAGTGCTTGTGAACCTCAAAGTAATTACCATGAGTACTTTAAGTTCAAAAACAGAATGTGAAGATTTCCTTGAAGTAACTAGGTTCTAAGGCAAAGGAGACTAAAGACTTGAAACACGGGACCATGAATGTTATAGTCAATTTAACTAAAAATGTACACAACATATGAGATAATGGTTAAAAGGACGGGCTTTAGATCAAAGAGCCCAAATTCAACTTCCAGTTCTGCCATTTACTAACCTGAGTTATTTAACCTCTCTAATTGTTTCTCTAGTACGTAAAATGGGAATAGTAGTGCATACTTCAAGTAAACCTTGTGAAAAATTAAATGAGGTAACAGATGTAATAATAAAGCTTTCAGATACTGCCTATAACATATTAATCCTCAATAAATAAAGCTTCTGGTAATAGTACTTGTTATTCTTCATGTCATGTAAAGGGAAAGAAAGGAGATGATGGGAAAATGCTGGGCAGAACAGTTCCTTCCACCACTGTCAAGGGATATCATCATCAGTCCAGTAAAGATTAGCTACCACTCTGCCTTAGCTGGTATGGGGCAGTTATCAAAAATGATAGGAAAATACAATATATAAATATGTACATATATTTTCACAGACACCAGGGTTAAGTATACCATCTGAAATAACATTGTTTCCTTCATTAGATTTCCTAATAAAATATTACCTAACAAGTCATTTAGTGAAAAAACATAGTGACGTTTATAACATAATCCTTCTATGTAAATACTCAGTTTAAATCTTCTATTTGCAAGTAAAATATGCCAGTCTCCTAATGCCTCTCAAATCAAATGAAGCAAACTTTAAAATTCTCATCCACGAATTACAATGTTAGCAAAGAAAGGCTGACAAAAAGAACAAAAAGGGATTATAACAAAGAAGGATTAAAATTCAAATTCAAATTATAGTCTGGTCTTAATTTACATCAAATTTAACTCAGAGATTAACCACAAAACCCTGCCAAGAAAAGCAAACCAGGTACAAACCAATCCCCTGGTAAATTCCAGTGCGTTCAAGCTCTTCCATTCTCTTCCAACAACTGTTCTCTAGGAACAGTCCCACTCTTGGGGCTTCGCCAACTGTTTTCTTATCAAAGTCACTCAGCTTTTCCCCTTTACTCTCCATAGGGTAAACAGTTACCATGTAATCTTATTTCACTGATTTATGTACACTTTAAGTTGTTCCCAATATACGTTGTACAACGAGTATTTACAGTTGGTTAAATGGGGTATGGTAATCTCTACAAAAAGCAAATTCAAGAAACCCTATTGAAAATCAACATGGCAATGGCTAGCAAGAAATGAAATGTAAAAGTGTATCCTTTGATTTATTAATTTCTCTCCAATAAATATTTCTTAAGCAAATAATACAATAAAGGCAAAAAGACATATGAATATTCACTCACTGAAGAGTTATCTATCATAGCAGAATAACTGAAAACATATTCAGTATCTAGGAAATGATAAATCATAGATCACTGACAATATTATCCTCTCATTAAAAATTATTATTAATATTAAAGCTATTCTAAAACAAGAAAAATGTTTTATGATATAATTTTAAGCAATAAAATAGCTTTAGGAAGTAAACATAGGGTAGCAATTAAAGTATGGGTTTTGCTAAAAATCTTCACTCTGCCACTCAGTAGCTGTGTGATTTTCCAAAGTTATTTAAACTCTCTGAGACTCAGTTTCCTCATTTCTAAAATGGGTTAATAAGATCTAACTCATAGGGTTCTCGGGAGAATCGAATGAGAGCACTGTAAAGCACCTACTCCTAACTCAATAAATTCCTTTCCCTGTTACTCAACTGATTCCTTCCTATTACTACAACCATGAGTTTATAAATAGCAGATCATATCTAAATGGTGATTATAATAAGACTGGGGTTCTATATTTAAAATCATAACCTGCAGTAAATTTCCTTAATGGGGCTTTATTTTCCTCAGTTCTTTAAAATAAAATATCAACCCTTGGTCTGACTGTAACCCCTAATGTAACATTGTTTCAATTGTTTTTAAAAATTGTATTCAAAATAATTTTAATTAGTTTTTTCCCAAACATTTTACTCATAATACACAAATCAGAATTCAATCTGAATATACAAAGATGGAAAAAACAAATTAGGAAAATGGGTGGAGTACATTCAATCCCTTACATTTTCACACTAAAGCTTTATTAACATGTGAACAATAAATTTAGTTGCGGGGTGAGGGAGAACACTATTCTCAGAAAGCTATAAATTAATGTATAACCAGTGTTTCAGTTCTACCCATCTGACACCCTGGCATACAAGAGAAGACCCTCACAACTGGCCTAAAGAGAAGGTGGACACAGTTGTCCCTTTCAACCCAGGAAAGGGGGAAGAGGAACAAAACCACCTTCACCTGACCCAACTCTTTACCTATGTGATGTGCAAAATATCTAAACGTCTGGTGGAACAACGGGGTCTTCTTTAGGTCCCAATGGCAAGAACTGAGTCAGTCAAGTCCAGGCCAGTCAGGCAACGTTCCTTCCTCCCTCCTACATTGGGAGCAAGGACAGCAAAGACAGGGTTAGGGTGGGAGGAGAAGATGCACCAGGAAGGAGACGTCACAGACCTGGACAAGATAATTCCAGGTTCACGGGCAGCCTGGGGGTTCTGAGGAGACACCTTGACCTCACCAGTGGAGAGAAGAGGAATCTTCCAGTTCCAAAGGACTAGTGCTGCTACACAACCTACAGCCCTTAGAGGAAGCCCTGCCTTTCCCTCAACTGCCTTGGCTGGCAACCCGTAAGCTCAAAATTTTAAGTCACTGATGCAGGAAAACTGTATCAGGCCCACAATGGGTGGTTATGGGTGTCAATGTCAAATCTGCAGAGGGACAAGTTATGAGGAAATTGAAGACTCACACTGTGATAAAACACAAGTGCTCATCTGATTTCATTCACGCAAGTCAAGTATAACAATGAATACATTGGTTTTCAAAACCAAATCAGTCTCAAACTTACATTTTTAACTTAACATAATGACAATGTTCTGACAACTAAGAAAAATGTGGTTCAAAATTTAATGTTTAAAAGATCAAGAGACTCTCCAGGACCTTAGAAGTTGCCCTTCCATCCCTGAGTGATTTCAACTCGTTAGTGAGAGAAGAGTTTTAAAAAGAATCCATATAGTTGCTATTTTGAGCAGAGGACAGGAAAGGAGACCTCTAAAACATGTCTGAAAAGACAATCTAGAAAAAAAATGAGAATGCCTCAAGCACCTAAAGTAGATATAAGACCACCATGAATATGAGAATACCTTCAAGCAATTAAATTGTAAACAGCTAGTAGATTACTGCATACAATATTACAATGCATACAATATTACAATGCAAACTAGAAGGAACTGTTTCCTACTGCTGCATTATTTCCACAGTAAACAGAAGTTAATTATTAGAATGCATTGTATATGTAGATGAGAACCACTGCATAATTACTTAACCCATTGAATTTGTACCGAAGAAACAAAGAAAACATATGCTTTTTGGTCAGATTGTTTACTGCAATCCAATACTAGATTAATTTAATAAATACTGCTGAAAAAGAAAATTACAGGACCCAAAGGAAAAAAACTCCATTATTTTAGGATACAATCAAAGACAGCTTTATATTGGCAATTTGTGTTTAGGCAAAAATGCATGACTCATTTTAAACTCTTAAATGACGTGCTTATGAGGAAGGGGGGAGGTGGTCTCTTGAAAAACAGTAATTTATGTCCATGGTAATTAAAGGTGATTTACAAAACATATAAACACCTAACAACTAAAAGGGGGGATGGCAATTAAATGAAAGCCTTTTTACCTTCTCATTTAGCAGTTCAATAAAGTCATAGTGCCTTGAGGGTTACAACTAGAAAGGCAACTTAAAACCTATTTCTTCCATCAATGTTACCTTCATCCCTTTTTAGCAAACACAAGCAACAAAACTATAGTAGCACTCTGGAATCTTACTGTTAAAGCTCTAACTAAGCAATTTAGACCTATGAAATTTAAACAGATACAGAGTAACTAATACAAAACAGAGTGAAGACGCATCTGCCATTGATAACAAAGGAGAAAGGACAAGGTTTTTATTTTTCCTGACCAAAAAGTCTAACCATCTGCACAGAAATCATCGACATAGATTAATCTTAATTCTATCCTGTAAGAACTTGTCTGCCCAGCTTGAGAGGGGTAAGCCCAAAAGAGAAGTAAAATCAGTCAAGGGCTTAAAATCATCCTGGGGTGGGGGGGGGGGGGGTGACAGACACGCTTCCTAAGAATTATAGAACTGCAGAGATTTTTCAAAATAAAAAGATATGACATCAAAATCGAACTACAATTAGCAATTATTCCCAAAACGGAAATGTTCTACTTACTGAAGTAGACTCCTTTTTTTTAAGGAAAATAAACATTGGAAAGTAAATTCAAGTAGAAACTAAATTCCTCCCTGTAATCAGGAGAAGAAAATAAGCATATATCCTTTCAGATTTTAAAGAAAAGAAAAGCAGTTACTTCTGAAGACTGGAAACAAGGGACAAACATGAAATTTTATTGTGAACATCTTAATTATTTCCTATTTTGTTTATAATAACCATATATCATTTAAAGTTTTTAAACATAATGAATATTTTTTTTAAGTAACAGCATCTGTTTAGCCATTTATAATCAAAAGGTAGAGAAATCTGATAAAACCAAAACTGCCTTCTTATTAGAGATGATGGAAAGGGGGTGAGGATAAACACATAATTAACTTACAATTTTATGTGGACTATGGAATGACACTCATTTTTTTTCTAAAGCACACGTTTTTGTACCTAAATTGCATATAATTCAATCTATTTTAAGGGAATACTTCTTGATATCAAGTAGATAGCTAGTGATTATATCTCAAACGATGGGCTGGCATGGCTAGCAAGGGTTTCCCTTTGCGTTGACAAATTAACAAAGGAATTTTGTTTAGATGACTGCACTGGGCATATTAAAACAACTGGTGTAAAGACAATAAAAATGTTAAGAATCTATTTAGAAGACTGCTTCTTTTCCTATTATCATTCTTACTCTTGGGGGGAAAAAACCCAGATGAAATGAAATACTGAGCTCTCAACGACCTTAACTCAATCTTTTCATCGTTCAAAGCCCAGCTCAGGTTAGGTGGCCAATTCCTGGCTCTACCTGGCAAGGGCACAGAAAAAGCACCCACAGCCTCCTGGGGTAGAAGGAGGAAGCTGGATAATATCCCCTTACCAAGAATACATGGAATGGGTGAAGAGATACCTGCACAAAAAGGAACTAGTTTGTTATTAGAACAAAAAGGTATAAAGGCAGTCCTGCCTTCCCCACAGCCCCCTCTTCTCCCCTCAACAAACACACACACACACACACACACACTTTCACTACATAACAGTAAGGTATCTTAGAAATGCACATTTTTTTTCTTACCCAAAATTTATTAACTTAAAGGTGACAGAGACAGTAGGATTTGTGGAAAACATGAAAGAAAAAGGGAGTGATGGAATGTGGAATTAGTATATAATGTAAACAAAATAAAATAAAACTGGAAAGTCTTAGGTATTTTTACTCTTTATGAAATTCTTTCATTTTGTTTTCCTTCTAAATTACTTACAGGGGTTTTTTGTCTGCTAAAGATTCAAACAGAGAAAAATATTTTTGAAAATAATCAAAATTAATTTTCAGAACTACATTATCTTTCTTTTCTTTCAAAATAAAACCAGTCTTACAGGTTATTTTTCTAATTACAAAACAATACCTGGTCAGAATATATTTAGTTTGAGAACATTTGTGACAACAGAAAGGCAGAAAAAAAAGCAGCGAAAATTACTTATATTCCCTCTAACAAAATGTAACTATTGCTAGCATTTTTGCATATATTTTTGCAGATTTTCTTCTATGTGTTTATATTTTACTAAAAATAAGATCACATTATAAATGTTCTTTCGCAGTCTTATGTTTGCATGTAATAATATATGGTGATTGTATTTTCATTCAATGACCACAGAGTTACATTAACATTTTTAAAGACTGCAAAATATTATGCAGTATAGATGTTGTATAAATTATTTTTCTATCATCTTTATTAGAGTATAATTGCTTTACAATGGTGTGTTAGTTTCTGCTTTATAACAAAGTGAATCAGCTATACATATACATATATCCCCGTATCTCCTCCCTCTTGCATCTCCCTCCCCTCCTCCTTATCCCACCCCTCTAGGTGGTCACAAAGCACCGAGCTGATCTCCCTGTGAAACGCAAGTATCTTTATGGCAGAACAGACCATACAAATATAATGTGTGGGAGCTCTCAATGAAGTACGTCTTTAACAACAGAACCCACTAATTTAGTTACCTGAGAGTAAAATTCTTAACTAAATCATCCTGGCAGAACTATCCTGATTAGCCCAGCTTAAAAATCAAACATTTTACAGAGATGGCAGAAGATCACTGACAACTCCTGAATCACTGCATTCTAAGCCAAAGCCATCTTCTCCTTAATTTAATACAGAACTCCTTAGAATTTTATTTGAATCATTTGTGCATACCTTACATTGGTATTTAAATAAGAAAATTCTTCATGTTTTAAAAATCAGAATAATACATGTTCACTTTTTAAAAAGCCAACGATCTAAAAAGGAAAGTCACCCACCTCTCTCTCCATCCCAATTCTATTCTCCCAAAAACCTATCAACAATTTGATGTATCTCTTCAAATTTCTTTCTATGAATATAGTGTAGAGCTGAGCTATCTAATACTGTAGCCACTAGCCACATGAGGCTATAAAGTACTTGAAATGTGGCTAGTCCGAACGGAGATGTGCTCTAAGTATAAATTACACACCAGATTTCAAAGACATGGCACCAAAAATATATCAATAATTTTTCATATTGACTACATGCTGAAATAATATTTTTGATAGGTTAAATATATGTTATTAAAGTTAATTTCACTTTTTACTTTTTTAATGTGGCTATCAGAAAAACTTTAATTAGATACGTAGCTCACATTATATTTCTATTGGTCAGCACTTGTACAAAGGCTAACGGTGCAGGTTTTGGAGTCAGACTTGCCTTACTGAGTACTACTCCCAACTATACCATCTACCAGCTATGTAACCTTGGACAGATGTTCTAACCTCTCTGTACCTACTTCTGACTTGTTCTGAGAACTGAATGAAATTCCTCACAAAAAGCGCTTAGCACAGAGCCTGGCACATAGTAAATACTTAATAAATATTTCCTGGCAACAAAAGAATAAAACTATAACCTAATTCTTTTAAAATCACTATATAGCACCTGTCTCCTCAGAAAAGTCTCCAGTTATACCTGTAGGTCACTACTGTGCAGAGCAGGTAGTCTCTGAAAAACAATGTATACCAAGCACTTGAATTTTCTTTTTCTCTCTCTTTCACACACACACACACACACACAAATACATGGATCTTGAACATGTTTACTATATAGGTCCTAAACTTTTTTTTTTTTTTTTTTTTTGGCTGCACCGCGCGGCATGCAGGATCTCACTTCCCCCACCAGGATTCGAACCCACGCCCCTTGCAGTGGAAGCAGAGTCTTAACCACCAGACGACCAGGGAAGTCCCATAGATCCTAAACATTTAGATCTAAAACTGTACAAAAGCAATGTGGTACGGTGAAAACCTGGAAAGAAAAAAGAACTTAAAGAAGAAAGATGGGGGAGTTCCCTGGCAGCCCAGTGGTTAGGGCTTGGCGCTTTCACTGCTGGGGCAGGGTTCGATCTCTGGTGGGGGAACCAAGATCCCGCAAGCCACGCTGCTCGGCCAAATAAAGAGAGAATAGGATGGGCTCTATGCGCAGTATACTAGCTATGTACCCTAGCAAAACTACTTAGCCTTTCTCTCTCAGTATCCTCATCTGTACAGCTGGGATAACACCAATCCTGCAGAATTGTTAAGATTAAATAGAATAATATATTAGAAAGAATCGACCATAGTACCTAATTCATACTAGGTACTTAATAATCACTTCCCATCTTCTGGAAATCAAAATAAAACGCCAAAACAATTCAGACAGGCTAATAATGTTAATGCTGAAGTGCTTGCCATGCCATAACTGCTAAGTGCTTGCCATGCCATAACTGCCTGTTCATACCCTGAAGAGGTAGTTTAAAAACATGCTGGCTGTACAGTCATCCCAGGTTCCCTACATTTTATCCCTTTAACAAGCAACTGGAGAACAGAACTCTGGAAAGAACAGGGCACCACATACCCCATCCTCCCGTCATCACTATCAACATAATACACGCACACGCAAATACATACCAATTTAGCTGAAAATAATCAAATTGTATTTGAAATTTTGTTTCCTATAGCTATAAATGATTACATACTTTATAATTAACAGTTCTATAAATCTGGACCTCCTATATGTTTCTAAATTGGGAACAAAACTGTCCCATACCTCAGAAAACAGAACTCTTGCTTCCAGTCTACAAGGTCGTATCTCTAAGTAGCTGCTGAGAAACTAACAAGTTTTATCTATAAACAGCTTGACAGTAGGTGCAATGATAGAGCCAAAGGTGCTGTCCTTCAGATAACACACAAACACCTTAGCCTCCTATTGAAAAATCACTTCAAAACTTCTAATGCCAGCTTTAAAAAGCTAAAGATTCAGTGAAATCAATAGCCTCGTCATGTTCAAAGCTTTAAAAATTTAACAATAGGAAGTTACATTGCTTCTAAAACATGTCATACTGGCTCACGAAACCCTAGAGAAAAAATTAATCATTTTTCTAAATAGAAAACCTGTTACAAGTTACTGCATGTATATGAATTTTAAAAGAATTTGCTTCCCATAATATTGTCACTGTTTCCCTATTCTATACTGAATCTTTGGCAAACAGTTTTATTTGAAGAGACTTCTGTTTATGGGAGATGTAAGAAAAGCCTATCCCTTCTTTACAAAGTCTCTCAAATCTGCTTTCCCTTCAACTGCCACTGACAGTTTTCTGAAATCCAGTCCTCATTATTTCCTTCATGAAATACTACAAAAACCTCCTGGCAGTTCTTTTTGCCCCAAACTTCTTCCCACTAAAATCTGTTCAGAATGTGTTCATACATAGTTGATAGAGCATCAACTCTGTTAACTAAGTGACATAATCCTGCATATTACCCATGAAGTAGATAAAATCCAAATTTCTAACTTAACAAAACTACAAATTATCAATATCGATATACCCAATAGGGATGAATGTCACAGACATTATGGCAAGAGAAAGGGGGAAGGCACAAAAGAATATAGAATGTGCGATTACATTTATAAGAAGTTCAAGAATAAGCAAAACTAATCAATGATGATATAAGTCAGAACAGTGATTACCCTGAGTGGGGAACTGACTGGGAAGGGTGACAGAAATGTTCTCTATCCTGATCTATGTGGTTGTTACACAAGTGTATATACATGTACAAATGCATCCAGCTATGCACTTCAGATTTGTGCATTTTATACTTTACTGTATCTATTTTCTATCTCAATAAAAATAATGGAAAATCAACTAGAAGAAAACAGTTGTGAATATTTACCTGATTATGAGAAGGATAAGAACTTTTTAAGTATAAAGGTAATAGAAGAAATCAAAGGAAAAGACTGATAAAAGTATTTTCACGAAGATGACACATATATCTCCATGTGTCTGCATTGTATGAACAAACTCTAGAACAGAGATCAGCAAACTAAGCTTGTGCCCTATTTTTGTATGACCTTAAAGCTAAGAATGATTTTTACACTTTTTGAAGTGCTGCAAACACACACAGACACAAAGAACAACATGCAACAGAGCAAAATGTTTACTATCTGGCCCACTAAAGAAAAAATTCCCCAAGCCTTGCTCTAAAAAATAACACAAGAAACTAATAAATGCCTCACTTCTAAAGGCAAGACAGAGGAATCAGAATGTGAGTAGGAACAAGATTTCTCAATGTATACCCCAATGTTATATCAATTTTCTTTTTGAACCATGTAAATGTTTTACCTATTCCAATATATGACCTATCTAAAATTATTCAAAAAATAAAAAATTTAAAACACTATTATCCCCTTGGAGATAGAGGAGGAGAATTTGGATGTATCTGATAGAATTCTAAGTGTATATACCCATTGGCCTAGTAATTACACTTCTAGGCATCTCTTAAATACCCAGACATGTACCAAAAACAAACAAAAAAACCTGTATAAGAATTCCATTAGCAACATTCTCTGTTAAAAAAAAAAAGTCAGAAATGATAATGCCCATACATTATGCTAAGTGAAATAAGTCAAAGAAAGACAAATATTGTATGATCTCACTTACATGTGGAATCTAAAAAAGCCAAACTCAAAGACACAAAGAGTAGACTGGTGGCTACAGAGAGTAGACCCCAGGGGCTGGGGTGGGGGAAATGGGGAGATGCTGGTCAAAGGGTACAAACTTCCAGTCACAAGATGACTAAGTTCTGGTATCTAATATAAAGCATGGTGACTACAGTTAACAATACTGTATTGTATGCTTGAAAGATGCTAAATGAATAATCTTAAATGTTCTCAACACACACAAAAAAATGTTAATTATGTGACGTGATGGATGTGTTAACTAACCGTACTGTGGTAATCATTTCACAATATATACATATATCAGATCATCACGTTGACAATGTTATACGTCAATTATATCTCAATAAAGCTGGAAAAATAAATAAATAAATGCCCACAAATAGGAAGTACTAATTCAATAAACTCTGGTACTTCCATAATGTGGACAATGGTGCAGCAGTTAAAAAATAATGAAGCATGAAATAAGCCAGTCACAAAAGGACAAATATTGTATGATTCCATTTATATGAGGTACCTAGAGTAGTCAAATTCAGAGACAGAAAGTAGAACAGTGGCTGACAGGGGCTGGGGGAAGAAGGAATTGGAAGTTACAGTTTAATAGGTACAGAGTTTCAGTTTGGGAAAATGAAAAAGTTCTGGAGATGCATGGTGGTGATGGGTGCACAACATGTGAATGTACTTAACATCACTGAATTGTACACTCAAAAATGGTTAAAATGGCAAATTTTATGTTATGAACATTTTACCACAATTTTTAAAAATTTATAATTAAAAAATGTAGAAATTAAAAATCTAAGTTCACAAGAAAAACAATGAAGCAGCATTAAAAATAACAGTCTATATGCACTGACACAGAATGATCGCTTATTTAAACTCGAAAATAACTCTTTAAGTACAGTATTACAATCCCCATTTTACATGAGAAAACTGAGGTTCAAAGACACGGTGTTACTTTTTCACAGTTACACAGCTAGAAAGTAGGAACTGACAGTCACACTCAGGTTTGATTATAAAACCCACATTCGTTCCACTTTACTCTAAGCACTAGACTGAAATGGCAGAAAAATAAAATAGTTGCTTTATGCTAACATGATTCTGATATTTTTCCCCTTTCATTATTATCTTTAATGTCATTTAAACAGTAACTAATTTTTAACAAACTTCTTTGAAAAGTACATCCTGAACGTCATACATCTGCATTTCTGCTTCAAAGTGAATGAAGGCTAGTTTTTTGGTTCATAAAAAAGCTAACTCAGCTTATATGAATAACTAATCTATTAAGGAAATGTGGATAATTTGCTTCAAAAAACTTTTAAAATAAACAAACATGGTATTTAGCTTTTTAAAACAAAATCTTCATAACAAAATTTTCCATAAAAGTGATATATACTAAGTACAATGGGTATCTGTTTTGTTTTCAAAAGCAGTTAATCCATTAAGTAATTTTTAGAATGTTAATTTCTATTTATTTTTTCCCAAACACTGGAAACTGTTATTTTTCTTTCTCAACAACATGATCAAGTAAGGAAAACCAAAAGGAAAAAGAAAAAAAGGAAAATTATGAATTCATAAAGAATTTCTCTTCTATAGTTAATACATATAACTAGCAATGTATAGACATACCCATAGCTAGTCAGAGTTGTTTATCCAAAATCATAGGTGCCATATGGCAAAAGTACGGAGAAATTCCCACTTTTTAAAAGTTTTTAGTTTTTTAAATCATGCAAACCATTAAAAAAATGTTCTGTATGGTTCAAGAAACCTGAAAAGCAGTCAGCTGAAGAGTAACACATCTGGATCAAGAAATAATTTCTGCAGAATTTCAAACGTTCAAAATACTTTGGGAAAGGGGGAATAATTAAGTAGGAAGATGATTATTTAGAATATTGTCAACATTCAAAAACAGTTTGACACTTAGACCAAAGAAAAGAACATATACCTCAGATAAATAACTGCAGGCACATGAAAAAATGCTCAACATCGCTAATTATTTGAGAAATGCAAATCACAACTACAATGAGGTATCACCTCATTCCGGTCAGAATGTCCATCCTCAAAAAGTCTACAAATAATAAATGCTAGAGAGGGTGTGGAGAATAAGGAACCCTCCTACACTACAGGTGGAAATGTAAACTGGTACAGCCACTATGGAGAACAGTATGGAGGTTCCTTAAATAACTAAAAGCAGAGTTACCATATGAACCTGCGATCCCACTCCTGGGCATATATCTGGAGAAAAGCATAATTTGAAAATCTACATGCACCGCGATGTTCATTGCAGCACTATTTACAATAGCCAAGACATGAAAACAACCTAAATGTACATCGACAGATGAATGGATAAAGAAGATGTAGTGTATAGTATGTACGTATGTGTATATATACAAATATTATGTGTGTGTGTGTGTGTGTGTGTGTACACACACACACACACACACAAACACACACACACAATGGAATATTACTCAGCCGTAAAAAAAAGAATATTGCCATTTGCAGCAACCAACATGGATGGACCTAGAGATTATCATACTAGGTGAAGTTAAGCCAGACAGAGAAAGACAAATATCATATGATACTGCTTATTTGTGGAATCTTAAAAAAAAAAAAGATACAAATGAACTTATTTACAAAACAAAAATAGACCCACAGATAATAGAGCAATGCAAAAAGTTTCTAAAACCAGGGATTGTGAGACCAAAGCTATAGTTATGTGAATTTTAGACCAAGAATTTTCAAACTGTTAAATGTTGCCTTTATGTTGGAAATAAATGTCTTCAGAAACCTGAAAAAAAAAAAAAAAAGGTCCACAGACATAGGAAACAAACTTATGATTACCAAAGGGGAAGTGGGGGGGGAGGGATAAATTAGGAGTTTGAGGTTAACATATACATAAAACAGATAACCAACAAGGACCTACTGTATAGCACAGGGAACTATACTCAATATTCTGTAATAACCTATAAGGGAAAAGAATCTAAAAAAGTATATATATATATACACACACACAGATATATGTATACATGTATATATGTATGTATAACTGAATCACTGTTCTGTACACGTGAAACTAACACATTATAAAATCAACTATATTTCAATAAAAAATTTTAAAAAGAAATTTAATGAGACCTCAAAAAAATTTTAAAAATACAATAAAACAAAAGTATGAAAAAAAACATTAAAAATGCAACTCAACTGAATAACTCCTGTAAACACTTTAATCTGCCTCCCTGCCCCAAGTCTCCATTCAAAACTTTATACTTAAGTCATCAGAGAAGAAAATCCTTAATATAGTGGACATGGTGAATCCCCAGCTACCTCCCAACATCTTTTCCATCACTCCTACTCCTTGTTATTAATCTTATCTACGCTGACAATTCCTTCATTGTGCTAGGGCCTTTGAAACAAGCCATTTACTCTGAATAATCAATATCTCCTTTCCTCCTGCTGCTAACTTATTAGCCCTCACCTAACCTTTACCTCTCAGCAAAATCATCACTTCCTCAAGGTAACACCACACACTCACATACACACATACTGTCTCTGTTCTCTGTACACAATTGGAGAATGACATCTAGTGTTTATGTGACCATTTATTCAATGTCTGTCTCCTCCACTGGACTGTAAACTCCATAAGGGAGGGTCATTTTGTTTTTACTCACCATTACATCCCTTAGAATCTAGCACACTAAAAAGAGAAGCTCCACAAATAATGTGTCAAATGAATAAAACAGAGTGGTCTAAAGATTCAAAGTCATTAAGAGGTACAAACAACTAGGTATAAAATAAGTAAGTTACAAGGATGTAATGTACAGTACAGGGAATATAGTCAGTATTTTATAATATCTTTATATGAAGTGTAATACATAAAAATATTGAATCACTATATTGTACACCTGAAACTAATATTTTGTAAGTCAACTATACTTCAATTAAAAAAAAAGTGCTTGTTAAAATAACTAGATTTAAAAGTTAAAAAAAAAAAGTTTTAAAGCCAAAAAACCTGTCAAAATAACTATTTACATTTAAAACAAGTATAAATTTTTGATGCAAGGTATATATTTACATCCATCTAATAACCAAGGGAAATAAACAAGGTGAGGGGAAAATTAACCTTTAAGAATCAAACTAATGGAGAGAAACATAGCATTAAAAAATTAAAACTCAGTAATAACCACAACTTACCATTAAAATTTTTTTCTCTCTGTTTTCAGAAGTTCTAATGAAAAGCTTTAAAGTGCCCTGAACATACTAATACGTATCATCCTACACTGTCCCTTTCCTTAGTAGTTTAAACCAACTGTATAAAACAAAAATAGATGACTTCCCTGGTGGCACAGTGGTTAAGAATCCACCTGCCAATGCAGGGGACACAGGTTCGATCCCTGGTCCGGGAAGATCCCACATGCCATGGAGCAACTAAGCCCGTGCGCCACAACTACTGAGCCTGTGCTCTAGAGCCTGCGAGCCACAACTATCGAGTCTGTGTGCCACAACCACTGAAGCCTACATGCCTAGAGCCCGTGCTCCGCAACAAGAGAAGCCACTGCAATGAGAAGCCCTCGCACCACAACAAAGAGTAGCCCCCACTCGCCGCAACTAGAGAAAGCCCGCGTGCAGCAACGAAGACCTAATGTAGCCAAAAGTTAATTAATTAATTAATTAATTTTTAAAAATAGAGAAACTAAAAGATATTAATAAAAAATGGGATTTTTCACACCAAAATTAAAATGAAGTAAAGAAATAAAACAAGTTTCAAACATGCTAATAAGCAAATAAGTAAACAATTCACAAGTACGTCTTTTTTTAAGTCCAAATCCAATAATGTAATTACACATTTATTAACATAATTAATCAATATCTGTTTCCACCACTAGACTAGAAGCTTCATAAAACCAGAAAATGTATTAGATTCTGCTACCCACTATATATTTCCAGCACCCAGAACAGAAAACATTTACTATTTAATTAATGAATATTAAATAAACAAACAAATGAACTGCATTTCTGGTGACTTTAAGACGTTTGAAGAAAATAACCTTTATAAAGAGTAATATTAAAGATAAAATTTTATTTCACACTCATATTTAATAACCTGTTGAAGATGAAAATATACCATAATTTGGAATTAAAGAATTCTCACTTTTCATAGCTTCAAAGTAATCACTTTATCCTTTTATTCTCTTCAAGTCTTTTTTATTGCCTGTAATTCTACAAAGGTTTTTAAAAAATTCTTGTTATAAATGTATCATTCTGTGTTCTGTGCACTATACAATAATATATACTGTATTTCATCAATTCTAAGGTGCATATTTTCACAGTTTAACATTTTTGAAATCAATCACTATAAGAAAGCATGTTACCTAGTTTAACTGGATTTTTTTCCCTTTCTTAACAACATCTTTAGCCTGAATGAAATACAATAAAGTATGTATGCTCCTAACCAAATTCATTTTTCCCCTAAAGGTTAGAAAAACATATCAGATTAATATTATACAAGAGACAACAAAACCAAGGACTTTATTACATATATTAATGGTTTCAGGCTATTCTCAGGAACTTATCATCACCCGAAACTGCTCCAGCTCTGAAAATTTTAAGTCAAATATCCCTCTCCAACCACACACCCGCTTACAGCCAACATACCTGTTCCTAAACCTCATCAGGAAATAGATCCTTCCACTTTTCAGGCCTTTCCTACCTTCACTGCTACCCTATGGTAAGCTCTACCCCACTCATCAGTTCAATCACTCACACCCCAACCTTCAGTTCTCTTGCCCCCATCCTCCTGTCATACCTGCCCTATCAATACTACTTCCTTAAAGACATCCCTATCTGGATGTCCCAGGTACACATTCAAAAACTGTCCCAAACTGAACTCTTTGACTCTCTCCCAAGACTTGCTGCTCCTTCTGTATTTAACATCTCAGTGAGTAGCATCAAGAGTCATTCAATTGGCCCAGTCCAGAAACCCAGGAGTCACACTTGATTCTACCCTCTCTTTGAAACTCTCACATCAGTCACCAGAACCAGTGAAAAAACAAACTGTCAGGAAAACAGAGGCTCCCGCCAATGTACAGACATTAGGTAACACTACTCAACATAACTGAAACCCCCCCGCCACAAACATATAACCTTATTCTTTGCCTACATCCCAAACCCTTCCAGAAGGTGTCTCCAAACCTTCAACCAAGTAAAGCTACCTAGACCAGTGCTTCTCAAACTGTTATGGGCTTTTGTAAAATACAATAAAAATGAATTACTAGGCAAACGAATTTTTTAAAAGACATACATAAATACTAGCACAATATTTTAATTAAATTCAAATGACCAAAAAATTACTCAAATTTTCTAAACGCTCATTCTCAATTGCTTATAGTTATCTGTCAAGGGCCAGTAACAAACAAAAGCACTGAACTAGACCCCACCTCTAATTTATGTTTCCTTCGTTTGCTCATTATAATATTATTAATATTATTACCATAAAGTACAGTCTTGACCTGAGCCTTAACCTAAAACTTTCTATTTTGTCAGAGAATTACTATGTTCTTGGTTCACTCCTATAGTCAAAAGAACACAAACCAACATATAGTTCTACTTATTTTCTCTCTTTGCTTTATATCCCTCTCTCCATTAAGGACTAGCTGATCTATAGTCTCTCCTTAATCCTTGTATCTCTAGTAAATAACCTGGATGATTTTCTCTCCTCTGAAATAATGGAATCCCCTCCTCTATCAATTCTGCCTTTTCAACACATGGAAAAGCAAAAATGCAGACAAATTCCACAAGAAAACTTCGAAATGCCTTTACAATCAACAAAATTACTTCTGCATAAAAACACTTTTCAATGGGTCTAATCCAGAATGGGATAAAATTCAATTAGAGAATGACAGCAACACAGCATATACTTACTATGGAATAAGCCTTCTCATATGGAGATGATACTTAATCACATTAAGTCACAATCAACAGACAAATCCACAATTCACCTTGTGAAGCTAAGCAAATCTTATTTTATTAATTATTTATTAATTTTATTTGCACAATAATGGAAAGAAAACACGGATCATAATGAAATCAATCAATTAAATAAACAACTGTACTTACGTGTTAGATGAAAGATTCCATCACAGGCACTAATATAAGATAAAAAGGCATTTCCCAGGCCTTGCCCATTGTGAGCTCCTTTCACAAGGCCAGCAATATCCACTACATTTAGAAAAGCAGGAATTTTGCTGAAAAACAAAAGATGATTTTAATATAAAATAGTACTAAGAACCTGTTTATTAACCAAATGGCTTTCCCAAACATGTTACATGAATTAATTCTTTCCTTTCTAGAACAATGTTTACTAGACTCTCAAATGAATAAAAAAAATTTAAACAAGAAATAATCTTTTAAAACATTAGGACTTTCTTACCTAGGAAAATGAAGGGAAAACATTTTAAAGCAGAACAGATGTTTTTATTGTTACTCTAAAAACTAAAACTCATATCATTAATTTTATTATACTGGCACATGCACACATACACAAAAGCAGAGAACATTTAAAGAGTATACTGATACAAGTCAAGGTAATCATCATAGAATTAGCCAACGTACTCAACAGATACTTTGTGCCAGGAACTGGACTAAGTGCTTTACATGTATTATCATTCCAAAGTTCAAAGTTACTCTATAAGATGGGTGTTATTTATTAAACCCACTTTACAGATGAGGAAATTAAGCCATAGAGGAGTTAAGAAATCTATTGCACACAGGATCACTCAGCTAATAGTGACAAAACTGCTATTCAAATATAGGATATCTGGGTTTGCATTTAATCACCATATAGGTTTTATAGCCCCAAAATGCATGTAATGATGTGAACCAATTGTCAGCATAGTAATAACGTAGTTGTTAACAACAGCAACAGAATTAGACACAGTAAAGTAACAGTTAACACAAATTAGAAAACAAGAAAACCAGTCAGCCATGTAGAAATGGAGATTAAAGCGTATGAGTAAATTAAGCTACTTTCAATGTCATATGACAAAGGTGTACGGTATATGCATTTATGTATCCTTTGTCAATTTTCAGAGTATTCATTTTTCAGAATGTCAATTTTATTACATGATAAAATACAACATAAAAGTTCCACAAAATGCTTTCCTATTATCTGCATGGAAAATGAGTCCTTTTAAAATAATTGTTCTATAAAAAATTTTTATACAAATAGGAATTACTTCATAACTGGTACCAGCAAATCCACAGAAAACATACATAAGAAGGGGTTAAGTTTCTGGTGACTACTGTGGTTGCCTCTCCAGCATCCTTTGCCCCTTCTCTTGATGACTATATTGACTGTCATTTGGCTAGTCATACCTCCCCAGTGTAGCCCGGAGCTTTGAAAAAGCTGGCTCTACACCTAACTCTAGAAGGGGGCATGTAGCTTGGGCCTATACTAAGCAGCTTAATTTCATCCCCTAGGCACAATTAATGATTCTAGGACCTCTGCCTTGCTCCATTTGCCTAGAAAGACTTAAGGAGAGATTTGCCAGAGAGGGTTAAGAGGGTTCTTGAATAGAAGATCATCAGTTCTCTGACAGGGCTTCTAGAAGCAAATCCCTCTTCCTTCACTCTGAACATGGATGAGAAAGTATACAGTTCCAAGATTTGAGAGTTCCAAATGATTTGGTCATTTGAGATGACCAAAGGGGAAGGCAATCTTATGATCAAGCTGATAAAGTAAGTAAAATGGAGAGGGGAACGAAGCCAGGTCCTTGATGACACAACTGAGGTGCTGAAACCAACACAAAATACCATGCTACCTGTTACTAACTCAATAAATCAATTTTTAAATCCATATGTTAGGTGCAACCAAACTCATCTAAATAATATAACTTCTAACAACTAAAACATATCACCCATATGATAAATACAAAGTACAGTAGCATAGATACAAGAGGAAAGGCCCTTAAGTTGAAGTAAGAAGCCTTGGGTTCTAGCCCTGGTTGACATTAACTATCTGTGTGACCTTGAGCAAATCATTTCACCTTTCTGGGCTTCCGTTTCCTTTTATAAGGAAACCAGACAGGACAATCTATAGCTCTGAGGTTCTGTTTTCTAATGAAAATGAGTTTCTTAATTCTGATTCTTGATTTAAGGCCAGGATAAAGGTTTAAACCATTAATACCATATCTCAAAAAATAAAAACTTGAGCCCTAATTCAAAGATTTTTTTATATACTGTACCAATGATTTTAAGACTACTTTATGTTTTTAGACCTTATGAAACTTTCTTGAGATTAAAATAAGGTTAAAAATCTTTTTAATCACTATGATATAATGAACACAGAATACCAAAAACATTTATAAGTCTTTCTTCAATAGAAACAAATGAAAATGATGAGGAGGATTTTTCTTCCATCAAAAAAACAAACAAAAAACCTGGAAACTTGCAATATAACAGATAAGTCTGGGGTAGCAAGAAGAAAAACTATGAATTACTGTCAATTCTTCCTTATTTGCTTGACCACAAAGAGGCCAAAATTAAGTTACGGAAAAAATGAAGATGGGTTTCCATTCAACTTTTGTATTTCCATAAAGGCGTTTAATCAATGTTTACCAGTAAAGCAAGAGAAATTTTGAGAAATTAATTCCCTGCCTAAAATTTCAATAAATTTGAAGTCCATGAGCTTTATTATTGTTTTTTTTTTTTAAATAACATGACATTTATTTATTTATTTATTTGGTTGCATTGGGTCTTAGTTGTGGCAGGCGGGCTCCTTAGCTGCAGCTCACGGGCTCCTTAGTTGCGGCTCGCCTGCTCCTTAGTTGCGGCACGTGTGTCCCTTAGTTGCGGAAGGCGGGCTCCTTAGTTGCGGCAGGCGGGCTCCTTAATTGTGGCATGCGAACTCTTAGTTGCAGCATGCATGTGGGATCTAGTTCCCTGACCAGGGAGCAAACCCAGGCCCCCTGCACTGGGAGCTCGGAGTCTTAACCACTGCGCCACCAGGGAAGTCCCTCCAAGAGCTTTATTATTGTTGTTGTTCTCTCATGTCTCTGGAAAATTTCAGCAATGTCACATGACCACACAGCCCCTCAGTGGCAAAGGCTCACAGAAGGAGAGAGTTAGAGTGGGCAGAGAAGGCAGCACAACAGCAGCTGGGGCCTGGACAAGGAAGGCATCTGGGCAGAGCAGCCCAGCAATAGGCAGGGCCCAAGCCAGGAGAGTGTCCAAACTGGGCAACAACCTGGTGGGTTCAAGAGATTTGCAACATATACAGGGATTGAGCAAATAAGCACATTATTGGGACAACTGGAGAAATCTAAATGGAATCTGTGAATTAGATGATAATATTAGATCATTGTCAATGTCCTGATTATGATGGTTTACTGTGGTTATGTAGGCGAGTGTCTATACTTAGCAAATACAAACTGAAGAATTAAAGTGCAGTGTGGCATCATGTCTGCAAGTTATTTTCAAAGGTTCAGAGAAATTTGAGTGAAAGGCATATAAACATTCTACATATAATTTTGCAGCTTTTATATAAAACTGAAATCATTTAAAAATAAAAAGTTTTTAAAAAGGATTCAGAAGTCAGCTTGAGGAGCCAATTTGAGGGATATAATTTGAGCTATATTCAATGACTGTGACATATTATAACCAAGTGAGTAACACTGATATGAATAAATATATGAATGAATAAATGAAAACAAGAAAGCTCTTCTTACAGCAGAATGTCAACTAATAAATGAAGAAGAAATGGTGGAATTACAAAATCATCATGTGATAATCATCACAGTAATAATTAATTCATCAAAAAATCAATAGATGCTAAAACTAGAGGATGAAAGTAAGAGAAGTAAATAAATTTGGTATATATTCTGTAGTTAGAACTCATAGGAATTGCTGATAGATTGGATGTAGGGGTGAGGAAAGAAAAGAATCAAGGATAGATCTTGGGCTTTAACCTAAGCAAAAGAAGAAATAATAGTACTATTTATTGAATTATAAACGTCTTGAGGAAGAACAAATTTGACACAGGCAGGGTGAAATCAAGAAGTCCATTAAGGACATGTAAAGTCGGAGGCACCTGTTTAGTCATCTAAGTGTCAGTGTCAAGCAGGCGGTTAGATATACGTCTGGAGTTCAACAGAGTTCAGGGCTGGAGACAAAAATTGGGGATTTATCACCACATTCAAAATAGTGAAAAACTAAAAGCAAACTAAATTCTCAGTAATAGGGAAATGGTAAATAAACTGTGTACATTCATATAACATAGTACTAAACATTATCATTATATTAGAAATCATTATTTATTTAAATGTGTACTTTTTAATCTAGAAAAATATTAATGATACCCCAAGTAAAAAAATATCAAAAGTATGGAAGGATCTACCTCAAAAGTACTTACATCTATTATATCAAGGTAGAAGTATAGGTGATTTTTACTCCTCTCTTTATACATTTCCATATTGTCTGAACTTCCTACAATAAAACTGTATTATCTTACTTTTTCTAATTAAAGATATAATACATGCTGTTATAAAAACTTCAAACAGAGAGAACTACAAGAAATAAAGAAAAGAATGACCTAAAAATTCCATTCCCCAGAGATAACCATCAATTAGTTTGTGATCTTCAGTTCATACATTTCCCTATGAATACACAAATACATGTATCATTTTACATGAATGGAATCACATAATACAGACTAATTACTCCCTCTACTTCACACTCCCCAGAAAAAAATAACTTCAACGTTAACAATGGATGCACCCTTCCTCACCCTTCTCCAGGTTCTAGGTTACTTTTATAATCACCCAAAACAATAACGCTACATTAATTTGGAAAAAAACAATACAACCCTTCTACATAATTTTAAATATATCACTTATATATATTTACTCAATCTATACAGGGCCACCACATGAACAATGGCATAAAGATTTTTCTTACCTTGCTGGTTTGTGGTACTGGCAAAGAAAGTCAAACCTTTCATCTGGCACAGGTACTCTGCTCTCATTAGGATCAATAGTGCAGAATGGGAAGTTTTCTGCTGAAGCTTGACTATTGGTTAATACATTGAAGAAAGTAGATTTCCTAAAATGAATAAAAACTATTTCAATCAATTCTTAGGCCAACACTGAGAAAAATTTATCTCACTCTAATTTCAATGCTCAAATAAAATCCATAAGGATTATAAAACCAATCTGGGAACGCAGGGTGGGGGGGTAGGGCGGGGAATACATTTTTACTAACAGAAACGAATGAAATTTACAACAATGCAGCTCATGATTTACAGTTAGGTTATGCTCCTCTCTCAGTCTATTTGGAACGTGAAAAGCATCTCCCCAAAGAATCTTTGTTATAAATGATAACTAGTCTCACAACACACCACAAAATCTATTTTACTCCTAAAGTACCTGGAATACCAGTATCATTTCACCTATATCTAGTATAATCTTCTCTGGCATAAATGTAGAGAGGTGTGTATTTAGTTAGGTCAATTACTTCCCAAGCATTGGCTAATTGTCTAATAGGAAATGGGAGTTTGGAGCTCAGACTCCCTTCTAATTGTTAGTGCATAAGGATTACTGGTAATCTAGAACTGTGAATCGTGGATTGTGAAAGTCAAAATGTGAATTTTTTCCAAGGTATAACTTTAATCAAGAAAAAGCTATTAAAAATGAAAAAACTGTTCACTAATTTTCTGTTATCTGATTCTTATCAGACAATACACACTCAGAGAATGCCAACTCGTATTACTATTCTCTCTTTTCCAAACACTTTTTAAGGTAAAAATGTCTATCAGATGAGATCTAACCCTATATTCATCAGAAGTTTATACTTGCTACAGTTAGTTCATCTGACTGAATTTTAAATCAGAGAACCAGTCCTTTTTTTTTTTCAACTCTGAGACCCTTTTAAAAGAGTAATGAACAGGGACTTCCCTGTTGGTCCAGTGGTAAAGAATCCGCCTTACAATGCAGGGGACACGGGTTCAATCCCTGGTCAGGGAACTAAGATCCCACATGCCACAGGGCAACTAAGCCGGCACGCCACAACTACTGAGCTCGCACGCCTCAGCTAGAACCCGCAAGCCGCAAACTACAGAGCCCACGCGCTCTGGAACCCGCACGCCACAACTACAGAGCCCACACGCCCCGGAGCCAGTACACCACAACTAGAGAAGAGAAAACCCACACGCCACAACTAGAGAGAAGCCCGCGCACTACAACGAAGAGCCTGCGCACCACAACTAAGACCCAACGCAGCCAAAAATAAATAAAAAATTTTTTAAAAAGCCATCTCTACGACACCCTCTAAAAATAAAATAAAATAAAATAGTAATGAACAAAAGGCAACAAGGGAGGCTTACCTAAATACTACTGGTGAGAAGGATTGTTTGGCAATGATATATTAACTTGAACTTGCCCATAGGTCTTTAAGATGTTGCTCTTATATCACATTCAGACTAAATATTTGGGATTAAAGTAGAAAAGTTTCCAAAAACAGCCATTTAAATCATTACTGGTTACTTAGAGTACCAATGGTCAAATCAGTAGCTTTCAAATGCTTGCCTATAGCAGACTCAGCTGAGAATTTAAAGGCATGCACTACCAGGCCTCTTTCCAGATTTGGTGTAGGCCCCAGTATTTTAACTCAGCTAACAACTCATTGAATAATACTGACTGTTGTAGAATTTATATTGGTAACCTCTAAGAGCCTGGTAACAATCCCAGAACTCCAGGAATGATAATTAAGAGGAAATTACTAGTTCCTATGGAGATAGCTTTTCTTTTCAATCCTGTTAAGATAAATGTCATAGTACTTAATTTAAAATAGTCTGTATATTTATCAAGTTATAGTCCATCTATTTCAAGAAAGACACTGAAGATTAATACAATTTTAAAAATTAATATATACAATAAGGCAGATAATTTTTAAAAAGAAAACTCACATTCAAATTATGATTTTTAAATGCCATGTCCATTAAAAATAACGAGGACTTCTTGGAGAAATTACTAGTTCCAGGTCTGGGACCAGAAGTATACAAGATGAATCTCAAACAATTTTTCCCCAAGGGAAAACAAGGAACCTACTGAAGGCCATAGAGTCCTATCAAAAGCACTCTGGAGCCAATCTGAATAGGCCCACAGGCCAAAGATGGGTCAATCTGAGCACCTTTAAGGATAGCTACAATGGACTATAACAAATCAAATAACTTCATATCCATGAGTTGTTAATAATCCTCAACAAGACAAAATCAAAAAAAAGAAAAAAAAAACCCCTCTCTGGCTACCTTTTAATGATGCTAGGTGATTGATAGATTCTTCTGACAACCGTTGAGTAAAACATTCATTGTGTCTTTCTTATATAAACTGCATTTTTAGAGTAACAAAGAGTTGATGAAGAAAAGATTCTCTCATAGACATATTCCAGCCAATAAATGAAAAAAGAATAAAAAACTTAGAATACCACCATTTTGTAACCACTAAGGAACTAATGAATTGGGTAATTATCACCAGTGATCATTAACTGTCTCCCCCCCAAAAAGTACCTCCTAACAATTATGTACACCATCTTTCAAGTACTCCTGACATAAAAAATTACATGATCAAAAATTATCTGAAACTTACCTGATCAAGCCTTTAGATATTACTATCACGTAACAGAAAATACAGAGGACAGGAGAACATACTAAATGACACCACGTAGATGCAATTAAGAAAATTTGGACTTTGGAAAATTCTGTAAGACAAACATCCAGATTTCTCTAACAAGTCAACTGGTGGAGGGAGGAAATTCTGCTTCTGGGTGAGATGCAAAAGCTAACAGCAGACTAGAACTCTCACCCAGAACTAGAAAAGCCATTTAAATGCGGAATACAGAAAGTATCTGTTTGAAGGGGCTAAGAATCTGGAAATGGGACATTCGCCCATTCTAGGCAAAGTAAGGCGGCCAAGAATCCAGGCTTTATACTCATGTAAGCTGATGCTGGAGTACAGGGAACCCAGCCAAGAATTAGGAGAAGACTTGGAGGATGGACCTCAAGAACACGACCAGTTTTCCCCTCAGGATATTGCTCGCAAAAGGGAGAACTACAAAAGTGTACTGAAGTAAATGAACTGGAGAGTAATACGCTCCATACCTTATTCCCCACACTACAAAAAAATAAAAAATAAAAAGTGATACTTAGGTTGCCAGAACAATCCACAAGTCCTTATTTACCGAAAATGTAAGTAAAGGGAATTCCCTGGTGGTCCAGTGGTTACAATTCCGCGCTTTCACTGCCAAGGGCGCGGATTCAATCCCTGGTCAGGGAACTAAGATCCCAGAAGCTGTGCAGTGCAGCCAACAAATAAAAATAAAAAATAAAAAAAATAAAATGTAACTAAAATATTGCATATCTGCAACAAAAATATTACAAAATAATGGTACAATAAAAATACTTCAAGGAAAATTTAAATATATTAATTAATCCACTTACAAGACATTTGTGCCTTTCTTGGGGGACAAAAAAAGTGCAGTTGTATTTTTGTATACTGTAGATAAAAAACTGCTCGTTGCTATTACCACAGTCACAGTAATTGCAATATAAAAAGTCCATAGGGAGTTCATGGAGTTATTTTCAAATTTATTGGTTTTATTAAGTACTGCATTTTTGACTGCCTACCTGGACAAAAATATATTTCATACTAAAGAAAAACGTTTATCCCTTAAAACATATTATACAGTAAAAATATAGAAAAGAAAGCCCCATTATCTCTTAGGCTAAAAAAATTCTTACATGCAGTCAAACTAAACATGGAAGACATCTCCATTTTCACAGATCACCTCATCTTGGACATGATTTTAAATTTCATAAAATCCAAGTCATCTGTACCTTCCAATAGCTTTGTAAGTACAAAAAAGTAAAAAGGAAGAAGGAAAAAAGAAAATTTTCTGAGGATTATTAGTACAGCCTTTAGCGGCAAGTTAAGACATTTTGATCTATTCAAATCTATTAAAGAAAAGACTTGCAAAAGCAAAGAATTTTAAAGTTTTGGCTTAAATTGGAGTGGTAAAGCCCATAAGGCTTTTTGTGAAATGAAGATTTTACACACACACACACACACACACACACACACACATTCAGATCCCTTATAAGGTTATTACTGAAGCTTGAAAGTATAAGATTCAAAATTGTAGGGATCTCTCTTATGCAAGAACAAGTTTACATAAATATTATTTCAGCAATGATATCATTAAAGAAAACAGTGGCTAGACTTAATGTATGCCCCCTCCACTTAAGACCTAAATACTTTATTTTTGAAATTATATATTTTACTGTAATAAGTAAATCTGACTGAATATGTTTTATCTAAAACCTTATGCAAAATTACAACATGTATAGGGAAGTCAGGATACCAGTGCAAACTCCCCCAGCATTCTGAATTAACCATTCATACAACACACAACCAAAAGCATGGAAAAAAGTAGAATGTTCTTTCGAAATGTTTTGAATTTAGACATAACTAAACTGTTAAAAAGTATCTATCTGCTAGATACAGAAAAAAAAAAATGACAGGAATAAATACCAATGTGTGTATACATGGGTTAGTATAACCACATATTTTTCCTAATTCTATCAGGTGAGAGGGCTTAAAAGAAGTAACACCCCAGCAGTGGGATCACATCTAGAGCCCAGATCTTAGTTGCTAAATACCATTCTTCGATAAAAGAAACCAAGGCTCTCTGGAGACAAGGCTGGGACACGAAAAATACACTATTAACCTGAAATATCTTACAGTGTCAGAGAGTAAGGAAATGCTTGAAAAAAAAAAAAAAAAAAAAAAAGACAGGAAAAAAAAGAAAGGGAAAAAACAAAAAGAATGGAAAAAAAAGATGGAGGCATGTAAAAAGGACATAAGATGCACCTTGAAGGAGCTCCCAAAGACCAAATCTGAACAATTTGAGCAACAAAATAAATACTGATAATATTGGATTAAAACCCAAAGAAAAAAAATTTCACTGAGTCTAAATAGAACTATATAAATGATTGAATAAATAACTAATTGTAGGGGAAAAGAAAAACATTCCATACAGAAGAATTCCAAATAATAAATGTAAAAGGAATAAGGGAAGTAGAATACCACCATTAGAACACCACACTAATAATTGCTGCAGGCAAAATCCACTAAGGAGTGATAAAGTTTAGTTGGGGAAACTTTAAGAAGAAACAGAATATTTAAATAGCCTCAAAACACCTTTCCCCCATAATATTAATTAATTACTGCAGTGATTTTAACAAATGTCCACAAATTCTTTGATACTCATTCCTTCAGGAGGTGGAGCTTAATTCCCCTCCCCTTGAGCGTGGGTTGGACTTAGTGACTTGCTTCTAAGGAACAACCTATCAAAAAGAAAAAGAATAATTTTACAGTGGAGAAATCTGGCAGACACCACCTTAACCAAGTGATCAAGGTTAACATCACCAGTGATAAATCATGTTGCTATCATATAGCTCCTCAATATGACACAATGAGAAAGGCACTTCACCTCCACAGTGTTCTTCCCAAAAGTCTATTGCGTTTTTCCTGATACCAAAATATATTATAAAACTACAGTAATCCAAATAGTGTGGAACTGACATAAAGATAGACCCATATACCAGTGGAACAGAATAGAGAGCCCAGAAATAAATCCTCCCATATACAGTCAGATAATCTTTGACAAGGGTATCAAGACCACACAATGGGGAAAAGACAGTCTCTTCAACAAATGACACTGAGGAAACTGGATAGCCACATGCAAAGGAATGAAGACCCTTACCTTACACCATACACAAAAATTAACTCAAAATGGATTACAGACCTAAAAGTAGAGCCTAAAACCATAAAAGTCACAGAAGGAAATGTAGGGGAAAAACTTTGTAACATTGGATTTGGCAATTATTTCTGAGATATGACACCAAAAGGACAAGCAACAAAAGCAAAATTAGAAAAAAAATGAGACTACATCAAACTTAAAAACTGCACATCAAAAGAAACAATCAACAGAGTGAAAGGTAACCTACAGAATGGGAAAAAAATAATTGCAAATCACATGTCTGATAAAGAGTTAATATCCAGAATGTATAAAGAACTCCTATAACTTAACAACAACAACAAAAGTAACTTTAAAAAGTAACATTAAAAAGTAGCAAAGGACCTCAATAGACATTTCTCCACAGAAGATAAGCAAATAGCCAAGAAACATATGAAAAGATGCTCAACATCACCAATCATCAGGAAAATGTAAATCAAAACCACAATGAGGTATCACCTCACACCCATTAAGATAGTCACTATCAAAAAAACAGAAAACAGTGTTGGCCAAGACGTAGAGAAATTAGAACTCTGGTGCACTGTTGGTGGAATGTAAAATGGTACAGCTGCTATGGAAAACAGTATGAAGGTTCCTCAAAAAACTAAAAATAGAATTACCATGTGATCCAGCAACCCCACTTCAGGGTATTTACCCAAAATAATTAAAAGCAGGATCTCAAAGTGATATTTGCACACTCCTGTTCACTGCAGCATTATTCACAATAACCAAAAGGTAGAAGCAGCCCTAATGTCTATCGACAGAGGAATGGATAAAGAAAAAGTCCACAGCATGAGAAAACATCAAACTGGAATTGACAGACATTATACAAAATACCTGAATAGTACTTTTCAAAAGTAAACGAAATTTTTCATGACCTTTAAAAGGTCTATACAGGAAAAGAAAAAGGACATTAGCGGGAAAACTGGTGAAATCCAAAAAAGTGTATAGTTAATAGTAAATAAATAAATGAGCGAAAAAAAAAAATCTGAAATTATATGATATAGCAACAGTGACCAGGCTTCAGGTTCAAGATGGTGGAGCAGAAGGACGGGCACTCACTCCCTCTTGCGAGAGCACCGGAATCACAACTAACTACTGAAAAATCATCGACAGGAAGACACTGGAACTCACCAAAAAAGACACCCCACATCCAAAGACAAAGAAGAAACCACAATGAGACAGTAGGAGGGGCGCAATTACAATAAAATCAAATCCCATAACTGCTGGGTGGGTGACTCACAAATTAGAGAATACTTATACCACAGAAGTCCACCCACTGGAGTGAAGGTTCTGAGCCCCACTTCAGGCTTCCCAACCTGGGGGTCTGGCAACGGAAGGAGGAATTCCCAGAGAATCAGACTTTGAAGGCTAGCGGGATTTGATTGCAGGACTTCGACAGGACTGGGGGAAACAGAGACTCCACTCTTGGAGGGCACACACAAAGTAGTGTCTGCATCAGGACCCAGGGGAAAGAGCAGTGACCCCATAGAAGACTGAGCCACACCTACCTGTTAGTGTTGGAGGGTCTCCTGCAGAGGCAGGGGTGGCTGTGTCTCACCATGAGGACATGGACACTGGCAGCAGAAGTTCTGGGAAGTACTCCTTGCCGTGAGCTCTCCCAGAGCCCGCCATTACCCCACCAAAGAGCCAGGGTAGGCTCCAGTGTTGGGTCCCCTCAGGCCAAACAACCAACAGGGAGGGAACCCAGCCCCAACCATCAGCAGACAGGCAGATTAAAGTTTTACTGAGCTCTGGCCACCAGAGCAACACCCAGCTCTACCCACCACCAGTCCCTCCCATCAGGAAACTTCCACAAGCCTCTTAGATAGCCTCATCCACCAGAGGACAGACAGCAGGAGCAAGAAGAACTACAATCCTGCAGCCTATGGAACAAAAACCACATTCACAGAAAGATAGACAAGATGAAAAGGCAGAAGGCTATGTACCAGATGAAGGAACAAGATAAAACCCCAGAAAAACAACTACATGAAGTGGAGATAGGCAACCTTCCAGAAAAAGAATTCAGAATAATTATAGCGAACATGATCCAGGACCTTGGAAAAAGAATGGAGGCAAAGATCGAAAAGATGCAAGAAATGTTTAACAAAGACCTAGAAGAATTAAAGAACAAACAAACAGAGATGACCAATACAATAATTGAAATGAGAAATACACTAGAAGGAATCAATAGCAGAATAACTGAGGCAAAAGAACAGATAAGTGACCTGGAAGACAGAATGGTGGAATTCACTACTGCAGAACAGAATAAAGAAAAAAGAATGAAAAGAAATGAAGACAGCCTAAGAGACCTCTGGGACAACATTAAACGCAACAACATTCGCATTATTATATGGGTCCCAGAAGGAGAAGAGAGAGAGAAAGGACCAGAGAAAATATTTGAAGAGATTATAGTTGAAAACTTCCCTAACATGGGAAAGGAAATAGTCACCCAAGGCCAGGAAGCAAAGACTCAAGAAGAAACAAGCCGAGACACATAGTAATCAAATTAGCAAAAATTGGGCTTCCCTGGTGGCGCAGTGGTTGAGAGTCTGCCTGCCAGTGCAGGGGACACGTGTTCGAGCCCTGGTCTGGGAAGATCCCACGTGCCGCGGAGCGGCTGGGCCCGTGAGCCACAGCTGCTGAGCCTGCGCGTCTGGAGCCTGTGCTCCGCAACGAGAGAGGCCACGATGGTGAGAGGCCCGCGCACCGCGATGACGAGTGGCCCCCACTTGCCACAACTAGAGAAAGCCCTCGCACAAAAATGAAGACCCAACGCAGCCAAAAATAAATTAATTAATAAAAAATATATATATATTAGCAAAAATTAAAGACAAAGAAAAATTATTGAAGCAGCAAGGGAAAAATGACAAATCACATACAAGGGAACTCCCATACGGTTAACAGCTGATTTCTCAGCAGAAACTCTACAAGCCAGAAGGGATTGGCATGACATATTTAAAGTGATGAAAGGGAAGAAACTACAACCAAGATTACTCTACCCGGCAAGGATCTCATTCAGATTCGATGGAGAAATCAAAAGCTTTACAGACAAGCAAAAGCTAAAAGAATTCAGCACCACCAAACCAGCCCTACAACAAATGCCGAAGGAATGTCTCTAAGTGGGAAACACAAGAGAAGAAAAGGACCTACAAAACAAACTCAAAACGATTAAGAAAATGGTAATAGGAACATACATATCGATAACTGCCTTAAACGTGAATGGATTAAATGCTCCTACCAAAAGACACAGGCTTGCTGAATGGATACAAAAACAAGACCCATATATATGTTGTCTACAAGAGACCCACTTCAGACCTAGGGACACATACACACTGAAAGTCAGGGAACGGAAAAAGATATTCCATGAAAATGGAAATCAAAAGAAAGCTGCAGTAGCAATACTCATATCAGATAAAACAGACTTTAAAACAAAGAATGTTACAAGAGACAAGGAAGGACACTACATAATGATCCAGGAATCAATCCAAGAAGAAGATTTAACAATTATAAATGTATATGCACCCAACATAGGAGCACCTCAATACATAAGGCATCTGGTCCAGGACCAGATGGCTTCACAGGTGAATTTTATCAAACATTTAGAGAGGAGCTAACACCTGTCCTTCTCAAACTCTTCCAAACAAATGTAGAGGAAGGAACACTCACAAACTCATTCTATGAGGCCACCATCACCCTGATACCAAAACCAGACAAAGATACTACAAAAAAAGAAAATTACAGACCAATATCACTCATGAATATAGGTGCAAAAATCCTCAACAAAATACTAGCAAACAGAATCCAACAACACATTACAAGCATCATACACCATGATCAAGTGGGATTTATCCCAGGGGTGCAAGGATTCTTCAATATATGCAAATCAATCAATGTGATATACCATATTAACAAATTGAAGAAAAAAACCCATATGATCATCTCAATAGATGCAGAAAAAGCTTTTCACAAAATTCAACACCCATTTATGATAAAAACTCTCCAGAAAGTGGGCATAGAGGGAACCTACCTCAACATAATAAAGGCCATATATGACAAACCCAGAGCAAACATCATTCTCAATGGTGAAAAACTGAAAGCATTTCCTCTAAGATCAGGAACAAGACAAAGATGTCCACTCTCATCACTATTATTCAACATAGTTTTGGAAGTCCTAGCCACGGCAATTAGAGAAGAAAAAGAAATAAAAGGAATACAAATTGGAAAAGAAGAAGTAAAACTGTCTCTGTTTGCAGATGACATGATACTATACATAGAGTCCTAAAGATGCCACTGGAAAACTACTAGAGCTAGTCAATGAATTTGGTAAAGTTGCAGGATACAAAATTAATGCATAAAAATCTCTTGCATTCCTATACACTAATGATGACAAATCTGAAAGGGAAATTAAGGAATCACTCCCATTTACCATTGAAACAAAAAGAATAAAATACCTAGGAATAAACCTACCTAGGAGACGAAAGACCTGTATGCAGAAAACTATAAGATGCTGATGAAAGAAATTAAAGATGATACAAACAGATGGAGATATATACCATGTTCTTGATTGGAAGAATCAATATTGTGAAAATGACTATACTACCCAAAGCAATCTACAGATTCAATGCAATCCCTACTCAATTACCAATGGCATTTTTTACAGAACTAGAACAAAAAATCTTAAAATTTGTATGGAGACACAAAAGACCCCAAATAGCCAAAGCGGTCTTGAGGGAAAAAAATGGAGCTGGAGGAATCAGACTCCCTGACTTCAGACTATACTACAAAGCCAGTAATCAATACAATACGGTACTGGCACAAAAACAGAAATATAAATCAGTGGAACAGGATAGAAAGCCCAGAGATAAACCCACACACCTATGGTCAACTAATCTATGACAAAGGAGGCAAGGATATAAAATGGAGAAAATACAGTCTCTTCAATAAGTGGTCCTGGGAAACCTGGACAGTTACATGTAAAAGAATGAAATTAGAACACTCCCTAACACCATACACACAAAAAAACTCAAAATGGATTAGAGACCTAAATGCAAGACCGGACACTATAAAACTCCTAGAGGAAAAAAATTTTTTTTTTTTTTCATTTATTTTTGGCTGTGTTGGGTCTTCGTTTCTGTGCAAGGGCTTTCTCTAGTTGCGGCAAGTGGGGGCCACTCTTCATCGTGGTGCGCAGGCCTCTCACTATCGCGGCCTCTCTTGTTGCGGAGCACAGGCTCCAGACGTGCAGGCTCAGCAATTGTGGCTCACAGGCCTAGTCGCTCCGCGGCATGTGGGATCTTCCCAGACTAGGGCTCGAACCCGTGTCCCCTGCATTGGCAGGCAGATTCTCAACCACTGCGCCACCAGGGAAGCCCCCAAGAAGAACACTCTTTGACATAAATCACAGCAAGATCTGTTTTGATCCACCTCCTAGAGTAATGGAAATAAAAACAAAAATAAACAAATGGGACCTAACGAAACTTAAAAGCTTTTGCACAGCAAAGGAAACTACAAACAAGACGAAAAGACAACCCTCAGAATGGGAGAAAATATTTGCAAACAAATCAACGGGCAAAGGATTAATCTCCAAAATATATAAACAGCTCATGCAGCTCAATATTAAAAAAAAATAACCCAATCCAAAAATGGGCAGAAGACCTAAATAGACATTTCTCCAAAGAAGACATACAGATGGCCAAGAAGCCCATGAAAAGCTGCTCAACATCACTGATTATTAAAGAAATGCAAATCAAAACTACAATGAGGTATCACCTCATACCAGTTAGAATGGGCATCATCAGAAAATCTACAAACAACAAATGCTGGAGAGGGTGTGGAGAAAAGGGAACCCTCTTGCACTGTTGGTGGGAATGTAAATTGATACAGCCACTATGGAGAATAGTATGGAGGTTCCTTAAAAAACTGAAAACAGAATTACCATATGACCCAGCAATCCCACTACTGGGCACATAACCAGAGAAAACCATAATTCAAAAAGACACATGCACCCCAATGTTCATTGCAGCACTATTTACAATAGCCAGGACATGGAAGCAACCTAAATGCCCATCAACAGATGAATGGATAAAGAAGATGTGGTACATATATACAATGGAATATTACTCAGCCATAAAAAGGAACGAAATTGGGTCATTTGTACAGATATGGATGGATCTAGAGACTGTCATACAGAGTGAAGTAAGTCAGAAAATGAAAAACAAATATTGTATATTTAACACATATATGTGGAACCTAGAAAAATGGTACAGATGAACCGGTTTGCAGGGCAGAAATTGAGACACAGATGTAGAGAACAAACGTATGGACCCCAAGGGGGGAAAGCAGTGGGTGGGGGCCGATGTGATGCATTGGGAGATTGGGATTGACATATATACGCTAATATGTATACAATGGATAACTAATTTTAAAAAAATGCAAAAAAAAAATTGTGAAAATAGAAAAAAAAAAAGTGACCAGAATTCTGAAAAATAAACAATGAAAATTAAAAGATTTAACAGAAAATAAATTATGAAGTACTTTTAAGGTATACAATTACTGTTGATAACAGGAAAGAGTGGGAGAGCAGATCCATTGTCCAAAAGATTATTCAAAACATATTAAAAAAGGAAACAAATAATTCTCAAGTCACAAATTTCCATGAAAGAGGAGGCACCCTGGAATACTGACAAGTATACAATAAGATTTAAGTTCATTTAAATGGTATTGGGGAATTTTGCTTCCCCTTCTATTTATGGAACTGCCCTCCTGACACAAAGAGCTAGGAAATCAGATAAAACATGAAATAAACAGTTTTCAAACAGAGGACAGTATGTAGCACAGGACTGTGTTCCCTGTGAGAACAACAAATGAACTAAGCTCTAAAACTACCCTAGCTTACTGCCTAAAGGTGGTTTCAAAGCCACAGCACAGGGAGGGGGAACCAATAGAACCCAGCAGTCATGCCAAGTTAAAGAGACTGAGATGAGAGTTGGAGCAGGCCAAAGTAGCTAAAATTTACAGGACAGTATACTAGAAAGGAAGCAGCTGCACAGAGAGAGGGCTCTGGAGATAAGCAGAAGGTATCTTCAAGAATATGGCTCAGTAATATTTGTACATGAGGAAGCTCAGTCTCCAAAGGCCAGGAGAAAAAAACACTCAAAAGCAGCACAGTGAACAGTTCTCAGGTTCACACGGAGCTTGGAACAGTTCACATCCCCACCAGCCAGAGCAGAGAAAGATATAATAATATAAGGGAATTTGGGTAGAGTCCTCAAACAGTCACATCTTAGTATCAGAGCTAAAGTAGCACCAGAGCAAAAAATATTATGAACTCATCATAATATAATAAACAGTCTCAAAATAATCAAAATGATACACAAAAACTAAATGCCAGAACAAAGTCCAACACTCCTTAAAGGAATACTATAACATTCAGCACTCAACATAAAATCCAGCATCTGGAATCCAATAAAAATTAACAGGCATGCAAAGAAGCAGGAAAATATAGATCCAAAGCAAGATAAAAGTCAATAAACACAAACCCAGTAAAGATAGAGATGATGGAATTAGCAGACGAGGACCTTAAAATAAATGTAATAGATTTTTTAAAATTTTTCTGAAGGATATAAAGGTAAATATGAAGATAATGAGGCATTAAATGAAAATATGAAAACCATCCAGACAGAACTATTGTACAAAAAATACAATATATGAAAAAACTGAATTGAAATGAAACACACTGGATGTGACTAACTGTAGATTAGACACTGCAGAAAAGATCAGTGAACATGAAGACAGAACAACAGCAGCTATCAAATGAAGCACAGGGAAAAAAAATTGGACAAATAAATAACCAGAGCTTCAGTAGAATATTACCTAGAGGACTAACCCATATGTAATAAAAGTCTCAGAAGGAGAGGAAGGGAAAGGAGGAGAGGGGGAGAAAAGAGCATTTGAAGAAACGCTCTGGCCAAATATTTTACAAATTTAATGAAAATCATAAACTCACAAACCTAAAATCTCAACAGACCCCAAGCAAAAGAGGCATAAGGAAAACCACATCAATGCATATGAAAATCAAATTTCTGAAAACCAGTAGTAAAGAGAAAATTTTAAAGAAAGCTATAGAAAAAAAAAAAAACACAACACATTATGTACAAAGAAACCAAGATAATAACGACAACAGACTTCTCATTAGAAAGCTAGAAGAAAATGGAAGATACCTTCAATGTGCTGTAAGAAAAACTGTTCCTGGAATTCCCAACGAAAATCTTTCCAAAATGAAGGCATAATAAGCACATGAAAAGATGCTCAATATTAGTAGGCATCAAGGAAATGCAATTCAAAATCACAATGAGATACCACTTCACGCCTTCGCTATAATTAAAAAGATGATAACAATCAGAGACCACAAATAACAAATATTGGCTAGGATGTGGAGAAAAAGGAACCCTGTACACTGTTGGTGGGAACATAAATTGCTGCAACCACTGTGGAAAACAGCATGCAGGCTCCTCAAAAAACTAAAAGTAGAACTACCATATGATCCAGCAATTCCACTTCTTGGGTACATATCCAAAGAAAATGAAAACACTAATTCTAAAAGATACATACACCCCAGTGTTCATAGCACCATTATTTACAATAGCCAAGATATGGAAGCAAACTAGGTGTCCATGAACAGATAAAGGGATAAAGATAACATGAGATACACACACACCACACACACACACACACACACACACACAAAATGGAATACTACTCAGCCATTAAAAAAAAGAAAGAAAGAAATTCTGCCATTTGCAACAATGTGGCTGGACCTGGAGGGTATTATGCTTAGTGAAATAAGTCAGGCAGAGAAAGACAAATACTGTATGTTATCACTTATATGTGGAATCTAAACAACAAACCAGTGAATTATAACAAAAAATAAACAGACTCACAGGTGAAGATAATGAGGAATGAAAAAATATGAAAACTATCCAGACAGAACTATTGTATAAAAAATAAAATATCTGAAATAAAATGAAATCGAAATGAAGATATAGAGAACAAAATAGTGGTTATCAGTGAGAACAGGGAAAGGGGGTAGTGGCAAGATACGGGTAGGGGAGTAAGAGGTACAAACTAATATGTATAAAATAAATAAGCTACAAGGATATATTGTACAGCACAAGGGATATAGCCAATATTTTATAATAACTATAAATGAAGTCTAATCTATAAAAATTTTGAATCACTATGTTGCACACCTGAAACTACTATAATATTGTAAATTAACTAAACCTCAATTTAAAAAATGTTTAATAAAGATAATAACAAGCATTGGTGAGAATGTGAAGAAAGTAGAACCCACATACATTGCTGGTAAGAACACAGAATGACACACTCGCTTTAGAAAAGTCTGGCAGTTCCTCAAATAGTTAAATATACGGTTACATACAACCCAGAAATTCCACTCCTAAGTATACACCCAAGAGAGATGAAAACATATGTCAACAGAAAAATTTGTTTATTACAAAGCTGGGACAGAGAAAGTGCAAATAAGCCTGGAACATAATGTGGAGCTAGAAACTAGAAAATACTCAAAAAATAGAGGACACATCAAAAGTAATACGAGTGAACAGGAAGGCTCCTGATGGCCAAATGTGGGCAACTTGAGCAACACAATAAATAACAGTAACGCATTATAGCCAACAAAGTAAAAACTGATCCTGATATAAACAAATTATAAGTAATTTACATGAGAAAATGGGGGGTTCTTCTTTACAACAGAATTCTAAACAATAGAATTCTAAACAATAGAATTTCCATTGTTCCTTCTATAAATTGTTTCCTCTATAAATGTAGAAGACCAACAGAAATTTTTAAATCTCCATTTGGTAAACACCACAATAATAACTATTTCAAACAAGAATCATTAATACACGCCAAAACTGGGGGGCAAAAGTATGAGAAACACAATATTTACATAATTTCAAAGTATCTCCCTAAAAGATATATTTATTAACTGCAATGGAAAATATAGTAAACTTTTCAGTGAAGAAATCTGTCAGACACCTCCTTAGATAAGTGATCAAAGTTAAAATCACTAGTAACAGGACAAATCAACATTGTGTGCTTCCTGATATAATGTACTAAGAAGCACATGTCACTTCTGCATCCAAAAATGCATAATTTGAATTTAATCACAAGGAAATATTAGTTAAACCCCAAGGTTTAAGAGCCCACCATAAGTGGCCAGCACTCCTCAAAAGTGTCAAGGACATGAAAGACAAAGTGAGAAACTGTTCTAGGTTAAAGGAAACTAAGGACACAGCAACAATTAAATGCAACATATACGTAATCCTGGATTAGATCCTGGACCAGAAAATGGACATTAGTGAGACAACTGGTAAATCAATGCTAATTTCCTGATTTTTATAACTGTACTATGTTAACATTTGGGGAATGTAAGCAGACCTCATATAGGAATTTTTTTAACTAGCTTTGCAAGTGTGAAATTTTTTAATTGTGAAACTACTTCAAAAACAATTTTTATTTACTCTTAAGCAAAAAGTCACACAGACTAGGAAGAGGTAGTTCTAATGCATACCCAACAAGGAACCCATATCCAGAATAAAAAAACACCTAATCATTACTAAAAAAAAAAAAAAATACTTCAGAAAAGATGTCCAGTAAACATATTAAAAGATGTTCAAAATCATTAGCTATCACAGGTATGCAAAACAATCATGATATTACACACAAGTATGGCCAAAATGAAAAAGAATGATAATACCAAGTGCTAGTGAGGATGCAGAGAAATTAGAACTCTTTTTTACAATACCAGCAGTATAAATTAGAATAACTACTTTGGAAAATTATGTGGCAGTATCTAAAGCTATTTAACTCCTAGAGGTGGGGAGTTCGGGGGATAGGGTGAGTGGGGTAAGTGTATCCATTCACCCAACAGAAATGAGTTCTTAGATCTACCCACCAAAAGACATGTACATGAATGTTCAAAGCAGCTCTATTCATAATAGGCAAAAAAAGGAAACAACCCAAATTCCCATCAACAGCAAAATGGGTAAATATAGTGTATATTCTCTCAGGCATAATGTTGACTTGTAAAAGATATAAAGAGTGCATAATGTGTGATTCCATCTGTATCAGGCAAACTAATCAATGTGGTAACAGAAGTTGGAATATGGTTATCCTAGGAAGGATAGTACCAACTGGGAAGGGGTACAAGGAAGTCTTTTGTGGCACTGGATTTGTTCTAGATCTTGAGGTGGGTACTGGTTACGTGGGTGAATTAAAATGTAAAAATCTGATATGTACATTTAAAGTTTTCACATTTTACTGTGTATGTTATACACCTCAATTTAAAAAACAAAAACAAACAAAAAAACACTGGGGCAAAACAAAAAAAGATTTACTATAGATAATGCCCTGACAGAAAGCCCACTTAAGAAGCCTCTGGAATAATTCAAGTAAGAAATGAGTGGCAAAAAGATGTGAAGAAAATAGATCAGAGAGATATTCAGGTACCAGGTTTGGTGCCCTACTGAAAAATACAGCTGAGGGGAAAGGATGCAAAGATAAATTTCTCAAGTATCCGGGTGGAAAGTAGTATTATTAACCAAGATAGGGAATGCAAGAGGCAATGAGCTCAGTTTTAGACGTGTTGGGTGTAGACATTTAACTGGAGATATTCAGGGCAGTTAGATATTATGAATCTGGAACTCAGATACAACCTGAGCAGGACATATAAATTTAGAAAAGAGAAACCAACAGATGATTAAAATCAGGAGAGGATGAGACTGCCCAGGGAGAAAGTATAAAAGAGAAGACAGCCAAGGACAGAAATCTAATATAGAGCGCAAACACAGGAAGTGTAGCAAGCACAAAAGACTGAAGGAAGAGTTGAGAGAGGTGGGGAGTTACCAACAGTGCCAAATAGGGCAGAGAGGTTAAGTAAATTAAGGACAAAAAATGAGTACCAGCTTTGGCAATCAGATCATTATTGCCTTTTGCTATAGTTTTTGTCAAAAGCAAACATTTTTAAAAGGCCTTAAATGACCTACAAAAGAGTTAAAATACACAATCTGTACCATGCTGTACCTTCATTTCCACATCAATTTCAAACTAGTTCATGCAAGCAATCTGCAAAAAACAAATTCTTAATAGTCGTAAGTGGAAGATACTATTAAAACTTTAAAATTATAAAAGAAAAATATAATCTATCCCAAGGATAGAATATACATAATTGCTTGTTTCTTACATATAATGTATATATAATAAACACTATTCTGTACAAAAAGTGAGTGGCTTTTCTGTACGTGAAATTTTTTATAATCAAATATTGGGAAAAAAACTGGCCAGCATGAAAAATAAATATATGCATTAAAAAGAGCATTATTAATTGAGCACCTAGAGATTAATCTTCCTCCAGTGAGTTTCTCGAAGCAATCAAGAATGGAGCCTCTTCAGTAAGAACAAGAAGCTAAGAATGAGCCAGGAAGACTTCTCCAGGGAACAAATGGGTGTCATACAAAACTATATTAGGAAAATAGTAGAATGCAATGGATTAAAGATGGCCACATGTTCTTTTCCACTCCTCCCCTCAAGAGGCTGAGTCTATTTCCCTTCCCTCCTTGTCTCTGGGCTGGTGTCACAACTTGCTTTGACTAAAAGAAATAGGTGGAAGCATTCTGTACCACTGGCACATTTTCACTCTCTTGGGAGTCAGCCACCATGCTATAAAAAAGTTTGGGCTGGAGACCACTTGGACAGAAAGAAGCCAAGTAAGGGAAGATAGAAATGCCCTAGACTTCCAGCCAACCCTGATAAGGCCCCAGCCCTGTGGGTATGGCCATCTTGACCTTCCAACCCTCACTAGCCACAAGCTGAATGCAGCCACATGAAGGATCTCAAGTGAGACCAGCAGTAGACTCACCCAGCTAACCTACAGAATCATGAGAAATATTATTATAAATATTTATCGTTTTAAACCACAAACTTTTGGAGTGGTTTCCTACATAAAAATAGATAACTAAAACACTGAACATAATTACCCTGTGATTTTTTTTTTAAAGCATTTCCTACAATGTTTTCCTCAACAACAGTACATAGCTTTGTGGTTGGACTCTGCCAAATTGGGAAAAGGCAAGCTGTAGGAACAACCAAAGGACATTCCCAGAAGTATCAACTAAGCAAGACAAATACTCTCCTGAGGCAGTTGCTGAGTAATGGAACAGAGTATACAGTTGTCCCCCAATATTCATTCTCTCCTCCTTTCATAGTAACAGAATTTTTAACTGAACATATGTCCATCAAAATAAAGACTACATATCCTAGCCTTCCTTGAAAGTAAATTCTTATGACTATATCTGGACAAAGGAATGTTACCAGAAGTATGGTGTGGCAGCTTACAGGAAAAAAAAAAATCCCTCTTAGACTGCAGGGCAAGTTGTTTGGTCCTTTCACCCCTCGGGTAACCAGCTGTCTGGAATTCACACCACTTTGGTCCATGAGAATGAAAGGCCATTCCCTTGGGATTGCTGAGGCATGAGGTGCAAGGAGCTGGGGTATCCAAGATTTCATAAAGCAAGGTCAATATACCAATCTATGACTGCAAAATTTACACTTTTACATAAAAAAGAAACTTCTGTTTAAGCCATAATTATTTGGGGTTTTCTGACACCTTCAACTGAAACTAATCGCATCTCATGCAGTGGTAGCAACAAGAAGAGCCGTCCCATGACGAAATATCAAAATGCAGTTTCTCAAGCACAGGCAATACGATGGAGCAAAGATAGTCTTTTCAACAAATGGTGCTGGAACAACTGGACATCCACATGCCAAAAAAAAGAATCTAGATACAGACCTTACACCCTTCACAAAAATTAACTCAAATGAATCACAGATCTAAATGAAAATGCAAAACTATAAAACTCCTAGGAGACAGAAAAAAACCTAGATGACCTGAGGTATGGCAATGACTTTTTAGATACAACACCAAAGGCATGATCCATGAAAGAAATAATAATAAGGTAGACTTCATTAAAATGAAAAACCTCTGCTCTGTGAAAGAAACATCAAGAGAATGAGAAGACAAGCCACAGACTGAGAGAAAATATTTGCAAAAGATACACCTGATAAAGGACAGTTATCCAAAATATACAAAGAATTCTTTTTTTTTTTTTTAAAGAATTCTTAAAATTCAACAATAAGAAAACAAACAACCCGATTAAAAAACGGGCCAAAGACCTTAACACACATCTCACCGTAGAAGATATACAGATGGCAAATGAGTATAAGAAAAGATGCTTCACATCATTATATGTCATCAGGGAAATGCAAATTAAAACAATAATGGAATACCACTACACAGCTATTAGAATGGCCAAAATCCAGAACACTGACAACACCAAATGCTGGCAACGATACGGTGCAACAAGAACTCTCATTCATTGCTGGTGGAAATATAAAATGGTACAGCCACTTCAGAAGCTTCTTATAAAACTAAACATACTCTTACCATACAATCCAGCAATCATGCTCCTTGGTATTTATCCAAACGAGCTGAAAATTTACGTCCACACAAAAACCTACACATGGATGTTTATAGCAAGTAGGTTTTTTTTTAATGAATTTTTAAAATATTTATTTATTTGGCTATATAGCAAGTGTTTTATCCATAACTGCCAAAACTTGGAAGCAACCAAGATGTCCTTCAGTCAGTGAATGGATAAATAAACTATGGTACATCCAGACAATGAAATATTATTCAGCACTAAAAAGAAATGAGCTATTTAAGCCAGGAAAAGACATGGCGGACACTTAAATGCATATTACTAAGTAAAAGAAGCCAATCTGAAAAGGCTACATACTGTATAATTCCAAATACATTCTAAAAAAGACCAAAGTAGGGAGAGAGTAAAAAGATTAGTGGTTGGGGAGGGTACGTGAATAGGCAGAGCACAGAGGATTTTTAGGGCAGTGAAACAACTCTCTCTGATACTACAGTGGTGGACAAAGGTCTTTATACATTTGTCCAAATTCATAGAAGGTAAAACACCAAGAGTGTACCCTAAGGTAAACTATGAACATTGGGTGATGTGTCAATGAGGTTCATCAATGGTAACAAATGTACCACTCTGGTGCGGGATGTTGATAATAGGGAAAGATATGCATGTATAAGGGCAGAGGATATATGGGAAATCTCTGTACCCTTCCCTCAATTCTACTGTGAACCTAAAACTGCTCTAAAAAAAAAAAATCTTGGGACTTCCCTGGTGGCCCAGGGGTTAAGAATCTGCCTGCCAATGCAGGGGACACGGGTTCGAGCCCTAGTCCGGGAAGATCCCACATGCCGCGGAGCAACTAAGCCCGTGTGCCACAACTACTGAGCCTGTGCTCTAGAGCCCACGAGCCACAACTACTGAGCCTGCATGCCACAACTACTGAAGCCCACGCGCCTAGAGCCCGTGCTCTGCAACAAGAGAAGCCGCTGCAATGAGAAGCCCGTGCACCACAACGAAGACCCAACACAGCCAAAAATAAATAAATAAAATAAATTTTAAAAAAAAAATCTTTAAAAAGAAAAAGTAGTTTCCCTCAACAGCCTCCAAGCCTCTCACCCACAATAATATACTGGCCCAAGAGGAGCTAATTTATAGAGTCACTCAGGTAAGAAAAAGCAGAACAAATCTAGAAATCAAGTCTTCATACTCTTATTTTAGTATTCTTTCTACTTCACTTCATTAAAAGTGGCCATCAAAACGTGCCTCCTTATCATTAAACCTACACACGGCATCAAGGGCAGAAAAACTATCCATTCACAGATAATTACTGAGCGCCTACTAAGTTCCTAACACCAGTCTAGGTGCTAGAAATATAACAATAAACAAGAACAAGACAATCCTTGCCTTTACGGAATTTAAATTCTAATGAGAAGGGGGCAGGAATGTTAAACATTGATTAAATTAAATAATACATATAAAGTGCTCAGAACAGTGATAGGCATACACTAAATAAGTGTTCAAATAAATATCAACTATTGTTAGCTATAAATATCCCTCTATGTTTCTAGGTAATCAGCAAACCTTCTTATTCATCCAGTTCTCTAAAAACCAAGAGATTCTTTAGATGGTTTCAGCACTAAATGTCCTTATTTTTGATCAGCAAGCCATCCTTCAGAGAACTGTCCCCTCTCCCCAATCCATTTCTTGTGGGCCTATCCAGAGGTAGACATGCCCAGTCAGATTTCCTTACACAGGAATCTATATCATTGGAGAGGCAGCAGGTGATGAGAAACACCCAGAAGTTCAGTTCATATGGCTGAGCTCCACGTGGACCCGTCTCTGCCAGCACTACCCAGGCTCCTGTCCTTCCTGAGGCCTGGCTGTTCAGCTTGTCCTTCAATGCTCTCCTTCCAATAAGTCTCTCTTTCTTGCTTAAAACAGCAAGAATTTGTGTTGCTTACGAAGAACCCTACCTGATACAGTTAGGCAATGTAAGATCATTCTAAAAAAAGTAGTGTTCATAACCAAACACAATTGCCAAAACTCATTGAACTGCACATTATTAAAATGAGTGAATTTTACTGTTTATAAAGTATACGTCAATAAAACTGGGGGAAAGTGGGAGGAGTATTTAATTTAAAAGCATAAACAGCACATTTACACTGGATAATAAAATATTCTAGGGCTTCCCTGGTGGCGCAGTGGTTAAGAATCCGCCTGCCAATGCAGGGGACACAGGTTCGAGCCCTGGTCCAGGAAGATCCCACATGCTGCGGAGCAACTAAGCCCGTGTGCCACAACTACTGAGCCTGTACTCTAGAGCCTGTGAGCCACAACTACTGAGCCTGTGTGCCGCAACTACTGAAGCTCGTACACCTAGAGCCTGTGCTCCGCAACAAGAGAAGCCACCGCAATGAGAAGCCCACGCACCGCAACGAAGAGTAGCCCCCGCTCGCCACAACTAGAGAAAGCCCGCGTGCAGCAACGAAGACCCAACACAACCAAAGATAAAAATAAAATAAAATAAATAAATTTATAAAAAAATATATATATATTCTAGGTTATTTTCATATATATTGACTTTATTATGCTCTATGCTAAAAAACTCATACAGGAAACACTTTTTAAGATGGCCCACTTTAAAGCAGTCCCATTTAAAGTCAAGCTGCATTGACTGCAATGATTCTAGAATGAGAGAAGTATGTTAATATCTAAAAACTATGTCTTGCTTACTAACGCAATAAAGCTCACAACGTACATAACGATCATATCTTGCTTTCAAGTTTATTGACAGCACCCTACAGTACTTTGCTTAATTATCTGTTTTGCTTATATTCCCACTCTCTATTTAGTCTTACTTTGCAAGCAGCCTATATCACAGCAGGAAACCCCCTCAAAATGCAAACCTCTCCAGCTCCAGACTGAAATTAGGACAGCCCCACTTGTCATGTTTTACATTACAAGAATTTCAGAACTGCCTTACTTGGTCACACCATGCTCCATTCACTAAGCAATCTCTATGACAGGGGCTCCTAGGAACACGTGAAAGAACATGGTTGTCCTACCTGCCCCCAATCTAAAAGCCTAAAGCACATTCCAGAATACTTTCCGTCACCTTAATAAATCCATATTGGATCTGTTACTCCTTAGTACACCCTAATCACTTCTGAGACATTTTACATTTTAAGGTTAGTAAAAGGTATTAAAATAGAAGGGCAAATAATGAAAAAAGCAGACTTTGAACAACCAAGTTGCATGTGTACAGATTTATATAATAAACCCCACAAATATTTCCTAATTAGTCTTATTTGCAGTAATAATTCACTTTAATTTTAAACATTACAAAACTCAAAATTCTATTCTCACAACTTTCAGATTTAGCCACTTTATAACAGATACCCTTTTAGCGCACAACTTCCAATATTAAGTTCAAACTTGTCACCTTCTTTTCTAGTAAAAATTCAGCCATCTGATCCCTGATCTCCCAAAAATTTAATCAAATTTATAATGGGGCTTTTAAAACTATTTCCTAAAGTATCCTACTGCATGGCCTCTGGTAGCCAGCCTAAGTACCCTACGGAGCCAGCCAGCATGAAAATCTAATTTAAACTACTCTAATTCCTCATAAATTCAATACTGTATATCTCCCAACAGTGTTTCTGGCAAACCAGAGCTGATCTGGTTCAACTTGATGTTTAAACTCCCACTGCTTCTTCCTCTGAGTTTAGCAAAACAAACAATATAAGTAACTCAAGTTTCAACCCAGTATCTGTGTAGAAAACCAAAAATAAGGTAAGTGCAAATGAAAGTCTTGTTTTGCAACATATTAACAGTCCAGCTTCTTAGCCTCTTTTCTTCAATTTAAATTTTTATTACCTCATGAGTTCCCATTTCTACAACAAGACCCAAAGTATTTACAAAACGAAAATGAGAAAAGCCCAACATTCACCTACCCAACATTTGGCAACCCAACAATACCAATTTTCAAGGAAGTTCCAAATCTTCCAATGATTGGGGGTGGTTTAATTCCATCACCTCCCTTTTTGGGGGGCATCTGAAATGTCAAAACAAACATACATATGAACAAAACTTTTTACTGTCCCCATTGACCAAAAACACATTTCATCACACACAATATATTATTGAATAATAGATTAAGAATACAGCGTACTGTATTTATCAATCTAAAACTGACACACTTTATTTTTCAACAAAAATGAAAACAAAAAAGTTCTGTTAACAGATCTGATTCTGATAGTTGTCAAAGCAGTCACTCCTGAGAAGTCCTGGAAAACTGATCTAAAAATATGTGGCACCAAAAATCAAAAATAAAATTTAGCTGCCAATCTTCCATCCAGACTGTTCAAAAAACATTTTCTTAACCTGACATGTGGTTATATGAATGAAAGCATTTGGAAGCAGGAGCACAGGTAAGAGTGTCAAAGAAAATCCATTCTAGAACCACTAGCAACCGAGTCACCTCCCACCAATCCATTCCCTCAATCTGGAACCTGTTCTTTCCCATTTCGCCCACAAGCACCATTTTTCGCATGAATGAACACACGCCGGTATCAAGGTCTTTCCAACAAGTCTCTTCCACCTTTGGCACTGTAGGTACGACTCATCAGTCCTCATAAACAACCTCCTGAATCTACCCTTTGGTTACTTCTAGTCGTAAGTGGATCTACTAAGCCTTTTTATTTACAGGTCGAAACTTTCTCGGTCCCTGACAATCTGGCTCTAAGTTTCTCCGGGCAAAATTGAGCCGACTTTAGTACTGCAAACTGAACTCATGAGGACTGCTAACCTCACGTTTTATAAGCTGGGAACTAAAACTATCCCTGTCTTCTGGCTCCAGTTGAACCTCCCGGGGCCACGCTGAGGCCCTGCTCATGAAGTGATAATCCAGCCTCTGATCCCTGACCCCGAGGGCCGAGGGCCGGGAATCTCCCTTTTCAGGGTCGTAACTCACACCTGTTCCCAGCCAAACCCCAGGTCTCCGAAGCACAGCTGCACGAGCAGAGACTTTCCAGTCCTCTGGCCTCCTACCAAGGAGTGGCTGGCCGCCCAGCCTAAGCGAGGTCCCACCCAACATCTTCCCCCTCTGGACTGGGCCACTGGCCGTCCCCGCCTCCGGAAAAGGCTTTCCCCAGAGCGTGCCGGGTGAGGCGTGGGCCGCTCCCGGGACGCGCGGCCTAGTCCGAGAGCGCCTCATTCATCCACACGCTCCACGCCGCCCTCAGCCCAGGCCGGCCACCCGGCCCTGGCGGGACGCCGGCCTCAGAGCAACGGGCCACAGAGTCAAAGACGCGGCGGGGGGCGCGCCCGCAGGCTCCCTGAGGACCTCACCGTGCTCAGGGCGGGCGATGACACAGGCTCCCAGCGGCAGCGGGAAACGGGTCCTATCGGCAGCCGGAGGCGGGGAGGAAGGAGGAGAGAGCGCAGGCCCGACCCCTCCGCCGAGCGGAATGCACGTCGGCGGCAGCGGCGGCGGCGGCGGCGGCGGCGGCAGCGGCGGCAGCGGCAGCGGAACAGGCGGGCCGGGCGCCGGGCTGCACCTGCGCGCAAGCCGCGCGCCCCGCCCCGCCCCGCCCCGCCCCGCGCTCACCCCAACCCCCGTCCCGCCCATTGGTTTGGCCGCGGGCGGCGGGAGAGGGTGGGAGGAGTCGCGCGGCGCCCGAGCTGGCGGGAGCTGGAGAACTATCCTTGCAGGCCTGAGCCGGTGACACGCAGAAGCGCGCGTCTTCCGCCCGCCGTACACGTGGGGCTTCTCGGCCCCGGATCTCAGCTTCCTTCCCGGTGCGCGCCCTGCGTTTCCCGCACACGCTCGCTCGCCGCCCTCCAGCCCCACACTTCACCAGCCGCTTCACCTCGAAGCACCCTCGGCCTGACCGCCCGCGCGGAGGCGGGTCGCCTGAGGTCTGGCGATCAGCCGCGCCAGCCCCGCTTGGCCGCCAGCTGAGTCCTCGGGGACCACGGCCCCAGCTCGCCTTCTTTTCCTATAACGCTCTTCAGTCAATCCAGATGGTGAGAAGCTGTTAAACTTTCTTAACGGAAAAAAGGGTTAAGGGTATGAGCTAAGGAGTCCTTCGTCGCCTTATTTTTCAGGCGTTTTACAGGCACCGGATCCCAGAATGCGTTTAACACAGCCAGTTTCCACACACACTCCCTCTCCTTTTCCTCTGGAGGATTAAGAGCAGAAGCCTTTGGAATTTGGGAAACGTTGGTTCCAATCTGGATTCCACTACCCATTAGCCGTTTGACCCTGACCAAAATAACCTCTCTGGGCTTCAGTTTCCTCTGGGATAAAATGAGGCTTTTGAGACCCACCTTAGGAGGTTATTGTGAGGATAAAATGAGATAATGTGTGTAAACCTTGTAGTAACAGTACCCAACACAAATAGGAAAGGCTCATAAATAGTAATAAAGGCCATTGTTAATATTAGAGTTTCACCTCATCTCACCCCTACGTGACTACACCATGGGCTCCATCTGTAGAAGGAATTCATTCATTTAGGTCCTGGCCTTCAGTCAGCCTTCAAGTATTTGTTGCAGTGAATGCAATACTTGTCCGAAAATTGTGACACTTTTTTTAGAAGCTTCTTTCAAAGAGACTAGTTTCTAATAAAGGAAAAGATCTGAGTTGGCTGGTATGCCCATTTTACAGATGTGGGAACAAGATCAGAAAGGTTATATAATTTGGATAGAGTCACACAACTAACTGGCAAATGGCAGAAGCCAGATTTCAAGCCCCAGTCAGACGGGAAAATCTGTTCTCTTTCAGCCAAAATTCTAATAGGGACTTTTTATAAACAGCAACGGAGCCATTATTTATAATAAAATTGCATTAACATTTTCCTCTTTCCTATGAGAGTGATCTACTGAGATAAGTTTAAAAGCTTTTTCTATAAGTTTGAAAATTCTCAAGGACATGGGCAACTTGATTTGATTTTGGTTTTGTATTATTTTTTCATTATGTCATTGATAAATATGCACTGTTTAAATTCTCTCAATCCAGCTCCCTTGTCACCAATACCTTGTATTTATAAAAATGGGTGTGAGTACACAGCAGCTACGAAAGAGAAGGAAGCTAAATAGCCCACATTTTGTACCCACCATCAGTATAAACGGTTATGAATAGCCCTAACAAAGTAATTCCTAAATTGTTTACTGTTTAGTAGTGAAGTTCTATAGTTGGCTTTCACACTGCTGCTTGTGAAAAGAGAGGAACCATTACCTGAAAAGCTCAAGAATCCCAGAGAGCCCAACCTGCCCAGCAACCAGCCACTCCAGTACTAATTGACAATGTTCCCCAGTCGTGGAGTAGTAGAATTCAAGTTATCACTGTCTTTTAGCCAGATCTTGCTCCTTCAATTTCAACATCTCTGCAATCTACCTATTCCCTTCAATTCACACTATCAAGTCCTTGAGTCAGTTATCTGTTTCTCTGTTTGCAGCTACATCTTTTACTTGCACTTTTCACCACCTTTAAAGTGCCTTGACAGAGCAGGTCACACAGATGTCAGTGAGCTAGGCAGAGTTTCAGGAGTGGCCAATAGCTGCTGCTAACAGTTGCCCAATAATAAGACTCCATTTCCAACTCACTGGGGGAAATGCTATGCACTCACACTCACTGGGGGTCAATTCATATTCACGAGAAAGAGGATCTCATTGGCCTGGTTTAGGTAAAGTTCTACCAAGGGTCCAGTCAGCCTTGGTTAGGTGGGTAGAGGTCACATAGTAGAAACATCTCTGTGAGTGACCTCTCTCTACTAATGAAGCAGGCATGTCTCAGAGAAAACCCTAGTAGGTATCTTCTATTCTACATGATAAATGAAGACTCAGTGAGACAGACCGGATATTAAGAGTTAACACTAATGCCAAGCCTAAGAAAATGACTTTGAACATTGGAAAGCTTGTCCTTGAGCCTTTTGCACAAAGGGAAGTCTATTTATCTGTTGGGCTCAGTGATTAAGTGAAGCCTAGAGGAAAGAATCAGAAGTGGTCTAGAGTGGAAATTTTTTTTTTTTCTTTTTTTGGCTGCACTGGGTCTTCTTTGTGGGCTTCTCTCTAGTTGTGGCACGCAGGCTCAGTAGTTGCGGTGCGGGGTTTAGTTGCCCCGTGGCATGTGGGATCTTAGTTCCCCGACCAGGGATTGAACCTGTGTCCCCTGCCTTGGAAGGCAGATTCTTAACCACTGGACCACCAGGGAAATCCCTAGAATGGAAATTGAGCAAAAGATCTCTATCAGAGGAAGGATGAGAATAGGCCATCAGATCAGCTCAACATAAGGGTGCTGCCAAGGAAATATCAATGGGATGAAAATAAGTAGAGCTCATATTTTTTGTTCTTTGTTATTATTAGCTTTCAAAATGTTTCTTACTTTACTAGGTGTCAGTCAATGACCAGGGATCAAGTAAGTTGACCAAAGGTCACAAAGGATCTAGGGAGTGGTTTGGAGTCAGTAATTTATACAGACTAGCTCAGTTGGAAATCCAGAGATTTAGTGATTTTGTAGAGAAAGCTAAGGGACAGGAGACAGGAAGAGTTTAGAGAGAGGCTCAGGAGGAAAGGAGGAAAATGGAGTAGTGACACATTCATCATGGGCTGGCAAAGCTGTACTACATGTATTGGTCAACTTCATCCACATCTGTTCCAGGCATAACAGATAACAAAATAATAGTAATAACTACACTAAGAGGGAAATTGAGTCCTGAGAATAACTTTACAGGGGAAGGGAACAGCTTGCAAAAAAATAAGTACCCTGGGCGTTGTGCGGGGCGGGGGGGAGTTGGGGACATGTTGGTCAGAGGGTACAAACTTGGAGTTAGAAGATAAATAAGTTCTGGGGATCTAATGCACAGCATTGTGATTATAGTTAACAATACTGTGTTATATACATATACTTGAAAGTTGCTAAAAGACTAGATTTTAAATGTTCTTATCACACAAAAAAAATGACAATTGTGTGATGGAGGTGCAGAGAAGAACAAGATAAACATGGTCCTTGCCCTCAAGGAGCTTGCAATCTTAACAGGGCAGGCAAACAAGTAATTACACAAATAACTATCTAAGAACTCGGTAAAAATCTATAGAATACCTAAGTACTTTGATTACAATTTCACGATTTAAAATACACCACCACCTTGATTTTCACTTACTTGCAGGACTTCTGATATTATGTTCCAGTCGGTGCTTAATCCTCGCCTTTCCCTGTTCTAGTACCAGCAGTACCCAGACCCTGTCAGGCATCAGCAAAGAAACAGATTTTCAATTTTCATTCTTCCACTTGACAGATCATTATTTTGAACCTTTGAAATTTGACCGTAAGATACCTGTGAAGTAAAACATGTTTAATCGGGCTTCCCTGGTGGCGCAGTGGTTGAGAATCTGCCTACTAATGCCGGGGACACAGGTTCGAGCCCTGGTCTGGGAAGATCCCACATGCCGCGGAGCAACTAGGCCCGTGAGCCACAACTACTGAGCCTGCGCGGCTGGAGCCTGTGCTCCGTAACAAAAGAGGCCACGATAGTGAGAGGCCCGCGCACCGCGATGAAGAGTGGCCCCCGCTTGCCACAACTGGAGAAAGCCCTCGCACAGAAACGAAGACCCAACACAGCCAAAAATAAATAAATAAATAGTTAATTAATTTAAAAAAATATAAAAAAAAAACAAAACATGTTTAATCATCTGCCCTGTATTCTGGAATTGCTCATAGTGTTTGAAAGAATGCTGATTGATTAAAGAGTCCAGTTATCGCAGAAACCACTGGAGTTTTGTTATCTAATCTCTATCATAATTCATGAATAAAGATTTAGGAAGTCTTAGAAGAAAATTTTACATGCTGTTTTCTCAGAGGCAACATAAAAAGGCATATGCTAACCTAAAAAAGCAAATATATTATTAATGTATTAGCTAGGATGCTTTTAGCCGCAAGTAATAGCAATTCTGAGTCAATGGAAATCTGTCCTATGTAACAGAAAGTCCAGAGAGGAAGAACTTCAGGATTGATAGATTCTGTAGCTCAACACTATTTTCAGGGATCCTGGTTCTTTCTGTATCACAGCTCTGTCGTCTCTGGGCATCCTCTGGATTCATCGTCAGGCTAAGAGCAAAAAGACTGCTGTGGCAGTTCTAGGCAACACATCCTGAAATGACAATATTCAGAGGGGGTAAGGGGAAGAAACCATCTCTTCCTGTAACTCTTTCTTAGAAAAAAGGAAATATGCCCTAGAAACCCTCTAGCAGACTTCTCCTTCCACTGGGCAAAGTAGGGTCTCATGCCTGTACTTGAACCAAACACTGGCAGGGGAAATGGGGTTAGCCTGAGACCATTCAGCCCAACCTTGGGACTGGAGTAGAGCTCAGCTTCCTCTGAGGCACCTGACTGTGAGGGCTATGGATAGGTCTCTGAGCAAAATCAGGGTTGTATAAGAAAAGGGCACCTATGTCCACTTACACTTCCTGAACCATTTTTTCAAGATAACAGCTTGAGTACAGAATGATAATTCTGAAACAAATCAGTGGCATTGGTGGTCATCTGATTGTCATAAATGTTGATACACCTAGTTCACTGAGAAAACACTGAAGAAAATTGCTCCTCTTCTGATAACACTTAATGGTGTTATATAATGAGAGCATGTGAAAATAATATTTTTATTAACCTTTACAAGATACTTAAAATTCCAGTCATGAGAAGTGAAGATTACCAAAATGTATCACAAGAGTCCCATCAATTGAACTGGAAACTGGGGAATCTTGTCCATAGGCCTAGGTCACCAAACTTATGGCCTCTCATGTTAGCACCAGCTCAGGATAATATTTCACCTTCATTACGTTGTTGAACCTGTGTGGCTCATTTCAGAGAATATTTGTACTAGTCAGGATAGGCTAGATTATAATACAATAACAGACAACTCCAAAATGTCAGAGGGGTTACAGAATAAAATAGTTCTCTTACAGGAAGTCCCTTGGAGCTCTGCTAGCTGTCCATGAGTTGGCTTGGCACTTGCAGGCTGCACTGGTCTCTAAATCCTTCTATATCAAAGTATTTCCCCCCACGAAGTGACATTTCATTGGCCAAGTGAAGTTACATGGCCACATCAAACTTCAAGGGGCAGGGGATCCTTGTACCCAGCAGTAGAGGAGAATTAGATTATTAATAAATGGTGATAATGCCTGACACAATATTCATAATAGATTCACAAGTAGATTCTATGAAGCACATTCTTTCTAAATCAATTTGCTATTGTCAGTATATGAAATACTGCAATCAAGGCTGCCCTTCTTTCTAAAACGATTCTTATAAAGAAGTCATGACTAATGTTACTTTGGTGGTGCCTACTCATCCCATGGCCCCTTCCTTCTAAGAAAAATCCATCCCCCTCACCCAACTGAGGGGGCAGGCCTAGACCTTCCTATTTATAGCACATGAATTTTAGCCTCAGCAGATTGTTCTAGGGTTGGGTGAAAGCCCAATCCAAGCTGGGCTATCAAGATTCTCTTTCTTTTGAGAAGCTGGACTTAGGACATAGCAATAAATACTGCTTAACGGGAACATAGAATCAGGGCTATGTCAGACACTTTCTTGACAACATAGACAAAGCTCTTCAAAAGAAAGAAAAAAACAGGCAGGCAGGAAAAAAGCGTAGGTAATCAATCACCCACATGGTCCTTTAATCACAAGTTCTGACTTTCAAGTTACAGTCTAGTCCTAAAACTCTGTATACTTTCTGACTTTGGACTCTGTGCAAAAGCGCTGTGTTCTACCAAGACTTCCATCTTCTGTTTAAATTGGTTTGCAATGGGTTTCTATTTCTTACAGCCAATCAACGGTTGCAATAGCCAAAACAACGAATAACTTACACTGTCCTGAAAATGATTAACGTACATTAGGGGCCCATTGGTCCAATGTTCCTCTTACCTGTGGTTTTAAATGATAGGACATTATTTCCCAGAGTGTATTCTCTGTAACAGTGATCCTCCACACTGCTCTGTGGAACAACAGATCTAGTATCAGATAAGTTTGGGAAGTACTGCATCCTGCATCCCCCCTTGAGAGACTGTAATATACATTAGTATATTTAAGGGTCTGAGAAATTCTGCAATTAAGAGACCCGTTAAATCTCCTTAACCCAGCATTACCAAATGGATACATGCATTTTCATATAATACAATTTAAAACCTCTTGGAGCTTGTGCTCTGAGGAGATCAACTCTTTGAAAGTTGCTATTAAGTAGTGATTTAGGAGGAGTACTTTTTGCTGCAGCAGAAATCTGTTGAACAATGCTCTCTTCCCTTGCTTTTTTAACAACTACCTAATGACAAAAATGATTATTTAACAAGGAAAAAAAAAAGTGAGTACCAACCTAAGGAAAGCATTGCTCCCACCAGATGTCTCACTACCAAGATGAAATTTAGAATTAATAGTCTTGTGCTTCATTTTACTCTGGATGAGAAAATGCCTTTTCACAAGGAGGGAAAGATCTCCAAAGAGTGGGATGAAATATGTAGGTTTTCTTGAGTGATCTTGGAAAATTACTGAGGAATCTCCTTCTAGAAGCTATCTTTAGGATATCCTGTCTGACAGCTGATAGGAGAACCTGTGACTAGGCCAGCCACTATTTTATATTACCTCTGTGCCTTATACAAATTAACAGGACTTAAAAGACTGCTTAACACTTTGGCTTCCTGGCCAACTGAAGCAATAACAGCTCATGTTGGTGCTCCTTTAAAGTAGAGCCAGATTGCACACAATGATCTAAGAATCAAGAGGGGAAGTAGCCCTGTATTCACAGTCATCTTCAAGATCAAATGATTTTTTTTCTGCTTCCAGTTGTCCTAAGAGGTTTTTAGGTAGAGAATGAAGATAGTTATTAAACTCTTATTGTGTGCCAGATACTGTCCTAGCCACTTTATATTTGGGACCTAATTTACTAACTCTATAGGTAAGTGTTACTTTTGTAGCTAAAGACACCAAATCCATAAAAGTTTAGACAATTTTATTACAGTCTCTTTGTTAGGCAATAACCTAACTATTAGGCAAGAAAAAACCAATTCCATCTGATTCCAGATGCACTTTGTATTTAAACATGCTTGTCACACAGCAGCCAAATGATGTTTTACATATAGTAAATGAGGCAGTCTAACAGTATAGATAAAGAAGAAAGGGGTGTGTATATGTGTGTTCGTGTGCACCCATGTCTGTGTGTGCTTTTAACTGGAGCAAAAGATTAACTCAAATAGTTCATGTAAAAACAATTGACCTCAAAGGGAACTTCTGGCTAGGATTTCTTTTTTTAATCATGAATATTTCAGTTCAGTAAATAGGACTATTAACATTATAGGAAGACATATTCAGTATATCTGTAGGCTTTGATATTCAAGGACAAACAAGAGCCTGAAACATTAAGGCTTCAGTGTTTATGACATGACCAGGATTATCTAAATTGATGCAGCGATTAAAATGTTTCATCAGGAAACAGTTTATTCAGGGAATCCTGGATGAAATGCTGTAAAATCATTGGTGAACTATTAAATGATGCATATAAGTAGGAAGATGAAATCCCAGAACTGTGCTTCTTCCCATTTCATCTGTCTTTTAACTTCAGTTCTCATTACAGCTTGAAAAAGAGTATTTTCTTTTTTTTTAAATTTTGATATGGTCCAATTTACCTATTTTTTTCTTTTGCTGCGTCTGCAGGCTTTGTCTTTTTTTTTTTAATTAATTAATTTTTGACTTATTTTTGGCTGCGTTGGGTCTTCGTTGCTGTGCACGGGCTTTCTCTAGTTGCGGCCAGCGGGGGCTACTCTTCCTTGCGGTGCACAGGCTTCTCATTGCAATGGCTTCTCTTGTTGCAGAGCACGGGCTCTAAGCACGCGGGCTTCAGCAGCTGTGGCACGCGGGCTCAGTAGTTGTGGTGCACAGGCTTAGTTGCTCCAAGGCATGTGGAATCTTCCCAGACCAGGGATTGAACCCATGTCCCCTGCATTGGCAAGTGTATTCTTAACCACTGTGCCACCGGGGAAGTCTCTAGAACATAAGACTTTGAGTATATATTCTTAGAAATAGGTATTCTAAGGACAAAAAGAAAGATAAATTTTAAATTTCATCTAGTAGTCTAATTAGTGAAAAATACTTGGATCACTTTGAAACTATTTTATGGACATTAGAGAGCAAATGATTATGTTAATGTGTTGGGATCCAAAATGTATAAAATGAGCCCAGGATGCCTTCTACCTGAAAGCAAGGAAGTTATCAAAGACTGTTGGGATCATATCAAAATGACACAAAAGTCAGTTTCCTCTAGGCTCCCTCTAGCCAAATACAGAACAATTTAAACATCCAAAAGAAAAATGATTGCAACAAATTGAAACACGTTGAATGTATAAAATCCATGCATTCATAATGATATGAAAAAGAGAAAGAAAGCTAATTAATTAATTAGCTAATTAATTACATAAATATACAAAAAATTACTGGTCACCATTACAAGTAGCTAGGGCATGGTATGCTCGCTAGGGCTGCCATAACAAAATACTACAGACTAGGTGGCTTCAACAACAGAAATTTTTTTTCTCACAATTCTGGGAGCTAGAAATCCAAAGGTGTCAGCAAGGTTGATTTCTTCTGAGGCCTCTCTCCTTGGCTTGCAGAGGCCCACATTCTCCCAGTGTCTTCACATGGCCTTCCCTCTGTGTATATCTGTGTCTGAATTTCCTCTTCTTGTAAGGACACCAGTCTTGTTGTATTAGGGACCACGCTAATGACTACATTTTAACTTAATTGCCTTTTAAAGACATCTCCAAATACATAATGGGGCTTAGGACTTCAACATATGAATTTGAGGAACGACACGACTTAGTAACAACAGGCACCAAGTCCTTACTTTGAAAATTAAAAACTAAAGGAAAAGAGGAACTTCACTGGCAGTCCAGTGGTTAGGATTCCATGCTTCCACTGTAGGGGGTGCGGGTTTGATCCCTGGCCGGGGAACTAGGATCCTGCATGCCACACACAGTGCGGCCAAAAAAAAATTTGTTTTTAATTAAAAAATAAAGGAAAAGAATTTATCCTGCCCATCCTTTACAAAATACACTAAATTACTCTAATTGAGGAGGGAAACCCAGTTAATAAATTTAAACAGAGGGACTTCCCTGGTGGCACAGTGGTTAAGAATCCACCTGCCAATGCAGGGGTCACAGGTTCGAGCCCTGGTCCGGGAAGATCCCACATGCCTCGGAGCAACTAAGCCCATGAGCCACAACTCCTGAGCCCGTGTGCCAAAACTACTGAAGCCCACGTGCCTAGAGCCCATGCTCTGCAACAAGAGAAGCCGCCGCAATGAGAAACCCGCGCACCTCAACAGAGTAGCCCCCACTCACCACAACTAGAGAAAACCCGCACGCAGCAATGAAGACCCAAAGCAGCCAAAAATAAATAAATTAATTAATTAATTTAAAAAATAAAAATTAAAAATAAATGTAAACAGAATGATTGAATTAGAAAAACACTTTTGTGGTATAGGCTGTGCTTATCAATGGATGATTAAAACTATTAAGGAGAAAGGTTGGTAGTTCACTTTACAATGATTAAGCTGTTACCACTTGAATCTACCAATCAATGTAGCATCACTAAAAGTAGAACAACCAGATGTTATATGCCTCCTGATGTGACGCAACATAACTTATGTGACATCACCTACGAGATATTCTTGCTAAAGAAGCTAAAACTGAATCTAATTGAACCTTTAGTCCTGACTTTCAGTTTACAGGAAATACAGTGGATGGGAGGACAAGTTGAATTACACTATGAAGAAGCAATTATCCAAATCCAGAAGGTAAGACATTGTACAAGGTAACTGACCTGATTTTGTCAACAAGTCAATGGCATGAGAAAATAAAAAAGGGAAAGATGACTGTTCTAGATTAAAAGAGACTTAGTCACAACAAAATGGAATGTGTTAACCTTGTTTTAATACTGATTTGAACAAACCAACCATAAAAAGTGTTTTTGAGATAATTAGAAAAATGTGATCATTATCAATGAGAGATATTAATGAAGTAGTGTTAACTTTTAGGTGTGATATTATAATATGTTGTTTTAAGTCCTTATTGTTTTTAGATATACACAGAAGTATTTAAGGGTGAAATGATAGAGAAACATCAGACATTTGATTTTAGAAATACAGAAGAGAAAGGAAAGAGGAAGGAAGGGAGGGAGTGATAAATGATAGATATGGCAAAATGTTGATAATTGTTGAAACTGCTAGGCCAAAAATTCTCAAAAGTGGTCCCCAGACCAGCAGCGGTACCATCATTTGAGAATCTGTTAGAAATGCTAATTTCTTTTTTTTTTTTTAGAATTCTTTTTTTTTTTAACATCTTTATTGGAGTAAATTGCTTTACAATGGTGTGTTAGTTTCTGCTCTATAACAAAGTGAATCAGTTATACATATACATATGTTCCCATATCTCTTCCCTCTTGCATCTCCGTCCCTCCCACTCTCCCCCCTAGGTGATCACAGAGCACCGAGCTGATCTCCCTGTGCTATGCGGCTGCTTCCCACTAGCTATCCACTTCACGTTTGGCAGTGTATATATGTCCATGCCTCAGAATTTAGAAATGCTAATTTCTAAACTCTGAGGGTAGGGCCCAGCAATTTATAGTTTAACAAACCCTCCAGTTGATTCTGATGCAACTAAAGTTTGAGAACCACTGTGCTAGACAAAAGGAGGTCTGAGAATTTTAAGTGTTGAATATTTTTCAGTATGTTTGAAAACTGTCATTATAAAAAAAAAAAGTTAAAAAAAAACACCAGCATTTGTGGTATATGCAAGAGTCTGAAGGAGAATAAATTGTAACTACCTCCAGGGGTTTGTCATAGCATAAATAACCCTAAGAAGTGAATTACAGGGCATGTGAATTATCTCTCAATAAAGCTGTTTGAAAGAGAAAGTAAGTTAGTGTGTTTTTCTGTGGATCTCCTTGAAGGTGCCTTTCTAAGGCTTGATTTTTTTTTTTCTTTCTATGACAGACAGGCTTCCCTTTCATTCTCTCCTTTAATAAGCATTTATTGAATCTAATGCTGTGCCAGGTACTCTGCTGAGGGATGGGAAGATAAAGATGGATAAAATGCAGTTGCTTTCCTCAGTGGTTCCATAGCATAATGGGCAAAAGAGACAAAGGAATCACAGTGTAATAAGTGAGGGTTAAACTGGGGGTGAGTAAATGTAGTATGGCACCAAGACCAACAATGATGGAAGGCTTACTGGAGTAGGGGACACTTGTGCTGAATTGTAAAGGCTGAGTTGAGATTAATGAGATGGGGAGCAAGTCTCAGAGACATGCAAGAATACCACTCACTCACAAAGTCACAATAAAGAGCTGCCAGTGGCTAGGGCAGAGCAAGGGGTTCATGGCGGCAGTGGACAGAGACAAGACCCTAAAGGAACCAGCCTGCCAGACTTTTCACCACTGTTGTCTCCATCAATATTTCTGTGAATGTACGCAAAATGTAGTAAAATCCCTAGCAACTGGAAAATAATCCTAAGAGCCAGACTATGAAATTGTGAAAGTCTAGAGCAACCAAATAAAAGGAAAAATTTGGCCTAAAACCATTGCTCACATTTGTATAGAACTATACTGCTAAAAAGAATGCTAAGAGACTCCTTTGTATAGAATTGTTAGCTAAGTATAACTACCTAATCATTTGTGAATAAATTGAAATGAGCTATCTTGGGAAAGAATAGAAATGTCACTATTCTTTAACCACAGATTCCATCTTAGATATGGGGCTTTGAAGCAGGTATTTCAAGCTCTTTGAAGATTTTTTAGTGTTATTGTTCTAATCCACATTATTTTTTTAAGTCAAAATCTCAGGAATGTTGTGCCTATCAAATATAACTATCTTCTGTTGCATTTTCTATATATGCCACAAATATTAACTTTAAAGAAAGTGAAATGTAATGAATAGATTTTTGACCGCATTAAACCAATCGAAGAATTCCATAAGTAGCAAAATGAAAGATTTTTCCATAGAAATATAATTAAAATTTATTATCAATATAAGCAAGGAACATATCTCCCTGTTATTTGAATAGTACGTGCTAAAAGCGGAAATTAAGTTCAATAAAAGTCTATTAATTGAGACTATGATAAAGCAAAGATTTGGCTTTCTATGCATTAGCATGGTATATAAAATAAGAATTTTCCAGGACTTAATATAAACAAGGTTTCCAGAGTAATATTGTTTAAAATCACCAATCATATTTTTCTCTATGTTAAACCTGAGGTTTGCCCATTAATTATAAAATATTGTTGAGTGTCACAGCATACTAAAAAGAATACAGGCTTTGGAGCCAGATAACCTAGACCTGAATTCTGGTACTACCGCTTACTAGCTATGTCATTTGGACCATCTTATTTGTCTCAGCCTCAGTTTCCTGATCTTACCACCATCTTCCTCACAAAGGTTTTATGAGGTCTAACGAAAATGGTGTGTACAGCAGCAAGCAGGTTACCTGGCACAAGATGAAAGCATTCTACAGATATTATTAGTTCCCTTCAACTATAGTCTTCTGTACAAACAAAACTTAGTGGCTTAACACAAATATTTAGTATTTCTCACATTTCTGTGGGTTATCTGGGTAGTTCTGCTTTGGGTGGAATTGCTAGGCTAGGCACTGGGATTGCTGGAAGATCCAAAATGGCCTCACTCATTTGGCTGACATTTGGTATTAGTCAGCCAGGGCTGTTGCTTAGGCCACCTCAGTCCTTCTCTACATGGCCTTTCTCTGTCACTCAGGCATCTCACAGCATGGCGGCTGGGTTCAAAGAGGGAGCATTTCAGTAGCAATAGGCAGTGGAAGCTGTCAGTTCTCTTAAGGTCTAGTTCCAGAAGACCTAGAATGTCACTTTGTCTACATCCTACTGGTCAAAGCTAGTCTAGATTCAAGGAAAGGGAAATAAGCTCCATCTCTTAACGTGAAGAGTGGCAAGTATACTTGTAGGAGAAGTATTTGTGGGGGACAATCTTTGGAAACTAGCTACTTTAGTCTACCCTCTGGCCACAAATATTCACATCCTTCCAGTGTGCAAAATATACTCACTCTTCAGAGCTCCTAAAATCTCGTACTTTTATGGCATCAGGTCAAAGTCCGGGACTTTGTCACTTAAATAAGGTCCAGGAGCAACTGAAGCTCTTCAAGGGTGGTCTCTCAAGTGCAGCCCTTATTTGCAAAGACCGGTGAACTAAAAAGAAAAATTATCTGTCCCACCTGCATCCAGCAATACCATGGTGAAAAAGGGACAGGATAACCGCAATAGACACCTCCATTCAAAAAGAGAGGAATAGATATGATCCAGCAATACCACTCCTAGGCATATATCCAGAGAAAACTCTAATTTGAAAAGACACATGCACCCCAATGTTCACAGCAGCGCTACTCACAATAGCCAAGACATGGAAGTAACCTAAGTGTCCATCAACAGATGAATGGATGAAGAAGATGTGGTATATATATATATAATGGAATATTACTCAGCCATAAAAAAAAAGAAATATTGCCATTTGCAGCAACATGGATGGACCTAGAGATTATCATACTGAGTGAAGTAAGTCAGACAGAGAAAGACAAATATTATATCACTTACATGTGGAATCTAAAAAAAATAATACAAATCAACTGATTTACAAAACAGATTTGCAGACATAGAAAACAAACTTATGGTTACCAAAGGGAAAAGGGAGTGGGAGAGGGATAAATTAGGAGTTTGGAATTAGCAGATACAAAATACTATACATAAAATAGATAATAAGGTCCGACTGTATAGCACAGGGAACTATATTCAATATCCTGTAATAAACCATAATGGAAAAGAATGTGAAAAAGAATATGTGTGTACATGTGTGTACATATATATTATCTATCTATATAATTGAATCACTTTACTATATACCAGAAACTAACACAATGTTGTAAATCAAATATACTTCAATTTAAAAAAAATTTTTTTAAGGGGTGGGAGGGATAGAAGGTACATAGCAGTCACCAGACCATAGTAATTCTGAAATTAGGCCAAGCACATACTATCATTTCCTCCAACTCTGAGATCAGAGAATGTGCCTTAATTAAGGCCCAGTTCCACGTGCTGGGAGTATCAGATTCTCTAGGCCCTTGGCTCTGCCCTCTGAGTCATTCTTCACTTTCCATAAGAAATGGTCCAGGGACTTCCCTGGTGGCGCAGTGGTTGAGAATCCGCCTGCCAATGCAGTAGACACGGGTTCGATCCCTGGTCCAGGAAGATCCCACATGCTGTGGAACAGCTAAGCCCCTGCACCACAACTACTGAGCCTGCGCTCTAGAGCCCTCGAGCCACAACTACTGAGCCCATGCGCCGCAACTACTGAAGCCTGCATGCTCTAGCGCCCGTGTGCCTCAACTACTGAGCCCACATGCTGCAGCTGCTGAAGCCCGCGCACCTAGAGCCCATGTTCTGCAACAAGAGAAACCACTGCAATGAGAAGCCCGTGCACCGCAACGAAGAGTAGCCCCCACTCGCCACAACTAGAGAAAGCCTGTGTGTAGCAATGAAGACCCAATGCAGCCAAAAAAAAAAAAAAGAAACGGTCCATGTTTGCAACTGAGTAGCAGTCTCTGCTTGCTTCTTGTCCAGAGGAAGTTGTGGGCTCAGAGGCCTCTTTTGTTTTTACACTATCTCTGTCCCTTCATGCCATGCTTATATAATTCCTTTTTAAAAATCTTTAGGGGCTTCCAGTGTATGAAATTTTAATCCACTCTATTCGATAAAAGCCACACCCTCAAATCTCTGTGAGACAGGCCCCCTCTATCTTGGATTTAGAGTCAGGTGCTATGGGACAATGCCTTTAAGATTCTCAGGGGTCCTTTTGTTTAGCAAAGAAAATCCAAGAGGTGTGCACTTAAAATTCTTAGAAGCTCTATCATCTAGCTGGCAGCACCTTGGATTTGATTCTTGCCAGCAAAGTCCTGGCTGGGACTCTATATTCCTGTTTCATCATATGCAGCTTAGAGAAACCAACTGGTACTTGCAATATTCTGCCTGCAAATCTCCTAAGCCATATTGACAAGTTCATGAGGTATGTTTTCTATCTTGTATTGATGTATTACTACAGTCAACAGGTTGCCAGACTTTCCACCACTACTTAACAGGGGTTGCCTTTTCCCCAGTATCCAATAACATTGTTATCACCCTCCTTCCAACTTCATTTACAGTCTCCTCAAAGCCCTTCTGGCCTCTGCCCTCCAGCTGGTCCCAAAGCCAATGCCACATGTTTTTAGCTTTTTATTACCATAGCACCTCACTTCCAGATTCCAATTTCTGTCGTAGTTTTCTATTGTTATATATATATTTTTTAATTAATTATTTATTTATTTATTTATTTATTTTTGGCTGTGTTGGGTCTTCGTTTCTGTGCGTGGGCTTTCTCAATTTGTGGCAAGTGGGGGCCACTCTTCATCGCGGTGCGCGGGCCTCTCACTGTCGCGGCCTCTCTTGTTGAGGAGCACAAGCTCCAGACGCGCGGGCTCAGTAGTTGTGGCTCACGGGCCTAGTTGCTCCGTGGCATGTGGGATCTTCCCAGACCAGGGCTCGAACCCGTGTCCCCTGCATTGGCAGGCAGATTCTCAACCACTGCGCCACCAGGGAAGCCCTCTATTGTTATATTAAAAAAAAAAAAAAAACAGCCCCAAACTTAGTGACTTCAAATGACTGCAGTCATAGTGGTTGGATCTATAACATACACATGCTTTTTTACTCACATGTTTGGTTCCTCAGTGCTCTTCCTGTGGCCTCTGTCTCCACATGATATCTCATCCTCCAGGGTCACCATATGAGGCAGACATCTCTCCAGCAGGATAGTCTGGACTTCTTACATGATGGCTCAGGGTTCCAAGGTTCAGGAGGTGAAGTGCCAGCTCTCTTAACCTGCGCGCTTGGAAGTCCCGGAAAGCCACTTCTGTTGTGTTCTGTTGGGTAGAGCAAGCCACAAGACCAGCGCAGATGGAAGGGGAGTGGAAATAAACTCCATGTTATGAACTGAATGTTTGCATCCCCCTAAAAATTCATGTGTTGAAATCTAGTCCACAGTGTGATGGTATTAGGAGGTGGGGCCTCTGGGAGGTAACTAGGTTATGAGGATGGAGCCCTCCTGAATGAGTTTAGTGCTCTTCTAAGAAGAGGCCAGAGAGCTAGCTCTCTCTTCCTGCCATGTGGGGAGGATACCACATGAAGTCAGCCATCTACAACCTGGAAGAGGGCTCTCACCAGGACCCAAACATGCTGCCACCCTGATCTCAGGACTTCCTGCCTCCAGAACTATGAGAGAGAAATTAGTTTGTGCAGTTTTGCTATGGCAGCCCGATCTAAGAAATGACTAAGCTAAGAAGTGACTACGCTTCTCTTCTAAAGATGAGGAACAAAATGTGCATTCAGGGAGGGGAGGAACTGTTGGGGCTCAATTTTAGCCCCCAATTTTATCACAACAGTTAAGCCTAGCGCTGCCTTGTTTAGAGTAAATTGCAGGAAGTCTGGGTTCTGACTCCTTATATGTTGGTGCATGTAAGTGTGGAGGTAGATCTCTGACTAGAACAAGCGCTGCCACTCTCACCCTCAAACCCTGATTCAGGTCATCGGGGAATGTTATGCCAGACATTAGAAGATTGCCGAGTTCCCCCTCCCTTTTTCTCTTTCCTTCCTTCCCTCTTTTTCTTTCTTTTTTCTCTTTCCTGTTTTTTTTTCTTAAAGAGGCCATGATCTTGGTAAAGAAGTTAATCTTGCTTCTAAGTCAAATTAATGATATTTCCTTTGACTCAATCACCTGCTTTTCTTGACTTATAAAATGCTATTTCAATCAATTACTATTTGACTGGTTTTCCCAAAGCAGTATAAGAGAGTGTGTCAAGTAGTATATTACTTATTACTGGTAGATTCCACTCCTGGCTGTTTGACTTACAGACTAGAGACTCAGACTCACCACTAAGAGTTCAGTATGTGTAATGAGACTTTTAAACAATGGGCATAAATAAGAAATGTTCAATGCATGCAGTAATCTTAAATTCAAACAAAAAGGAAATAAGACCAAATGATTAAAAGATTAAGTTTGACTCTATTTTTTAAAATCTTAAATCAGATAACTTCATAGCTTAAGGATGATAGACAAGTATAGCAAGGCAAAATAAACTAGCCATGGGGCAGAAAATTGTAGTAAATGGTTTATTTCTATGTAGCATGTCCACTGTGTCATATAGACCTTACTTTAGTCTCTAGTAGCTTTATTCACTTTATTTTTTTGTTGAGATATAATTCACATACCATAAAATTCACCTTTTAAGATGTACAACTCAGTGTTTTTTAGTATATTCACAATGTACAACTATTACCACAATCGAATTCTAGAATATTTTCATCACCCCCAAAAGAAACCCTATACCCATTAGCATATACCCATTGGCTCTTTGTGTCTGGCTTCTTTCTTAGCAGTACCATATATCAGTAATTCATTACTTTTTATGGTCAAATGGTATATAATTATACGGATAATATCACATTTTATTTAGTCATACATCAGTTAATAGACAATTGGGTTTTCACTTCTTGACTATTACGAATAATACTATGAACATTTGTGTACAGCTTTATTCACTTTAAAGATTCCTATAGAATATCCTAAATGAACAAGGTTAATGCTTTTTCATTTTTTAGTTTTTATTTTAATATTATAGAGAGTTTGGAAAAGAAAGCTGTCTAAAAGAAAACTGATTTCTGAAGGGAGAAATTAGGGCAAATAATGAATAGTTAGATAAAGTGCAGAGTGTGAAGTTAGAAATTACAGGTCCACTTTACTAATCAAACTCATAACCCCAGGAGGATGACAAGAACATAAAAGAGAATTCAAGCTGTTTTTCAAGGGTAGGGGGGATTTATATAACAAAACTTAAATAAAAGTTCTCTGGTTTCAAGATTTACAGGAACTATAAACCAAATAAAATTGCTTTATTATGAAGATTTAGGCAAAGAATTCTTTCTAGCTAGTTATTTAACATCGAAAAAGGCAGAGTGCTTACTTCTCCTGTCCTGTTTCTTGTTTTGAGGGTGTTTTTGTTTTTACATATAATTAATGGTCCCCAGATGTACTTGTTTTTCAGAGCTCTATCTTTTCACTTTCGTCTTCCTTAGGGAACAGAGGTTTCCAATATTCCCCAAGCCCAAAGTTTAAAAAAGAGCAAACAACAGAGCCATGTTGACAGCATTTTTAGGAAATTTTCCTTTTGGGTCTAATATCAAACTCTCCTGTATAATCTCAGCACACATCTCCACTCACTAACACTGACTTCAGGACCCTGTCGCTACCTAAAGCTTCTCTTTCCCCTGAAATTTTTCATTAGAAGCCTCTTTGTTTTCACCACCGCTTCCTTTCCACCTGCACTTCACGTGTCCTCTCTTTCATTAAACCAGCTCTTCAGCCTTATCTCTACCTCAAACGTCCTAAGTTGTCAGACTTCTAGCCTCTCGCGGTTCCTTTTCTCTCCCCTGGCCTGGATCCCAAAATATCAGCCACTCTCTCACCAGCCCCCGCAGTTCCCTCAGCCTGGGACTTTGGCCTCGTCATCTCTCTCAGCCGTCCAAACAGAAATCCACCTCATTCAATTTCTCTGTTCCAGGACTACTATCCTCCGGCCCCTCCACGCTCCTGTGAAAGCCATGCACTCCACTGAGTATAGCTCAGAAATTATTTTATTCCCTTTCTATTCACGGTGGTCACTCCAAATCTTTATTATTCTCCTCAAGTCCCAGACTTTATCCACCATCCTCTTAACAGAAGCAGAAACAAAAGCAAAAACAGAGGCATCAGGCAGGGACTCCTTTAATGCCCCTCCCTCTGTTAAGCTCTCTGAATCGTTCCTCATTCTTACATCTTTCTTCTTTTCTTCACTGACCTCTTTCTCCATGCCTTTTGTGCCCTTGGTCTGCCTTCAAGACCTCATCCTGTCCACTTGCTCATAACAGCTTCAGGTTCTTCCACACCATCTCCTCCCCTGCAGTCTCTACATAGCACCCTGAAAACCTCCTTCCAGCTTCCTCGTCTCTCTGGATTCACCCTTAACTTCCTAATTAGTTTTCTTGCCTTCAAACACTTTCCCTCTTTACAATCCAATCCCCAGTGCAGACAGAGCCTCCAAAAACACAAATATGGTTGTGCCATTTCCATAATCTAAAATTTTTGGGCTTCCCCGGTGGCGCAGTGGTTAAGAATCTGCCTGCCAATGCAGGGGACACAGGTTCGAGCCCTGGTCCAGGAAGATCCCACATGCCACGGAGCAGCTAAGCCCATGCGCCACAACTACTGGGCCTGCACTCTAGAGCCCACGAGCCACAACTACTGAGCCTGTGTGCCACAACTACTGAAGCCCATGCACCTAGAGCCCGTGCTCCACAACAAGAGAAACAACTGCAATGAGAAGCCCGTGCACCACAACGAAGAGCAGCCCCCGGCTCCCCGCAACTAGAGAAAGCCCATGCACAGCAACAAAGACCCAATGCAACCAAAAAATAATAAATAAATAAATTTTTAAAAAATAAAATAAAATAAAATTTTCCATGGATTCTCATAGTCTCCAGGCTAAAATCCGAACTCCACAGCCTGGTAGACAAGACCCTTCATCCTGTGAGCCCCATCTACCTCTCCAGCTGCATCTCTCCCCACTCCCCAAAGAGCACGTTACACATCTGCTATAGCAAACACCCAGTCATCATCATATACTTTTCATGTCGTCATGCCCCTGCCTAGATTGCTCTCTGTTATGGGATGAATGTGTCCCTCCTCCCAAATTCATGTGTTGAAGTCCTAACCTCTAGTACCCCAGAACTGACTCTTTGGAGACAGGGCCTTTAAAGAGGTAATTAAGGTAAACTGAGATCAGATGGGTGCTCCCTAATCCAAAATGACTGGTGTCCATGTAAGAAGAAGAGATTAGGACACAGACAAACAGGGAAGGCCATACGAAGGCACAGAAAGATGGCCACCTACAACCCAAGGAGAGAGATCCTCAGAAAAAAACCAACCCTGCTGATATCTTAATCTTGGACTTCTAGCCTCCAGAACTGTGAAGAAATTAATTTCTGTTGTTTAAGCCACCCAGTCTGTGGTACTTTGTTATCACAGCCCAAACAAACTAATATACTTCCTATGTACTCTTCCAGAATCTCCTTCTAAATACCTACTGTTTAGGCCACCTACTGCCTCCTTCAAACTTTGTGAATCCCATTTCTTCTCTAAGACACTTTTCTTATTAGCACACAGCCCCTCCTACCTTGAGCTCCATTCCTCCAGGGAGTCCTGAGCTACCTACAGGCTCCATTACATTGTCACCCTCATCAGTTGTCAAGGTTCTATATGCCTCAGTTGCTTCTTTAATGCAGAAATAGTGAGAGTAGCATCTATATTACCATGTGATCAAACTCTAGACATGAAATATTAGGAACAGATATTTCTTTTCAGAGACACCAGTAGCCTTAGAAACCATCATAATTTCACATCCATATGAAAATTTCTCAGTATCTTCTAGTAGACCAACAACCTGACGTGATCTGAAAGTATATTGTGTCACACGGATACTTGTTCAAGAAGTTTCCGTGTATTTTAAAGATTCTTGCCATGTACAATTAATGACATTTAATACTTTTTAACATTGAGCTTTTCAGATCTTACCTGTAGTATTTATGCCACCTAAACGTGTGTTTTAAAGCATGGGGGTAAAGGATATGGGGGAATTTTACGTAAGGAAACAGGTAGTTGTGGAGTGTTGCTTTTTAAAGACACCCCCAAAAAAGAGTAATCCTTGAAGATGTGAAATAGGTTACAACCTTTGCCAGACCAGCTGGAGTTCTTACAAGACTGCAAAAGGCATCTTCCTTTAAAGATGGCACTTTCTGCAGTAACGATGGAGACAGAATCTGGCTGCATGCTATCCGAGGTCAAAGGAGTAGAGAGAAAGGAGCAATGACATGTGTCTATATCCTCACTCATTAGAGCCAGGAAGAGCATCTTAGGCAGGCAGACAACAAAAGAGACTACAGGAAGATCACCTCTATCATGATGAAGGCCCTGGGAGAACTGTGTGCTTGCCATATAGTTTTAGGTTGGAGTCATCTCAGTAAGGCTTTCTTCAAGCACTTTTCAGGGTTATTGTATGACTATCCAGCTTTATTATGACTCAGTTCTAACATTTTAAAGGAAATGGAAATGTGGTAAACACTTCAGGTGCAGAATTTAAGGGCAGAAATTGTATTTTGTAGGTAGAAGATAACACCTCCAAAAATCTAGTCTGAAAAAACAAACAAAAAAAGACAGCCCAGGGAATTATGGAGGAAGAGTCACCACAGACAGTATAATGCACGGAAGACTCCATAGTCTCATTTTCATTGCTGCCAGATGCTCTGCAGCAATAAACGAAGAGAGTCCCATTTCTTGGATGGTACCTTCCTCACTGATTGCTTAAGTCACTATTCTTAACTTCTAGAAAAAATCACAGTCAAAATCTAATCTGGTCCAGTTTGCAGTAGCTCTATTTCCTTGTCTGTTTCCAACTTTTCCTTATCCATCTTCCATCCTGTATAGACAGTGACTTCAGCAATAGGAGAGCTCATTGGCCAAGAAATGGAACAGCTCCCAGGGCTTTTTTCCAGTGATGGGAATGAAATTGTAGGAAAGTGCTCCTTCCTGCTCTGAGGTTATCAGTGTCAGATTCCTCTCTTTCCCACCGTTTCTGGCTCTTACTCACGATCAAAAGGTATCTTATCTCAGGTGCACTGAAGTCCCACTTTAACCCCTAATTGCCAGAGGCATAGTAGCTAATTTTTAGGTGTGAGGGAAGGAAGGATATCTGGGGCAAAGGTACCAAACAATGGTACTACCTACCAACTTTTCACGTCATCTTACGTTCTGCACATTTTCCCATCCTGTTGATCATTTTATACTGTGTTTGTGGAAAAGACCCTGGGCTCCAAATCTGAGTTTAAAGTTTAACTTTGCTTCTTCACTCTTCCATTGTACTAAGCACCCTAATTGCTGCCTTGCTGTAGGTTCCTGGTGGTTAAGAACAGCAGTCTCACATCTGCACTACTCGTTCTGTTATTATGACATTCAGACGAGGTGATGTATGTGAAAGCTCTCTGTGAATTCTAAATCATTATGGAAATATTAATAGTCATTTTTATTGTCATTGTTCTAACATTTCGAATACACTGGGGAAAAGTGCGCTGCAATTCATTCCTTTCTTCACTCATTCAACAAACTGTTGACCTTAGAGATGGAGAGGTAAATATAGATATATATAGATATAGATATAGATATATACACACACACACACACACACACACACACACATACATACATACCATTTCTTCACTTTTACTTTGTCCAAAAAAGCTGTTTAAATACTTTACATAATTTATCTCATTTAATTCTCACAAAAACTCTTTAAGGTAGGCTATGAGGTAGGTATTATTATCCCTATTTGCGTAGGAGGAACTTTTGGCTTCTATACATGTATAGCTCAAGATCTCATAACTTTTAAGTGGTAGAACTGGTTCTTAGCCCAGGCTTTAAAAAGGTAATTTATTTTTATTGGGGTAAAATATATACAACCTAAAATTTACCATTTTAACCATTTTAAGTGTACAATTCAGTGGCATTAAGTACATTCACATTGTTGTGCAACCATCACCACTATTGATCACTAGGACTTTTTCATCTTCCCAAACTGCAACTTTTTAGCACCGACTCCCCATTTCCCCTTCCTCCCATCTCCTAGTAACCACTGTTCTACTTTTTGTCTCTGTGAATTTGACTATTCTAGGTACTTCATGTAAGTAGTATCATATAATACTTGTCCTTTTATGTCTGGCTTATTTCACTTAGCATGTTTTCAAAATTCATCCATGTTGTAGCATGTATCAGAATTTCATTCTTTTTTAAGGCTGAATAATATGGCTTTGAATGTATACCATATTTTGTTTATCCATGCATTGCTTGATGGACATTTAGCTCATGTCTTTTGAATGACAAACATCTTAACCACTAAACCAAGCCCAATTTTTATTTTAATAGCTATTACGTTGTCAAAATATACTAAAAGCTAAACTGTTGCCCTTAAGATTTTACTCTGGGTGATTCTAGGAATCATTTAATTTCCCTAGCATAATTAGACGTTAATAGGATTTCCTGCCTAATGTAATAGTACCAACTCAGATTATCAAGGATGATAGAAAAAGATACCTGCATGAATTGTGTCATTCTAAAATTAGAATTTATTTTGAAGAATTACTTTTCTCATTTCAAAATTAAAAATCTATTCTTTAAAAACACTGATAAGAGAAAAAAAAATCTATTCTTTTAGCAAAAATGACCGTTGGTTCTGATCACCAATTCTAATCCAATATAGTGAGAAACTTTTTAAGTTTAAAGAAAAATAATCCAATGGCAGTATCTTAACTTAGCCTGGTGTGAATTTACCAGAGCACAGGGTTGCTCTCTTGTTGTGTTTATCTATCCATAGGAGATCCTAACCCAGATGGTATTCCACTTATGATTTGGGAGACATCTAACAACATCATCTGAAAAATTATACATTGGTTTTTCAGAAATAAATCTTAATGTTTTTTAAACAGCTAGATTGAGGTATAAATGACATACAATGAATTATGTATACTTAAAGTGTACAACTTGACAAGCTTTGACATATGTATATATCCATTCACTGTCATGCATGTGGATATCCAAACATCCCAACACCATTTTTTGGAAAGATTATCCTTTTTTCACTGAATTACCTCTATACCTTTGTCAAAATATCATTTGTTCATATACATGTGGCCTATTTCTGGACTCTCTATTCTTTTTCATTGATCTGTTTGTCTATCTTTGTGGCAATATACCTCACTGTCTTGGTTACTGAAGCTTTACAAAGTCTTAAAACCGGATAGAGGGGACCTCCCTGGTGGAGCAGTGGTTAAGAACCCACCTGCCAATGCAGGGGACACGGGTTCGAGCCCTGGTCTGGGAAGATCCCACATGCCGCAGAGCAACTAAGCCCATGTGCCACAACTACTGAGCCTGCGCTCTAGAGCCCGAGAGCCACAACTACTGAGCCCACGTGCTGCAACTACTGACGCCCACGCGCCTAGACCCCGTGCCCCGCAACAAGAGAAGCCACCGCAATGAGAAGCACGTGCACCACAACAAAGAGTAGCCCCCCCCTCACTCACCGCAGCTAGAGAAAGCCCTCGCACAGGAATGCAGCCAAAAATAAACAATAAATAAAATAAATAAATTTTTTAAAAAACAACCAGATAGAGTTAGTTCTCCAACTTTGTTCTCCTTTTTCAGTTCTTTTGGTTATGTTAAATCCTTTGCATTTCCATATGAATTTTAGAATCAGTTTGTCAATTTCTATAAAACAGCCTGCTGAGTTTTTTACTGGGATTGCATTGAATGTATAGATCAATTTGGGGAGAACAGATGTCTTAACAATATTGAGTCTTCAACCCCATGAACAAAATATAGCTCTCCTTTTATTTAAGCCTTCTTTCATTTCTCTCAGCAATGTTATGTAGTTTTTAGTGTACAGGTCCTGTGCATCTTTAATCAGAAAATTATTTCATATTTTCAATGCTATTGTAAATGTTCTTTTCTTAAGAAATTGGGTCTTTGGACTGTATTAATTCATCTTTAACTATTGAATATTTGCATATACTAGAATATGGCTGTCTGTTTTGAGTATACAAATGTTTTAATGTAAAGAATCTGTAAAACTTACCATACTTCCAGTTCTGTTTCTTATTGACTAGGAGTAGAATAAGTAGTCTTTGTGGAAAGGCTTCATCCAAATAGCTAAGCATTTCAGTCCTTATTTATGGTTATTCCTTCCCAGCTACAAAGAAAACATGCTTCTCTCTCTAACTTTCTAATTAGGAAACCCATGAAAAATATATATATTCAAGTTGCAATTTTGGAGCCAAGTTCTATTTTTCTGGTGAATGAAAACATTTCCAGCTTTCTGCCACGATCCTGGAAGGTGCTTAACAAATATTTGTTTTGAAGGAATGAATAGTTAGCATATGGGGCACAGAGGCTCTCTGGGAAGATGCTTTCTGCAGTTGAAGGAGTCAGGATCTTTCATCTAAGCTCTGCCTGGGTTTTATAATTTCACTCAACTTGTTTGTACTCACTACTTTGTATTTATTTCAAAGAACTTTTACAGTGTGTCCCTTGAGGATGCTTAAATGTGGATGGATGGGAAGGAGCCAGTAGAGGTGTGTTGGTTAAAGTTGAGAACAGGAAAAAGCAGTCATAGTATAAGTGAATTCTTTGAAAAATCAGAAGAGAATAGAGTCCAGGGCACAGACCGAGGGTTGGCCTTACACGGGAGCAGGGTATATATGCCTCTTCCTCTGAAACTGGAGGAATAAAGGTTACAGTGTAGGCTGAAGGGGTGTTGCCAAGACATTGAGGGAGTTGGGTGTGATGGCACCCACCTCCTCTGAGAGTGAGAGGTGGAGCAGTAAGAAAGGAGAACAGGAAGGTGTAGTAGGAGGACCCTAGTAAAGAATCATATTCTAGGGCTTCCCTGGTGGCGCAGTGGTTGAGAATCTGCCTGCTAATGCAGGGGACACAGGTTTGAGCCCCGGTCTGGGAAGATCCCACATGCCGCGGAGCAACTAGGTCCGTGAGCCACAATTACTGAGCCTGCGCGTCTGGAGCCTGTGCTCCGCAACGAGAGGCCACGATAGTGAGAGGCCACGATAGTGAGAGGCCCGCGCACCGAGATGAAGAGTGGCCCCCGCTTGCCATAACTAGAGAAAGCCCTCGCACAGAAACGAAGACCCAACACAGTCCAAAATAAATCAATAAATAAATAAATCAAAATCAGCATCTAAAAAAAAAAAAGAATCATATTCTAGATCATCTCCCATTAATGATAACTATATCTTTAGGCTACAAAATTATTCCTTTTCTACCCTCCCCTCAACAATCACCCCCCAAAACTTTGCCAAACCCTTTCCAAACCCTTGCTAGCGCCACTGAGGACCCAGTGATGTCAGAGACAATGAATAAATGAATGAAAAACTCATCTTTTAAGAAAAAAAATTGTATGTATATAAGCATTGTGATTTTTCTGATGATTTCCAGTTACGTTGTAAGATCATAAGAATTAAGTATTAGGAATCATTTTTGTTCCTATGATTTTAAGCACAAACCAATATAATAATTCCATTAGTAGTTTAAAATTTCAGTATTACTTTCTATCAAATCTTTAGCACTTTGAAACTCAAAGGTGAGAAACAGTTTCATTATCTAGACTCTCCTCTACCAGTGATAAGTGGTTGATAACCACTGATGTCAGCCATAAAATTACTCTTATTTCATCTATTCTAAGATGCATATTTTTTCACATTTTAATAGCTCAGAAATCAAAGGGTATCTTACAGTTGAAGACATCTTCCAATTATAATTGGAAGTATTTTTTTTAAATACACCAAATATAGGTGCCCCTTATGACCGATAGCACCATAGATTCCATGAAATAGACCTTTTTTAAAAAAATTAATTTATTATTTATTTTTGGCTGCATTGGGTCTTTGTTGCCATGCACAAGCTTCTCATTGCAGTGGCTTCTCTTGTTGTGGAGCACGGGCTCTAGGCGCACAGGCTTCAGTAGTTGTGGCTTGCAGGCTTAGTTGCTCCACAGCATGTGGGATTTTCCTGGACCAGGGCTCGAACCCGTGTCCCCTGCATTGGCAGGCAAGTTCTTAACCACTGCACCACCAGGGAAGCCCCATGAAATAGACCTTTTTTCTCTCCACTCCCTTACTCCTTTCTAAGACTGACAGGAAAAAAAAAATAAAAGGTTTGATGCAGTCACTCTTTTTGAGGGACTGATGGTTAAGAATGTTACCTATCCCCAAAGTATTTATGTTTAAAAAGAGATGGTTGAGATAAGAGAATGACTCTATCTTATCCTATGAGACTAAAGGAGACTTCAATTAGGGAAGGCCTTTGGGGACCCTCAGATCTACCATGTTGGCAACTCTCCGCTCCTCTGAGATGGTTCTGTCTTTACCTCCTAAAAATTAGATAAACTTGTGAGCAAAATGAGGCCTAGGTTTTTGCCTATAGAATAAATAAATGCAACCCCAAAATTCCTTGGGGAGTACAAGTATTCCACCCAAACAAATCTTTTAAAGGGTCTGGTTTGGGGAATTGTTGGTCTCCAAAAATACCTTCTCATCAGGGTACGCCATCTCCTTCTCTTTCCAGAAACTCCACTACAGTCTTTGGGTAGTATTTTTTAAATAATAATGTAATAATTTTTTAAAAGGAGCAACATGCCCAGAGGGTCTTATTTAAAAGATGTGCATTTTCTGAAGGAAAAGGATAAAAGCTTGAAGCAATATTTCTCAAATAGTATGCTCTAGCCAACTGCATCAGAATCACCTGGGAAGCTAGCTAAAATACAGATTCATAGGTCCATGTTAGGGAATGAGCCACAGAAAATAGCATTTTTAATAGGCTGATTCATACCTGTATGGAAATTAGCAATCTTAGACCTCTTTAGAGAAGTTCATTATCTTACAAGAAGTTTTGTCTGGCAAAAAGAGCCTGGCACATAATTACCATAAGTAAATGGCAGGGGCTTGTATTAATTATCTATTGCCACATAGAAAATCACCCCCAGGGAGTTCCCTGGTGGCCTAGTGGTTAGGATTCCAGACTTTCACTGCCATGACCCAGGTTCAATCCCTGGTCGGGGAGCTGAGATCCCACAAGCCACATGACGTGGCCAAAGAAAAATCACTGCCAAATTTAGCAGCTTAAACAATGAACATTTATTACCTCACAGTTTCTGTGGGTCAGGAATTTGGAAGAGGTTTAGCTGAGGGAGTCTGGCTCAGGGACTCTAACGAGGTTGCATTCAAGACAGAATTGCATTCAAGACGGCCCTGGCAACAGGCATCTGACGGCCGACTGGGACAAGAGGATGGTTTACCCGCATGGTTCTTGATAGTGACCTCTTTTTATTCCTGTTGGCTGCTGTTTGGAAGGCTCAGTTTCTCAACCAATGGGCCTCTCCATAGGATTGTTTGAATGCCCTCTTGAGATTACCTCATGAGATGGCCCGTGCTTTCCCCTGAGTGAATGATTCAAGAGAGAGCAAGGAGGAAAACTTAATGCCTTTTATGACCTAGTCCCCAACATCATGCCCCATTATTTTCATCATATTCTATTTGTCACTAAGTCCAGCCTAGTATCAAGGAGAGGAGAATTAAGCGCCAGCTCTTGAAGGGAAGAATACCAAAGAATCTGTGGACATGTCTTTAAATTACTACAGTGCTAATATTTCTTTATGGTAGTACAGAGAGCAGATCTGTGTGAAAGGGCGCCTTGGTTTAACTTCCCCAGAAATGCCCACAGCTTCCCACCCATTTTTTAGGGGGAGACTGGCAAAGAACCCAACCCTACAGAGGCAGTTTTATGCCAGACATGACTTGCTTTTCTAATTGTGGACGGGAAGTGAACCCCCCCTATACTCTCTTCCCCTGCAAACAGGCTTTGGCTCAGCTAGTGGTTAAAATAGCTCAACAACCTGCAATCATAAATGTTATAGAGCTATAGGAAGAGAGAAAAAGCTTGAAGTGGGTGTTATTTTCTCCCTCTGTGGTACCACATAGCAATGGAAATGCCAAGCAGAATTGCCACAACTACGCTGAGACATAGCCCGTGGACCTGTCCATCTGGAGGACAGCACTCCATAAAACCAACAGGGATATGATAATTGACAACTTGCCTTTTAATAACAAATCCTTCATTTTATAAAAATGTGGATTCTAACATTCCTTTAAGTAACCAGCGCTATTAACACACTTAAACTATTTATTTTAAAATTTGATCTACAGGGATGCCTGAGACCTCTGCAGAACTCTAGAAGCCTGTCAAAGTTATACAGCTTCCAAAAGCATTTAATTTACAACCAGCAAGTGGTTTAAGCAGTGGAAGCATTGGGCTGATTCCAGGGCTGCCTTAGCTAACAATTTGAAGGGAAATTGAGTATATTACAAGACAGAATCAAATTCTGATCTTTCTTTGAAAGTCTATTGTCTGTTTTATCAAAGACATTCGATATTGACACAGTGCAGGCTATTGAGTCTCAATAAAATCTATTCTTCACTTTCTTTTACCTCATCTGCAGACTGTTGACATTTTCTTTTATTTCACCACCGATGTTTTTCTTTTACATTGGAGATTTTAGCACTGATGTTGTAATTGCTTATCACACAGCTGGCCCTGTTATGATGTTCTTGTGAATGTCCCTTCAGTTTCCTGATGGTCCTGTGATCCAATCTACAATCCATTTAAAAACAAAACATTCATGTGCCATTTTATGCTGTGGCTCTTTTGGAGTTCTAGTTCAGCTTCATTAATATTGATGCTGTCTGTCTCCTTGCTTATTTCAGAAGATTCTGAAATTAATCTTCAGAATTTGCTGTGATTTGTTGCTGTTTGGTACATCAGCCCCAGTACAGCTTGTCTCTTGTTAATTTTGTTTTTCTTTATTTTTACGCCTCTGCTATGACTGTTCTCCTACTTGTACTACTGGTGTGTGTCAGGTCCTTTATGGAATCCTGGTTTCGCCTCTGCCTTTCACTGTGATTTTCCATCATTAGGGACCTCTTGAATAAAAATGTAGCCCTTGTTTCTGACAGAGTCCATGTTCCTTTTCTTTTCTTTCTGTGTGATTTTCCATCATTATGGTTCTTAAATTTCTTGAATAATGATATATACTATGAACAAATGGACAGAGCAGTAATGCCTTCATCAGTGTTTTCTAAAATGTACCTGCAGCTTTTAGAGCACACAGTGCCAGAGCAGAATCTGTACTATGTAAGTAAAAGAATTTTTAAAATAGATTTTGTGGTCTGTTGGTGACAATGCTATGTTGCATTAATAATTCACATTCTTGCTTACAGCATCTGCTTGTTAGAATGGCAGTTCCACAGAAGCCAGGTTGGAGAATGGCCTTAGGTCTGAATGTCTTTGAGGAATATAGGTGCATTGCTATATCTGCTTTTTTTTCCCATAACATTTTCAAAGGCAGTCAGTATTTCCTTGATCAGGAATGCTAAGTTGGAAATTGCACAGATTTCAAAAATGAGGTAGATGCAGCCAAACTTTACTCATTTGAGTTATTTTTGTCTGCCAGGATGAGTAATTTCATTGACCATTTCTGAATAAAATAGCTCCATACTTCTCATTACAAATAGGCAAGGGAACATTGTAGGTGATAGGAGAACAGAATTTAAATTTAACAACTACAATTGACTAAAGCCAAGTCAATAAATGCCAAGAAATAAGAGAGTAAAGCTAAAATTATTGGCTGTCTAATCATTGCTGTAAAATGATGGAGAGAGAGTAATGCTAAAATAAGGTAATAAAATACACTGTTCACTATTGATTAAAAACTATCCTTGCTTCAGAATACCAGTTACCAACTGAAGAATTCAAAATCAACAAGCAGTTTGATCTTTGAAAATGCCCTATAAGAAACTACCAAGGGCTTTCCTGGTGGCACAGTGGTTAAGAATCTGCCTGCCAATGCAGGGGACACAGGTTCAAGCCTTGGTCCAGGAAGATCCCACATGCCGCGGAGCAGCTAAGACCGTGCACCACAACTACTGAGCCTGCTCTCTAGAGCCCACGAGCCACAACTACTGAGCCCACGTGCTACAACTACTGAAGCCCGTGCACCTAGAGCCCGTGCTCCACAACAAGAGAAACCACTGCAATGAGAAGCCTGCGCACTGCAATGAAGAGTAGCCCCAGCTCGCCACAACAAGAGAAAGCCTGCGTGCAGCAACAAAGACCCAATGCAGCCAAAAATAAATAAATAAAATAAATTTATAAAAAAAAAAGAAACTACCAAAACCTATACACAGCTGCTGTTTCAGAGAGTTTTATTTACAACTTTATGATGCACAAATGATTTCAAAGTTAAGCAGAAAATCTGGTGGTTTCCTTTAGATGAAAACCACTGTAACTTGGACATAAACCTAGAAATCAGAAATTTTGAGTTCTCAGTTTATTGTTAATACATTTCTTTAGAATTATATCAGTTCCTTTATCAATCCTTTCCATATTTTAAAATAGAAGGAAAAATGCCTAGAAAATGGAATAGAAATCCACATGCAAAATCTACATGCAAAATCCACATGAAGTTGGATCTCTATCTCACATGATATTCAAAAATTAATTGAAGATGGATCAGAGGGCTTCCCTGGTGGCGCAGTGGTTGAGAATCTGCCTGCCAATGCAGGGGACATGGGTTCGAGCCCTGGTCTGGGAAGATCCCACATGCCATGGAATGACTGGGCCCGTGAGCCACAATTACTGAGCCTACGCCTCTGGAGCCTGTGCTCCGCAACAAGAGAGGCCGCGATAGTGAGAGGCCCGCGCACCGTGATGAAGAGTGGCCCCTGCTTGCCGCAACTAGAGAAAGCCCTTGCACAGAAACGAAGACCCAACACAGCCATAAATAAATAAATAAATAAATAAAAAATCCTTCCAAAAAAAACATGCCTCACAAAGTAATATAATTGATGCTAATCTTAATTTTCTACCTAGGAATTTTTCACTTATTTGGAAGGTTAATAACAGGTTGTAGAGTATAATATATCCAGCTTCTCCATCTTCATTAAAAAGATTTTCATTGTACTCAAGTCAAATTAAGACTGTTATCAGACTGGTTCAAGATGGCAGAGTAGAAGGACGTGTGCTCACTCCCTCTTGTGAGAGTACCAGAATCACGACTAACTGCTGAACAATCATCAACAGGAAGACACTGTAACTCACCAGAAAAGGTACCCGACATCCAAAGACAAAGGAGAAGCTGCAATGAGATGGTAGGAGGGGGGCAATCACAATAAAATGAAATCCCATAACTGCTGCGTGGGTGACTTACAAACTGGAGAACACTTATACCACAGAAGTCCACCCACTGGAGTGAAGGTTCTGAACCCCACATCAGGCTTCCCAACCTGGGGGTTCAGCAACAGGAGGAGGAATTCCCAGAGAATCAGACTTTGAAGGCTAGCGGGATTTGACTGCAGGACTTTGACAGGAAGGGGGAAACAGAAACTCCACTCTTGGAGGTCACACACAAAGTAGTGTGCGCATCAAGACCCAGGGGAAGGAGCAGTGACCCCACAGGAGACTGAGCCACACCTACCTGCTAGTGTTGGAGGGTCTCCTGCAGAGGCAGGGGTGGCTGTGTCTCACCATGAGGACAAGGACACTGGCAGCAGAAGTTCTGGGAAGTACTCCTTGACGAGAGCCCTCCCAGAGTCTGCCATTAGCCCCACCAAAGAGCCAGGGTAGGCTCCAGTGTTGGGTCCCCTCAGGCCAAACAACCAACAGGGAGGGAACCCAGCCCCATCCATCAGCACACAAGCAGATTAAAGTTTTACTGAGCTCTGGCCACCAGAGCAACACCCAGCTCTACCCACCACCAGTCCCTCCCATCAGGAAACTTGCACAAGCCTCTTAGATAGCCTCAGCCACCAGACGACAGACAGCAGAAGCAAGAAGAACTACAATTCTGCAGCCTGTGGAAGGAAAACCACATTCACAGAAAGATACACAAAATGAAAAGGCAGAGGACTTTGTACCAGTTGAAGGAACAAGATAAAACCCCAGAAAAACAACTACATGAAGTGGAGATAGGCAACCTTCCAGAAAAAGAATTCAGAATAATGATAACGAACATGATCCAGGACCTCGGAAAAAGAATGGAGGCAAAGATCGAAAAGATGCAAGAAATGTTTAACAAAGACCTAGAAGAATTAAAGAACAAACAAACAGAGATGACCAATACAATAACTGAAATGAAAAATACACTAGAAGGAATCAACAGCAGAATAACTGAGGCAGAAGAACGGATAAGTGACCTGGAAGACAGAATGGTGGAATTCACTGCCACAGAACAGAATAAAGAAAAAATAATGAAAAGAAATGAAGACAGCCTAAGAGACCTCTGGGACAACATTAAATGCAACAACATTTGCATTATAGGGGTCCCAGAAGGAGAAGAGAGAGAGAAAGCACCCGAGAAAATATTTGAAGAGATTATAGTCGAAAATTTCCCTAACATGGGAAAGGAAATAGCCACCGAAGTCCAGGAAGCGCAGAGAGTCCCAGACAGGATAAACCCAAGGAGAAACATGCCAAGACACATAGTAATCAAATTGACAAAAATTAAACACGAAGAATAATTATTGAAAGCAACAAGGGAAAAACGACAGATAATATACAAGGGAACTCCCATACGGTTAACAGATGATTTCTCAGCAGAAACTCTACAAGCCAGAAGGGACTGGCATGATATATTTAAAGTGATGAAAGGGAAGAACCTACAACCAAGATTACTCTACCCGGCAAGGATCTCATTCAGATTTGACGGAGAAATCAAAAGCTTTACGGACAAGCAAAAGCTAAAAGAATTCAGCACCACCAAACCAGCTCTACAACAAATGCTGAAGGAACTTCTCTAAGTGGGAAACACAAGAGAAGAAAAGGACCTACAAAAACAAACCCATAACAATTAAGAAAATGGGAATAGGAACATACATATCAATAATTACCTTAATCGTGAATGGATTAAATGTTCCAACCAAAAGACACAGGCTAGCTGAATGGATACAAAAACAAGACCCATATATATGCTGTCTACAAGAGACCCACTTCAGACCTAGGGACACATACAGACTGAAAGTGAGGGGATGGAAAAAGATATTCCATGAAAATGGAAATCAAAAGAAAGCTGGAGTAGCAATACTCATATCAGATAAAATAGACTTTAAAGTAAAGAATGTTACAAGAGACAAGGAAGGACACTACATAATGATCAAGGGATCAATCCAAGAAGAAGATATAACAATTATAAATATATATGCACCCAACATAGGAGCTCCTCAATACATAAGGCAACTGCTAACAGCTATAAAAGAGGAAATTGACAGTAACACAATAATAGTAGGGGACTTTAACACCCACTTACACCAATGGACAGATCATCCAGACAGAAAATTAATAAGGAAACACAAGCTTTAAATGACATAATAGACCAGATAGATTTAATGGATATTTATAGGACATTCCATCCAAAATAGCAGATTACACTTTCTTCTCAAGTGCACACAGAACATTCTCCAGGATAGATCACATCTTGGGTCACAAATCAAGCTTCGGTAAATTTAAGAAAATTGAAATCGTATCAAGCATCTTTTCCGACCACAAAGCTACGAGATTAGAAATCAATTACAGGGAAAAAAACGTAAAAAACACAAACACATGGAGGCTAAACAATACTTTACTAAATAACCAAGAGATCACTGAAGAAATCAAAGGGGAAATCAAAAAATACTTAGAGACAAATTACAATGAAAATACTACTATCCAAAACCTATGGGATGCAGCAAAAGCATTTCTAAGAGGGAAGTTTATATCAATACAATCCTACCTCAAGAAACAAGAAAAATCTCAAATAAACAATCTAACCTGACACCTAAAGGAACTAGAGAAAGAAGAACAAACAAAACCCAAAGTTAGTACAAGGAAAGAAATCATAGATATCAGAGCAGAAATAAATGAAATAGAAACAAAGAAAACAATAGCAAAGATCAATGAAACTAAAAGCTGGTTCTTTGAGAAGATAAACAAAATTGATAAACCATTAGCCAGACTCATCAAGAAAAAGAGGGAGAGGACTCAAGTCAATAAAATTAGAAATGAAAAAGGAGAAGTTACAACAGACACCGCAGAAATACAAAGCATTCTAAGAGACTACTACAAGCAACCCTATGCCAATAAAATGGACAACCTGGAAGAAATGGAGAAATTCTTAGAAAGGTATAACCTTCCAAGACTGAACCAGGAAGAAATAGAAAATATGAACAGACCAATCACAAGTAATGAAATTGAAACTGTGATTAAAAGTCTTTCAACAAACAAAAGTCCAGGACCAGATGGCTTCACAGGTGAATTCTATCAAACATTTAGAGAAGAGCTATCACCTATCCTTCTCAAACTCTTCCAAACAATTGCAGAGGAAGGAACACTCCCAAACTCATTCTAGGAGGCCACCATCAGCCTGATACCAAAACCAGACAAAGATACTACAAAAAAAGAAAATTACAGACCAATATCACTCATGAATATAGGTGCAAAAATCTACAACAAAATACTAGCAAACAGAATCCAACAACACATTAAAAGGCTCATACACCATGATCAAGTGGGATTTATCCCAGGGATGCAAGGATTCTTCAATATACGCAAATCAATCAATGTGATACACCATATTAACAAACTGAAGAATAAAAACCATGTGATCATCTCAATAGATGCAGAAAAAGCTTTTGACAAAATTCAACACCCATTTATGATAAAAACTCTCCAGAAAGTGGGCATAGAGGGAACCTACCTCAACATAGTAAAAGCCTTAAGTGACAAACCCACAGCAACATCATTCTCAAACTGGTGAAAAACTGAAAGCATTTCCTCTAAGATCAGGAACAAGACAAAGATGTCCACTCTCACCACTATTATTCACATAGTTTTGGAAGTCCTAGCCACGGTAATCGGAGAGAAGAAAAAGAAATAAAAGGAATACAAATTGGAAAAGGAGAAGTAAAACTGTCACTGTTTGCAGATGACATGGTACTATACACAGAGAATCCTAAAGATGCCACCAGAAAACTACTAGAGCTTATCAATGAATTTGGTAAAGTTGCAGGATACAAAATTAATGCACAGAAATCTCTTGCATTCCTATACACTAACAACAGAAGATCAGAAAGAGAAATTAAGGAAGCAATCCCATTCACCATTGCAAGAAAAAGAATAAAATACCTAGGAATAAACCTACCTAAGGAGGTAAAAGACCTGTACTCAGAAAACTATAAGACACTGATGAAGGAAATCGAAGATGACACAAACAGATGGAGAGATATACCATGTTCTTGGATTGGAAAAATGAATACTGTGAAAATGACTATACTACCCAAAGCAATCTACAGATTCAATGCAATCCCTATCAAATTACCAGTGGCATTTTTTACAGAGCTGGAACAAAAAAATCTTAAAATTTGTATGGAGACACAAAAGACCCTGAATAGCCAAAGTGGTCTTGAGGGAAAAAAAAGGAGCTGGAGGAATCAGACTCCCTTACTTTAGACTATATTACAAAGCTACAGTAATCAAGACAATATGGTACTGGCACAAAAACAGAAATACAGATCAATGGAACAGGATAGAAAGCCCAGAGACAAAACCCACGCACCTGTTGGTCAACTAATCTTGACAAAGGAGGCAAGGATATACAATGGAGAAAAGACAGTCTCTTCAATAAGTGGTGCTGGGAAAACTGGACAGCTACATGTAAAAAGAATGAAATTAGAAACACTCCCTAACCACATACACAGAAATAAAACTCAAAAACGGATTAGAGACCTAAATGCAAGACCGGACACTATAAAACTCTTAGAGGAAAACATAGGAAGACACTCTGTGACATAAGTCACGCAAGATCTTTTTTGATCACCTTCTAGAGTAATGGAAATAAAACAAAAATAAACAAAGGGACCTAATGAAACTTAAAAGCTTTGCACAGCAAAGAAACTACAAACAAGATGAAAAGACAGCCCTCAGAATGGGAGAAAATATTGCCAAACAAATCAATGGACAAAGGATTAATCTCCAAAATATATGAATAGCTCATGCAGCTCAATATTTAAAAAACAAACAACCCAATCCAAAAATGGGCAGAAGACCTAAATAGACATTTCTCCAACAAAGACATACAGATGGCCAAGAAGCACATGAAAGGATGCTCAACATCACTAAACATTAGAGAAACGCAAATCAAAACTACAATGAGTTATCACCTCATACCAGTTAGAATGGGCATCATCAGAAAATCTACAAACAACCAATGCTGGAGAGGGTGTAGAGAAAAGGGAACCCTCTTGCACTGTTGGTGGGAATGTAAATTGATACAGCCACTATGGCGAACAGTATGGGGTTCCTTAAAAAACTGAAAATAGAATTACCATATGACACAGCAATCCCACTACTGGGCATATACCCAGAGAAAACCATAATTCAGAAAGTCACATGCACCCCAATGTTCATTGCAGCACTATTTACAATAGCCAGGTCATGGAAGCAGCCTAAATGCTCATCGACAGACAAATGGATAAAGAAGATGTGGCACATATATACAATGGAATATTACTCAGCCATAAAAAGGAACAAAATTGGGTCATTTGTAGAGACGTGGATGGATCTAGAGACTGGCATACAGAGTGAAGTCAGAAAGAGAAAAACAAATATCGTATATTAACGCATGTATGTGGAACCTAGAAAAATGGTACAGATGAACCGGTTTGCAGGGCAAAAATGAGACACAGATGTAGAGAACAAACGTATGGACACCATGGGGGGAAAGTGGCGGGTGGGGGATGGTGGTGGTGTGATGAATTGGGAGATTGGGATTGACATGTATACACTGATATGTATAAGATAAATAACTAATAAGAAAAAGAAAAGAGTGATAAAATTTGTTGGAGACCAACAGGAAAAAAAAAAAAAAGACTGTTATCAGCCTAATATCTCTCCAAATAAAAACCACGTGCTGGGGCTTCCCTGTTGGCGCAGTGGTTAAGAATCTGCCTGCCAATGCAGGGGACACGGGTTCGAGTCTGGTCAGGGAACATCCCACATGCCGCGGAGCAACTAAGCCTGTGTGCCACAACTACTAAGCCTGTGCTATAGAGCCCGTGAGCCACAACTACGGAGCCCACGCACCTAGAGCCCGTGCTCCACAACAAGAGAAGCCACTGCAATGAGAAGCTCCTGCACTGCAACGAAGAGTAGCCCCCGCTCCCTGCAACTAGAGAAAGCCTGCGCACAGCAATGAAGACCCAATGCAGCCATAAATGAATGAATTAATTAATTAAATAAAATTAAAAACCACGTACTGACCTTTAAGGGAATCATCATTTTAGGACAAAATATTACTAATTTCCAGTATAATTGTATAGAGTAAGAAATGAATTTATGTTTATGAGTTTAATAAATAATTCAATTGCTCTGCAACATTCCAAACAGTATTTAGAAGCAAAATCATATATTAGAACAGAACACAAAAGCACTAGGAGCAGACAACTTTCTATGGGTTTTTATAGCTAATGAAGCTCCAGACCATAATTAGTTCCTCTCTCAGTTTTATTTTATCATGAGAACCCATCTTTTAGAATTCTATGCTTGGCATCTTTAAGGCCAAATACTGCAGCCTCAATTTTTGAAGGAAGAAAATTATTTCAAGTTCTGTATCTGCCACAATGTCAAAATGATTGGTGAAATCAGTGAAAATATTAGGCAAATCAGTTGTTTGATATAATGTTGGCACAAAGTAAGTACTTATTCCTGGCTTTGGTCCTATATTTAGAAATATCTTTGCTTTCCTGTGATTAGAAAGATATGTATCATTTTCTTTGGGTTCTCATATTGGGGATCAAATAAGAAGACCTAGGGAAGTGCAGCCAGGCCTCTGTAGAGGGTGGCTCCCTGCCCACTAGCTTCACCTGGGGTGGCAGCACCACTAAGCCAGGTGGGGCTTTGCCATCTGAGTATTGACATAACCAGGTCCTCCTAGCTTGAGGAAGGACAACTTGCTGGTCTGTTCCTTGCCGTGTACCCTAAAAAGGAACCTTCCTGAATGCCTGTTCCCCAATCTCAGCCTACACTCAGCCAGGCCTACCTGCAGGGCCTGCTGTCCTGGTGGCCTGGGGACCGAGTAAAGGGGACCTTCACTCCAAGGGACACTCAAACACTGACCTACCTCATTGCTGAGGAAATCCATACCAAATGCCTGTACAAATCAGTCTACACCTTCTCATTCCTTTCCTTTTCCTTTTCTTTAGGAAAGAAGTATTGGCTTTTGTACTTACAATGGAGAGCTTGACTCAGCCTCTAGGCAGGCAGTTTTCTAATACTTCTACTAAGTTTAACAAATCAGTCAGTCACAGACAGAGCTCCTGGACCACCCCCATTTGCCTCCCCTCCAAGCAAAATCGGCACTTTGTCCTATTTTGTCATGCATTTTACTTCCACATATGTTGTAAACCCCACACTACATTATTTGTTTTTGTTTAAACAGTCAATTATCTTTTTAAAAGATTGAAATAATAAGAAAAAAATCTTACACATTTACCTACATTTTTACCCTTTCAATTGCTCTTTATTCCTTTTGGTAGGTCCATATTTACAACTGATAATGTTTTCCTTCTGCCTAGAAGATTTCCTTTAACGTTTTTTGTAATGTGGATATGAATTCTTTCAGCTTTTTAATGACTGAAAAGTTCTTTATTTTGCCTTCATTTTTAAAATATATTCTAGTATAGTATATATATGACTATTTTCATTTTTTAGTACTTTAAAGATGTTGCTCCACTGGGGTTTTTGTTTGTATGTTTGTTTGTTTTGTTTTGTTTTGTTTTTTGCTTACATTGTTTCTGACAAGAAATGTTCTGTCATTACCTTTGTTCTTTGTACATGTCATGTTTTTCCACCCCCTCTGGTTGCTTTTAATATTTTCCCTTTGTAACTTGTTTTAATGAATTTGATTATGATGTTACCTTGGTGTAGTGCTTCTTGTTCTTGGGGCTGGTTGAACTCCTTGGATCTAGTTTTTATTGCATTTGGAAAATTTTGGGCTTTTATTTCTTCAAATACTTTTTTTCTGTAAACCCCTCCCCCTGTCACCTTTCCATCAGGGCTCCAGTTACATATATATTAGGCCACTCGACGCTGGCCCACAGCTCACTGATGCTCTGTTCCTTTTCTTCCCCCAGACTTATTTTTGTCTGTGTTCATTGTGTAACAGTTATATATCGCCATGTCTTCAAATTCACTCCTGATTTTTCTGCAGTAACTAATCTGTTTTTAATTAATCCTATCCAGTGTATTTTTTCATCTCTGTCATTGTTGTTTTCATCTCTAGAAGCTCAATTTGTGTCTTTTTCACATTTACTGTGTTTCTACTTAACATGTTCTATCTTTCCTCTAGATCAGGATCTCGCAACTTCAGCTCTACTGATATTTGGTTTGAATAACTCTCTGTTGCGGAGGCTGTCCTATGTATTGTAGGATGTTTAGCAGCATACCTGGCTTCTACCCACCACATGCCAGTAGCACCACTACCTTCAAGTTGTGATAATCAAACTGTCTCCAGACATTGCCAAATGTTGGCTGGGGGAAAAAAATCAGTCCCTCTCTTGAAAACTAATGCTCTCAGATTTTGGAACATATGTGATAAAGTTATGATAACCTATTTAATGTCATATCTATTTACTTCTATCATCTGTATCAGTTTTCTCCAATTTCTATTGTTAATTTTTCTCCTTATAATTTTCCTGCTTCTTTCACATGCCCGATAGCTTTTTTTTATTATATGCCGGAATGGTGAAGTTTACCTTTGTTGGTTATGGATAGTCTTATATCCCTATAAATAATTCTTGAGCTTTGTTCTGGGATGCAACTAAGTTACCAGGAAAAAAATTTGATCCTTTCAGGTCTGCTTTTAAGCTTCATAGGTAAGACCAGAACAGCATTTAATCTAGGGCTAATTTGTGCCCTGCTACAGAGCAAGACCCTTCTGCATGCTCTACCCAATACCCCATGAATTATAAGGTTTCCCAATATGGCTGGTGGGCATTTGGCACTATTTGTGGCCTTGTGTGAGCTCCTCATGGGTGGTTCTTTACATGATCTACTATAGTGTCCTCACACACATGCGCTGGTAAGCTCTCAGGTGAATACTTCAGGGAGGACTTCTGGACATTTGGGGGGGTTCTTTCTCTCTGAGAAGCTTTCTCCTCTCTGGTTCATTGTTCTTCGAACTCCAGCATCTTTGGCCTCTCTCAGCTTCATCTCTTCAACTCCCAGCTCCACCTGCTCCACTCAGAGATCATTGCATTCTGCTTGGGTTCCCCCTCCTGCACTGCAGCCTGGAAACTGTCCCCAGGCACTATGCTGTGATAATCACTGGGGTCGCTTGCTGTGTTTCCCATCTCTCAGGGATCACTGTCCTTCATTATCTCATGGCCAATGTCTTGAAAACGATTGTTTCATATATTTCATCTGATTTTTTTTTTTTAGTTGTTTCAGGCAGGAGGGTCAGTCTGGTCTCTGTTACTCCATCTTGACTGGAAATGAGTACATTTTTAAGTTACTTGGAATTGACGTGGGTGTTAAACTTTCTGAATTATTGAATTTCTGACAATAACTGTACATTGCTCTTACTCTTTTTTTTAATATTTTATTTATTTATTTATTTGGTTGTGCCGGGTCTTAGTTGTGACAGGTGGACTCCTTAGCTGCAGCTCACCAGATCCTTTGTTGTGGCATGCGAACTCTTAGTTGTGGCATGCACATGGGCTCTAGTTCCCTGACCAGGGATCGAACCCGGGCCCCCTGCATTGGGAGTTTGGAGTCTTAGCCTCTGTGCGACCAGGGAAGTCCCTGATCTCACTCTTGATTGAAAAGTTTGGATTGAAATAAAATTCTACTCAATATAATTTTCACTACAAACTGAAGACATTTTCCCCTTGTTTTAAGCATCCAATGTTGTGTATGGGAAGTCTGATGTTTGTTTCATTTTTGTTCCTTTGTAAATATTTTTTTTTCTACAGGATTTTAGAATCATCTCTTGACCTACAGCATTCTGTAATTTCAAAGTGGATCTGTGTTAGATATTTTTTTTAATAGTATCGGTGAAATCATGAGTTGACTAATTTTAATTTTACAACCCATTATAAAATAAATATATGATCATTAAGATACAAACATTTATCCATGCCACTTAAAATCATCTTTAGTATCACTAGTGTTATATCTTCCACCCTTTGGAAACTTTGGATTAAAGCATAGTGTTAAACAGCAAAGAAACCATACACAAAACGAAAAAGACAACCTACAAACTGGGACAAAATATTTGCAAATGATGCAACCACAAGGGATATATTTCCAAAATATACAAACAGCTCATACAACTCAATATCAAAAAAAACCAAACAACCCAATCAAAAGTGGGCAGAAACCTAAATAGACCTTTCTCCAAGAAAACATACAGATGGCCAACAGGCACATGAAAAGATGCTCAACATCGCTAATTATTAAAGAAATGCAAATCACAACTACAATGAGGTATCGCCTCACACTGGTCAGAATGGCCATGATCAAAAAGTCTGCAAATAATAAATGCTGGAGAGGGTGTGGGAAAAAATGGAACCCTCCTACCTGTTGGTAGGAATGTAAATTGGTTGTAGCCACTATGGAGAACAGTATGGAGGTTCCTTAAAAAGCTAAAAATAGAGTTACCATATGATCCAGCAATCCCACTCCTGGGCCTATATCCAGAAAAGATGAAAACTCTAATTCGAAAAGATACATGCACCACAATGTTCATAGCAGTACTACTTACAATAGCCAAGACATGGAAGCAACCTAAGTGTCCATCAACAGATGAATGGATGAAGAAAATGTGGTATATATATATATATATATATAATATATATATATATATATATATATATACAAAGGAATATTACTAGCCATAAAAAAAGAATGAAATATTGCCATTTGCAGCAACATGGATGGACCTAGAGATTATCATATTGAGTAAAGTAAGTCAGACAGAGAAAGACAAATATTATATTACATCACTTACATGTGGAATCTAAAAAATAATACAAATCAACTGATTTATAAAACAGAAACAGACTCGCAGACATAGAAAACAAACTGTGTGGGCGGAGGGATAAATTGGGAGTTTGGGATTAACAGATACACACCACTACATATAAAATAGACAGGCAACAAGGATTTACTGTATAGCACAGGGAACTATATTCAGTATCTTGTGATAACCTATAATGAGAAAGAATAAAAAAATTATAAATATATGTGTGTATATATGTATAACTGAACCACTTTTCTGTATACCTGAAACTAAGACAATATTGTCAATCAACTCTACTTCAATTTTTAAAAAGCACAGTGTTAAGAAAAATTATAATAGATCATCAGGGAAAATTCAGAATGGGTGACGATTACTAGGTATCTTCTCAATGGATGTTGTCTAGGTGATCCTTTGGGGTTTTCTGACTATATAGGTGTCTGTGGTTTTCATGATCTTCAGGCAATTTTACATCCAACTCTAAGTTGTATAAAACTGACGCAAATGAGTCTTGTCTGTAGACGTGACAATAAATTGTCTCTGGTGAAGATGCAATTGACTGTCACCATGTAAAAGAGATGATTCCAAACATTACATTTTATTCCCTGTAAATATTGTTTTATCAGCTATTGGCAATTTCATTTCAGCATTCCTGGTTGCTACTATATGTGTTTGTTCTTTGAATTCTCTTTTGAAAAAGTTTTAACCTCTCACTGTTTCTCTCATTAATTATTAATAAGTTAAATAAGGTCTTTGACCTGTGTGTCTTTGTATTTACGTGACAATCATGATTTTGCCTTATATTTAAGTATATTTTATTAATAGCATATATGAATTATTATAATGTGCATTATTACTCTATTTATCATGTTTGAGAGGATTTGGAGAACACTTCAAACTGGACTTTGGAAAAAAGTGCCTCTTTGCTAAGCCTTGGCTTGGTATCAAATTCTCTATGACAAATCTGGCTGGCCACCCATTTTGTAAATAAAGTTTTGTTGGCACACAGCCACACTCATTCATTTACATATAGAGTTGACAGTTGTAACAGAGACCATATGACCCACAAGCCTAAAATATTTACTATCTGGCCTTCAATAGAAAAAGTTTGTTGACTCCTCTTTTACGATATGACACCAACCTGCTTTAGCATATAAACCGCAAATGAAAATTCTATTACTTTTTTAGCTTGAGATGGTTAGGGTTTTCTGTACCTCCAAATGGATGTACAATACCATTTGCAGGGATAGAGGGAACTTCTTCATTTTGGGAGACTGAATATCATAGTGTTTAATATCTCCCACTGGCCTTGAAGTCAGAGTGTCCTGGGTTTGAATCCACACTCTCTCACTTACAGCTGAGAGACCTTGATCAGGCTGTTAAACCTTCCTAACCTTTAACCTTCCTAAGCCTCAGGTACCTCATCCATAAAATAGGGATAATGATATTTTATATGGTAGTTGTAAGAATTAAATGAGCTGCAATATGTAAAGAGCTTAATACCCAGAACATAGAAATCCATGTTGTTATTGGGCATGGGCAAACTTTGGAAAGCACAGAATAATTAGATCTATGCCTGTTTTTTGTAACCTTCAAATAAAGTCCAATATCTGTCACCAGCCTACCCAACTTAAAGCTTCTCTCCACTATTCCAAAGAAATTCTCTTCTTCTTACTCAAGAGGTAAAATACTTTGTTTGGTTAGTTGGGGGCACTCCAAGAGGAAACCTCACTAAGGTATCCCTAGCAAAATCTCATCTTTATTATGGTAGACTGATTGCAAAAAAATGGCCCCAATTCTTCTCCTCTAGGTATGCATGTCTCTTATGATGTGACTTTTCATCCCATGTAGAAGTGGAATCTGTTTTCCCTGCCTTTCTCTACTGGCCTTGTTACTTGCTTAACCAGTAGAATGCAGCAGAAGTGAATGTGCCAGTTCTGAGCTAAGGCCTGCAAGAAGACTTACACACTTCTGCTTGCTCTTTTGAACCCTGCCTTCACCACGACAAGCATGGGATAGCCTGCTGGAGAACAAGAGTGCAGAGATGAGTCATCTCGTCCATGAACATCCTGCTTCAATCAGCTCCCAGCTGACCTGCCCACTGAGATCAACCAAGACCAGCTCAGATCAGCAGAACTACCTAACCAATGTATAGATTCATGAGCAAAAATACATATTGATTGTATGTCAAAATAAATTAATGTCCGATAATTTCTATCACTGTAATCTGGGCTACTGAATGATTGCTCTCTGCTGTTATTTGCTAGGGGAGTGTCGAGCATACGTATCTCACACATAGGACTAGAGTGATAATCTGAAAATGTGGTCCTAACTCAACCCTGTTGTGTCAGGACATTGCTGAAGTGATTTATCCAGATGCATACTCAAGTAGAGAATTTCCCATGAAAGACTTGGACAGAAGTCACAGCTCTTGGCTACAGAGATCGTGTAACAGTATTATGAGAACTCTTAAAGAAAAGAGGTAAGTAGTCATTCCATTTACAAAACCAATTCTTACAATAGTGACCGTTAGAACCAAAATGTTGGCATGACAAAAGGACTTTTGAGTCCCCTCTGGTTGGCCTCCTGTTTAGAAATAGTAGTTAACAAAACAAAACTGATTACTGCTAGAAAATGCACTGTTCCTTGGGACTCTAACAAGAAGTGACGTGATTATATTATGGCATGTTTTTCCCAAGGTAGTTAAAAAGAAAACAACATTCTTTTCTGGGTCTCTGGTGTTTCCCTTGTGATTTTGAGGATGACTATGCCTTTGCCTTTCCACTGTACTGACACTCTGCCACCCTGTGTCCCTTTAAGCCAGTCATTTAATATGTACTATGGATAAGTTCTCGTGTCTCTTCTAGCCCATGTCAGTTGCAGATACAAATTTTTTGCTTACCAAGTTTTGTTCTCAGTCATTGGACATTTATTTCATATCTATTATGTGCCAGGCATTTTACTAGTCACTGGAGACACAGCAGTGAATAATGAGACATGGCCTTTGCCCTCACATTAATAATGATAACACAAATGACAGCAAGCATATCATTAACAATAACTGATACCATACTACATTATAGGTTCCGAAACACTTTCACAGGCATTTTTATGTTTGACCCTCACTGTGGCACTGTTAAATGGTTAGGACAAGTTATTATCATCTGCATTTTACATATGAAGAAACTGAGACTCAGTACCATTAAGTAACTTGGCCAAGGCTACAAGGAACTCATATTATCACTTAGGATCTAGAAATTTCAATCCTGATTATTTACAAAAAAATATTTTATAATGAAATGTTTCAAACTTACTAAAAATAGTAGGATGATAAATCCCATATACCTAAAACCCCAAATTTTAAATTATCAATATTTTGACCATATTTTCTTCATCTTTCCCCCCTTTTTCCTTTGCAGAAATATTTTAAGCAAATCCCAGAGATCATGTTATTTCATCCCTTCATACTCAACATAAATCTTTAAAAAATAAGGCATTGGGCTTCCCTGGTGGCGCAGTGGTTGAGAATCTGCCTGCCAATGCAGGGGACACGGGTTCGAGCCCTGGTCTGGGAGGATCCCACATGCCGCGGAGCGACTGGGCCCGTGAGCCACAATTGCTGAGCCTGCGCGTCTGGAGCCTGTGCTCCGCAACAAGAGAGGCCGCGATAGTGAGAGGCCCGTGCACCGCGATGAAGAGTGGCCCCCGCTTGCCACAACTGGAGAAAGCCCTCGCACAGAAACGAAGACCCAACACAGCCATAAATAAATAAATAAATAAATAAAATTAAAAAAAAAAAAAAAAATAAGGCATTATGTTAACATAACCACAATGCCATTTTCACACTTAACAATATCAATAATAGTTACTTTGTCTCATTTAGATACAATTTTTGATGTTTACTTGGAATAGAATGAAATTTAAAAATCATTTTGCTATTCAGTCACATACTGACTAGCCCAATGTTGTATAAATTTGCCTCACCACAACAGTTTGTTAGATTCTAGATCATCCCTCCTCCCCCAAAGCACATATCTTGTGGTAGAGGATACTATTTGGCCTCCAGTGTCTCATCTCTCCCTTTTCCTTATAGATTTGTTATCTAGAAATATGGTCATGAGGAATAAAGACTGTATTTCCCAGCATTCCTTGCAGCTGGATGTGGCCATGTGAGTAAATTCTACTACTACAGATGTTAAGTGAAGTGTTAAATTAGCTCCTGGGTAATATTCTTTTTTTTTTTTCAAGATTTATTTATTATTATTTTATTTTATTTTTTGGCTGTGTCGGGTCTTAGCTGCGGCACGCGGGATCTTCGTTGTGGTGCGCAGGCTTTTCTCTAGTTGTGGCTTGCAGGTTTTCTCTCTCTAGTTGTGGCACACGGGCTCCAGGGCATGTGGGCTCTGTAGTTGTGGTGCATGGGCTCTAGTTGAGGCGTGCGAGCTCAGTAGTTGGGGCATACAGGCTTAGTTGCCCCGCGGCATGTGGGATCTTAGTCCCCTGACCAGGGATCGAACCTGCGTCCCCTGCATTGTAAGGTGGATTCTTTACCACTGGACCACCAGGGAAGTTCCTTGGGTAACATTCTTAAGGGGAAAGGGTATGTTCTCTTTTCCTTTCCTCCTTTTTGCTAACTAGAATGTAGAATCAGTAGCTGGAACTTAACATCTTGACCTATAAGGCTGTGTCCTAAGTAAAATAGGTGAGACATCAAGAGAGGCGGAAGATCCCTGATGATCATGGAGCTGCCATATCAGTTTAGAAGTAAGTTTCTAATTTGTAAACTTCAAGCCAATGTTATTTATCTTGGTTTCTGGTTGTTTTGACACATGTAGCCAGATGAATCCTAACTTCTATACACTTCTGTGTACATCTTCCCCATCCCTCAATTATGATGGAACTAGCACACAGAAAAAGGGGTTAGCTCTGAGCTAATGCCTCCAGATCTAATTTAACTATTCACTGAGATGTATTCCATTCAACTTGATGTTTTAAAATGACAACTGTCAACTTCCAAAACTCCTTTCCTTTGAAGTCTGTCCTTGTAATATGATCAACATCTTTTCTGTCTTCTTAATTGAAAGAATCACCCAACGCACCATTGTTTGGTTCTGAAAAAGGTGTTTTGTTCATAAGATTTGTAGAAAGGATTTGGAGAAGAGTGGAAAAGGGCCTGAACTATTGTATGCATAGCAAGCATTGGATAGTGAAATCAAGTCCAGCCTTGTGACCTGTCTCAGATCTCTGAAAATGCATCACTGATTTCAGAGCTGGTCTGGGTGAGCTGCAGTGAGCTGTCACAATTGATATTGTCATTATCAGAAGATCACAGTATATGTACAGAAGTTGAACTATTGTTAACAGTTCTACATTTAAAAGATTTCTTACGGAATTTTACAGCTGATAAATCAACCCCTGATGACACAGTGAAATAGGACCAGGATATTAAAGCATTTAAACATGGGTTTTTAATTTGTTAACCAAACATTAAGACATTTCCTCAGTCTTTTTTCATATTAAAAAAAAAAGACTTGCAGTAACAAAGAAAAGTATTAAAGTTTCTTTCAAAGGTGCCCGCTAATTTCGAATATTCCAAAACTTTGCATTATGTAATTGAATAGAAGCTAATAAAAAGGAATGCACAACTGAGAGACTGGGCATTATATTTTTCTATTATCAGTAATTCTCTATTAAAGCAGTCTATCACATTTTACTTTAAAGAGATGCGAGTGATCGAGTTATTAGATCAATACTTTATTACAGTATTTGAGCCAAAGGGAAATTCTGGTAGTTACTGAAATTCTGTACTTGCTGTTGTTCATCTGCTGATGAGAAGTTTAAAGAATTGTAATGCACTTGCCAATTATGCGTGTGAGAGCAAAATGTTAATCAAAACACTGCAAACTTTACACTTGCAAGAAATTAGTGGAAAATAATTCTTAATAAAGAAAGCATAGGGAAGATGTAAAATCCTGCTTTACATCTCAGACTGACTTTATTATTTTTTAATGGATCACACAAAATATTTATTTCTCACTTCTATGAATTCCAAAATGGGTGTTCATGTTTGGTGAGCAGCTGCGGAGGAAAGACTTTATTTTATTTATTTATTTTCAACACTTCATTTTTTAAAATAAATTTATTTATTATTTATTTATTTATTTTTGGCTGCGTTGGGTCTTCGTTGCTGCGTGCGGGCTTTCTTTTTAGTTGAGGGGAGCGGGGGCTACTCTTCGTTGCAGTGCACAAGCCTCTCATTAAGGTGGCTTCTCTTGTTGCAGAGCACGGGCTCCAGGTGCGTGGACTTCAGTAGTTGTGGCACATGGGCTCAGTAGTTGTGGCTTGCGGGCTCTAGAGTGCAGGTTCAGTAGTTGTGGCACACGGGCTTAGTTGCTCCATGGCATGTGGGATCTTCCCAGACCGGGGCTCAAACCCATGTCCCCTGCATTGGCAGGCGGATTCTTAACCACTGCGCCACCAGGGAAGCCCTATATATATATATTTTTTTTTAATATTTATTTATTTAGGCTGTGCCGGGTCTTAGTTGCAGCATGCGGGGTCTTAGTTGCAGCATGCAGACTCTCAGTTGCGGCATGCGGGATCTAGTTCCCTGACCAGGGATCAAACCAGGGCCCCCTGCATTGGGAGCATGGAGTCTTACCCACTGGACCACCAGGGAAGTCCCAGAAAGACTTTAATTTTCAACTGCCACAGACAGTGAAAAATAGCTCTCAGAATGTTAACTCTCTTGCACTCTGTTAGGAAGCTCCCTTTACATGTATCTACATATATTATTGCAGACAGTATTTTCCAAAAGGGACTGAAACAGTATCTTATACCTGAGTGCTTTTTTACAATGTGATCTTAAACACTCCTTTCCCATGGAGAGGTGGAATTATGTCCTTTCCCATCAAACCTGGGCAAATACTTGTGACTGTCCCAATCAAGAGATCACAAAAATACCATGCTATTTCATCTTGCTCTCTTGGGACACTGGCTCTAGGAATTCACATGCATGCTGTGAGGAAGTCCAAACTAGCCCATGCAGAGAGACCACGTGGAGAGACCATGTATAGATGTCCCGACCAGCATCCATTGCCAGATGTGTGAATGAAGAAGACTCATCCAGATGATTCTAGTCCCTGCTCTTTGAGTTTTCCCAGCTGAGGCTTCAAATATGGTGGAGCAGAGACAAGCCATCTATACCCACTGTACTCAATCTGAATTCCAGACTGGCTGCAGGGAGGAGAAACAAGGAGATGTTGGTCAAAAGGTACAAACTTCCAAGTCATAGGATGAATAATTTCTGGGGACCTAATGATGTACAGCATGATGACTATAGTTAACAGTATTGTATTGTGTACTTGAAAGTTGCTAAAAAAGTAGACCTCAGGGCTTCCCTGATGGTGCAGTGGTTAAGAACCTGCCTGCCAATACAGGGGACATGGGTTCAAGCCCTGGTCTGGGAAGATCCCACATGCCAAGGAGCAACTAAGCCCGTGCGCCACAACTGAGCTGCGCTCTAGAGCCCACAAGCCACAACTACTGAGCCTGCGTGCCACAACTACTGAAGCCCGCGCGCCTAGAGACCGTGCTCCGCAACAAGAGAAGCCACCGCAATGAGAAGCCCACGCACCGCAACGAAGAGTAGCCCCCGCTCACCGCATCTAGAGAAAGCCCGCCTGCAGCAACAAAGACCCAATGCAGCCAAAAATAAATAATAAATAAATTTATTTTTTTAAAAAGTAGATCTCAAATGTTCTTACCATCACCACTACCCAAAAAAAAAAGGTAGTTATGTGAGGTGATGAATGTGTTAACTAACCCTATTGTGGTAATCATTTCAAAATATACATTTGTATCATATCAACATGTATACCTTATATTTACCCAACGTTATGTGTCAGTTATATCTCAAAAAAAGCTGGGGGGGTGTGGGGGGGAAGAAGTAGTAGATTCCTTTAATGATTCAAGTAGTTAAGAAAAAGCCCTAGCTGATATTGCTGTTTCTGCTTTTTTTTTTTTTTTCCTATTTTGACCTAGAGAGGAATGTGCATATGTTTGCAAAAAATTTTGTTGTTGTTCAGGGTAAGTTTACTGTACAGAAATTACATTTTCCGCAAATGGAAGCAACATTCTCTCCTTCCTCTCTTTTTTTAGTTCTTACCCTGGCTCAAAATGTAATTCCTCAAGTCAAAATATTTTACATAGGTAGGGCCATCTAAAATAAAAAGGAAGGACTGGAACCTTCATTTTGTCGAGCCATTACATTACAAAGGAGGACTTCCTGGCCCAGGAGACTCATAAGAGGAGACTCATAAGAGGCATCTTACCAACAGGAGCAGAACTGCCCAGCACTTCTTTTGCTACCTTTGGCTTACTCACACCATAGCCCCAGGTCTTGAAACCAATCTTCCTTCTAGTCAAGAGAAAGGATTTGGATATTTGTAATTTATAAAGTCAGTTTGTCTGTTTTGTAAAGAAAAAGGAATCTAGAGTTGTGTGCATCAGAAGCATGATTGCGAGGGGAATTTTATTCAGAAGCAAATGCATGAATATTCTTACAAATGCTCATAGTCTAGTTGCTCCAAAAAGCCCTAATGTACAGCTTTTTTCCTTGCTGATTCTTCTGTACTTCACCTCCTTGAAATACTAACACATGTTTTATCAAATCTATAAAATTCAACGCTATGTGCATCACCCCCTCTCTTATTCCGTCATCTCACTAACTAATATCATTGCCCACTTTGGCAACTGCTCACCTACCAAGGTGTTTCCAGAAAGATTCTATAGTAGACTATTGGCTCTTCTACTCACTTTTTTTTTCCCTCTTGCTAAGTCTCAAGGGACTGATCTAATGCCCTCTAACCATCCTCCCTCTTTTTTTTTTTTTTTTAAATAAATGAAGCCTTTAGGTTTGTTTTAGTGTTTCGTCTCACCTAGAAGCTCCACTGGCAGGTTGAGGCCCTTGTATGGTATCCAGTGATAGATGCTGAATCCCATCCTTACTGGTATTTGCTCCTTGGAGGTAAAAAAATAAATGTTTTATAAAGCTCAAATTGGCCTTATCAAACAAAACATCTGCTAGATCAGTGAATGACTGGTGACAGCAGGAGACAGCAGTGCTGGCCTCTCCAATAGAAGTCACTGCAGTTAATGGAGGCTATTACAGGAAAATTCTGGCAATAAGTTTTCTTTTTCTTTTTTTTCTCCTCCAGACAGCTAAAAAATTTTTTAAAGAAAAAAATGTATTCAGTTGCTAGGGTAACTGTGGTTTCAAAACTACCGTAACAAAAGCCAGATATCACATATCAAACTACCAAATTGTTAATTTGACTGGTATTTTAAAATAACTACTTAAAAGAGATGTTTTTTTCCTTATCTAGCTATGGAGAACAGAGAAAAGGGGAATATAGGAGGAAAGTAAGGAGGAAAGAAAGAAAAAGGAAACTGGTAGATTCGTTTAAGAAATGTTTTTGCTTTGCTAAATATTTTTTGGAAATAAAAATCCCTTCACCATGTTACAGATACATATGAATGCAGGAATTATTTAGTCAGATTCAAAACAGAAGGAGGATACTGGGTTATCCTGTTTTCAATTTCTCTTCCCACATTCAAACCCTGCCTGGGTTTGAAATGAACAGTTTTCTGTGGACGCTTGGTAAAGGAACTAGTCACTTAGGGGAGTTAGACATGTTCCGAAATCTTTTATGGGTGATTGTGTTTTTCCTGTGTCTTGCTTTTCATCATTTGATTTAAAGGGAATATAATAAAGCCATTAAGCACTTGGACTCTGGAGTCAGACGTGGCTGGGTCTGAATTCCTTTTCTATCTCTTACTAAATTCCTTTAACCTCTATGAGCCTGTTTCTTCATTTATAAAAAGGATAAATGACTAGGTTACTTCAGTAAACAAATTGCAAGGAAAGAAAAAGAGGGAGAGGGACCTATGATTAAAAGAGACATGAGAGACTAAATGTGTGGATATTGCTTAGATCTGAGTTTGAAAAAAAAAAAAAGCAATTGTAAAAAATCATTTATGAGATAATTGGGGGTACTTGAACACTGATTAGATGTCTGATAATATTAAGGAATTATTTCAAATGTGTTTATGTATGATTATAACATGGTATTGTGATTTGGGTTTTTTTTTTAGTTGTCTTTTGATATTTTGATAGTAATGGAATATTTACAAGTAAAATGATATGATGTCTGAGATTTGCTTTAAAATAAGGGAGGGAGGAGGAAATGGATGGGGTAGGGATTAAAGAAGTTTGGCTATGAGATGACAATTATTGATGCTGGGTGATCAACATAGAGGGGTTCATTATAATATACTCTCTACTTTTAAATATATATTTGAGATTTTCCATAATAAAAGTTTAAAAAGAGAGATATCAATAATACTCATAATACTTACCTGATAAGATTATTGTGTGCATTAAATCAGATGCTGTTTGTAAAGCACTTGGCAGAATGCTTGGCATATAATAAGTGCTCAGTAAATGTCATCTATTATTGTTAGGGACAACATCTCCTGTTTCGCATGTGCAGACCTGTGAAAACCAGACCATAAAATGTGTTGCTGACTGGAGCAGCTAACCTCACTCCTTCCCAAACAGGCAGCTGCTAGCTGTTGTTGCATTTGTCCTCCTCCAACCTGATTTTGTACTAGGCCCCGTACTTTCCACACACACTAAAATTCTGTATTATAGTAGCTGTTGATTTTGCTTTTAGTTCCACGGTAAGTTTTAGCTGGGAATTTCAATGGAAAATGGAAGGCAACTATTAATAAGTATTGAGCAGTTGCTAGGAATTTCCCTACACAGTTTTATTTAACCTTTCTAAAAATCCTTCGAAGTCGAAATTATTAGCTTCATTTTAGAGAGGAAGAAACTGAGAAGCTTCCTGGCCCACCCAAGGTCACAGCATGAAGTGGTGGACCTTAACTCACACCCAGCTCCTGAGAGCCCCAAAGGGCTTGTGCTGATCCAGGAGCCCTGGCCATCAGCCTCCTTGCCTTTCTTTCCTTGTCCTAGCTTTAAAACAACCGCAATCCAGAAAAAGTTAAGTTGTCCCCAGTCAAAGGGGTCCGATACCATATTTATCTGTCCTGTGGACTTCTTGGCAGGCTGGTTTGCCGCAGGGTGGTAAAAGATCTGCACATCTGATAAGGAGAGTCACAGGCTTGGGTGGGAGCTTGAGGCTGGCAGAGGGGATTCTCAGGAAGAAGTATTAGAAAGAAAAAGGACTTCAGGATTGCCCAGACATTTGTGTTTAATTTTCCTCTTGTTCTAAATGCTATTCAACTTTTATGGGAAGGAGAAAGCAGAGAGAGATACCTTATACGAGTGCTGTTCAATTCCAAAAATTAAAACCAGGCAACTACCATCCAAAACCGTGGGCCCCAATTCAAGCCCCAGCTGTCATTTAGTTCCGTGGTTGCGCCGACACCCTAAACTTGCAAATCATCAGTTGACTTCAGAATCCAGCTTATTGAAAGCGGGTCAGTTCCGTGCTAGGAGAGTATCTGATTACAACCGGAGTTTTGGTTGTTTATATCGAACATTCCCAGGAATGGAGCGGAGAAAGAGACACCAGGAGAAACAAACTCCGGCGACCAAGTGCCCAAGGAGATAGTGCCTCAAACCAGAGGCTCAGCCTCTTGGGCCCCGCTCCAGGGCGTCGGGAGGGGTTGGGTTCTTCCAAACGCCGCCGGGAAGTGGCCTAGCTAATTAACCCTTTCCCTGCAGAGCCCAGAGGCCCTCACTCTTAAGGCCACTCCCGCAGCCAAGCTGCAGGAAGGAGTCGACACCACCCCTCGCCAGAGCGGACCGCCCACCTCCCCAGGCCTGCCTATTCCCTGCTGCGAATCCGGGTCTCTCCGCCTAGCGCTGGGCTAAGGTCCTCTTAATTAGGAAACAATAGCTGTTTAGGAAGAAGCGCAAATACCCCGAGCTCTGCGCGCCCAAGCCTGGCATTCTCGAGAGTTCCCGCGGGGCGAGGAACCCGGCAACTCAGAGCAGAGGGAGATGAAGAGAAGGAGCCCGCTTGCGGAGGCCTGGGCGTCAGGAAGAGCCCGACCCGTCTCCCGGGGCCCTGCCCTCAGCCTTCCCGTCTGGCGGGGACATGCCGGGTGGGGAACCACCCTCTTCACTGCTGCAGATTTGGAGGGGAGGGGGCCAGAAGCCCTCGGGGAGAAGGCGCGGAACGCGGGATTTAGCCGCTCGGATGTCAGGGCGGTCCCCAGTCCAGCCTCAGGCCCCCGCGCCCGGCGCGCCCGGTCACAGCCACGAAGTCCTTCTCCTCCCCGAAGGGAGCCGGCCCTTGATTCCTCGGAGGGTGGAGATTCCTCGCGTTCCCTCCGCTCGCTCCCCGGGGTGGGAGAAGAGATGTGGGATTAGGCTGGAGTGAATATTCCGTGTGCTCTGTAATCACACACACAGTGAAATCTTCACCGTTGACTTAAGTTACTTGGCGCTGCGAGGGCTGGGGCCCCGCGTATTGATTAAACGCAGCCTCTATTTACCTAAACAACAAATGTAGAGATTAGCAACGTTCACTTGATCACAATAATGGGGTTGACAATTAAGGGGCAATGCATCCCAGATGTAACCGAGCCTTGGAGGAGGGCGGGCGGGCGGCAGGCTTCTTGGAGACGGGCGCTCGGGGGCTGCGGCGGTGAAGGTGCGGAGCCGGACGCAGAGCAGGGGGCGGCGCGGGGAGCGCGGCAAGAGGCGGAGGGGAGGACCAGCAGCAGCGAGGCCTCCGGCCACGCGGCAGGGGAGCCCCGCAGCTGGCTTTGGGGGACCCGAACATCCCCACTCCCAGGGTGGCATCTGGAGCGCGGAGTCGCCTCCCCGCGGCGATGTCACCTGCCTCAAGGCCGTCTCGCCTGCTGCCGCCTGGCAGGGAAGGAGGATCGACGCCGCTGACGCGTGCCCGAGTGAGTGTGTCAGTGTCATCAATGTGCATTCTGCCTGCGGCAGCGGGGGAAGTGGGAGGGGCAGGAGGAGGCGCACGTGTCTAATGTGTGCGGAGCCTCCCTCTGCCCCTCCGGGTACCCGGCTCTAGATACTTCAAGAGGCGAGTCAGGGTGGAGGTGTCAAATCTGGCCTCTCGATGGGGGTGGGTGTGACAAGAGAGGACTCTAGAGTAGCTGAAATTCAGAAAGCATGAAAGTGTCGGCCCAGGACAGGCCTGTTCTCGGAGATGTCACAGGACTACCTGGGTGCTTGGTGGGACTCTTAACCGACCATCTTTCTCAATCTCTCACTAAGCTGCAGAGCCCTGAGAAGTCCTGGGAAGGGGGGCGGGGTGGGGAATGAAAGAAAACAACTCAGGGAAGAACTCAGGAGAGTAAGATATGGGGTAATAAAGGACAGATGAGAGCGGTTGGGGGGAGAGGGGTGTGTGTGTGAGGTCACCGTCCGCCTAGAAGAGTTTCCGTATCCTGGGCTCCCATCGCAGGTTGGCTGCAAAAGACACAGGTGGCAACTCTCCCAGTGCATGTAGCTTCTCTGTTTTCCCCCTCTTCCCTCTGTGCCCCATTATCAACCCGGAATGCTTCCCATTCCACATATAGACACAAACAAAATGATTTGTCCCAGACACCCGTGGACAAGCCAGGACGAAGCCCTTTCCCGCCAAACCACTAAGGCCGGGAAATAAACTGCGCCTGCCCAGGCTCTAGGCGCTGGAGCCCGCGAGAAGACTTGAGTGGTAAGAGGATCTAGAGAATTGGAAAAAGGGAGGGAGAAAGGAAGAGAGAAGGTTGGGAAAGAGAAGAAGAGAGAGGAGAAAAGGGGGAGGGGATCTACAGGCACAGAGCTGGACGTGGGGTTCGGTTACTATCGCCCCCTCCGCGCCCAGGGTCCTTAGGCCCGCTGCCTGTCCCCCATTTCAGAGCTGAGGGCGGACTGGGGGAGGGAGAGATAAGACAAAGGGAATTCTCCCCTGGGAAGTGTGAAGTGCGTCTGTCCTCTCCTTTCAGGCTCTGGAAAAACTGGCTGGAATTTCCTTGTCGTGAGAAGACCGACGAGTCTGCAGCACAGGAGACAACTACAAACAGACTTTGGGGCGGGAAGGAGGGCGGGAGGAGGGGGCTGGCAGGGGCCTGCTTTGATCGCTTTGGCTCTGTTGTAATTTTGTCTTCGCCAGTTAGATTAGCTGAAATAGTCAGCCCGAGCGAGGAGGTCGGTTCCGAGGAGTTCTCGCCCTCCCCACCGACCCCTCCCCCGCGTGGTGTGCACGCGGGGAGCTGTGGGTCGCGGCTCCTCCCCGAGTCGCGCCTGAAACTTCAAGGGCTAATGGTTGTGTGTTCCTGCCGTAATTAGGAGGCCACACAGCACTCGAACACTCCGTTAAAACAAATCTGTAAATCATCCTCCCCCTCTCCGGGGACAGACCCGGGGAAAGGAGGCAGCTGGGACCGCTCGCGGCAGTGTCCTCCGCTGGGGGAGTGGCGTCGCTGTGAACCCCGGCCTCGGTCCTTCTAAGCTCTTCCTTAAAAAGAAGAGAAAAGGGGCAAAGAATGGGCACCTCGACATCCATCGAACGAGCCAGGGGAGCCTGTGTCTTTGCTTGAAAAGTTTTCAGAATAAATCGCTCTGGTGGTTCTAAGCAGTGACGAAGAGAGGCTGGGCCCGTGTTTTCTCCAGAACACTGCGATAATGTGAAGGATATGGAGTCGTCCTCCCCCCAGCCCCTTTTCTTTTTCCTCTCCATATAAATCAGCCATATAAATCATTTGCATTGTTTAAGGTACGTTGATCAATCTAATGGCTTGTAATAGGCTCCTAATTGCCACTTGCAGAGTTCTGAAGGCTCCGGTTTGAACGGGGAAGGTTCTCGATTCCAGACCAAGGAAGAGCACCACGATGACCAAGTCATCTGCAGTCTCAGAGCCTCAGGGGAGGGAGGAAAGGGGGCTTACTAGGGATATTTGCTGTACCTTTTTTTCTTTCTTTCTTTCAAATTTCACTAATAACCAAAGCCCAGGCTGTGATTTATTGATTAGTGTAGACAGGATGATTTTGCTTTTATCAGACAAGAAATCTTCCTTATTTGCATTCCTTGTGTCTGTATACAATACAGTAAAAAAATTCCTTAGCCACAAACCGTTCTTAGTCATACCTTTTCTTTTTATTTACTTATTTCTCACAGGGTAAGATTAGGAATTGTGATAGGAAATAATATGGGGGAGGGGGACGCTGTTAAAGGAAGGAAGAAAAAGCCAAACTTTCTCCAGTATGGAGTCCTGGAGATATGCCTAAAGTCCTGTTTCACAACTTGCAGTTGTGCTTCCTTCAAACCCTGAAAGGAGGAGGGAGAGTTGGAAGTCTCTTCAAAGCCTGCCTATGAAAGTGTAAAACTGAGGAAACTGGTACCCTGGCTGGGAGAAGCTGATGAATGACCAGAATTCCCTGGCCTTTGGCTTTTTAAAAATATTAGCTTAAGGTCTGAGTGAAAAGATTGCTTTAATATCTCCAGAGATGGTTCGATTAGAGTTGGCTGAGACACAAATGTGCTCCATTTTGGTAGAAATGCCCTAAAAGAGAAGAAGGAAGCCAACAGTGAATGGCACATTTGCTTAGGTCTAATACCCCTCTGTGGTAGTTGGTGAGGGAGGGAGGAAGGTAAAACCCCAAGCCGAATAGGCCCCCCATAGTTTCCAAGTAAGGCAGTAAACAAATCTATGATGCTTGTCGAATAATCTTCCAATAATTGCAGTCATTAAAATCATCACACAGTCTACAGTCACCTTCCTGCCTTTGACACACCAGAGTCTTTCCTTTAATTGTTCATGCATTTTTGGCTCAGATAAACAGATCAAGGCAGGCTTAAAATATATGGCCCAGATACATCTAGCAGCAGAAAATTAGTTGTGTAGCAAATGTTTGGAGTGTACTTACTAGACTAAGGGTTTTCAGTTTCTCCAGTAGACCTTATAGACAAAACGGATTTGCATCTCCTGCCATCTCTAAATAGCAGTAACACTTCTGAGATGGAGAAAAGATGAAAGTTCCAATGGCCTGGTGATCCTTCCTGGCTCTTTTATTTGCAAGGGTTGGGATGGAAGGAGGTTGTTATAGAACAAATATTAAATGAAAGCTCAATGGAAATTGTGGGAGAGTTCCTCAGTTTTCAATTTATTTTCTCCACCCAGTTGATCTCAAGGCTGGTGCTTTTAAAAATATAGATATGTTAACTATAAAAGATTCCCTTCTAATCAAAAGCTGCATTTCATTTTCACCCACAACTGACAAACTCCAACTGAGGAAAAGACTCATTGGACTCAACAGGCGCTATAGTCTGTATTGGCTTCCTCAGCCCCTGTTCATGGCAGGTGACTGTGGTACACAAGGGCAGCTTTTCGTGTGTGTGGTTTTTTTGTTTTGTTTTTTAACTCGTTATTAATGTACCTCCCCAAATCCCACACTGTGCTGACCTGATAATCACTGCTGTAGTGTAGATCATGCAAATGAAAAGCATAATTAATTGCACAAATTATCCAGAAAGGGAAAGCTGTGGCTAAGCAAATAAATAAAGGCATGCTGGAGGAGGACAGGTCAGATAGATGCTTTTCACGGGCTCCTCTCCCTGCCTTCTCCTTTCCCTGCTCCCGGGCACCCAGGTCCTGGTGGCCGAGGCTTTGGCAGCAGCCAGCAGAGTCCAGGCGAGAACCTTCGGTTCCTCCTCCCCAACCCCTTCCCTCCCGCCCACATCCTCGAGTCTCCCCAACTCTACCTCACCCCACCCCTGTGCAGTATATCCGCTGCTCAACTCTGCAACTGGCCAAAGCCCCTGGGAGACTGGGCAGCCACCTAATATTTCGAGTTATTCAGAAGATAACTGTTCCTCCCCCGTCTCCCTGTGCATCAGGGAGAAGCTTTTTTTTTTTTTTTTGTCCTGTGGCGTAGGAGCTCCAATCCTTCGGATCCGCGCTAATGACGGAATTGTTTCCCCGGTTTTGCCTACTAAATGCAGCAACTTGAGCAGTTGCTCAGATCAAAGCTCTCGGGAGAGGCAGGATGGGGGAAACAATATTTGTTCAAAGGAAGTGAACTCTTTCCTTTAATTACCCCATTCTTCTTTATTAGGATTCCTATTGAAATTTTTTGCAAAAAAATTATGTTGATTTAACCATAGTGTATTTACGATGTAAATATATTCCAAGATGAAAACGTCACGGATCAATTGTAAAGGACCCGGATACATAATTTAAAAAAATCAGTTTCAGTGTATATGAGGTTCTCACCCCACTTTCGCTGCTCAGTCAGATTTGTTTATGCAGAATCGACATTTAATAGTGCTAATTGCACTCCAGTTAAATTGCCCTGATTGCAGAAAGGGAAGCAATTTTCGTGCTCTCTGTCTGGGTTTGGAAGAAATTGTTTTATATTCACCTCTTTATAAAGAAGTGGAGATAAGGCACCGGGGCCTTTGCACAAATTGCACTTAGAGGCTGACTGGCAGCATTCAGGCGCTATAATAGAGCATTATTTGGCCGTTTTGAATAATGTAAAGCGTTTGCTGAAAGCTATTCTCCTGAAAATTGCTTTAACTTTTAAAAGGGTGATGATTCACTCCAAACCAGGCCTTTGTTACATTGTCATTATTTCCCCAAATGTTTTAACAGTCAGCTCAACACTTCAGCATAACACATTGATCTTTGTTTAAAAACTAGATTTTTTTAGAGAATGAAAAAAACTGTCACACACACACACACACACACACACACACACACAAACTGGACTTCTTCTGAAAGATTTCCTTGGGGGCCCCACTTTAGAGTTGAAGTGCCCGGAGCGTCTGCCTGCGATCGTTTGGAAGATTTCCTAACTTTTATTGTGATCCGGTGATGTGTATCTAAAGGAATATCCGAGTGCCCACGTAGAGAGTCTGACAGCTGGAACTACACTGAAAACGGAGGGAGGGGGAGGGGAAAGGAGGAAGAAGAGGAGAAGAGACAGGCAACCAAGGCGCCGGGAGCCCGAGGTGCCAGCGTGAATTGTTTTAAATGGTTGACTTGAAAATGTCACGAGTGCTAAGTGGCTTTTCGGATTGTCTTATTTATTACTTTGTCAGGTTTCCTTAAGGAGAGCGTGTGTTGGGGGTGAGGGAGGATGTGGATGGGGAAAACCTCCGCGCTTCTCCTCCCGGGGCTGCACTGGGTGAGTCGGCAACGCCTGGCTGCCACTTAACAATCCCTCTATTAGTAAATCGACGCGAAGACTCTACGCGAAGCCGAGCACCAGTCTGACCTTCCAGGGCAGAAGTCACCTGTTGGGAAGGGCTCCCGGGTCCCCCTGCCGGGCTTTCTGGCTCTTCCGGGCTGCTTGGCTCCCCCTCACCCCTCCACCCCGAGTGTCCCGGGGGCTTTTCACACCTTTCCGCCCCCCCTTCCCCCGCCGATTGCTACCACAACCCCCCAGGGCACAGAGCTTCATTATAGCCGCGTGGGTCTTCTCACTCTCTCCCCTTTCTCTGTCATACTTGCTTCGGTGCTTTCGCCACCTTAGATCAAAGTGCGGGGGGAGGCATTTTGAGCAAAGATATTCTACCGACTAGCAAAGAAAGCAACCCAGATAGCCTTCTCCACCTACGTAGTGCTCCGGGATACACGCAGGCTCCATCTCAGGGCTGAGAGAAGAGCCACGGTGGTCGCACTCTTGAGCCAAGAGATATTGCAAAAGAAGGAAGAAAACGCTGGGGGCATAGTTCCACGTCCTCCTCACATGCTCCCCCTCCTCAACAACTCGCCTTTTGCACCCAAGCATCTGAGGTTCGTGGTTTAAAATGTCTTTGAAAGCAGGATGTGGGCTTTCAGGAGAATGTGGTACATTAAAACCAGTACCCAGGTCTGTCGAGGGCACTGGTATTTCTGGTTCAAAAGCTGCTCCTGGCTGCCCTGAAGAAGAAAGAGAAAGGGAGACCCAGAAAAAAGAAAAACAAACAGCTCAGCGGGTGCCGAGGGGCTCCAGGACGCTCAGTTGTCCGTCTGAGGACGTGTCTCCTCACACCGACAGGATCCGGAGAGGACTTCAGGATGCTTCCAGCCTGCAAAATGTGGAGGCGCCCACGTGTGGCCTCGTCCCAGGCACTCGTGGACAGAGGTCCGGGAGAGAGGCTCCCTGAGCACGTCCACGAAAGCAGGGCTAGGGGCGAGCCCACTTCTCAACCCGGCGCCCTTGCCCTGCAGAGGAGCCTCTAGGCCTAGGCGGTCTGGAGTGGGAGTGGGCTGGAGCTGGGGCAAGAAAACTCGCTTCCAGGCTGAAACGTGACATGCAAATTTTCACCGGGTTAAACAAACAGCCTAGCAAGCTGCAGCTTCAGCGGGGGTGGCGATGGGGACGGACGCGGCTCCCGCGGGTCTCTGTTTCCAAAGTCGTTACATTGTGAAAATAAGCAGCTTCGTGCAGCGTGTTGTATGGGCTGATGCCTCCCACCCCCACGCCAGCCCCCAGCGAAACCCGGCAGATAATCAGCACGTCCCACTGTTTAGTCATATTTGACAACTGGGTTAGCTTGGTATCTAGGCGCTGGCGAAACGGTACAAAGGGTGCCCTCAATTACCACTAGAAGCTTCTGGTGTGAGTGGCACTTGTATTACCCCCCGGGTCAGAGGCCAGAGCGACAATTAGGAAGTCACTTAGGCCGCTAGGGGAAATGGCGGGATGCGGGAGGCTCCAGGCCCTCCCAGCAAGTCTGTGGGTGTAGACCTGGACGGAGAGGCCTATTTCTCTCCTCTCGGAGGAGCTGTCCCTTCGCCCCCTTCTCCTCAATGTGACTCTGAGAGTAAAACTGAATCCAGTGGGAATAAGGAACTAGGTAGACAAATGACAATGATAAAATCGCGAGCGAGAATGATGGATTCCAGCTGAAGTTGTGCTCCGCAGGCGAGAGCCTGGACACACAAAGTGAGCGTTGACATTTCCGTCTCCACTTGGGTCTTGCTGGTGCGGCCTCAGCCTCGGGCCCCCTCCCCGCCTGCCTCCTTTCCCACAAGTGGAGAGTCGAGGACTGTCAGTCCTAACTTGCATCATCTCGGGGAGGTTCGGGGGGCTTGTGGCTCGGTCTCAACGATAGCTAAACCTGGCTTGGTGCGTGTGTGTAAATTTTTAATTGCGCTGTAATTTCTTCAATCTCTAGCCCGCGACCCCCCCTCCCCACCCCCGCCAGCCGCGGTGACTGGCACGCGCCAGGAGCCCGGGCTCGGGCCCCTCGGCGCGTCTGATTGGCTGCGGGGCAGCTCCCGTCTGCTCTGCCTGCGCCCTCATTGGGTGAGAGGCGCCGCCAGCGGCACTTCAAAGCGGGTGCTCCTAGCACTTAGGCTGAGTTTAGCCGGCGGGAGCCCGGAGTCCGCTCGGCGCGAGCGCGGGGACACGGGAGCCGTGCGGTACCCGAACAGTTCTCCCGAGCAGCCGCCAGGTTCAGCCCCGCTCCCGGCCCCGCCGCGCCGCCCAGGGACCTGCTATGGCCACGTCTATACTTGGGGTAAGTCGGAAGTGCGGCATTTGCTTGTTTTAACTGGAGTGATTTTTCGTTATGGCTTCTCTGGGTCCGCGGCTCTGGAGAAACTGTTGCTGCCCGACTGCAGCCTCAGCTTCTTTTAGCACTTTCCACATTTCCAGGACTGATTCTTCCCAAGTTATTGGAACCCAGGAGGTGCCTTTGTAAGAAAAGGATTTTAACTGTTAAGCAAGTCCTTTTAATATTCGGTTTTAGAGGTTTCTTTTCTGCCCCTCGTGATTTATACCCCATCCCCCCTTGCTTCGGGGATTGTTGCAATTACGCGACAGCGGTGTTTCCAGAAAACAGCCTTAATTGTTTTGCAGTCCATGTAGTCACGTTAACAAACATTTACACTTCTGCGGCTCCCCAGTTCGTCTGTGACTCTGAAATCCATCGCGGGGGTCGCTTCTACTCGGATTCTTGTTTGTGTGTGTGTATGTAAACATTTAAAATGTTTTCTGTTAAAAAGAGTCAAGTCCTAGCCACCCTTGGGAAGAGTGCCCCAAGTTTCCCCCACCCCCGGCTCGCTATTTCGGCCGCCTCTGCCCTCACCTGGCGTTTGTTGTCGATGTGTTTACCTCCGAGCTTCACCCCGAAGGGCGATTTGGGGGCTTCTGTGAGAGGAGCGGGCTTATGGCGAACGGAAGGCGGGCGACTCGAGTCCGGTTTGGGGCAGGGTTTGCAGCGACTGAGGCGAGGAGAACCGAGACATCTTTGATTTGTAGTCCCACTGAAGAACAACTTTCCAGCGCCGGGACCCTCGCCCTTGTGATTGCCTCTTCCCCGCGCGGGGCGCGGCGCATCCTCGGCGAGCGTGCGGGGAGGAGGCGCGAGCCGGGGAGCCACGACCCCCCGGGACGAGCCGCGGGAGGACGAGGCTGCTCACGGGTGCACTCTGTGTCTTCCTCCCACTTGTTCCTGCCCTCCTCCTCCTTGCTCCCTCCCCCACCCCACCCACTCTAGGAAGAGCCGCGCTTCGGAACGACCCCGTTGGCCATGCTGGCGGCGACCTGCAACAAGATCGGCAACACGAGCCCGCTGACGACGCTGCCGGAGTCGAGCGCTTTCGCCAAGGGCGGCTTCCATCCCTGGAAGCGCTCCTCGTCCAGCTGCAACCTCGGCTCCAGCCTCTCGGGCTTCGCCGTGGCCACCGGCGGCCGCGGCTCAGGCGGCCTGGCGGGCGGCTCTGGAGCAGCCAACAGCGCCTTCTGCTTGGCCTCCACGTCCCCCACGTCGTCCGCTTTCAGCAGCGACTACGGCGGCCTCTTCTCCAACTCGGCAGCGGCCGCGGCCGCGGCGGCCGGGGTGTCCCCGCAAGAGGCGGGCGGCCAGTCGGCCTTCATCTCCAAGGTGCACACGACGGCGGCCGACGGCCTGTACCCGCGCGTGGGCATGGCGCACCCGTACGAGTCGTGGTACAAGTCAGGCTTCCACTCAACGCTGGCGGCGGGCGAGGTGACCAACGGCGCGGCGTCGTCGTGGTGGGACGTGCACAGCAGCCCAGGCTCGTGGCTGGAGGTGCAGAACCCCGCTGGGGGGCTCCAGAGCTCGCTGCACTCGGGCGCCCCCCAGGCCTCGCTGCACTCGCAGCTCGGCACCTACAACCCCGACTTCAGCTCGCTCACGCACTCGGCCTTCAGCTCCACGGGCCTCGGCTCCTCGGCCGCCGCCGCCTCGCACTTGCTCTCCACCAGCCAGCACCTGCTGGCCCAGGACGGCTTCAAGCCGGTGCTGCCCTCCTACTCGGACTCCAGCGCCGCCGTGGCGGCCGCCGCAGCCAGCGCCATGATCTCGGGCGCCGCGGCCGCCGCCGCCGGGGGGAGCTCGGCGCGCTCGGCCCGCCGCTACTCCGGCCGCGCCACCTGCGACTGCCCCAATTGCCAGGAGGCGGAGCGGCTGGGCCCGGCCGGGGCGAGTCTGCGGCGCAAGGGCCTGCACAGCTGCCACATCCCGGGCTGCGGCAAGGTGTACGGCAAGACGTCGCACCTGAAGGCGCACCTGCGCTGGCACACGGGCGAGCGGCCCTTCGTGTGCAACTGGCTCTTCTGCGGCAAGCGCTTCACGCGCTCGGACGAGCTGCAGCGGCACCTGCGGACTCACACGGGCGAGAAGCGCTTCGCCTGTCCGGTGTGCAATAAGCGCTTCATGCGCAGCGACCACCTGAGCAAACACATTAAGACGCACAACGGGGGTGGCGGGGGCAAAAAGGGCAGCGACAGTGACACGGACGCCAGCAACCTGGAGACGCCCCGCTCCGAGTCCCCCGACCTCATCCTGCACGACTCCGGCGTCAGTGCCGCCCGGGCGGCGGCGGCGGCGGCTGCAGCGGCGGCGGCGGCGGCGGCCTCGGCAGGAGGCAAGGAAGCCGCGTCTGGCCCCAACGACTCTTAGAGACCGGGCGAGAGGCGCGAGCGAGCGAGTAGAGACAGCGAGAGCGAGCGAGAGGTTCGGAGGGCGAGCGAGCGGGGTATGGACGGGCGGGAGCTCCACGGCCGCCCCCGGGCCGGCGCGAGGTAGAGCGGCATCCGGCTCGCGGGCCGCCGCTTGCCGGCCACGCCAGGAGCTCCCCTCTGCTGCCCGAGCCCAGACGAGAATCAAACGCGTGGTCCAGGAACAAAAGCGAAGCATCTTTCGACACAAACAACACTTTAAAAAGCTGCACGCACAGACACACACACACACCGGAGACCTACAACCACAGGCACGCACACTCGAGCGCGCGCGCACACACTTAACCACTCGCACAAACTTCTCGAGCGAAGAGCAATACACAGAAACGCTCCCTCCTCCCCCACCGCCCACCCCCTTCCACCACCCTTCTCTTTCCTTTTTTCCAAAAACAAGCCACCATCCTGCAAAGGACTGTCAGAACATTTGAGAACAAACGGGACCTATAAAAACAGACCCTTTGCGTGGATTATATTATATATAAAATGCTCCAAGTCCTGCTTGATATCTACTTACAATAAGACTTTTTTTTCCTGTAAAAGGAAGCATCAAAAAAGGCCGAAGGTGAGAAATTAAACTGGAAGTCTAGTGACAGTTTCTCTGTATTTCATAACATCTGTATAAATAGGGTTCAAAAGATTGTGTTCTCTTTTATTTTCTTGTAAATGTTCATTCGAATAGAGTTTTTTTGGTGAATTCCTGAAATTCAGGGAGTTTTTTGTTTTTAATTTTCTGATGCACTTTGTGAAAGTCAGTATATATGTAAAAGATATTTAAAATGTTGAGTTATCATTTCACTCACAAACACGTAAGTTAAGGTCATCTAAAGAAATTAAATGCGTTTATCTGTATGAAGAAAATCTTGACATCATATTTTCACTTTGGTATTATTAAAGGACTCTGAACAATACACTTTCTTTTTTTTTTTTTTTTTTTGATCCTGTTACCCCCTCAATAACCTTTAAGTGAGCCGACTTTTTTTTGTTGGGAAAAATTCCCTTAATGTTAGTTTTAGGTGGTGTAAGGTTTATGTGAGTTATAAAAGCGATACGTTTTTGAGAAGTGAGAATTATTTATTTGTATATTAACAGCGTAAATTAAATTAGGTTATAAGAAGGTGTAGTTGTATTACTAAACGAGAGAGCTCTCAAAAGGTGACATTTTAAAACTCTGGAGCCCCTTCAAAAAAGCAAAGGTCCTTGGCAGCTTTAACTGGGGAGGTGCCTACCCCTCCCGGAGGGATCAGACGAAACTCCAGTGGGTTTGTTTGTTTTTAAAAAGCGATTTTAAAACAATCTGTGAAAGGAGAAAGCTTTTTAAAAGAAGTCGTAGCTCCCAAGACCCTCTACGTTGGGAGGTGACTCAGGGGAATAAATCGCTAGAGTCAATACCCCGGAAAAGACATTTCATGCCTAAATGAAAATCTTGTTAAATGTTATTAATTTTGACTTAGAGCACACAGCAGCCCCCTGTGCCTTGTATTCCCTTATTAGGGATTCATGTCTTATCAAATATCTAATTAATCTCCTAGACATCATTTGTTCTGGCCAACTTTATCTCAGCTGGTCCACGGGGAAAACTCCAAATATTCTCCGTGACAAAGCTCCCTTGAAGATCTTTTTAATTGTCTAAATTAACTGCACCAAATTTGCATGTCAAACGGTAAAGGGCAACCTGAGATAAAATGTAAACGTTTTAAAAGCCCCCAAACTAAGCACTTGATTTGATAACTAGGCTTTTTAATGTTATGGAAGACAACTGCTCCTTTCCTTTTCAAAGACGGCTGATCTATGCAAATAGTGAATTGGAAATGCCTAGGTCCCCGCGCCGTCAAATGGCCCTCGCAGGTTATTTGAATATCAGTGGCGCTGCTTCTGAAAAGGTTCAAGGATGCTCTCTGACTTCTTTGTGATTACTCAGTGCGGCGTCTTATTCTGAAGAAAAAAAACTCAGGAATAATTAAAGGCTGGGATCAGGCCTGGGAACACATTTGGGACAGGAATCTCATTTAGACAGTCTCTTTCAAAATAAGGCACAGTTAAATTGACCAGAAGGCAATTATTGAAATGAAAATTATTTTCACTCTCTTTGTCTTCTGACCACCAACTTAACAGCCCCAGTTTAAAAGAGAGGGAGAAGAGAGGGAGAGACGAAAAGAAAATTGGTAAATGAGATAATTTCCCAATTCGAAAAAATGTTAGTTTAGAAAATAAAGTACATATTTACAGAATAAAAAATATTTCTAAAAAGCTCCCCACACAATAGGAAATGCAAGTAAAGTCAGCCCCAGTGGGGGGGAATTTTTTTTTATTATTATTATTACTGTCTTGGGAACTTGACTGAATGTTTTTATTTTTAGGGGGGAAAAATAAATTGTTATTAATAGTCAACAAAATTTTTCTCGCAAACTGCAGTGAAAAGCCAATTAGCAAAGTAGCGATAAAACGTACAGCGAAGGTCCCCAGAGGGGCGTTTGCAGCGTGGCGCTGGGTGGCTTCTTCCCGCTCCTCCTTCTTGCTGTCCCCGCAGCCTCGGCTGCCCCTCTCTTCCTCGAGTGTTTCTTTGCTTTGGCCATTTTCGCTCCCCGCTCAAACAGTTTATCACCGGGCGCCCCAGCCCACACTCCTCACGCCTCTGGTCCAGGTCTGGCCTGGAGGCCAGGGGGACGTTCACTCTGGGGGCTCGGGGCCGAGGTGCTGGAGGCCGGGAGGGTGCCCGGCATGTTTGGGGGCTGAGGGCGGGCGGCGCGGAGGTGAGGGTGTGGTGGGGTCTCCCGAGGAATGAGGGCGCCCGGGCGTCTGTCCCAGGCAGCTTTGTTTCTCGTGGATAATAAAAGCACATCAAAGGGGCTGGCCGTGCAGGTCCCGCTCGCCGCGCGGCTCCCTCCGCAGCCCAGTGATCAAGGCCTCTGCGCGCTGCCTCTGCCCCGCGGGTCAGCCGACGTCCATCACCGCGGCTCCCGGGAACGGCGGGCGGCGGCCGGGCCCGAGCGTCCAGCCGGGGTGAGTGGTGGTGGGGGGCAGAGCTCGCGGAACCTGCACGCGGAGGGAGCGGGCCCCTGCCCCCAGCCGAAACCAGCAGGCAAAGCAGACCCCCGCCCTCCTACCCAACCCCCAGCCCCAGGGGGCTCTGGGGGCGCGGGGATACCTTGACTTGAGCGGGCAGCCACCCGCTCCGGCCGAGCAAATTGGAGAGGGCGTGCGTGGGAGGAGAGCCCACGAACCCGGGAAGAGTTCAGTCTCCACCCGAGGTGGAGCCACGTCTCCCCTGGGCCACCTGGGGGCTACGGGGCCCGGGCCGCTCTGGCTCCTGGGCCCGGGAGAAATGGGAGGCCGCGGCCAGGGGTCGGGGCGCAGACGGGGGCTGCTGCTCGGAGGCCGGTGTGGGGCGAGGGGCGCAGACAGGGGTCCTGAGCCCGCTCAGGCCCGGGTGAGGGGAAATGCGATTTCGTTTCAGCCGGTTTCTCCCAGCGTTTCCTGTGCTGTAGCTTCCTGCATAGTAGAGGAACGAAGACCAAGTTTTCCTCGGCTCTTCGCCTAGCCAGCGCCGATCCACACCCTCCCCCGGCGATTTCCTTTTCTGGCTTTACATTTTCCCCCTCGGAGTGAATTGGATCCTACCTGATGAAGGGGGAAAAAAAGAAAGAAAAAAGAAAGAAAGATTTTTCTCTCCTCAAGGAGGGAAAACAGCATTATTTTGACGCGATTAGATGGTGCACCTGAGCGGCTTGTCTGGACATTCCGTCAAATCGTTATAAGTCGTGTAAAATTGAATTTCTTTTTATTCAGATGGAAACTTTATTTATTTTAACTCTAATCTTATTTGCATCTATTATCTGTATTCACCAAGGCTCTTTCCCACTACAAAAATGCAGATGAAGTAAATCTTACATAAATCCCGCCCATTTGTGTAATTGGTATACTAAGTGTTTATTTTAAGTGAGAATAATTTAGCTACAAATTTTCTTAAGGAATAACATTCTTAACACATTAAAAAAACTGAAAACTCTGATTTGCTTTTATGTTTGACAGTCGCTCTTGATTCCCTTAAGAGGAGCTTGGCGAGTGCGGCTCGCTGGCGCCATCTAGAGCTCCGGGCCGGGAAGGCCGCGCTGTCTGCCCTTGCTCGCCGCTTCGAGCGCGGGGAGTCGGCGTTTGCCGCGAGCTGCAGCAACCCAGCGAATCGAGCAAAGAAAAGCGAGTTTTTGTGCTTCGTGGGGGACAAGCCCCGCTACTGGGCGGCACTGCTTAGTAATGGCCGGTATTACCGCTCCCAGGCAAAGGAAGTCTTTTCTAGAACTTGCTAACTGAAAATCCAAACAAAACAATATAACGTCCTGTTTGGCCCTAGTCTTAGAATTGGCGCATTTAACATTTCCTTCAAGGCAACTTCAGGGTCTTCCAACTTGGAGTTGAGCACGCTGGGCGCTGTCGGCGGCGACGTGGACCCCGGCATGGGGACCCGGCCGTGGTTGCAGCGCCCCCGCACTCTTCCCCCAACTACCAGAATCCGAAGGCTCCCGGTCGGCGGGACCCACGTGGGTTATCTGGGACCGACCGAACCAAGCTGATTAAACCAGGCAAGCAGACCGTCCCAGGTCCCCAGGCCCCCCTGTGAAGGGGAGGAAAGCGAGGGACCCGCAGTTTTCTCCAACCCGGACCCGGGGATGGCCGAAGCAGCCTCCTGCCTTGCCTCTGTCTTCCAGGCGCCATCCCGCCCGAGTCGGGTGCTGGGGGCTGCTGGGCAGGCCGGGGCCCGGCGGGGCGCGCAGGGCCCCCTAGGGCTGCCAAAAGTCCCGAAATCCCTGACCCCAGACCCTTGCGAAGGGTCCGCACTCCCTGCCGGCGCAAACTGACCCCTTTGGCCCCCACCTTTTCCCTTTGAAACCCAAATCTAAAATCGGATAACACTTGGGGGCGTTGACCAATTTTCTCTCCACTCTGTGCCTCGCCCTCCTCCCGCCGCCCCCTTCCCTCCTCTTCCTAGTTCACTACCCAACCCCTCGTCTTCAGACGTCGTGCAGTGGCTTCTTCCCCTCCTTTCTTGTCCCCCACCCTCCCCGCACGTTTATTGTATTTTAATCTTGAAAGCTACACCTCCAAATCCCGCGCCAGAGGCCGCAGAGGCGCCGGAGCCCGCAGCAGCTAGAGCCGGCCCAGGCGCTGGGGCGCCGGGCTCCCCGATCTCGCGCCAGGGAAACGCCGTGCGTTTCAGGGAACTCGCAGCCACCTTTGCAGCCGGTAACTCGGCTGGGTTTGTATTTGCTGTTTTAATACAAACCCCGCCGCACTGCCTGTTTCAAAGATGTGCTAATTACTACTTGGATAGCAGGGCGCAAAGTCCTTGTCCATTTCCCAGTACAAAGTAGGTTGCTAGAAAATTTGAAATTGCCTTTCAGCCTAAAGCTGCCTTACCTGAATGTCATAATTACAGTAATTATGTACATCCAAATTACATGCTAATTAAATTAGAATCAAATCGTTCTAAATCGAAATCAAATGAGGTAGTGAAGAATTAATCAATGACAACATAAATAGAGAGCTTCCTTCAGAGATATTTATTGTAACGATCCAAGGAGGGATTTGATCTGAAAAAGTCACCTGTTTATTTACTTTCAAATTAGTAATCAGTTATTATCCCTTCTCCATAATTTTAACCGTTCGGGGTTATTTACCCCCACCTTTTCCAGACGCTGGAGTTTATAGAAATATGTATGAGGTAAATACATACAGACATGCCTACCCTATATGTTATTGATATAAATATATACAGTGTGTTTGCAACTCCAGTTAAGGGGAAGGTTTCAGTAGGTCCGTGGAAACATGTTCTGTCAGGGCCTGTTCTCAGGGACCCGGGAAAGAAAAACAAGGTTTAAGATTTTCCAAGACCCTTGCACTCTCTTCCTTTGGAATTCATACCAGGGATTTTGCATTGTTTTGCAAACATCTAACCGTTTCAGGGTGATTCATTTATAAAAGAAATACAAAGTGATGTGTTGTCCCCCCGCCCCCCTCCTCGGCAACCCCGATTTGTTTTCTGCTTGCAGATTGTTGGCAAGAGTCAACATTTTCACTTTTGCCTCAGGAGCGAGAGATTAGCAGCGGCGTCCTAAAGCGCCCTCTTCACCTGTGGAGCCCGAGAGACGAGAGAAATTCGCTCGCTTTCCTAACTAGTGAAGGCAAGTCCGCCCTCTGACCTGCGTAGGCGAAACGCGCTGGAGGCCGGGCGAGCTTAGGCTGGAACTGGCAGGCGAGAGCGCGCGGCGGCCTGGGAGTGCTGGTCCCCAGGGCGCAGCTCCCGTGGTCCGCAGCCTGGAATTTCTTCTGAGTGGGCCACTGGCAGGGTCGGGGCGGGGAGGCGGACCCTTGCCGCGAGCTAGCCCGCATCCTTTCCCGTTACACTTTGTCGGTGGGGAGTCCAGCGGCCTCCTCGCACGGGAGGCGCATATTCTAGGAGGGAGACGCGCCCCCTAATTCTCAGGCTTTCATCTGGGTTTGAGGTATGTTCAGAAGGTTGCCAGGCGCGCGTCTAGAAGGAAAGCACCACCGTACGCAGGGGTGGAGTCGCCTGTGGGGATGGGAAGGGGCACGCCAGCCCGGGACTCACTCCAGCCCCCTTCCGGCCTCCGGTCTAAGGCGAGGTCCTTGGAAGCCTCGGTCCGGCCAGCACCCAAGCCGCTGGACCTCCACTTCTGACCACCCCCTCGGGAGGACCTTCGAACCGAAGGGACCGGGTTTTCTTCCGTGACTACGAGTCGCGGAAAGGCGACTCACGGGCAATTTGGGCCACAGTGTGCGTTTTCCATGACAAGCCATTCCTGCGTTTCACCCCACGCCTCGCTTCATTATTACTGTTACATTCTGAGGGTGATGTTAAGTGTGGCGTGAAGGGAGGAGAAAGGGGGAAGGGTATGAGAATCTGCTTCCTTTTCTGTCAGCAGGAACGGGGTTTGAGGAGCTTCATCAGCTCTCAGTTGTCATGGCATTTCCCAAAACTTAAGAGTTCCCTCGATCCTATTTGTTCCTCACAACTTTAAAAAAGCATTTCTCCTTTTTGATCCGAAAAACCCGTTCCCAAGGTCTGCAGCTATTGCATGCCTTTAGCTCTTTTCAAGAAGTGGTAACTATCAAGATTTTCTTTTCAGAAAACCGAAATAAGATTTCTTAATACCCCTCAGCTACTGAAGCTAAAATGCAGCTTTCTTCCTGATCTTAAACACAGGGTGTGGAGGACGCGGCCTTGTTGAGCGGCCTCCACCTGCGTCTTGGCCGAGTGGTTGTTAGGTAAGGAGAGTGAAATGGCTCAGGTGGATTTGAAATCTTTGAGATTCAATGCTAAAACATAGTAAATATTTGGTGATTGAAACTGGGAAACGCCGAGCTCCCAACAGCGTGGACTGATGTGATTCACTATCAGCAAGCCATCGCATGGAAGAACAAGGAAGGTCTCTCCAAGCCTTTCAGATAAAAAGCTTTCTTCAGATTAAAACCGTATGATACAAAGTAAGATCTCCATTTCCTACCGCAAGGTAAGCAGACCTGCCGCTATGCTGCAGCAACCGCTGCCTATTTTGGCACATTTATCAGATGAAATTATGACTAACTTACCACATAGACGTTCAGATAAATAAGTCCTAACCTAGTAACCTGATCGTGCCTGACCATTTGTAAATCGACAGCACCTCCTACAGGAATTAATTTGCTAGTGTTAAATTATGTTAAATGTTAGGCCAGGGAAAAGGGGAGGAGGGAACCCCAATAATGTCTCCCAAGTTGGCCGGTGCAGTGCCAGGCCGCTGGACAAATGTCACTAGGCACACCCAGATTTCTTTAAAAGAATTTCTCTATTAAGGGTAAGAAGAATGACATATCACCAGACTTTTCCTGTGGTTTTCTAAAAAAAAGTCAGTTGGGGACTCTTGTTCTTGAATCATATTCATTAAACTTGGAGGATTCTTTTTTGGCGTTAGTACTTAGGGGAACCTCTACACATACAACTAGATATCCTTTTTATTATGAGGTTTATCTCTTTGGTTTTTACCTTGTATTTCAAAAGCAAAAGTATAATTAGATGCTTAACATTTTATTTTAAAAATCACTTTCAATTCCTTTTACCCTTATCATTAGAGTGTGCAGAACAAGTCAGGTGAGGCTCTTTAAAGCTATTTGTTACCATGTTATGAATGTATGTGAAAATGCCTCCCTTCAGTTTTTAAGTTTGCCAAGTTGGAATGCTAGCCCCTTGGGGCTGTCTAGCATCCTTTGGTGACCAAGTCTGAAAGCCAAACAGCAAACCAACATTTCCTATAATTACATAGGAATTTTTCTCACCATTGGATAGATAAGAATGTTGGGGCTATTGGTATAGCTTCTCAATCTTAACAGTGAAGGATAAGTAAACCAGAGATTTGAAAAATTCTTGCAGCCACTTATAAAGTTAAAAGGCGACCACACTTTTGTGGAAGTCTAAGTGTTAAGAAATGATAATGTATTTAATTCATTTTAATTACAGGATGCATTTCAACATTTCTCTTCATGAACACTGTTGGTTCAGAAATCCTTTAAGGCAGTAAGTATTGCATAGTTTTTGACATTATAAAAATTATAAAGTCTAAAAAGGCATAAGATAGAAAATAATCAGTGCAACACTGATGAACTCAAGGTGTAAATTAGCGGTCTTTATCAATCTCAAATGCATGCTTTCTTTTTTTAAATGAAGAGGGAAAGGGATCTTTGAGGTGCACTGTTAAGTTATTGAAGAGTACCGTAGAAGGAATTCAAGTTCTCCCCTCCCAACTCTCTTAAAAATGTAAATAATCAAAGGGTTGCTTATGCCTTTAGTTAGCTGCTTGTAAATCGGAGGACATCTCTGTGTGTGCATATACAAGACAAAGATATATATACCAGACTACGCAGAGGTTTTACTTAATTCTTCTTTCAAACTTCTTTCCTATAAAATTTATGAAATTAGGACTGCCATTCTCAAAACCATCCAAACTAAGCAACATTTGTATTGTATTAAATAAGAGGTGTTTTTAAAATGTGGAACCCTGATAACAATACTTGTGTCCATGATGGTTAGTATATATTTTTTGGAATTGCATGTTACTTGTAATTTGAACTAAATGATTTTTTTCTCTAGTTTTCCTTCACCATATGCTTTGAAACACAAGGGGAAACTTGCAGCTAAATTTAAACATACCTTATATACCTATACTTATGAAATATATCTAAATAGTTTACACTGGTTCATTTGTGACGTTATGTAAATGCTTCACCTTTAGAAGTAAAATCTGTAATAGCTGAATGTCAGTAGTAGAAGGGCCATCTGTCCTAGGTAGAATAATGGTCCCTTAATGACATAGCAATCCCAATCCCCTGGAACCTGTGAAGATGTTAGGTTACATGGCACAGGGGAATTAAGGTTGCAGATAGAATTAAGGTTACTAATCAGTTGATTTTGAAATAGGGAGATTCTCCTGGTGGGCCCAATGTAATCACAAGGGTCCCAAAGAGTGGAAAACAATGCAGAATGTGAAAGTGTCAGAGTGATTAGATGTGAGAACTCGACTTTGTTAGCTTTGAAGATGGAAGAAGGGGCCAGGAGCCAAGGAATGCAGGCGGCCTCTAGAAGCTGCAACAGGCAAACAGATTTTCCCTACAGCCTCCAGAACCAAACCTGCTGACACCTTGATTTTAGCCCAGTGAGACCCACTTCAGATTTCTGATCTCCAGAACTGTATTCGCATTAAGACTGAGGTTATTTGTTATGGCAGTATAGAAAATTAATACATCATCCAAATGTAAATAGCTTCTGACCCTAGAGCAAAACACCTGAAGGGAATTTAAAGTCTTAAAGAAATACTGACCAATCCATTACTTAATTCATAGCAGTGAATTTCTACAGTGATTACACTTGGCTTCAAGTAAATTCAAATCTTAAAAGTAATAAATTTGAATTGAAAAAAAAAATTAAACTATACCCATTCATTGTACTGTCTGTCATTCTTTTAATGATGTTTCAGAACAAAGAAAATGTCACATGGTTACATGGGGTTTTTGTTTTAGTATAGGGCACAGGAAACATTAAAGAACAGAAAATATTTTTACAGCCCCAAAACAGATCACTTACAAATATTTGCCAAGTTCATTCTTATGGGATTCATGTAGTTTTTGTACTTGATATAACAGTTTACAGAGATGAAAAATTAAAATAGAGTTTTATTAGAAAGACAATAGTACATAATTTAGCCCTTGCTAAAGGTATTCAAGAAGAAAGTGGAGATATTTTTATTTCCAGGTACAAGTCACATACAAGTCTCTCTTTATTCTCTACTTCTCCATTCTCTTTGCATCACTCTAGTATGCCTATCTCCTGATAATGCTCCGTGCATTTTCCCTCCTCTGTATCTATCTGTGCCATGGCTTCTGGTGTCGTTTCTCCTGTCCCGCTCTTCACTGGGACTTCGCCGTGGCCGTTTTCTCATTTCTCTTGGCTTGTAACCACCATGACTTCTGCTTCGGCTTCTCCTACTCCTCTCGTCCCTGCTCTGGCTCCTGCTGCTCCTCTCATTTCTTCCAGATCCACTCTCCTCTGGACTCTGGTTATGGTTTCTGGGCTTTCTGTCAGAATCAGAATGGCTCCATTTGCTCTTCTCCCCAGAACTCTCTTGTTTTAAAAACCTAGGCTTTTCCTTGTTACTGTGACTGCTAGAACGTTCTTCATCAAGTTTTCTCTTCTTAGACTTGTCCGTCTCTTCAGAACCACTGTTGGAATTCCCTGAACGCTTGTTTTTCTTTCTTTTCTTCTTCTGTATTTTTTTTTCTTTGTTGTCACTCTCACTGCTGCTTTCTGAAGTGTCACCAGAGGAGGAAGACGAAGAGGAGGAGGATTTGTTTTTATGTTTTTTGTGTTTACTTCTGCTCTTCTGAAGCTTTTTCTTTTTTCTATCTTTTCTCCTTTTCTTTTTTTTCTTCTCAAGTCGATCCAATTTCCTGTTATTGGGAAAAAACAGTGACAGGCTATGTAAAAACAGTCCTTTCACTGACAAATATAAAATTTTGAATAGACAATATAGTTTCTTAGAAGCTATTAAAAGTGGTATTCAAATACATTCTTTACTTTTATTAAATGACAAATCATTTTCTTCCCTTTATTCAAGTCACATATACTATAAGTTTAAATTTAAAAATGCATTAACTGTCTCAGTATACTTTCCTCAATAGTAATGACTATTAAAAAAATTCTTACTGAATCAGAATTTGAAATTATATAGTACCCTAAATAAATGGTCATCCTGGCATAAAGAAAAGTTTGTAACATTAGCTGGACCAACTGCAAACTGAAATATAAAGCTCTAATCAGATGAAACATTAATTTTATGTATGTACTATTTTAAATATGGAAATACTCATCAACATTACACTATCAAATTTCAAGGGCATTTTCTCCAGAAAGTCTGAGTAAGTATAATACATTTTACATTTTTTTAGTATTCTGTTTTAGTTACATAAAATAAAATAATCACATATTAGTTTTCAACAATTGTTTAGACTTATAAATAAATAATTAGGACAATTCTATTACGGCATTCTGAATTTCTAAAGAGTATTTCACATTCTCAGAAGAGTAACTTGTTTATATGATATGTCTGAGTTACTCTGAAATAAAAATGTCTTCACTGGATCCTGTCCAGCCATTCTCAAGACTCCGCATACTGAAACATCATGAGCTCCCTCTATTGGATTCAGCAGACATTTCTTGGATTCTTTAATCCAGAGGTACTCTGTTTAACACGATTCATACTGACTTTAAATTTAAGCATTTTTCAGCATTCCTCATAAAATTGTACAAAATGTAAGAAGAGTAAATACATGGCCCACAATTTTCTAAGAACAAACCGTATGCAAAGATATATACAAATCGACTATGAAAACTAAAACCTACAAATAAATCTATTTCCAAATTGAATGTTCTGAAAAGTGCAGTGACTTTGCGGTATAAATTGAGTATATAATCTTACATTCATTTTCATATTACTGAAAGAAAGACAAAATTGTACTACTACAGCTGAAGAATAAATCAATAAATGAATGTGATACATGGTTTTAAGTACCTTAAACTTAGGATCAGAGTTGAATATGACACTAAGATGAAACATAAGAAAAAATGTAGTTGAATTCATTAAACAGACACTTTTTAATCACCTGAGAAGTTTCTGTTTTTGTTTGGTTGTTAGTGACTTTAAAAATTCGACTTCTGGATCTTCTTCACCCTCACTTGCAACATATTCCTAAGTCAACAAAGACATAATTAAATTGCTAGATTACAAGACAAGTTAGTTATCAGACAGGAAAGGAAACGTTTACAAATAAGAAATTTTATATTAGGGACATACTGTAGATGAGTATGACATTTTGGATTGGAAAGTGGAATTTAAAAATTTTTGTAGTCTACCTGCCAAGGAGGATCATAATGCCCTAAGAGGTTAAGACGACTGCTTTGCCACCATTAACAAACTTTATCAGGAGAGGACGACAGAGAAGCATAGACAAAATGTTTATAGCATGGCTTCTACTCCCTCAATTTTCTTTTTAATTTAATGGAACATAAAAACCAGGAAGATCATGAACTTTAGGGGAAGGTCAAAACATCCACAATTTTTGCCTTTACAAATTCAACAGTACATTATCAAATATATTAAACAGTACAAATACATGATATATACGTTATACGTACAATCCCTAGCAGTGTTTGAGAAGGAATGTGACTCTTTCAGAGCAGCACAAATTTATGCCAGTGGGAGTCTGGGTTTTAGTCTCAGCTCTGTCTCTAAAAAGCCACATGATCTCAGGGAAATCACTTAACTTCTGTGGGCTCCAGTTTCCTCATTAAATGAAATACATGGTTTGTATTAGAACATCTGCATTTAACCCTTTAAACTCAACCATTTTCTGGATCTATGTACACTTTAATCAAGTAACTGTTTAAAATATTTTCCATATTTTTTAGGGGTTTGCTTTTATACACTTCTTCCCATTGGTTCTGTTTAATGTCACTTCATGGGTAAGTTAGCAGGAAGGAAAAAGTAACAACCTTATCACCAGATCAGTTAGATATTTTATCCACATAAACCCAGAGGAGCAGTTTCGTTTATTAAAATATAGGTTTAAAAACAATTTCTCATTTAGGTTAAAATAATAAAGAAGCAAAATCAAAATACGTTTTAGGCATTTTCTTTGCTCTAGCTTGCCTTCCTATGGATATATACATATTGGAAAACATTAAGTAGCAATTCACAAGCAATCACATTTAGATTTATAGACATTTTCAGTTTACTGATAAAAAGATCATTACCTGTGATGGATCATTTGCGGTCAAGTTTCTCCCCAGTACGTTTCGTTTCAGTGCAAACCCACTGTTTCTCATCTCCGCTATTAGCTCCGAGGGGTGCATCGATGGTCCTGTTCACAAAAATCACAGTTTGAATGTATCATTTATATCTCTCTACCTTTTTTGGACTCCACAGTAGGAATGCAGCTGAAGCTTTGTTAAGTAAAATCACAGCTAAATCAACTCAATAATCTTCTGCTGAGCAAATGATCAGATATGATTTTCTAAAACAGCAGTCTGGAGATTGAGAATAGAAAATAATTGCATTTTTCTTACGTGCTAGGGGATTCTCTTATGTAACTCTGTCATATTGAAAAAGATACACTGAACTGTTATCTGCTTGGTAGTTTTTAGTATAAAATCAAAGCAAAATGATAAAAGACTGTAATTAAACTTTTAATAGTTATTCTCTCAGTAAGAATTCATTGAAAGAGATACTTACACATATGCTATCGGTAACGATCAATAGTTAATCTTGCATATATACATTCCCAGAGTTTGAAACTTCTAGTCATTAGTTTGGAGTTGGTGACAAGCAATTTTAGGCTAGCTATAGGTGTGTATGTGTTATATTTTCTACAAGCTGTTGTTTCCACTTTTACAAAATCCCCAAACTTTTTGAAAAGTGAGCTTGTTTTTGGTCACATAATATGCTCTAAAGACAAACAATATGGACTAAACATAGATGTAATTAAAAATAAAAAGTTTTAAACATCTGCACCCTTCCCTCAAACATTATTATGTTTACATAAGATAGGAAAGATTCTTTCCTCGTTCTTTTGTATATTCCAGTTTCATTTTGTTTTCCCTGCAAGTAGCAAATAATGACAACATTTCATGGAAGCTTTTTAGTTTCTGGCCTAAATCATTACACTGGCTTAAAAGAACTATACTGGGCAATGTATCTGGAATACAGGGAAGAATAAGACAGTTCCTGCCAACAAGCAATTCATAAGGGAGGGTGGGGGATAGAGAAACATTCAGAAACTGATACTCTAGTTTGTTGATTAAATACATCATCTAATTTCTTTACCTTTTCCCTGATATATTGGTCTTTTACTACTTATTTTGCATGCTCACCTACATGTTACCATAAAAAAACAAAAGGCAATAGGCAATATAATTCAAATCTGTTCTCTTGCCAATAGCATCTTTGGTAAAAAGTTTGGTCAAACAAGTTCAGGTTGTAGGTTAATAACTTTTATTGGACTCTGGGCTTTACCATTCAACTCATATTACCAAAAACAATTGAAAGTTGGCTATAGGTATTAGGGAGATAATTAGAAAAAACTGCCTATTACTGGTGTATGGGAAGTATTAATAATGTGATGCTTTAATTTACTGGGGGGAAAAAGCCTTATTTAACTGAAAACAAAACAAAAACATCATAAAGCACCATCTTTATTTCATTGATATTAATATTTCATTTTAAAACAACACTGGATTTTTGATTTGTTTTTTCTTTTATACAATTAATTTAATTCCCTGTGGATCACTTTAATGACTTCTAGAAAAATTATTCAATTTGGTTGATAATACTGATAATATGACGTTAAGTAAAAAACTGAATTTTATAAATTCATTTATTTTATTTATTTTTGGCTGCATTGGGTCTTTGTTGCTGCACGCGGGCTTTCTCTAGTTGTGGCGAGCGGGGCCTACTCTTCATTGTGGTGTGTAGGCTTCTCATTGCGGTGGCTTCTCTTGTTGCAGAGAGTGGGCTCTAGGTGCACGGGCTTCAGTAGTTGTGGCACGCGGACTCAGTAGTTGTGGCTCGCAGGCTCTAGAGCGCAGGCTCAGTAGTCGTGGCACATGGGCTTAGTCACTCCACGGCATGTGGGATCTTCCTGGACCAGGGATCAAACCTGTGTCCCCTGCACTGGCAGGCGAATTCTTAACCACTGCACCACTAGGGAAGTCCCAAAAATTGAACTTTAAATATTAGTACGGAGTGCCTCTAAATGGCATTGAAGTGCTAATATAATTAATAGCTTTAAATTAATTATAGAGTGTTTCACTTTGGTGGCTTCTCAAATTTCACATGTAGGAACCTAATTTTATAAAGTAGAAAATGTCTTTCCTGAAGTGTCAAAACTACATTTCCTTGTCAACAACTTTTTTAGATGTTCAATGAATTCAGAAAGCAAACATGCTAAGAATTAGGATAAAAACCACTCCAGTAAAGGGCTAAAGAGCTTGGCCATTATGATGAGAGGGTACTGATTTCATCAGTTTTCATCAAAAGATGGGTAATTTTAATAAAATGCTTTAGAAAACATGCTTTAAAATTTTTCATTACAGTACTTCTAACTACTTCAAGAAAATGATCTCTCCTTCCCCAGGCTGACTGAGATTATTCAGACTATAAAACAAACATTACTCTTCCATCATTTATATTTCTCCAAAATCTCAACTGAAATTTTGTAGTACATATGCTTAGCATATACTTCCACACTGTAAGACTCTAAACAATGTTTAGTGAAGTACCTAACAAATAGTAACTATTATTTTTGTCAGTAGCTATAAAACTTTTGTGATTATTATATATTTTTCACAAAAAAATCCTCTTAATAGTAACATTTTTCAAAATCCAGTCTTATTCACTTCTTTTTGTACTTAAACTTTCTCCTTCTATCATCAAAACTTCTAGAAAGATATGACAAGTCAGGTTTAATTAAGATATATTCAGCAAGGTATCTTTATACTTTCATGTTACTGTGATAGTGGCTATGCAGAGTTAACCTGACAGAAATGACTCCAGCTCTCTGAGAACTCAAAATTTAATTGATATAATATCAATAAATTATATAGGTATGTTGAAGACAGATTTTACAATATGTTCAAATGCAAAATGACTACTTTTTTTGGATGCCTTTATAATTTAAATTACAGATGGCGCTGGGGTTCAGGAAGGTTTGGTTTGCTCTTAAATTTGCTATAGCAGAATGATTCTAGAGAACTCAGAAAAAGGGCATTTGTTTTAAAATGTAGATTTGTGAAGGCTCCTTTCTAGATCACTTCAGTCAGGCTGGGTTAAGCCTCCATAGCTTGAAAACCAGTGTTCCAACTTAGAAAAGTTGGTCCACTGAAGAAACTGTTTTCAACATTCATTAATTTTGCAAACTTTCTTTGCTGTGATGTGGGTAAGCACCAAAATACTAATTGTGACTATGGTATTCAGTTCTATGCCCTGATTAGACCCAGACTATTTTCTACTAGAAAAACAACATGAAGTCAATGTCACAGAAAAAATAAATTCTCAGAAGGCAAATTATGTCCTACAGAATTATGTTTGTAAAGGGTTTAATCTATTCATTAAGAGCATTCATTTTTATAGAACTAAGCAATAGAAGGTAAAAAATGTTCTGTAGTAAAATAGGTATTTTATCAGAGAATAATATAGGAGTCAAAAGAGCTGGCCGTGAGAAAGGCCCTGTCGCCGACTTCCCAATTAGAGGACAGCAGTCCCAGGTGAATCCCACAAATGGCACAGGAGGGAGACTAATGCTGAAGGCAGAGATATTCCTGTGTCTCACTGTTAGCCTGGGCCCATCTGCTCTTCCCAAGGACAGAGCTATCTTCCTTCCAAAGTTCACTGTTCCTTTCAAATGAAGCATTACCTGCTACGGTTTTATGGTATTTAGTGGGAAAGAGGACACTGAGTTACAGGTTAAGTATGGCTGTATTAGAAATACTTTCCCCTCCTTCCCCCAAATTTAATACACTAATTTAATTTATAGGATGCTACTGCTTCCTGAGACTAAAATTCTATTCCTAGAGTGAATATCATTTTGTTTGTGATGACAGTGGTGATTAATTATTTTCCTTCTCATTCTGTGTGTGTATTTTAACTTGATACAATGAAAAAATCTCAAACCTAGGGAGAATAAAGAGTTCTATATATTCATCACACAGCTTCAACAATTATCAATGTTTTGCCATCCTTGTTTTATTTATTACCTCCAGGGTTTTTTGTTTCTTTTTTGATAGAGTATTTTAAATAAAATTTCAGACATCACTTTGGTATATAAATCACTAATATGGGCTATTTCTTAAAAATAAAGCCCTAACACCTTTGTTACACTTACTAATACTGACAGTTTTAAAATCCAGTCAACATTCAGATTTCCCCAATTATCTCAAAAATATTTTTTTTTTACAGTTGGCTTGTTCACATTAGGATCCAAACAAGTTCCACACATTGCATTTGGTTTATGTATCTCTTAAGTCTCTCTCTCCCTCTCTACTTTTGAGGTACAAATGACACATATCTTAAATCTCTTTTAATCTAAAAAAATGTAGCCACTTTTCCTCCACTCCCCCCTTATTGCTATTCATTTGTTGAAGAAACTGGGTCATTTGTACTGTACAATTTCCCCCATTGTGGGTAGTGATGTCATTTAATATGTTCTTCTGGCCCTTGTATTTACTGTAAATGAGCAAGTTAGATCTAGAGGCTTATGATTAAATTATTTTGGTATTTTATAACACATACTTTGGGGGAATAATGGAAAGTTTTCTAAAGTTTGGATTCAGGAAAGTGACACCTGAAAAAAACCACATTTTTGCTAATGAACTAGACTAAGGAAAAAAGGCTGAGACTTCAACCTGGTATGTTCTTGCTTTCATCATGTATTTATTGTAGTCATAGTAACAGTGATACAAACTTAAAAATGCGTGGGTTTGAAAATAAACCCCCAAACACATCACAAATAAATTATGATTCTTATTTCCATGAAAAGTATGACATTTATTTCTTCCTTCTTTCTTACAGTTAAACTGACTATATATTGTGAAAAAGCCACTCCCTGTCACTAAATGTAAAACGGACACTTAGAAACACTAGTTACAGTACATGATCTAGAGGGAGAATTATCACAATTATCTTACATTTGTATTTGATTCCTAATATTACCTAACCTTTTTGCTTTAAAGAAAGCTTATAGAAAGTTACCTTAAAAAAAGACTGAAAAGGGGGGCACAGCATGCAGCACAAGTCCCAGGGAAAAAATGAACAAAGCTATTAATAAAGTGTGTGGGTGATTTTTATTTATATAGATGAGAATGTTTTATGTATGATTTTCTAAAGGTTATGCAAGAACCAATTGTACTGAATTGTAATAAAACTGCTCCATACTGAGAATTTTCTTGACACGTTGCCAGTTCATCTTAGTGGAGGCTGGAAACAATAAGGTTTCTTATTGCCCTTATCCTGAGTTCATACTGAAGAAAGCTAATTTGATCTCTATTAAGACATACAATGTAAAGGAAAAATTAAACATTTCATTTTTGTCTGTGTGTCTGGAAAATACAGCAAAGGCAGGGAGAGATGAAACTGCCCTTATTGTATGCTAGTGAAAAACACTTTATAAAAAACAACCTTGCCTTACAGAATCAATAATGTTAAAGATATTTGAGTTATATTTGATTATGTCTTTACACTTATATTTTCAACTTAACTTACATGCAGGTATTTTACTGATGATACAACTATCACTAAATAATAAAGTGAATAAAGATAATAAAGTGAATTCATAGTCTAAGGACTAAGAAAAATCATTTGTGTTGTGATGAACATGAAGTATTAGAAGTCAGCACTATGTTTTAAAGAAGTTATGAGAATATGAACGCTCTTGAAAAGCGGTGCATCCATGAACCTCAAAAACAGTATGTTGAGTCAAAGAAGTCAGACACAGAAGAACACATACTGTATGATTCCATTTATATGAAGTTCATGAACAGGTAAAAGTAATATATGGGATTAGAAATGAGAGTAGTAGTTGTAGGTGGAGGAGTCCAACTGGAAGGGGACAGAAGGGTATTTACCAGGGTGACAGCAATGCTCTATGCTCTGTATCTTGTCAGAAACATTGGTTACATGGGTGCATACATTTGTCAAACTCAATCTACACTTAAGACCACTGCATTTTACTTAAAAATATATTAAATCAGTCAACAGTAATTACTGAATGACTGAGTTACTATGGACTCTCACTACATTTCTATACTAGATCTCTCTCAAGCTATGGAGAGAGCCCTGCACAGGGAATTTCAACTTATTCTTCCCTAGTATATAACATAGAAAGTGATTTTACAAATCAATATGTATTATTGAGGGCTTATTATTTTATCTCACTAGGTACTTGAGAAATAAAGAATGGAGAACTTGGTTTTTGCCTTCAAGCTTATAATCTTTTTTGGGAAAATTAGTTAATATAAAAGAATAGGAAAAATATAAATTGTAAATTTGTGTTATAAGATATATTCAGAGAATAAGATGATAAACAGTGATGTTTAGTATAGTTAGCAAAGCCTAACTCTTCAGCCACTCACTAAACTATTATTTACTAAGCATGTGCATTGTGGAAAGCATTGGGAATACAAAGATAAATAAGATACATTACATATTTCAGAAAAGCAATACTTTCTAGGAAAGAACTAGAAACTGAGTTTGACTTTCAAACTCATAGGATTTAGAAAAAGGTAAAAAATATTGCATTATAAATGAGTGGAACATGACGAAGGTTCATGTTAACTTAAGTTTGGTTTGGGTAGAATTATTAATATTTACTAGGTAGACTACATTTCATTCATTCTCGTTTTCCCAGGTAATCATCAGTTAATTTCCTTTACTTGAAGTTGGCAGACCTTGAGTAGATGGAATGATATTAACAGGAAGAGTCATGTAAAAGAGAGTTATGATTGGGATCTGAGAATCATAATACCCCTTTGAGATTATGGGAGGTGTAGCCTCCACTAGCCCCACATATGCCTTTAACACAGAGCAGAGCCATTTACTGACAGAACAGGATTGCAATTAATTTGTTAACGTCAATGGAATTTCAAAGCATAGCCACTCTAACAACAAATTTAATCACTGAATTATAATAGTGATTATAAATAGTTCAAAATGAGTAACCATTTGTAATCACTTAAAATAGCCAAAATTTAAAGTACTAATCAAAAGCATCAATTTGACCTTTGAAACACTATGAATTGACAAGTTTTACTGAATAATTTCTTTAGTAGGTCAATATTTCTTTTTAGATAATTAGTTTCCTCATGCATTTAGAAACATGTATGTTCCCAACTTATCAACTACATATTTTTTTTTAAACTTCTTATCTTATTTAGTTTTTTAACTTAATTTTTATTTTTGGCTGCATTGGGTCTTTGTTGCTGCACGCGGGCTTTCTCTAGTTGCGGCGAGCGGGGGCTACTCTTCGTTACAGTGTGTGGGCTTCTCACTGCGGTGGCTTCTCTTGTTGCAGAGCACGGGCTCTAGGCATGCGGACTTCAGTAGTTGCAGCACGCGGGCTCTAGAGCGCAGGCTCAGTAGTTGTGGTGCATGGGCTTAGTTGCTCTGTGGCATGTGGGATCTTCCTGGACCAGGGCTCGAACCCTGCATTGGCAAGCGGATTCTTATCCACTGCGCCACCAGGGAAGTCCCTAAAACTTTTTATTTTATATTGGAGTATAGCCAATTAACAATGCTGTGATAGTTTCAGGTACACAGCAGAGCGACTCAGCCATACACATACATGTATCCATTCTCCCCCAAACTCCCCTCCCATCCAGGCTGCCACATAACATTAAGCAGAGTTCCCTGTGCTATAACAGTAGGTCCTGGTTGGTTATCCGTTTTAAATACAGCAGTGTGTACATGTCAATCCCAAACTCCCTATCCCTTCCCTCCACCCTTCCTCCCTGGTAACCATAAGTTCGTTCTCTAAGTCTGTCTGTTTCTGTTTTGTAAATAAGTTCATTTGTATCATTTCTTTTTAGTTTCTGCGTATAAGCGATATCATACATTTCTCTTTCTCTGACTTACTTCACTCAGTATGACAATCTCTAGGTCCACCTATGTTGCTGCAAATGGCATTATTTCATTCTTTTTTATGGCTGAGTAACTACTGACAAGGGCTTAATTTTCAAAATATACAAAGAGCTCATACAACTCAATAACAAAAAACCATACAACTACATATTAAAGGAGAGAAGAAATGGTGCCTGCCTAACTTTCCTTCTTTATTTTGAGGTCAATCCTTTATTAGTTTTAATATCTACCTATTTGAAGAGTTTAGCTTTAAAGGGATTCTGGTAACACAAATACTTTTTCTGCAGTAGAATTATGTTGAAGGGTTTAAAAAAATTCTGCCATCAGATGTAGGGCTATCTCAGTAGCTATCCTGGGAGGATTCAACTTCTTCAAGGAGTTACATAAAAGAACTCCGTAACAGATATGGGCAGGATGTGCCAGAAGGGCAACTGAGTTTATCATCTTTCTTTCTAAACAAAGTCCCTCCAGCATGCTCCTAGGTGTCCTTCTAGTACAAGCTTATGATCAGACAATTATTTTGTTAAATTTCCCAAACATGTTCTCAAGCAACAAAAATTCCTCCAACATGATAGGTTGATGGAAAGATGGAGGAGCAGCATGTGGGAGTACTCTTGCAGGAAACTGCTATTAGTACTACAGCTTAGTGTAATATTCTTCAACAAAAATTAAATCAAGACTTAGGGAAAATAAGGCAAGGAAAAGAGCACTGATATGTAAACAAATGTTTGCAGCAACTATAAAATAATACTTTCCTCAATTTAAGCTATTATTAATTTTCATATTGTTTAAACATACTAAAACCTTTGGTGTACACAAGACTGGTTAGAGAAACCTGAAACATTAAGTACCAATCATCATTTTAGCTGTTAGTGGTATGGCTGGATCTCATACTTAGGCGTTATAAAGAAAAAGAAATTTTGTATGTGTCAAGAATACCCAGTGATACCACTTTGCATTTAAAATTTACTTTTATTAAAAACGTGAAATTTACCGTATTATCATATAGAGTCAGTTCCAAATATTCTTAAAATTAAGTTTAAAAAAATGGCAGGGACTTCCCTGGTGGCACAGTGGTTAAGAATCCTCCTGCCAATGCAGGGGACACAGGTTCATGCCCTGGTCTGGGAAGATCCCACATGCCGCAGAGCAACTAAGCCCGTGCACCACAACTACTGAGCCCGTGCTCTAGAGCCTGTGAGCCACAACTACTGAGCCCATGTGCCACAACTACTGAAGCCTGTGCGCCTAGAGCCCGTGCTCTGCAACGAGAAGCCACCACAATGAGAAGCTCGCACACCGCCACAAAGAGTAGCCCCTGCTCGCCACAACTAGAGAAAGTCCAGGCACAGCAACAAAGACCCAACGCAGCCAAAAATAAATAATAAATAAATTTTAAAAAATCATTAAAAAAAATGGCAAAGTAACTTTAAATATATAGCAACTTAAATCTAAAAAAACAAAAGTCAAATAATTAGTACAATATGAATCTTCTGTTAACAAATTTCGAATCAATGTTTCTTCACTTTTATGTTGCTTTTACAACTTTTAGGCTTCAGTCCAATATATGAAGAGCTTGAAATTCCTCCCATTCTCACAAGAAAAAAGCTGAAAAAACTGAAAATCAATAAATCTTATAGATCTATCGGAGAATTGAGCTCACAGAGCAAATCACTGCCCCCAAATGGGAGAGACAGGTGATACAGAGAATCAGTTTACCAAGACCAGAAACCAACAGAGCCAGCAACTGGTAGAAATACTTGAAGGATAACTGACTATTCTTGGAGACTGAGCAAGGACTAGCTTGAGAGATGAAAACTCCTGGGGGCTCAACCTTAAAGGGGCCCCAACATTTCTGTGAGTTTTACTTCCAGAAGCCCCACCAGGTTCTCACTGTGAACATCAAATAACAATCCCCTTGTACTTCCCTTCCAACAGTGGGAAGGGAAAAGTAATCATCTTGAAATACGCCCAGAGCATTTTGTTGTCCTGAACAAATGCTTACCCTCAAAGGAAGCTATTTCATCAGAGCCTAACGTATGTGGGTGAAGAAAAAAAGCTGAGAAGTGGGGGAAAAAAAGCTGAGAAACACTTGTGAAGGTTACAGCCCAGGGGCAGAAGCTCACTAAAAAACTGAAACCTAGTCATAGGATTATAGAATGCTTCCCCTCCCCTCATATCTTACCACTACATTAGTAGGGCTCCTGTAAAATAACAGAAGATTACAACTGAAGCCAGGCTCAGCCTCTATTAACAGAGTCTGTAGGGAAACCCAAAGATAACAGAGACCAAAACAATGACACCAGAGGATATTTATCCTCTAAAATCTACAGCTATAGCAAAGAGTAAATACAACCTAACTCCTTGCCAGATAAACATAAAATCTCACACTAAAGGCCTATTTATCTCGGTTCTATCTACCTGATACACCATGTCTGGCTTTCAACAAAAAATTACAAGTATGCTAAGAGGCAAAAACCACAGTCTGGAAAGACAAAGCAAGCATCAGAATCAAGCTCAGCTATAATGAAGATTCTGGAATTATCAGGTTGGGAATCTAAAATAACTAAGATTCATATGCTAAGGGCTCTAATGGAAAAAGTGGACAACATGCAAAACAGATAGGTACTGTAAGCAGAGAGATGGAAACTCTGAGAAAGAATCTAATGGAAATGATAGAAATAAAAAACACTAATAGAAATGAAGAATGCTTTTGATGAGGTCATCAGTAGACTAGGCATAACTGAGGAAAGAATCAGTAAGCTTTAAGATAGGTCAATAGAAACTTCTCAAACTGAACAGAAAATTAAAAAAAAAAAAAGGGAACCCAGAATATCCAAAAACTGTAGGACAATTACAAAAGGTGTAACATATGTACAACAGGAATACCAGAAGGGAAAGAGAAAAGACAGAAAAGAATAGAAAAAAATATTTGAAATAATAATGGCTGAGTTTTCTCAAGACTAATGATAGATACCAAACCACAAATCCAGGAAGCTCAGAGAACATGGAGCAGGATAAATACCAAAAATCTGTACCTAGGTATATGATTTTCAAACTGCAGAAAATCAAAGATGAAGAGAAAATCTTGAAAGATATCAGAGGGGGAAAAAAACCTTACCGAGAGAGGAACAAGGATAAGAATCATGAGACTTCTCTTAAGAAACCATGCAAGCAAGAGGAAAGTGGAGTGAAATATTTAAAGGTTGAAAGGAAAAACCTACCAACATAGAAATCATCCAGTATCCAGTAAAATTATCCTTCAAAAGTGAAGAAGAAATACTTTCTCAGGCAAACAAAAATTGAGGAACATGTTACTAGTAGACCTGCCTTTCAAGAAATATTAAAAAGAAGTTATTCAGAAAGAAGGAAATGACATAGATCAGAAACTCAGATCTACATAAAATAAGGAAGAGCATTTGAGAAGAAATGAAAGAAACAATATTTTATGTTTTTTATTCTTAACTGATCTAACAGATAACATATTATTCAAAATAATAACAGCAAGAATAAACTGGATACATTATAACTTATGGATAAATGAAATGTATGACAGTAATGTTATAAGAGACAGGAGAAAGGAATTGTGTTATATAACAGAAATTGGTTTACTCTGTTATAAGGTACTGGCACTACTCATGAAGTGGTACAGTGTTATTTGTAAGTGGACTTAGATTAACTGTAAATGTATATTGCAAATTCTAGGGCAACAACTAAAATTTTTAAAAAATTAAGCATAATTGATATGCTAAGAGAGGAGAGAAAATGGAATCACATAAAATACTCAATTAAAACCAGAGAAAGCAGAGAGTGGAAGACAAAAACAAAGAACAAGGGCAACAAATAGAAGACAATTATAAATATGGCAGATTTTAATCCAATTATGTCAATAATAGATAAAAAAAGATCCGACTCTGTGTTGTCTACAGAAACCCAAGTTAAATATAAAGACACAGAGAGATTAAAAGTAAAGATATGGAGAAAGATATACCATGCTAACACTAATAAAATAAAGCTGGAGTATTACATTATTTTCAGATAAAGCAGATTTCAGACTAAGGAAATTTATCAAGGATAAAGAAAGACAATTACATAATGAAAAAGGTGCTCATTCTCCAAGACATAACAATCCCAAATGTATATGCACCTAACAACAGAGCATTAAAATATGTGAGGCCAAAACTAACAGAAATGTTTTTAGAAATAGACAAATCCCCAATTACAGTTGGAGACTTCAGTGCTTCTCTATCAGAAATGGACAGATCCAGCAGGCAGAAAATCAGCAGGATACAGTTGAACAGCACCATCTATCAACCAGACCTAGTTGTTATTTATTGAGTACTTCATCTAACAACAGCAGAATACATTCTTCTCAAGCTCATATGGCAGCAGTCCCCAACCTTTTTGGCACCAGGGACCGGTTTCATGGAAGATAATTTTAACACGGACGGGGGGTGGGGGGTGGGATGGTATGGTTCAGGCGGTAATGCGAGTGATGGGGAGCAGCAGATGAAGCTTCGCTTGCTCACCCACTGCTCACCTCCTGCTGTGTGGCCCAGTTCCTAACAGGCCGCGGACCGGTACTGGTCCACGGCCCAGGGGTTGGGGACCCCTGTCATATGGAACAGTTACCAAGACCACATGCTGAGCCATAACCTTAACATATACCTTAATACTAAAAGAACAGAAATCATATAAACAATGCTCTCAGACCCAAATGGAATTAAACTAGAAACGAATAACAGAATGATAGCCAGAAAATCCCCAAATATTTGGAGATTAAATAAACACACTTCTAAATAACACTCGGATAGAAGAAGAAGTCTCAAGAGAAACTTAATATTTTGAATTAAATGAAAATACAACTGCTGTATAATAAAGAACTCTGTCCCCAATTCGTGGAAGGGAGCCTCTAAATCTCAGAGTTTTCTTGAGTGATAGGAGTGTCTTTGTTATTCATGGTGAGCCCCTAGATAGGTTTTGCCAAGGAGATGACTCAGGATGGAGCTGGCCACACCAGAAAGGCTAACAATGTGATTAAAGAGCTGGAGCTTGGAGCCACATATCAGCCTGACCTCTGGGGGAAGGGAGAGGGACAAGAGACTGAGTTCAACCACATGGCCAATGATTCAATGAATCATGCCCATGTAATTAAACCCTAATAAAAACTCTGGACAGCCTGGATGAGTTTCCCTCATTAACAATACTCTGTGCATATTGGTGTACATCAATGGGTAAGGAAGATGACATGTCCAGACCTGTGGAGAGAGGACACTGAAGCTACGTGTTTGGGGTAGGGAGAGGCAAGGCAATTTTGTGTTGAAATGTGAAATTTTTCTTTTCTACATATTGTATGATTCCATTTATATGAAATGTCCAGAATAGGCAATCAAAAAAAAAGCAGAAAGTAGGTTAGTGGTTGCCTAGGACTGGGGGAGACTGGGGACTGGGGATAAGAACTGAGGGGCGTGGGGTTTCATTTTGAGGAAATGAAAATGTTCTAAAATTGACTGTGGTAATGGATGTACAACTCTGTGAATATACAAATTCAAAGCCATTGAATTGTATACTTCAAATGGGTGAACTGTATTGTATGTAAATTATAACTCAATAAAGCTATTAAAAACACTTGCTCAAGGAAATGAAAAGACAAGCCACAGACTTGGAGAAAATATTTGCAGAAGACATATCTGATAAAGGACTGATACCCCAAATATATAAGGAATTCTTAAAACTCAACAATAAGAAAGCAAATAACCCAGTTTAAAAAAATGGGCCAAAGGCCTTAACAGATACCTCTCCAAGAAGATATACAGATGGCAAATAAGCATATGAATAGATGTGCTGCATAACATGTCATCAGGGAAATGCAAAATAGAACAATGAGATACCACTACATACCTACTAGAAAGACCAAAATTCCTAACACGGACAATGCCAAATGCTGGTGAGGTTGTGGAGTGACAGGAACTCTCATTCATTGTTGGTGGGAATGCAAAATGGTGCAACAACCTTGGATCAGTTTGGCAGTTTCTTATAAAACTAAATATACTCTTACCACATGATCCAGCAATCACATTCCAAAAACCTGCACATAGATGTTTATAGCAGCTTTATTTGTAACTGCCAAAACATGGAAGCAACCAAGATGTCCTTCAGCAGGTGAATGGATCAATAAACTGTGGTACATCCAGACAATGGGCTATTATTCAGCACTAAAAACAAATATGCTATCAAGCCATGAAGAGACATGGAGGAAGCTTAAATGCATATTATTAAGTGAAAGAAGCCAATCTGAAAAGGCCACATACTACAGATTCCAACTGTACGACCTTCAGGAAAAGGTGAAACTATGGAGACAGTAAAAAGATCAGTGGTTGTTAGGGGTTAGAGGGGAGGGAGGGATGGATACTCCGAGCACAGATGATTTTTTAGGGCAGTGAAACTGCTCTGTATGATACTATAATGGTGGATACATGCCATTATACATTTGTCCACACCCATGGAATGTACAACACCAAGGGTGAGCCCTAAGGTAAACTATGGACTTTGGGTGATAATGATGTGTCAATGTACGTTCATCAACTATAACAAATGTACCACTCTGATGGGGGATGCTGATAATGGGGGAGGCTATGTATTTGTGGAGGCAGGTGGTATATGGGAACTCTCTGTGCTTTTCTCTCAATTTTGCTATGAACCTAAAACTGCTCTTAAAAAAAAGTCTATTAAGAAAAAACACAAATAAGACTGAAACAAAACAAACAAAAGATTAAGTAGTGGACATACAGATATATGTGACCATTAAATCTACTAAAGCCAAACAAAACAAAACAAAACAAAAAAACCCACTTGCTTTGTTGAAAACCCCCACTGTGGATTTAAAAAATGATGTTTAATTTCAATATACATTAAAAACATGAGTAAGTAACAGAAGGTAAGAGGCAATGATAAGAGTAAGGGCTGGGCTTCCCTGGTGGTGCAGTGGTTGAGAATCTGCCTGCCATTGCAGGGGACATGGGTTCGAACCCTGGTCTGGGAGGATCCCATATGCCACGGAGCAGCTAAGCCTGTGCGCCACAACTGCTGAGCCTGTGCCCTGGAGCCTGCGAGCCACCACTAGAGCCCGTGTGCTGCAACTACTGAAGCCCACGCGCCTAGAGCCCGTGCTCCGCAGCGTGAGAGGCCACCACAATGAGAAGCCCGTGCACCACAACAAAGAGTAGCCCCCACTCGCCGCAATTGGAGAAGGCCCATGCGCAGCGGTGAGGACCCAATGCAGCCAAGGATAAATGAATAAAATAAATAAATTTATTAAAAAAAACAAAAAACAAAAAACAATAACCTAATCTTAACCTTAAGAAGCAAACTAAAACCAAAGCAAAAAGAAAGGAACAATAGATATTGGGGTGAAAATTTATGAAATAGAGAATAAAATACAATAGAGAACATCAACAACAACAACAACAACAAAAAAGAGTAAGGGCTATAGAGTATAAACAAAAGGCTGGTGGGCCAGGCATTTAGTTATGTTGTAATATAAAAATATTTTATAAAAATTCAGTCACCACTGAAGCTTATAAGTTTTATATATAATTTTGATGTATCTAGAGTGGACAAAAACTTATAAAGTGAAGATGATCTTATCAGTAGAAAAGATATTCTAGACCAGCTTAGCCAAAAGAAGCATTTTGATTGCCTAATTTAACTTTGTAAAGGAGAAGTAAATCTTATAGCTGGTCTCTGTAAACCTCACAGCTGGAACATTCTAACAGCACCTTGCAGTTTCCAGTGATCAAAGTAAGTTACTTTATATACTAAACTAAGAATTTCATAATAGAAATAATGTAACACCAGGAGGTGCAGTTATCATGAAATAATTACACTCCTGGGAGATTACAGGCACAAGGCTGTACCCCAGGGGTGTGATTATCCCATGATAACCGTATCCACTGAAATTGCCTTATTGCAAAAATAATCTCTATTCACTGGTGAGACATTATTCAATAGGTGATTTTTTTAAATGAAAAGAGTTTTTAGCTTGAATCAGCAAGTGGATTAGGAAATTGGCCAGTTTATTTTTCATTGCATTCAAATTTTGAATATAACATCATTATTTGCTTTCCTATTTGATACAGTAGAGTATTTTTGATTCGGTTTTGAGAAACCTTTAGGAGTTTCTAATAATGTTAGTTAAGTGGTATTGCTAAATTCAGGTCAAACTTTAAAAGGTATTAAGTGAGCAAAACCATTTTAAATAATTTATTTCTATGCATAAGTTTTAATTCCTCTAATATTCCTTTAAAAATTATAAATGTATAACCACTGTTAATATTTTAGTGTATTTCCTTCCAGGCATTTTTATTTTTCTAAAAATAGCTCTCTATATGTCTACCTAAAGATGTAAAGAGAAACATGAATGGAATCCATGTAATTACCTTGTTTTATAATGTTTTTTTATTTGACCAAATGTTGTAAACAACATCCATTAAGAAATCTTCCTGTCATTTTTAATGGTTGCATAGTATAGTATTCCCCTGTGGCAATATCCCATAATTATTCACTTACATCCTTTTATTAGATATTTAGGTTCTCTACCTGTCTTACTATAATACACAATGCTTTACGACAAAAATCTTGGGACATATCCATGATTATTTCTGTAGGATAAAATTATGACTGTGTAATATTAGTAAAACATAATTTAAACAAACAAGGTCCTGTTTCCCACATCTTCAGTTGTTCTTACATACAGCTGAAGCTGATGGTTCTCAACGCCGACAGTGCACCAGAAATAGATCAGTAACTTTCATCATCTTATGTGGTATCACAGATGGTGAAAGTTACTGATCTATTTTTACCATAATCTTATCATAGAGTTCAGTGCTTTGAGGTATTCTTAGAAAAGTAAGACACAGGATTTAAGAAATTTAAAATACTGCTTCTTAATTTTTTTTTTTTTACTTGATATATCCTGGTATACCCTCATGTGTCAACACAGATCAACAGCTTGATTCATATATCTATATCTAACGGCTATATGGTATTCCATTTTGGCTATATTGGCATTCCAATTAATTCCGTAATTAATTTATTTTAAAAATGAAAAAAATTTTTTTGGCCACGCTGTGCATCATGCAGGATCTTAATTCCCCAACCAGGGATTAAACCTGTGCCCCCTGCAGTGGAAGCGTGGAGTCTTAACCACTGGACCACCAAGGAAGTCCCCATAATTAATTTTTTAAAAATACACCAATAGGGCTTCCCTGGTGGCGCAGTGGTTAAGAATCCGCCTGCCAATGCAGGGGTCACAGGTTCAGTCCCTGGTCTGGGAAGATCCCACATGCTGTAGAGCAACTAAGCCCATGTGCCACAACTACTGAGCCTGTGCTCTAGAGCCCGTGAGCCACAACTACTGAAGCCCGCGCACCTAGAGCCCGTGCTCTGCAACAAGAGAAGCCACTGCAATGAGAAGCCCGCACACTGCAACAAAGAGTAGCCCCTGCTTGCTGCAACTAGAGAAGGCCTGTGCGCAACAACGAAGACCCAATGCAGCCAAAAATAAATAAATAAAATAAACTTATATATGTAAAAAAATACATCAATAAAGTGTATGTGCCCGGCGCTATTCTAAACACTACACGTGTATTAACTCATTTAGTTCTCTTAACAACCTTATGAGGTAGGTACTAGTATAATACCTATTTTACAGACACTGCAAACTGAGGCACAGAGCAGTTAAGCAGCTTGCTTAAAGTCACATGGCTAGGGCTTCCCTGGTGGCGCAGTGGTTGAGAATCTGCCTGCCAATGCAGGGCACACGGGTTCGAGCCCTGGTCTGGGAAGATCCCACATGCCGCGGAGCGACTGGGCCCGTGAGCCACAATTACTGAGCCTGCGCTCCGCAACAAGAGAGGCCGCGATAGTGAGAGGCCCGCGCAACGCGATGAAGAGCGGCCCCCGCTTGCCACAACTAGAGAAAGCCCTCGCACAGAAACGAAGACCCAACACAGCCATAAATAAATAAACAAATAAATAAATAAAATTAAAAAAAAAAAAGTCACATGGCTACTAAGTAGAGAGCAGGGGTTCCAAATCAGGCATCTACGTACCTCCACACCTCCACAGTCTGAACTTATGGTTCCTTCTGTGTGGGAGGTTGTTCCTTCTGCCTGAGATACCAAATGCTCTTCTTCCAGATGCTGCATGGTTGCATTTTTCTGTCATCTAGGTCTCAGCCTAACATCACTTCCTCAGAGGGGCCCTTCCTGACCACCTCATCTAGTTATTCCCCATTTAGTTCTTATCACAGTATCCAATGTAATTTTAATCACAGAATTTATAAATACCTAGTACTTTCTTATTTATTAGTTTATTTTGTGTCATTCCCAATAGAATGAAAGTAAGAACCTCTTCTGTCTTGCTACTGTGTTCCGAGAGCCTAGAAAAATGGCTGGCACAGAGTAAGCACTCCATACGTGATTGTTGAATAAATGAGTGAGTTTATTTTACCAACCCCTTACTGACAGACATTTAGGGTTATTTCTCATATTTACTACTATTACCCTTTGAGCATCTACCTTATCACTTTCTTACTATAAATTCCTGGACGTTGAATTTCCAGTAAAACGATATGCATGTTCTTAAGGCTTTTGATACATATCATCAAATAACTCTTCAGAAAGGCTGCTCCAATTTATCATTAGTGGATTAAAATGTTCATTTTATCATACTTGCTCCAACACTGGATGTGTTTTTCTTTTAAACCTTTAGTGCTCGTTCTTTTTGTTGTTGTTAGTAGACTTTCTAATACAGATTCAAGAGAAAGCAGGTCTATTAGTTACTAAATAAAGGGCTATCCTAGTCTATAGTCTACGTCCTAGTCTCCTAGTATCCTGGAGTCTATCCTACTCATCCTCTCCAAGCAGAATCAAAGTAAGACAAGGCTGAGGAACAAAGACAGCAACTGCCACTGCCTGCCCCTAGCCAACACAGGGGTCATGCAACTGGAAGAGCACCACAAGGATGGAGAAAGAATGAAGAAAGATGCAACCCCTTCCAGCAAACAGAATATACCTTTCAAACATAACAACAGATCCCTGTGACTACCAAAATTAGTGGTCAGAGATATTTGCACCAATGGGTTCTTCATCCTACTTTGCCCTCATTTTCTTTGGGGCTTTATTTCTTTGGGAGCTTCTCTCCCCTCTTTCATCAGTTGAGTGAGGGCAGGGGAGAGGGAGCATAGTATGTGGGTTTTAAGAGTACCTGCACTTTGGCATCAGCAGGATGTTCTTTTGTCAGAGATTGCCAGACCAAGGTCTGTACGGCTATTTTCTCACTACTGAGCAGTTTTCCCTCTACTTAAGATGTGGTTTTTTAAACTGTTTTAAAGAGCAATAAGGATTTTTAAAAAATCAGGTTGCAATATTCTGTGTCTGTACTTCCTCTAGCCATCCCGACATTCGTAACACCATTAATGAGACAGTGTCAAACCTGATAATGGATCAAATTCCTAAACTCCTAATATGAGAACTGGCATCTTGAATCCTACAGCCTGCATCTGGCTTGCTGGAAGAAAGCCCAATGTCTAGCTATAGAAGAGGGCTGAAGGTCATATGCTGATTGAGGGTGAACCCTGGGCTCAGAAGTGGCAGTGGAAGCCTCAGGGAGTCTAAAGAGGTGCATCACAGGCCTAGATTAGCTGAGAGGTTGGGGCTTCACGCCCAGAACGTTTGCTTCAATACAGCAGCTCTGCCTTTATATGTTCTATACACTGGGATTACATGTAGGATTTATTTAAAAAAATTTTAAAAAGGTTCTATAGCTGTTTAAAAAATTCTGAAAATCTCGAGTTATATTATCATCTTTATTTTAAAATGAAGAACTGAAACTCATAAAGGTGAAATGACTTAAGGTTACAGGGTTAAGCAGGTTATTGCTATTATGATTCACTATGAGTTACTGTTGGATTAGTGTGGCTGTCTCAACAACATACTAACAAGGCACTGATAAATTTAAGTTAAAACTTCTCAGGTTTAGTATCTATTTATAAAAAGAACCCAAATGATCCAAACCAAATTAGACCAATTTTTCTTAAGTAAACAATAACATGCAGGAAGGTAAATAACTTTCAAGTAAAAATTAATTTTAATATATCTAACATCCTTTAAAACTCAATTTTTATTTTATCTCGGAAACAAAAAATGCAATTGTTGAGGCTTTTGTCCAGCCCAGTTCTACAACTCGTTAGGACATGAATATGAGAAATAGCCATTTCTTCCTTCTATTTTTAGGTTACCAACCTGATAAACTATGTTTAATACATCTGTTACTTTTAGAATCAATTACACAGGGCCCTTGGCTAGAAAAATTAAATTCTAATATACAGCATTTCAAACTCAAAACATATGATCAGAGTTTCCTGTTGACCATCATATTTTGGGAATGTAACCTAACCCCAAAAAACCAACCAAACCAAATCAAACTAATATCCAGAGAGACAAAAAAAAAAAAAAAAAAAAGTTATTTTAGCTTCCCTTGTTTGCCCTCTTATAAATTCTAAAACAAACAAATAAATTATGTCTGGTGCCTACCTGAGCCATCAGTGGGAACTGAACTTGCATTAATTCCAGAAAGACCAAACAAAGGACATTCTCGATCTGTATTGACATGACCCCATTTGTGACATTTAATGCACCTCACATTTCGAACCTGAGAAATAGTAAACATTAATTATTTTGGTTACTAAAATACTAATAATCTAATCAATGTTCAACTCCCCACTCCTTAGCAGAGTTTAAGTTAAATTAGTCTTGTTTTTAAAAGATCTCCAGGGAAAGAGACTCCACAACTATATTTGGTAATGTAATTCAAACACTAAAATCTTTTATCATAAATTATGCCTAAAAGCTAAGCTGAATCCTGTTTCTTTTTTCTAAAAATATTTATTTATTTGGCTGCATCATGTCTTAGTTGCAGCACATGGGATCTCCCTTGCAGCATGCAGGATCTTTCATTGCGGTGCGCAGGCCCTTCTTTGCAGCACATGGGCTTCTCTCCAGTTGTGGCGTGTGGGCTCAGTTGTTGCAGCGTGTCGGCTCTCTAGTTGTGGCATGCAGGCTCTAGAGTGTGCGGGCTTACTTGCCCCACAGCATGTGGGATCTTAGTTCCCCAACCAGGGATCGAACCCGTGTCCCCTGCATTGGAAGGCGGATTCTTTTTTTTTTTTTTAACATTTTATTGGAGTATAATTGTTTTACAATGTTGTGTTAGTTTCTGCTGTTTAACAAAGTGAATCAGCTATATGTATACATATATCCCCATATCCCCTCCCTCTTGCATCTCCCTCCCACCCTCCCTATCCCACCCCTCTAGGTGGTCACAAAGCACCGAGCTGACATCCCTGTGCTATGTAGCTGCTTCCCACTAGCTATCTAGTTTACATTTGGTAGTACATATATGTCAATGCCACTCTCTCACTTCGTCCCAGTTTATCCTTCCTCCTCCCCATGTCCTCAAGTCAGTTCTCTACGTCTGCGTCTTTACTCCTGTCCTGCCCCAGATTCATGAGATCCATTTTTTTTTTTTAGATTCCATATATATGTGTTAGTATACGGTATTTGTTCTTCTCTTTCTGACTTACTTCACGCTGTATGACAGACTCTAGGTCCATCCACCTCACTACAAATAACTCGTTCGTTTCTTTTTTATGGCTGAATAATATCCCATTGTATACATGTGCCACATCTTCTTTATCCATTCATCTGTCAATGGACACTTAGGTTGCTACCATGTCCTGGCTATTGTAAATAGTGCTGCCATGAACACTGTGGTACATGGCTCTTTTTGAATTATGGTTTTCTCAGGGTATATGCCCAGTAGTGGGATTGCTGGGTCATACTGTAGTTCTATTTTTAGTTTTTTAAGGAACCTCCACACTGTTCTTCACAGTGGCTGTATCAATTTACATTCCCACCAACAATGCAAGAGGGTTCCCTTTTCTCCACACCCTCTCCGGCATTTATTGTTTGTAGATTTTCTGATGATGCCCATTATAACTGGTGTGAGGTGATACCTCATTGTAGTTTTGATTTGCATTTCTCTAATAATTAGTGATGTTGAGCATTCTTTCATGTGTTTGTTGGCAATCTGTATATCTTCTTTGGTGAAATGTCTATTTAGGTCTTCTGCCCATTTTTGGATTGCGTTGTTTTTCTGATATTGAGCTGCATGAGCTGCCTGTATATTTTGGAGATTAATCCTTTGTCAGTTGCTTCGTTTGCAAATATTTTCTCCCATTCTGAGGGTTGTCTTCTCGTCTTGTTTATGGTTTCCTTTGCTGTGCAAAAGCTTGTTTCATTAGGTCCCATTTGTTTATTTTTGTTTTTATTTCTATTTCTCTAGGAGGTGGGTCAAAAAGGATCCTGCTGTGATTTATGCCATAGAGTGTTCTGCCTATGTTTTCCTGTAAGAGTTTTATAGTGTCTGACCTTACATTTAGGCCTTTAATCCAATTTGAGCTTATTTTTGTGTATGGTGTTAGGAAGTGGGTTTTTTTTGTGTTTTTCTTTTTTAAACATCTTTATTGGAGTATAATTGCTTTACAATGGTGTGTTAGTTTCTGCTTTATAACAAAGTGAATCAGTTATACATATACATACGTCCCCATATCTCTTCCGTTTTGCATCTCCCTCCCTCCCACCCTCCCTATCCCACCCCTCTAGGTGGTCACAAAGCACCGAGCTTATCTCCCTGTGCTATGTGGCTGTTTCCCACTAGCTATCTATTTTACTTTTGGTAGTGTATATATGTCCACACCACTCTCTCACTTTGTCCCAGCTTACCCTTCCCCTTCCCCATATCCTCAAGTCCATTCTCTAGTAGGTCTGCATCTTTATTCCCGTCTTACCCCTAGGTTCTTCATGACCATTATTTATTTATTTTTTTTAGATTCCATATATATGTGTTAGCATACGGTATTTGTTTTTCTTTTTCTGACTTACTTCACTCTGTATGACAGACTCTAGGTCCATCCACCTCACTACAAATAACTCAGTTTCGTTTCTTTTTATGGCTGAGTAATACTCCATTGTGTTTATGTGCCACATCTTCTTTATCCATTCATCTGTTGATGGACACTTAGGTTGCTTCCATGTTCTGGCTATTGTAAATAGAGCTGCAGTGAACATTTTGGTACATGACTCTTTTTGAATTATGGTTTTTTTCAGGGTATATGCCCAGTAGTGGGATTGCTGGGTCATATGGTAGTTCTATTTTTAGTTTTTTAAGGAACCTCCATACTGTTCTCCATAGTGGCTGTATCAATTTACATTCCCACCAACAGTGCAAGAGGGTTCCCTTTTCTCCACACCCTCGCCAGCATTTATTGTTTGTAGATTTTTTGATGATGGCCATCCTGACCAGTGTGAGGTGATAATTCATTGTAGTTTTGATTTGCATTTCTATAATGATTAATGATGTTGAGCATTCTTTCATGTGTTTGTTGTTGGCAATCTGTATATCTTCTTTGGAGAAATGTCTATTTAGGTCTTCTGCCCATTTTTGGATTGGGTTGTTTGTTTTTTTGATATTGAGCTGCATGAGCTGCTTGTAAATTTTGGAGATTAATCCTTTGTCAGCTGCTTCATTTGCAAATACTTTCTCCCATTCTGAGGGTTGTCTTCTCGTCTTGTTTATGGTTTCCTTTGCTGTGCAAAAGCTTTTAAGTTTCATTAGGTCCCATTTATTTTTGTTTTTATTTCCATTTCTCTAGGAGGTGGGTCAAAAAGGATCTTGCTGTGATTTATGTCATAGAGTGTTCTGCCTATGTTTTCCTCTAAGAGTTTTATAGTTGCTGGCCTTACATTTAGGTCTTTAATCCATTTCGAGCTTATTTTTGTGTATGGTGTTAGGAAGTGTTCTACGTTCATTCCTTTACATGGAGCAGTCCAGTTTTCCCAGCACCACTTATTGAAGAGGCTGTCTTTTCTCCACTGTATGTTCTTGCCTCCTGTATCAAAGATAAGGTGACCATATGTGCGTGGGTTTATCTCTGGGCTCTCTATCCTGTTCCATTGATCTATGTTTCTGTTTTTGTGCCAGTATCATACTGTCTTGATTACTGTAGCTTTGTCATATAGTCTGAAGTCAGGAAGCCTGATTCCTCCAGCTCCATTTTTCTTTCTCAAGATTGCTTTGGCTATTTGGGGTCTTTGTGTTTCCATACAAATTGTGAAATTTTTTGTTCTAGTTCTGTGAAAAACGCCATTGGTGGTTTGATTGGGATTGTACTGAATCTGTAGATTGCTTTGGGTAACATAGTCATTTTCACAATGTTGATTCTTCCAATCCAAGAACATAGTATCTCTCCATCTGTTTGTATCATCTTTAATTTCTTTCATCAGTGTCTTACAGTTTTCTGCATACAGGTCTTTTGTCTCCTTAGGTAGGTTTATTCCTAGGTATTTTATTCTTTTTGTTGCAATGGTAAATGGGAGTGTTTCCTTAATTTCTCTTTCAGATTTTTCATCATTAGTGTATAGGAATGCAAGAGATTTCTGTGCATTAATTTTGTATCCTGCTACTTTACCAAATTCATTGATTAGCTCTAGTAGTTTTCTGGTAGCATCTTTAGGATTCTCTATGTATAGTATCATGTCATCTGCAAACAGTGACAGTTTTAATTCTTCTTTTCCGATTTGGATTCCTTTTATTTCTTTTTCTTCTCTGATTGCTGTGGCTAAAACTTCCAAAGCTATGTTGAATAACAGTGGTGAGAGTGGGCAACCTTGTCTTGTGCCTGATCTTAGTGGAAATGGTTTCAGTTTTTCACCATTGAGAACAATGTTGGCTGTGGGTTTGTCATATATGGCCTTTATTATGTTGAGGTAGGTTCCCTCTATGCCTACTTTCTAGAGAGTTTTTATCATAAATCGGTGTTGAATTTTGTCGAAAGCTTTTTCTGCATCTACTGAGACTATCATATAGTTTTTATCCTTCAATTTGTTAATATGGTGTATCACACTGACTGATTTGCGTATATTGAAGAATCCTTGCATGGAAGGCGGATTCTTAACCACTGGACCACCAGAGAAGTCCCTCCTATTTTCTTTTTGTGTGTTACTTTGTGGCAATAAAACAATGTCATCCAAAAAGAAATGGTAAAATACCAAAAAAGAATGATGTCATGGCCTCATGTTAAATCCTCTCATTTTAAAAAATTAACCTTTGAGGTTTCAATTTCTTTAAACCAGGGGCTGGCATACTTTTTCTGTAAAGGGCCAGATAGCAAATATTATAGGGTTTATGGGGCCAAAGGTCTCTGTTGCAACTACTCAACTCTGCCAATATAGCAGTAATATGTAAATGAATAAGTAAGGCAGTGTTCAAAAAAATGTTATTTATAACAAGGACCTGGCCCTCTGATGATAGTTTGTTCTGGTTCCAGACAGTTTTATATATTTTTTTGACCTTGAGCTAATTCTCCAAATTCCTTGAAAACCACAGAGACCATTATCATTATAACCCTCACAACAAAACTTTGAATCCTATCTTTTATCAGTTTAGTACATTTAATATTTTCTCTCCTAGTCCTTCTATTATCTGATACAAATAGAAACCACAGAGCCCCTTTTCAGCTTAAATACCTTTTGGACAACAGTATAAAGAAGTGTTTATAAAAAAAACTTATTCTTACAGTATAAATATGTGTCACTTGCCTGAATACCAAAGGGCTGATCTCTGATGTTCATGTCATCTTTGGCATATCTATTAAAGAGAGAAAATGTACAAACGCAATATTAAGAATAATTTAATAAGTAAACTAAAAATAGTTTTATAGTTCTGAGTAAATTATGAAATGTACAACTTCAATAAATAAATAGAACCATAAAATCTATTTAGTATTTCCAAACACCACTTCATTATTAAGTATCCAGTCTGATGATCTGTGATTTAAAAAAATGAAAAAAATAAAAATAGAACTAAAGACTATAATCAAGCAAATGAGTTGCATAAGACAAATCTTTAAAAGTAACTTTTCACATTAGTTGCTTTCTCTAATGAATAAAAAGGCAACATAAGATGGGATATTAGATAAATTTAATGATACACATTTTATCTTAAAAGAAAACCAGCTCTTACTTTTCTCGTGGGGCCCCTTTTTGCCATTCAAATTTGTATTCGGTCTCTCCTTCTGTTTCTTCTTTCTAAAAACATTCATTAAAGTCTTTCAATTTTTCCATAAAATTACAATCTATTGCAAATAAATCCAAACATAGAAAATAGTACTTTACCTCTTTGTTTTCTTGATTGCATATCAAAAACATGGGAGGAAAAAAAGGTAGGTCAAGTTAAAAACTTCAACATAAAACTCTTCTATCATATACGACACTATGATATCATGGTATTTAATTGTAACTTGTAAGAATGTATTAGTTTGACTTTTTTTCTTAAGATAAAATTCAAATCACTGAAGGATAAAAAACAGTGAATAAGAGATAGTATTTAATAAGCACATTTATTTCTAGTCTTTAAATTTTTATATTTTCCATTGACAGTGAATATTATGCTTTGTATTTACAAGTATACTCAATAAGAAGGACTAAATATACAAATTATAAAAGAATAAATGTACTTCTGGTGATGTTGAGATTATTTTCCTCCCCAAAGGACAAGTCATGAAATTATTACTAGATTAGACAAATATTTTTAGTATTTATTCTACTGTATTGATTGTAGTATTTTAAAAAATTATTTTACAGAAATAATAGCAATTTTAAAAGATGAAGAGCAACTTCTAAAAAATGTCTGTCATAACAGTTCTCAATCTTTAGTTGCAAACACATCAAAGACTTAAAAAAACGAAATGACGGAGTACCTTTTTTAGCCCCTGGTGGAGCCTCATACATGAAATTAAGGCCATTCTTTACACGTTCATCTCCCATAAGCAATCTAAATAAAACAAGACATAAAGTTAGCAATTTTTTGTAGGAGGAAAAAATTACAGAAAAACTGTCCCTCCATACCCCTAAATCCTAAGGGAATTAGGATAAAATACATTTATTAGAGATGAAGTTCCAGAAGTTTACTCCACTGATTAGGTGACATCTGAAATATCTGATTGTAAATTCCAACAGTACTGCCTCTTTAGTAACTAATTGTAAATTCTGAGACTTTCTCATTACCTGAGAGATCCCGGCCCTCCCAACTGAAATGAGGGAAAAAATGCCATGCTTCCCCTCACATGCTTTTCTTAAACTTTGAAATGCTGTGGAAATAGGGACAACTTTGAAAGTTTAAGTTAAATAGTGCCAACATTTTTTCTTAATTGTGAGGAATCAAACAGTTCTAGAAAAATGAGTCTCTCTGGAATTTCTTTAGGAAGGCAAATCCAATTAATTCTTAAAAGAGTCAAAGGCAATAAGAGAATCAAATTCTTTAGCGAGGCCAATGAAGAGAGAATAGTTTAAAGATAATCTACAACAGATTAATTACTATGATGGACTGCTGCATCTTAAAAATCATTTTCTTTCTTTTTTTTTTTATAAATTTATTTATTTTGTTTATTTATTTATTTTGGCTGCATTGGGTCTTCGCTGCTGCGTGCGGGCTTTCTCCAGTTGCAGTGAGCGGGGGCTACTCTTCGTTGTGGTGTGCGGGCTTCTCGTTGCTGTGGCTTCTCTTGTTGTGGAGCATGGGCTCTAGGCGCGCAGGCTTCAGCAGTTGTGGCTCGCGGGCTCTAGAGTGCAGGCTCAGTAGTTGTGGCGCACGGGCTTAGTTGCTCTGCGGCATGTGGGACCTTCCCAGACCAGGGCTCGAAACCGTGTCCCCTGCATTGGCAGGCGGATTCTTAACCACTGCACCACCAGGGAAGCCCCTCATTTTGTTTTTTATCATTTCTGTTTTAACACGAAAAGTTCCCTGTTTGGGTTCTGTTTAGAGAGCTATGCTGTGCTTTTTAGAAAAAAAGCTCTGCTACAAATTGAATGAATGGTCAAGTTAAAGTTTTAATTCATAAGATCCAAGTAAAGTACTGATTATAAAGAAAAAGGCTAAAGAGTGAACAGAATTTCCTCTTATTTGGAAAAGGCTATCACAAAGGATAGCCTACATGATTATAGTTCCTCACTTTTTATTTCCACTGGTGTTTACAAAGAATTGTAAAAGAAGAAGAGGGCAAAAGGATGACAGGATCTACCTCTATACAGTGCGATATTATTCAGCAATAAAAGGGAATGAACTACTGACACATGCTACAACATGGATGAACTTCAAAAACACTGAAAAAAATGTTTTTTAAAATACATTTTAAAATTTTTAATTTTTAAATTTTAAATAATTATATTAAATGAAAGAAGCCAATCACAAAAGACCACATATTATATGATCCCATTTATATGACATTTCCAGAATAGGTGAATCTATAGAGACAAATAAATTAGTGGTTGCTTAGAGCTGAGAGGTATTAGGGGGCACAGGGTGTGGGAATGGGGAGTGACTGCTAATGGGTACAAGATTTCTTTTTCGGATGATGAAAATGTTCTGAAATGAGTTATGGTGATGGCTCCAAACTCTATAAATACACTTAAAACCAACATATACTTTAAAGTGTATAAATTATATCATATTAAATTAACACCATTTAAAAAATTAAAATGGACCACATGAAAAGCTCAACATCACTAGTTATTAGGGAAATGTAAATTAAAACCATGAGATACCATGTTGTACTCATTAGGATGCCTATTATCAAAAAAAAAAAAAAAAAGGAAAATAACAAATGTTGGCAAGGATGTGGAAAAACTGCATTGCTGGTGGGAATGTAAAATGGTACAGCCCCTATGGAAAACTGTTGGGTGGTTCTTCAACAGCCAAACACAGAATTACCAGATGATCCAGCAATTCTACTCCTAGATAATCCCGAAGGAACTGAAAATAGGGAGCTGAACAATATGTGTATGCCAACGTTTATAGCAGCATTATTCAAAACAGCCAAATGGTAGAAGCAATTCAAGTGTCCACTGATGGATGAATGGGTAGACCAACTGTGGTATACACATACAATGGAATGTTATTTGGCCATAAAAAGGAATAAGCTGTGATACATGCTACAATATGGATGAAACTTGAACACGTTATACTAAGTGAAGTACACCAGACACAAAAGGACAAATGTTGCGTAATGCCACTTATATGGTATATCTAGAATAGGCAAATTCATAGAGACAGAAAGAAGAATAGTGTTTACCAGGGGCTGGAGGGAGGGGGAATGGAGTTATTATTTAACGGGTATAGAGTTTCTATTTGGGGTAATGAAAAAAATTTTGGAAATAGACAGTGGTAATGGTACCAACACTGTGAATGTAATTAACGCCGCTGAACTGCACACTTAAAAATGGCAAATTTTGTTTTATATATTCCCACCCCCGAAAAAGCATTTCATTTATATTGAAATGAAAATAACAAAATCAAAACTGGAATATCAATTTCATTTTGTGCAAAACTCAACAGGTATACAAAATAAAAGGAAAAGCTATGATATTGGCATTTCTGTTTTAACTTCAACTAAAAACCTGTACAGATTCTTTTTTTTTTTTGCTGTTGACTCTAAGCAGAGTGAAATGTACAGATTTTTGGACATCCTTTTATTTATCCAGTCAGAATAATAAGTGTGATTGTCATCTTTAAAAAAAAGTATGTAGGGATCAATATCCACAAACATTAAGAAACATCTAGGACAGTTAAAAACTTGAAAGGGAAAAAAATAGAGTACTAAGGAACAGAATTGGCTATCAAGGACAATACTTCTGAATGAGGAAAAAAGAAAACTGTAGCAAATCACTCCAAATACTCATAAATTTGCTTTTATATACTCATAAATTCAAACAAACAAACCTAAAAGCAATGAACACACCTAGTGTCCAGATCCTGGTTTGTAAATATCTTTCTCCGATAAAAGGAACCAGGTTGATTCCAATGCTGGAGCAGGGAACAATAAAAGACAAATTTTTGACGATCTTGTAGTGCCAGGAAGAATTTTTTTTTTTTTTTTTTTTAAAAAGGATGGGGCATGTTAAATGGACATAGGAGTCAAGCTGACAGAGCAGGCAAAGGCCAAAACTGGAACAATTTGAGCAAAAATATAAATAAGAGTATTAGATTATAACTGATTAAATAAATATCTGAGTCCATGCTGATAGGAATAAATGATTAAATAAATAAGTGAGGGAAAGGGAAAAATCCTCTTTCCAGAAAAATTCAAATTAAACAATGTAGAGGGACTGAAACAGAAAATCACTATTAGAATACCACAGTAATAACTGATGCAGGCAAGATCTATCAATGAATACTGACATCAGTGGGCAAAGTTCAGGATATGTGCATAGCTTCAAATATTTCCACCTCCACTATCTCTTCATTGGTGTAACTCAACTATATTGGCTGTTTCCTGAACATCCTCTCCATCTTCCCACCGTGATCATCTTTAATAAGCTTTTACTATATGTAAATCACGGTCTCTCAACGGTAGTGCTATTGACATTTTGGACTTGATCATTCTTTGAGTGCACTGTAGGCTGTTTTACAGCATCCCTAGAATCTACCCACTGGGTGCTCTTATCACCCAACCCCTGAGTTGTGACAATCAAAAAATGTGTCCAGGGACTTCCCTGGAGGTCCAGTAATTAAGAATCCGCCTTCCAAAGCAGGGGACACAGGTTCTATCCCTGGTCGGGGAACTAAGATCCCACATGCCACAGGGCAACTAAGCCTGTGCGCTCTAAAACCCATGCGCCACAACTAGAGAGCCAGCACGCTGCAACTACCAAGCCTGCATGCTCTAGAGCCCACACGCCAGAACGAAAGATCCCACATGCTACAATGAAGATCCCACATGCCGCAACTAAGACCAGACGCGGCCAAAATAAATAAATATATTTTTTTAATTAAGAAAAAAAAATGTGGACTTCCTTGGTAGCGTAGCGGTTAAGAATCTGCCTGCCAATGCAGGGGACACAGGTTCGAGCCCTGGTCCGGGAAGATCCCACATGCCGCGGAGCAACTAAGCCCGTGCGCCACAACTACTGAGCCTGCGCTCTAAAGCCCGTGAGCCACAACTACTGAAGCCCATGCACCACAACTACTGAAGCCCGCCCACCTAGAGCCCGTGCTCCACAACAACAGAAGCCACCGCAGTGAGAAGCCCATGCACTGCAACAAAGAGTAGCCCCCGCTCACCGAGTAGCCCCCACTCACCGCAACTAGAGAAAGCCCGCGTGCAGCAACAAAAACCCAACACAGCCAAAAATAAATTAAAAAAAAAAAATGTGTCCAAACATTGCCGCATGTCTCCTGGGGGCAATAATGGCCCTCAGTTGAGAACCAAAGATCTAAATCCTTACCATTCTTCACAGTTCAGCTTAACCGTCACCTCTTTTATGAAGTCTTACCTTGTTATCCCAAATGGAATTATTTTCTTATGCTAGCATGCCACAGTTTTTATAAAGTGTGTTTTCAATCAGTTATTACTTTCAGCCTTGAACTATATGTATGTACATACCCCTTATTAGATTTTCTTGGGGGTAGAAACTATGCATCACAATTTTATAGGCCACTACAACACCATTTGTTGTCTTACATGAAGTAGGCACTCAATAAAAGTTAATCAGATTAAATAAATGAGTGAGAAAAGTACTTAATTAAACTAAACATTTCTTTAATTTTGCTCTCATATACTATATTTTAAAGAGAGTATTTAGTAATAGTTTAGTATTACTTCACTTAAGTTCCATGTTTTGATGAAATATACCACTGAGTGGAAGAGAAAATATGACTTATCTAACTAAAGCACCACTATTCATTTGCTTGATTAACCAAGAGAAATCAGCTTCAGAGTTAGACCTGCAAATACAAACATAAATGACAACAGCTAAAGGGCAGGTACTGTACCGTAGTAAACCAATGAAGAACTCTAGCTCTGATCCTGCCATTAATAGAACAATGACATGCAGGTCAAGTAGAGACACTTCAATTTACTTCTTGAAGCTGTCCTGTGCACCTTTTCATTTCAGTGTATGTTGAAGAAATATCTTTGTAAGAGGCCTCAGTAGCTCAAGTATAGACATTTATTTTTCTTCTAAGTTTTGTATAAGTTGGGACTTCCCTATAAACTGTATGTGGAGTCACATCAATCAATATTTTATGTGAATTATGGGTAAGGTTGGAAAAAGTGCCCATCTATCAATATAAGAGTAAAGACAGTTCACAGGGAATACAATCCTATCATTGGGGCATTCAATTCAATAAAGCTAATTTAATATATGATTCAGTAAAGGATATTATTATGCAATTGACTATTCTAAAAACACCAGCATAGTGGAATTTCTTACCTATTATCATATGATTCTTGTTCTTTAAGATATTGCTGCATTAATTCTTCTTGTTTCTTCTTATCATATGATATTTTCTGTTCTGCCATCCATACCTAAATTAGTAAAGTACAAAACTTAAGTAGGAAGTTTGCTCTCTTTATAATAAAACATAAAATGCTATTGTATATAGTTTACAACATCACCTATTTTGGTCATAATGTCATTATCACAAAACAACAGTTGAAAATCTGGTTTGTGCTTTTATACAAGTCCTTAAATATAATCATTCAAAACACCTAAACTTTCAGGCAAAAATGTCAAACTTGAGAACCACGCTGAGCACTTGGGGTACAACTGCTTCTTGCATTAAGTCACTCTGTTGTTTCAGAGATGAGAACGACCATCTCTCTACATGGAATATGTCTAGTCCAAAAAACATACAGGGCACAACCAGTAAGGTTAAACGGTGCCCATGGATGCCAGTGGGTGTCAATGACACCCCAAGAGAGGAGAAATGGAAGACAAATAGGAGAAAAAAAGGAAAGGAGATGAAAGGTAGTTGTAGAAAAAAGGGAAGAGACAAGAGAGGAATCAAAGAGATGCATCTGACGTCCTGCAGTTGCTCAAGGGCACCACCACCATAGGCTGAATGCGTCCCTATGTGAAATTCTCAGAATCGTAAAAGTGGTGAAGGTAAAAAGTCCACACAACTTAGGCAAGGATATTTAATCATGTTACTTCCAGGTTTAAAAGGTATCAGTGACTTCCCACCTCCTATAAAGTAAAGGACAAAATGTTTGATAACCATTCAACATAAACAGCAAGGCAAAACTTTCTCTCCCAACAAGCTAAGTTTTAAGAAGGTAAATTCAAGGAAAAATACTTACACTGATGAAATTATAATTATTAAATGTAGGTGGGGGCAGATAAGTGTGGGGAGAAGGATGGGGGACAAGACTGCCATTATTCAATTTTAGATGCAAAACAGTAGTTATCAGTATTTAATAGTGCGCAGATAGGAAGCTTCTATGGGCACCATAATCTGAGATTAATATGGAGATGAAAGCAAAAATAGAAATGAAAAGAGAACCCTTCAGGGACAGATATACCAGAAATTTCTTTTGGTATAAGTTTCTGAAAGTTTCTTCCACTGCCTTCATAACATAATATACATGCCATAACCAATATAACGTTATAGTAGAAGAAAAGTCTACAGTTGGGATGGGCAGTAAAAGGCACATGTTTGGAATTTTCACTGTAGCTCAAAATGCAAACAATTGCAATAGAAAAATGCAAGGTGTCATTGCCTGGTCAAATAATATATTAATAATAACATTCTAATGATTAACATATTACTTCTAACAATAACTACCATTTATTTAAAGCTTTAGATTTTACAAAGTTATTTTACTAGTCTCAATTGCTCAAGAGCTTAAATACATGAATATTTATGATGAACTAGAATAAAAAGTAGTAAAACATATTCTTGCCTACAAAATGCTCAGAATCTGCTAATAGAAAATCATACTAACTTTTCCGTATGTTTAAGATATTTCATAATAAAAAAGACAGGAATTGTGTAAATAAACAGTAACAATATTTGGGCCTGGGCTGAGGGCGGGGGAGGGGGGCACATGGTGACTGTGTTTTTCATAACTTATGTTTTTATATGGTTGCGTTTACGCCAATAAATCCTCAGCTGGGAAAAAAAATAGTAACAATAAAAATTGATATTTGGAACAGAATATGTTCAACATGAAGAAACAGAACAAGACAGTGTTCTAGGGGGCAAGGAAGAAGGCTGGTATAATGGAATGCTTTATAGCCAAGTTTTGGTTTTTAGAAGTTCTTTATTTTTTAAATGAAGTAACTATATTCACAGGTAGCCAATATTATTCCTGTTTTGTATATCCTTCCAAAGATGTTCACATGGACATACACATAATATACATAATATAATATACACACATGCATTTTTTGGTCACTCTTTTCATAAGTGGTAACATATACAGCATATATATACAATATGCTGTACACAGAGAATATGTATAAAATAAAATTCTATACCATGAAGATCATTCCCAGATCAGTAAACAAAACACTTTCTTGTTTTCTGGAGGATGGGGTACTGAAGAATATCATTCTTTTGTGGGGCTACACCACCATTCATTTAACCAATCTCCTGCTGTACTGATGGGCATTAAGAAATTTCCAATCTTTTACTATTACAAACTCAGCTGCAATAAATAACCCTGTTACACAAGTAGCTTCATACATGTTAAACAGGATTTTGAAGCGTATCAAAATTTTGCCAAGGGAAAAACAGGGTAAGATATTACCAGCAGAGGGAACAACTCAGACAAAGATCCAAAAGTGTAAAACAGGAATTAAGTAGCTTGATTTTACCGGAGTATAAAATCTATGGTGGGAGAATAGCAGTAAGGCATGAAGAAGGAAAAATAAACTGGAGCCTGGTTACCTGGACTTAATCCTGTAGTATTTTAATAAGGAGCTAGAAGAAATCAGAGTTGCGCTTTAAAATGACTACTCTATGGAAACACCCAAATATTCATCAAATGATGGATAAATAAAATGTGCTATATCCATATAATGGAATTATTCAGCAATAAAAAGGAATGTAATACTGATACATTCTACAACATGAACTCTGAAACATTATACTAAGTGAAAGAAGGCAGTCACAAAAAAATCACATATTGCATGATTCCATTTATATGAAATGTCCAGAATAGGCAAATCCACAGAAACAAAAAGCAGATTAGTGGTTGACTAGGGCTGGGGAGGGGGAAGGATTAAGGACAAATGGGGAGTGACTGTTAATAGATATGGGTTTAAGCGGGGTAGGGGGGGTGATGAAAACCTTTTAGAACTTTTGTGGTGATGATAAAATTCATAAATATACTAAAAACTACTGAATTGAACACTTTAAATGGGTGATTGTACGGTATGTGAATTATACCTCAATAAAACTGCTAAATAAAAAAAAAATTATTCTGATGGCTAGATGGGTAGAGAATGGATTTGAGAGGGGTCAAGACTGGCAGCAGAAAAACCAGCTAGGAAATATAACTGTCTAGGTGAAAGATGATGAGGGTCTACGCTAAGATACAGGCAGTAGTGACAAGGAGGAGAGATGGATTCAACAGATACCTGAGACGTAAGACCAATAGAAATTATTAGCTGACAAGATAAAGGAGTGATGGGAAAGGACGAATCCTGAGTCTCTGGCCTGGGTGACTGGATGAAGGGTTGTGTTACTACCTGTATTTCCTACTGATATGAGAACAGGAAGTATAAAAAGAAGAGCAGATTTAGGATAAAAGGTAAATTCCATTTCAAATATGTTGAGTTTGAGATGCCTGTACAATATCAAGATGAAACTGTCTAGTATATAGTTGTCTTCAGGTGCCTCCAGCTAAGGGGAAAGATCTCGCACTGTAGATTTGAGAGTCAGGAGTAAATAAGGGGTGGTTAAAACTATAAAATTGGCTGTGATTGTTTGGGAAAGCATACAGAGTAAGCAAGACATGGGCCAGGGATGACACTCTTGTTACCACCTGTATTTTAGGAGCAGACTAAGGATAAGGGTGTGTGTAGAGGCAATTAACATTTTATTGAGCACTCCCTTTATGTGTTGGGCAGAGTGCTAGGTGGTGGTACTTGTTTCAAAGTCTTTATCTACACCATCTTATTTAGTCCTCATAACAATTTCACAAGTCAAGGCAACTGATACTAATCATTCTTAACTTATAGATTAGGACACTGAGGATCAGGGACATTAAATATTTTGTGTAAGGTCTCAGGGCTAAAAGTGACTGTGCTGGAAAAACAGAATCTAGGTCTGGTTTCAATGCTCATACTCCTCCTACCTCACCATCCTGCTTTCCACTACTATAATATTCAACACAGTCTTTCTGTACTGGACGTAGTAGACCTGTAAGTGGTTATTTAAAAAGCCAAAGTTCAATGAGGTCACCAGACAGACGGTACATGATCAAGTGGGATAAAAAGAGTAAGCAAGGTGTGACTTTATTTCCCTTTTAAGATCTATCTTAAATAGACAGGGAGTCTTCTTTGTACAGGACAGCAGAGCTCAGAAGCCGTGATCTCTGGGATTAGAAAAGACAACATCAGAATCTGCTGCGGGAAGTTATGAGGAAGCCGGTTATCGGTCTTCATATCTTAAAGATTTACATTCTAGCTGACAAAACCGAAAGAGCACACAGAGCCGCCCGTCTCCTGGCTGATGTACAATAGGATAAACGTCGAGGGCCAGCCGGGAAGGGACGAGAACGCCAGGGCTTTAGGCATGGAGAAGAGGCGACTGTCCCAGGGATCCCAGAGACACCACCACTCTCACCTCCAGGAACCCCTGGGAACCCAGGCGCCAAGGGCCTGCTCCCCGTACTCACTTTTTTGATGTTGGATTTGGAGGCAGGATGAAAGTCCTTCTTGCACATGAAATTGGCGAAGGATTTTCCCATTTTGGAGCCTGAGCTGGGGAAGGCAGCCGCTAGATCTGAGAGCAACGTAAACAAACTCGGCCGCCTAACCGGAACTACGCCTGCCGTGGCAGAGGGAACTTCCGGGGTCAAAAGGGACAGCTTCCGGCAATTAGCGCCTCTGCCGCTCCCTCTTCGCCCCTTCGTCCTTTCACTTTGGGCCCCTCGGAGGCCAGGTGAGGGGCGTGCACGGGGGTGGGGCGAGCACAGTAGTTGTTGGAAGCGGAAAGTCGGGAACTGCGGCGCGGCGGGGCCGAGGGGCTCCTGGGTGGGGCTGCTGGGAGGGGCTCCTGGGGGGGAGCTGCTGGGAGGGGCTCCTGGGAGGGGTCCGGGTCGCGGCGCGGGCTGCAGTTCGAGTGCAGCCAGTTTGGGTGCAGCCAGTTTGGGTGCGGAGTGCGGGCTTGGTGGCGGCTTATCTGCAAGGAGGTGTTTGAAGTCCGAGCCCTTTACTCTGTGAACTCCATTTCGAGTTACATAAACTTTTCGAAACCAACTTTTTCCATCTGTGTTGCTAAAGTAGTAATTCTTGCCCTAACTGTAGCACGTTTGTGAGGATCGAACGATGTGATGTGTCTGAAACCGCTTGGTGAACTAAAGCATATAAAGTAGAATGTCAACTCCAAAGGAACGAGGACTCTATTTTGTTACCAGTACGGTGCCTGGTGCAGAAAGATATTCATGAACATTTGTTAAATGACGAATACATTTTAGGAGTTAGTAAAGGCTCTCAAGGCTTCCCCTCCTAAATGGTCTAGGTGTCTTCTTAACTAGGTGGCATGTTTCCTTAGCTTTCCTTATTACCGCAGTTAGCTCAGATCACCCATTGAAGCTTGATGGCTCTTGAAACTTCACGGTTTTGAGTGGACGTGGCTGCTACTGCTGAGGGGATCCACCAACCAAATCCTCTCGCGGGAGGGGGTGAGCGTGACGTCAAGAATAAGCCTTTTGTAAGAAATTGACTCTTCTGACGAATAATAACAGTAACAGCTTTAAGTGTCTGATATGTTCTAACAACTGAAAAACGCTTTACACACTGTCTTATTAAATTCTCATAACAGCCCCCGAGATATTTACCGATGAGGCAGGAGACTTAGAGATTAAATAGCCTGCCAAAGTTAGGTAGTGGTGGAATTAGCTTTGGAACACAAATAGAAGGCGATCTAGGATATAAAGGTTGAAATTCACACGGAAAAGAACAGAAGCAATGGTGACCGCTCTGTTTCCATCATTGAGGAAAAAAGAAAAACCCTTAGGTGTTTCAGGCTGAAGTTGTTTCTTTCTTACTTGAGTCATTTTGTTTTCTTTTGAATGAATCATTTATTACATTTAAATCTGAAACTCTAAGACAATGTGCCATTCTGGAAGCAAACAAATTCTACTAAATTGAGGATTTAAGATTTTCCAAATTACAAATGAAGACATGATCTTGATATTAAATTATACAATCAGGATTCACAAGTTGAATGTGAACGTCTTCCTGGAAATAACAACAATTTGGAATTTTATTGACATGTTTTTGTATTTGTCCAATTCAGTGAGTCTGTTTCAAAATTTCAGTCTTATTAGTATTGTAACCAGTTCAAAAGAGACCCCTTCTTCCTGCCTTTGAGGAAACACTGGGTATATAATACTGTGACTTTTCCATAAGTTCCAGTGATGAGAATACAAAGATTAATAAGACATACTCTCAGCTCTCAAGGATCTCACTGTCCACTAAGAAGACATATATACACAAATATGGTCTTCATAACAGTAGAGCTAGGTACAGGTGTTCCCAAATATGGAAATAGTGAAAGGAGATTCAAGGAAGACTTCAGGAGAGAAAGAGCTTAGAGAGTAAATTTGACCTATAAACTAGAAGAAGGTACTTGTCATTCCTATCTTCTTACTAAATCTTGTAGTACTAGATTGATTCCCAAGTCATTTTCTTACTGATATGAAATTTGAAACTTTAATGAGTATCCTATGTTAGATATGGCAGTAATATCCCCTGGTCATCAAGTAAAACTCTTTGTTTTGTATATACTAAAAATGCTTTTCTTTTTATTTTGAATCTTCCATATGATTTTTAGTTTTAAAAAAAATGGAACCTTGTTCCTGTGACACTTTTGTGGCACTACCTCCAGCAACAGTTAATAACAGGATTATTTTTGGAAAAAATTCAGATAGACCCTGTGATGAAGTACAGGAGGTAGTTTATTTTCCTGCTGCAGTTCATGACAACCTGAAGGAACATCTTAAGGTAAGTGAAATGCATGTTTTGTTAGCAATATTTTTCTTTAAAAATATCATAAACAGGTTTTTAAAAATCATTAGCTAGCCATTTGGCAGAGGCTATAGAAGTTAAAAATTTAAGAATTTAAATTTGAAAAATAATTTGAATCAGAACTAGACTTCTGGTCTTTAATTTCAATGATTTGGAGGAATCTGAAATAACAATAATAAGAATTGTTAATTCTTTGATCAGATATTTGAATGCTTACCATATGCAAGCATGTCGAATAGGGCAAAGGGATTTAAAGCCTGCTGTCAAGACTAGTTCTGTCTTCCAGGAGCTTAGAGTCTAGTAGAGGAATAGGATGTGTATGTAACTAACTGCATTGTAAAAAAGGATGGTTTAAATGCTAAATTTAAGTAAGGGCAGCAAGTTGTGACATCAGTGGAGAAGCAAGTAATTCAGATTAGGAATTAAGGAAGGCTTCACCAAGAGTTGGGGTTTCAGCTGGAGTTTGATGGGCAAAAAGGATTCTGATTGGTGTAGAATAGGAAAAGTCATTCCAGACTCTGGAAGTAACAATTTTATCATCAAAAAAGGTTTTTTGATCCAGTGGTAACACTGTCAACACTATGCAATTTATGCAGTTATTTGATAGTATACAGGTCAATTAAAGGATCCTTTAAATTTTTTATTAAAAAAATCCATTTAGCATGGAACTTAAAGTAAAAATTTCATACTATGCTTTTATTCCTAAGTTATATATTTTTTAGATTCCTTTTTATTGATATTCTAATACCAAAATATATTAAATATTAGACATTTTATGTATACAGTTGTTCCTCCACATCCGTGGGGGATTGGTTCCAGGAGCCCCTAGGATATCAAAATCCTTTGATGCTTAAGTCCCTTATATAAAATAGCATATAAATGCGTATAACCTATGCACATCCTCCCATAAACTTTAAATTTTCTCTAGATTATTTGTAGTACAATGTGAATGGTATGTAAATAGTTGTAAATACAATGTAAATGCTGTCTAAATAGTTGCCAGCAAGTGTCAAATTCAAGTTTTGCTTTTTGGAACTTTCTGGAATTTTTTTTTTTCCTGAATAGTTTCAATCTGTGTTTGGTTGAATCTGTGGAGGTGGAACCTGTGTGTGTGGAGGACTGACTTTACTAGGCCAATTTTTTTCTTTTGCTGAGATTATTTATTCATCTTGGGTCCATTTCTTTTTTTAATTATTTTTTATTTATTTGGTTGCACCGGGTCTTAGTTGCGGTAGGCAGGCTCCTTAGTTGCAGCTCATCAGCTCCTTAGTTGAGGCACGTGGGCACCTTAGTTTTGGCGTGCAAACTCTTAGTTGCGGCGTGCGAACTCTTACTTGCGGCATGCATGTGGGATCTAGTTCCCTGACCAGGGATCGAACCCAGGCCCCCTGCACTGGGAGCATGGAGTCTTACACACTGCGCCACCAGGGAAGTCCCTTGGATCCATTTGTATTTTATCTCTTCATATTTAAGTCTCACCTATCCTCTAAGCCAGTGGTTCTCATTCTTTTCACTGCTGTGGACATATTCGGTGATTCCCACATGTGACATGGGCATCTATGTATTTAAGGGCTACCATATGGAACTTACATCACCAATCAAGAAACACTGGACATTGAGTTTGAGATCTGTTTCCTTACACTTCAACTCAGATACATCTTTCTCTACAAAATGTTTCAAGATTCCACAACTAGAAACTATCCCTTTCCTGAGCTTCCATTAGCACTCCATCTTCACTTTTCTTCATAGTCTTTATACTTTATATTTCATTGTATCTTAGGTAATGTAGAAGTCTTAGTTTCTTGACAGCAAGATCCGCATCTGATTCATCTTTGAAACCAATATATCTCTTAGCAGAGTGCTTTATCGTAGGAGATGCTTAGCAAATATCTGAATGAATAAATGCTCTAGGGACAATTCTGAATATGTTTTAAGTGTAATGCCTCTATTATTGAAATTTTCAATTTAGTTATAATCTCTTTCATAATCGTCATGTCTTCTGATGGATTTTAAGATTCTAGACTTTGATAACTTTTCTTTTTTGGTTTTATTGTTGTTGCTATGACTTTCTCTACAGTGTACTTACATAGAAATTGATCAAGTTCCTGAAACATATGCTATTGTCCTTAGTCGCCCAGCTTGGTTATGGGGGGCAGAAATGGGAGCCAATGAGCATGGAGTTTGCATTGGGAATGAAGCTGTATGGGGAAGAGAAGAAGTTTGTGATGAAGAGGCACTACTGGGCATGGACCTTGTCAGGTTATTTTTTTGTTATATTTTTGCACTGTAGAACTTGTCTAAATTTAAGATTTGTTGTAACTCTTAACATGTTTTATCTTCCCTTTTTTTTTCATTTTTTGGACTTTGATACTTTATGGTTTGTGTTAAAAATGCTTCAGAATACAGGCATGCAATTTCAAGACTCTCAAATATCATTAATTAGGAGAAGGGAAGGAGTTGAAAATTATGATTCATTGGAAGTACCTAACTTACTTTATCGACTGTAACTAATTCTCACAGTCACCTTATGGGATATTATTATTATCCTAATTTTACAGATGAGATACCTAAGGTTCAGAGATAAAGTGATTTGCCAATAAACTACCAAGTTGTAATTTGAACGATGATCTTTTTGACTCCAAATCTTTGTTTTCATGAGTCCAAACTGACTTCGCTACTTCACAAGGAATAGTTTAGACTCCAAATCTTTGTTTTCATGATTCCAAACCGACTTCACTACTTCACAAGGAATAGTTTAGAAGTTGGATTTCAGCGTATCTGTTAACTTGAAAGGATTTTTACTTGGAATATAAACACAAAATCTCATGTGCATGAAATTATTTAAGAAACATAATGGAAATTTATTTTAATCTGAGAACTTTAATATTTTTATTTTAGACTTGGTCTTGAAAGAGCTGATACAGCTGAAAAAGCCCTCAATGTCATTGTTGATTTATTAGAAAAATATGGCCAGGGTGGAAATTGTTCAGAGGGCAGGATGGTATTTAGCTATCACAACAGTTTCCTGATAGCTGATAGGAATGAAGCCTGGGTTCTGGAGACTGCAGGGAAGTACTGGGCAGCAGAAAAAGTACAAGGTATGGACAACTTTTCATGATTTAATTTGTTTTACAATTAATAAAAAACCTCTTAGTTGCAGACATTGCATTTAATTGTTTTTCAAGATTTATACTCCAGTGCAATGAAGGCGAAAACTGAAGGGGAAATGAAAAAATTTGAAAGAACATACATTGAAAGAGCACTATAAAGGGCTTTCTTGAAAAAGAGGAAAAGGTGGTGTTATCTCTTTTCAATATATATGATATTAATTTCATATAACCTGTATACATTTTCTGTGCAGTAGCTCTTGGCTGTTTTATAGTACTTTTTCACTTTTTTTAAACCCCTCCCCTTTTTCACTTTTTTATGAAGTGAAACTATTTCTTTACCATTTTTTCCTGTTTTAACTTTGGGCTGAACTCAAAAATTTTATCATGTGTGGTTATGGAGGTGAGGACAGGGTAGTGTTATTGGGGATTGGTGACTGTGGGTTTAGTCGTTAGAAAGAATATATTGATACAATAGTAAAGTATAAAAATTTGATGTCATTGAGAAAATAACACAGTTGATTGTTTTAGAATGCTTTGCTTTTTTTTTTCTTGATTTCTTTGTAACCATATATTCCTCTCATTTTTCAAGTGAGGAAATCCAGAGATATGAAATGATTTACTCAAGGCAGTGAATGAGAGACTTAGTATGTAAATCTTTCCATCCTGACTCTCAGTTCAGTATTCTTTCACTAGAGTACAACCTTGTGCTTAAGCATGATCATGTACTTCTTGTGTAATTACCTCCTGGATCTCATAGTTTTACAGGGGGGATAAGATACACATGTGAAAATATTAAATGGCAAGTGAATGACACACACACATATATGCTATGAACATTTAGAGAAAGGAAAAGTCATCGTGAGCTGGAGAAATTTGGGAAGTCTTCATGAAGGTAGCCTTGAGCTACCTTTGGAGGATTTGTATGTTATTTTTCAAAACAGGTCATTGACAGTTGTTTTGATGGACATTTTATTTTATATTTTGCATATATGTTTATTAATACACAAAACTGAATTTAGACTCTTTTTATTATTGTGATAATTGGCCTGATTATACCATTAATTACTTTTTATTTTGTCAAGTGTGCTACATCCAAGAGAAAAACGAATTCTGTTGAAAAAGATAGCCCCACCGAGCCATGCAAAACAAACACCTTCACTGAGTCTGATTAACCAATTGTAGATTAACTTTGCCAACTTGTTTCTCTTCCTATTACTAAATTAGCCCAAGAACTAAGTAGTTTAACTATAGGGAATTATCTACTCGATGGAAAATTCCTCTTCTCTGTCTTTGATTCTATCATGACTTAAGTCTATTTTTGTAGTAAGAATATCCCAAGTATGATTTCATTAGAGTAATTAAATTGATTTCTACTTGGCAGACTATCATTCTAAATCTGTTGTAAAATGTTATTAATTTTCATTTATCATGATCTATTTCATTTATTCTGATCTGTTTAGAACAGACTTTTATTGTTTCTTCTGTTTTGTATTTTAGTTGAAAATTTTGTTATAACTTAGTGCCATGATATTTTTAGAAGCCTTATATTTCTGTTCTAAACTTACTTATGACTATTTTTTAAACAGTAATTCATATAAAAGACTAATATCTAGAATATATAAAGAACTGTCAAAACTCAACAGTAAAAAGACAAATGACACCTATAAGGATATACACATGTCACAAAAGCACATGAAATGATGTTCAACGTCATTAGCCATTAGGGAAATGCAAACTAAAACCACAATGAGATACCACTCTACCTCTATCAGAATGGCTAAAAATTTTTAAATGACACTCCCAAATGCTAGTGAGAATGTGAAGGATGGTACATTGCTAATAAGAATGTACAGTCACTCTGGAAAACAGTTTGGCAGTTAAAAAAAAACCTTAATATGCAACTATTATACAGTGCAGCAATTGCAATCTTATGCATTTATCCCAGAGAAATAAAACTTAAATGCACACAAAAACCTGTACATGAATTTTTAGAGCAGCTTTTCCCATGATACCAAAAACTGGAAACAACCTAGCTGTCCTTTAACTTGTGAATGTTTAAACAAACCATAGAATGTCTATAACACGGAATACTAGTCAGCAATAAAAAGGAATGAATTGTTGATACATACAATAACCTGGAATAATCTTTAGGGAATTAAACTGAGTAAAAAAAGCCTAAAGATTGTATATTGTATGATTCCATTTATATGATTTTCTTGAAATGACAATTATAAAAATGGATAACAGATGGTTGCCTGGGGTTAATGAAGCGGTGGGCATGAGAGACAAGTGGGTGTGGCTATAAAAGGGCAACACGAGTGATCCTTGTGATATTCTGTACCTTGACTGTATAAATACCAGTATTTTGGTTGTGATATTATACAAGATGTTACCATTTGGGGAGACGGTGTAAAGGTGCATAGCTCTCTCTTTAATTCTTACAACTGCATGTGAATCCATAATTACCTCAAAATAAAAAGTTAAATTTAAAAAAATAATCTATTTGAGTATGTAATAAATAGATGCACATGGTACATTTAGAAGCCTATATTTACATTGAAATAATGATTAAGAATCATAATGTACAGAGATAGATATATTAGATTAAATATTACTTTTCTTCTCCCTTCCTCTCTTCTTTGAAAATAGAGGGAGTTCGTAATATTTCTAATCAGCTTTCTATAACAACCAAGATTGATCGGGAACACCCAGACATGAGAAGCTATGCTAAGCAGAAAGGTTGGTGGGATGGTAAAAAGGAGTTTGATTTTGCTGCAACATACTCTTATCTTGACACAGCCAAGATGATGATTTCTCCAGGCAGATACTGTGAAGGCTACAAGCTTCTGAATAAACATAAAGGTAATTTTAAGTAATATTAGAATGAAAATGGTATTTCATGTAAATATAATGTGGGTATAATAAAGTCTGTTTTTTGAAAAATTATTCTAAGTAAGATATAGTTTTATTAAAACTGAGAACAGGGAATTCCCTGGTGGTCCAGTGGTTGGGACTCCGTGCTTCCACTGCAGGGGGCACGGGTTCGATTCTTGGTTGGGGAACTAGGATCCCGCAGGCTGTGTGGCACAGCCAAAGGAAAAAAGAACTGAAAACATTGTGATACCGTAAGCTGTTTTTTGAGATGAGTGAAGTGCTATATAATTGTGAGACGGTAATAATTTTTTCTGAAAGACAAGTTCAGATTTGCAATCCTCAAACCCTTTTTTCAGTTCTTAGTAATATTCTTAAAGCCAAATTTGGATTACTTTTCTTCTCAGAGTTCATTGGAACATGGAGATGGTTTTCTTTGACTATTGCTGCTGCTTCTTTCATTTATCTTTTGATAGTACCCTTATTGGTTATTTTCTAATTTCAAAAGTTATATCTATAACTTGCCAAGAAGACAAACTGAGCAGATATAAGAATTCTCCCTTTCCACTCTTAAACTCTAGAAATGTTGAATAAAATATTTAAACATTAAGGACATATATAGATAGGTTTAAACACAAGAAGAGGAAATCACTAGGTACCAAAAATGAAGAGAGAACCCATAGAGTCAGCAAGATTTGAGGTGTCTCTTCTCCATACAGTCCTCCTCTCTGTGTCAAAGAGGGGATTGTGGACCACGTATCATCCTTAGAGGCTAGTTTTAACATCCATGAGAATGTAGGTGCCTAGCTGAAAGACCTATTTGGGGAGCAGGAACTGGACTAGTTACTAAGATTAGTACTCTGCTCCATGCCCAGAGTCCCAGCCTGGAATTGAGCTGTCTGCTGTCCCAGGCTATGGGTCAGTACATTCTCTTGTGAGTGACTGAACTCTGAGCTACATGTATTTTGTAGACTCAGCTGAGGCTACCTGTGCTGTGTTGAGAAACAAACTGGTTTGGAACCTGCAAACCACAGGTATGCAGAATTTCAGCATACCTGTGTCTCTATGAATATACGACAAATATTCAGATTTTACTCAAATTTCCCATCCAGATGAGAAATCTGCTATAATGAATCTTCATGTAACTGCCATTAAAAACATGGACATTCAGATGAAAAGATGTAGTTTCTACATTTATTATGGATAGTTTCTATTATTATGTCCTCAAGTTCATTGATCTTTTCTTCTGCATTATCTAATATGCTGTTAATCTCACCTAGTAATATTTTCATTTCAGTTATTATATTTTTCATCTCTACATGTTCTATTTGGTTCTTTTTGTATATCTCTCATTTCTCTATTCATTACCTTCATGTTTTTCTTTAAATCCTTGAGCATATTTAGCAGACAGCTGTTTTATAATAGTTGTTTTAACATCCTTGTCTTCTAACTCCATTATCTCTGTAATTTCTGCATCTGTTTCTGTTGATTTGATTTTCTTCTGGTTTTGGGTCACATATTCCTGCTTATTCATATGTTTAATAATTTTTGATTAGATGATGGACATTGCAGATTTTAATCGTTGAGTTCTGGATTTTGTTTTATTCCTTTAATGAGTATTGGACTTTGTTTTATCAGTTAATTTCATTATTTAGGGAACAGTTTCATCTCTTTTAGGCCTATTTGCTTTTCTAGGGTAGCTCTAGAGTAGCTATTATACCAGGGCTAGTTTAGTCCCACTAAAGGCATGTGATCTTTCTGGGATCTCTGCTGAATGCCTTATGTATTAAATGAGATCTTCTTACTCCAGCTAGTGGGAACTCAAAAGATTCCCAGCCCTGTGTTAGCTTTATGGATTTTTTAAAGCCTCATAGTTTCCAATAATTGCTCTTTCCTTATAATTTGTTCTTTGTTTGGTCTTGTGGAGTTTCACCCTATGTGTGTGTGCAAATTGGTATTCAGCCAGAGGCTCAATGGACCCTCTGTACAGGTTGCTAGAAATTTTTTGAGAGGTAGCTCATTCCTCTTTGGTGCTCTGCTTTGCAAATTCTACCACCCTGACCTCCCTGAACTTCCACCTCTGTTTCCTCAACTTAGAGTGATCTTTGGGCTATGTCTGGGTCTCCCTCCCTGCACTGTTGTCTGAAAATTGCCTCCAACAACACTGAGCTCCTGGAGTCAACACAGTGGTAGGGCTTACTTTATTTGTTTCCTTTCTCTCAGGGATCATAATCCTACATTACCTGTTGTCCAATATCCAAAAACAGTTTTATATATTTTGTCCAGTTTTCTGTTTGTCTACAGTAGGAGGGTAATTCTAGACCCTACTGTTCCGTCATGGTTGGAAGCAGAAGTTCTATTTACATTATACTGAGTGTTTTTTGCAGTATAGAAGAGAAATGCAATTCATATCCAGTAAGATATGTTATTATTTTGAACTGCACACAAGCACAATTACTGGACATTCATTGAGAGTTAAATAAATAGATGATTAGTGTTTACACACTTTGCATTATGCAGAAGTTCTTGGTTGATTGTTACATACGTTTTACAAGTATTTAGTAATATTTGGGGAAATTGATTGAATTTTTAAATATGGGCTAAGGATACATTATTATTTTTTCCATTTAAAATAATGGGTTGTAGGTTCTTGCTATTCAGTGTTTATAACAGTTTAGATTCAGGTAAGGAGGCTGTATCTATTTTATTAACCACCCATATGGAAGCCTTCATTATCCATGGTCTGCCAGGACTCTACCAGAAATTCCCTTTGAAGATGATTTCACAGAAAAAAATTATAAACACATGAGCAAATACAGTACTAAAAGAGAAACAATTCATAGACCCAACAAATACAGGAAATTCACACCCAAGAACAAATTAGCTGATTTAAATTTAGCTAATGATTAAAACTTTCAAAGGTATTTGATAATGTTAAGGAATTATTATTTAAAAATTCAGATGTGGTAATTGTATTTTAGCTATATTTATTAAAAAATTCCTTTTGTATAGATACGTACTGAAGTATTATGGATGAGATGATGTGACTGGGATTTTCTTCAAAATAATTTGATGGGAGGGATTTGATAACTGTTGAAGCAGTAATGAATATTTGAGGATTCATTGTATAATTTTTCTGAACTTTTATATATTTAAAATTTTCTATAATAAAAAGTTAAAAAAATAAAATTAAAATGTTCAAAGATAAAAAGGAAGGAATGAAATCCATAAAGCAAGAGTAGGAGATTATGAAAAATAAACAGATAAATTTGAAAATTCTAAAATGTGCAGAAATTCTAAAAATGAAAATTACAGTCACTGAAACAAAACCAAAATTGAACGTTGTAACAAATGTTCAAAGTTAAGCATTTGGAAAATGCAGGTAAACAAAGAGGAACAAAAATTACTCATAATAAGTACTCAGCACTCACTTAACATTTAAATATTTTTAAATGCAAAAGTAAAATGTATCATTGCTAGCAGATATTCTTTGTAGCCATATTTCCCTTTATACATATACAGCTTATTTTTTAAAATAAAAATAGGTCAATACTGAATATATTCTACTTTAATCCACTTTTTAGTTGATGGTATATTTGGAATATCATTCAACATCTTTAGTTATCATTCATTTGAAATGTTTTAAAATTTCCCTCATGATTTTTTTTCTGACTTGTGGATTATTTAGAAGTGTGTTATGAACTTCCAAATATTTGGGGGTTTCCTAGATATCTTATTGTTATTGATTTCTAATTTAATTCCACTGAACTCAGAGAACATACTCTATATGACTTCAGTCCTTTAAAATTTACTGAGACTTATTTTATGGCCTGGCATATGATCTATTTTGGTGTACAAAATATGCACCTTGCACTTGTTAGGTATAGAGTTTTATAAATATTAATTAGGTCAAGATGGTTACTGTGATCATCTACATCTTCAATGATTTTTTTTTCTTGTTGTATATATTACTAAGAGAGGAGTCTGAAAATCTCCAATTATGTTTATGGAATTGTCTGTTTCTCCCTTTAATTCTGTCAGTTTTTGCTTAATATATATTAAAGCTCTGTTATTAGGTGCATACACATTTATAATTGTTTTGTCTTTCTGGTGAATTGGCCCTTTTCTTCATGAAATATTATTTCTCACTGTTAATACTGTTTGTCTTGAAGTCAACTTTAGCCCAGCTTTCTGTTTACTGTTTATATGACATATACTCACCTATCCATTTGCTTTCAAACTATCTGTATCTTTATATTTAAAGCACATTTCTTGTAAAAAAAAAATATGGTTTAATTTTTTTTTTTAACCATTCTGATAAGTTTTGCCTTTTACTTAGAAACTATAGTTCATTAACATTTAATGTAGGCTGGTTCTGGTTCCAGATAAGATGCTGTAAGTAAACTCTATCTCTTTTTCTGAATATAACCAAAAACTGGAAATATTGTATGGAACAGTTATCTGAGGACCTTTAAATGTAAAAAGGAACAGGAAATAGGAGAAAGAAACCAGAACCCAAAGTATGAATTCATCCAGCAGTGAGTTTCATGGTTTTTTTCCTTCCATATCACTTGGCCTGGTTTCAAACAGTATGATTCCTGGAACTGTGCACTGGGTGTGGACAGAAAGTGGGCCCAAAATCTCATAACATAATGTTATAATCTAAATGATACAATCCAAAATTACCCAATATATGAAAACCAGGAAAATCTCAACAACTTGGAAGGGAAAGGACAATAGATACCAACCACAAGATGGTCTAGATGTTGGGATTATCAAATGAAGACTTTATTCAGTTATTTTTTTTTGATTGAAGTATAGTTGATTTACAATGTTGTGTTAATTTCTGTTGTACAGCAAAGTGATTCAGTTAAACATATATATATATATCAATATATATATATATTCTTTTTTGTATTCTTTTCCATTATGGGTTATCATAGGATATTGAATATAGTTCTCTGTGCTATATAGTAGGACCTAGTTGTTTATCCATTCTATGTATAATAGCTTACATCTGCTAACCCCAACCTCCTATTCCATTTCTCCCCCAACCTTCTCCCCGTTGACAACCACAAGTCTGTTCTCTATGTCCATGAGTCTGTTTCTGTTTCATAGATAGGTTCATTTGTGTCATTCAAATGAAGACTTTAAAGCAGCTATTTTAAGTGTGAACACTCCCAATATGAATGGGAAAGTAGAACATCTCAGCAGAGAAATAGAAGCTATAAAAAAGAACTGAATGGAAATTTTATAATTGGAAAACACAGTAACCAAAGTAAAAAATTCCTCTGATGGGCTCAATAGCAGAATGGATATGACATAGGAAAGTATCAGTGAATTTGAAGATAGATCAGTAGAAATTACCTAATATGAACACAGGGAAAAAAGATTGAAACAAAGAAACAGAACAGAGCCTTAGGGACTGTGGGATAATACCTAAACATCTAGAGTCATAGAGTCTTAGAAGGAGAGAAGAGTGTGATGCAGAAAAGTTTGTAAATAAATAATGGTTGAAAACTTCTCAAAATGGCAAAAGACAAATTTACAGATTCAGGAAAGTTAGCAAACCTCAAACAAGATAAATGAAAAGAAATCCATGCCTAAATGCACAAACTGCTGAAAACCAAAGACAAAAAGCCTTAAAAGCAGCTAAAGAAAAATAACACATTATATATAGGTAAAAAATGATTTCTGTGTGTTTTTCATTATAAACCATAGATGCCTAAAGGCAGTGAAACAACATTTTTAAAGCTCTGAAAGAAAAGAATTCTGTATCTAGACAAAATATTCTTCAGGAATGAAGGTGAAATAAAAACATCCTGACGTGGGAAAACTAAGAGACTTTGTTGCCAGTATTCCTGCTATAAAAGAAATGCTAAAGGAATTTTTTTAGATAGAAGGGAAGTGATAGCACAGCGAAACATGGAACTTCAGGGATGAAGGAAGAGCCACAGAAATGGTAAATATTGGGGTAAATATAATACCATGTTTCTCCTCTTAAGACCTTAAAAATATGTCTAACAGTTATAAGCCAAAATTACATTTCCTATAATACACATGATAATCACAGTATAAAGAGGGGAGTACATATGGTGTTAAGGTTTCTACGTTGTACTTAGAGCTGTAAAATATTGATTCTAGTAAACAGATAATTTAATTACGTATATTGTAACCTTAGAGCAATATTTAAAAAGCTATGTAATAAGATACAGTAAAAAAAAAACCCAACACATGAATTAAAATGGAATACTAAGAAAATATTCAAAAGGAAGGCAGGAAAGGGGAAATGGAAGAATAAAAATAGAAGCATCGAACATAAAACAATATAACGTAGATCTAAAGTTCAACATATCTATAATTACATTAATTGTTAAATGGTCTAAACATACCAATTAAAAGATGAAGTGTGTCAGACTGAAGTAAAAAAAAAAACAAACCATGACTCAGCTATATGCTGTGTATGAGTGACTCACGTTAAGTAGGCGAAGGTAAAAGAATGGGAGAAGTTATAGCATGTAAACACTGATCAAAAGACAGCTGGGTTGGCTATATAAATATTAGATGAAGTAGACTTTTGAGCAAGGTACATTACCAGGGAGAGACATATCACATAATCAAAAAAGGGTCATTTCAGGGTTATTATTTTCTCCATGGTAAATGTATATGAACCTAACAACAAATCTTCAAAATATATGAAGTAAGAACTAACAGAACTGAAAGGAGAAGTAGACAGTTCCACAATTATAGGTGGAGACTGCAATGCTTCGCTCTCAGTAATGGGAAGAACCAGTGGACAGAAAATCAGCAAGGATATGAAAGAATTGAACAGTATATCAACCACTGGATCTAACTGATGATTATAGAATTCTCCACCCAACAACAGTGGAATGCACATTCTTTTCAAGTGCACATGGAACATACACTAAGTTGACCATATCCTGGATCATAAAACAAATCTTAAAAAGAGACATTAAGTTAAGTCTTTGACAATAATAAAATTATATTTGAAATCAGTTACATAAGGATATCTGGAAAATCCCCAATACTTGGAAATCACACAACACACTTTATTTTTTTTTCTTTATTTTTTTAAAATTTATTATTTATTTTTGGATGCGTTGGGTCTTCGTTGCTGTGCATGGGCTTCCTCTAGTTGCGGCAAGCGGGGGCTACTCTTGGTTGCAGTGCGTGGGCTTCTCATTGCGGTGGCTTCTCTTGTTGTGGAGCACGGGCTCTAGGCGCGCGGGCTTCAGTAGTTGTGGCTCACAGGCTCTAGAGCACAGGCTCAATAGTTGTGGCGCACAGGCTTAGTTGCTCCGCGGCATGTGGGATCTTCCCAGACCAGGACTGGAACACGTGTCCCCTGCATTGGCAGGCAGATTCTTAACCACTGTGCCACCAGGGAAGTCCACACAAGACACTTTAAATGTATGGGTCAAAAAAGAAGTCTCAAGGGAAATTAGAAAATATTTTGAGTGGAATGAAATGAAAATGAATATACCAAAATTTATAGCATGCAGCAAAAGTAGTGTTTACAGGAAAATTTAAAGCATTAAGTGCTTAAATTAGAGAATAAGAAAGGTCTCAAATCAACAATGTAAACTTTCACCTTAATAAACCAAAAAAAAAAAAGAAAAGAAAGAAAAAAAAGAAAAAAAAATCCCAAGCAAAGAAAAGAAAGAAATAATAAAGTGCAGAAATCAGTAAAATTGAAAACAACAAAACAGTGGAGAAAATGGATCAAATTAAAAGCTGGTTCTTTGAAAAGATTAATAAATTAAAACACTCAGCTCCACAAAGAAAAAAAAAAAAAAGGAAGAAAACACAAGTTACATGTCAGGAATACAGATATTATTATAGACCCCATAGACATTAGGATAATAGGGAAACACTATAAACAGCTCTAAGTGTGTTCAGTAACTTAGAGGAAATGAACCAATTCCTTGAAAGCCACCAATCACCAAAACTCACCTAGGAAGAAATATCAATAACTTTTGATTTAGCAGTTGAATTGGTTGTGTTCTGTCTGCAAAGTCTGTCTCCTGGTCAGCAGCTCAAATTCCAGTTTTGTTCTTTTATCTTTAGCTGAGCTGCTATCATTCTCCCCCACATATGCTGATTCATGAAACAGATGGCGATTTGGGCAGAGTTTTTTTTTTTTTTTACAAAGAATTTGGGGGTTCCTCTCTGTAACTCTCTCCTTTCTGCGATTCTCCCTTCACCTTCTAGTACCGGTAGTTGGCCTCTGGTTCTTCAGGCCAGAAAGACCAAGGTTTTCTATAACTACCTGTGCCACATTGCACGGCATTGACCATGGCCTTCCCTCAGGCTAAAGCTGTAACAAAAATGGGAAATTTACTCTGTGCTTCATCCCATCTTCCAAGTGTCACCTCTCCTCCAGAATTTTCCTGCTTTTGCTCACAGTAAAGAGCCTTAGTGTATTTTGTCCCAAGTTTATAGTTATCTGAGGGAGGGTTAATATGGTAGAAGCTTACTCAGCCTAAATGAAAGCAGAACTCCTTCCCATGTCATTTAATATTCTATAACATTCTTTTACTTATAAAAATAAATATATTCACATGATTCAAAATTCAGAGGTATACAAGAGTATACAGTGAAGCCTCTCCCTTCTAACATGCCCCTGTTCAGTCCTTTTTCCTACAGGCATTTCCTTGTATATGCCTTCAGAGATGATGTATGCTTAATGAAACAAATATGTATAGGTATTCTTGTTCTCCTTTTTACAGAAATGGTAGCATGCCATACACACTCTTCTGCACGTAGGTTTTCTCTAGTTACCAATATATAATGTAGATCATTCTATTTTAATATATATAAAGCTTTCTCATTTTTAACAGATGCATAGTATTCTATTATTTTGGTATATTATTTATTTCCATGTGGTTGTATTTTATCATTATATAGTAAAGATTGATTGTATGATTGATTGATTTAGTTAACAAATTCTCTGTTACTTAGGTTGTTTTTAGTTTTCTACCACTGAAAATTATACAGTATGCTTATAGCTTCTTTATTTTCACATCCATGATTATTTTCCTAGAATAATTTCCTACAAGTAGAATGTGGGGTCAAAGCATGTGCACGTTTTAAGGCTTTTGAAACTCATTGCCAAAATGACCACTAGGAAAGTTGCGTCAATTTAAATTTCCACCAGCAATATTTGAGTGCCCATTTTCTAATATATTTACCAACATAGGATATTGTTTTTGTTCCATCTTGTTAAATTTTTAGGCAAAATTGGCATATTATTACTTTAAAATATATTTCTATTAGTGAGGTTAACCATATTCTTATGTTTATTGAAAATTTATAATTTTTAAATAACTTTCCTGTTCTTAATATATCTTTTCCCCATTTTTATATTTGGTTACTACTAACTCTTAAAAAATTACTAGTAATGTACCTTTGTCTATTCGCCTCCAAATAATTCCAGAAAAATAACTTTTATTTAGAAGATTATTGGGTGGCAGATAAATGCTAAAAGGGTCTTTCCACTAATAAAACTCTGTGACTGATTTATCTTCCTTCACTTGAAGGATAAAATGGTTCTATAAATCAATCAGAAAGCAACTACTCAGAGATAGATAAGTCAGTGATTGATACTTGCTTCTCAGGTATTCATTAAACAAATTAATTATATGTATAGCAGAAAAAAGTTTGTGACAGAATGTTTTTAGAATGCCTTAACATCATTGTTTTCAAAGTATTTAATATCTTATATTTTAACTTCCAGAAGAATGTCATCATTTGAAAAGTTTCCTATACAGTTTCTTAATATTAGTTTGCCATTTTATAAGTAGGTTATTTAAACTATCTTTTTTCATATAGATACATATGTAGAAAATGCTAAAATATGTTATTCTAAGGATTTTGATTTTAGGCTTACTGTTATTGTAAAAGTAGAGACAGTACTGGTTGCAGCAACACCTACTCCTATTTATTAAAAAAGTGTATCAAAGGCTAGACACTGTGCTAAGTGATTACATTATTTTCTTTAAGCAACCATGTGAAGTAGGTATTATCTTCATTTTACAAATGAGGAAGTTGTGTTTGTGCTCTTCATTTATCTCCTGTATGAAACTGAAAAAAATGGACTCTCATTTGTCCTTATATTTCTCTCAGCACCTAGTTCAGTGTCTTGCACTAGTGTGTGTGTGCTTAATAAGTTTCTTTTTTTTGTTAAATTAACAAAGGATTATTAGTTGAATTGAATTAAATTGTAATTTGCAGATAGTTTAACAAAGATCACTGTTGTATGATGATGTATGATTGATGTATGTATGATGTTGTATGATTGCTTTTCTTCTGGCAATAAACCTAAAGGCTTAGGACATAAAATTAGCAAGTATTCTTAAAAAATGAAGAATAACAACACATAATTAAGGTGGAGAGGAAAATGTCAAGAATCATAAGGTTTAGGGTGATTGGACGAAAGGAAGAAAAAAATAGAAATAATTATAAATTAATTAGCCACTGTATCATAATAATTAATTCTGTTATATTTAACTATAAAATAACTGAATTATAGATTTGAAATGCATAAAATATTATAGTAATAGATGAGTCTGACATGAAACTTATTTTTCCCCTAAGTATGAAGTATAGTTCATCCAACTTTCTGTGCTTTGCCAAAAGAATAAATGTCTTTCCAGTACTTTTATAGAAAATTGTCTACTAGTACATTATGGCTAATTCTTCCTATGAGTTTTCTAGATGGAAGAGCCTACCTCTCTTCTTTACAAGTATTCCTACCTGATAGCTATTAACTGTGCTGCATGTATATGCAAATTGTATCTATATTCACTCTTGTATTTTAAATAACTAGTTTAAATTGCAGTGAAATTGTACCCTGTGTTTTGCATTCATTGTAGTGAACCCTGCCACTGCAGTCTCAGTACTTATTCAATGCTTGCTAGTGGATTACTTATAGCTATCCTACTCAAGTGATCATGTAAATCCTTCTTTCATTTTGAGAATTGTAGGTTTTGACTACAGAAAACATTTTCGTAATACTTGTGTTACTGCAGTGTTATGGTTCTGACACTTTTCGTTAAAACTTGCCATTTACAGGAATTTATATGTGAATCATTCTAAAATCTCACTAGGTGCAGAAGCTATGTCTGTGATAGATAGGTGTGGATGGCTTTTGCTTTATTGTTTAGTTTTAATATTAAGGGTTGTTTTCAGGTATATCCTTTTTTTTTCTTCCTACATTTTTCCAAAACTAACAGAAAGATATTGCTCCTGTAACAAGTTATCTATACATTGTTTTTCTTGAATTTGAAGTCATAGCTATATTATGGAGAAAGTGAAAATTTGCTATTAACATAAAACAGTTGGAAGTTTGCGTGATTAACTGAGGGTGGAACATTAGACTGTCTTATATGGAAATCAATTTTATTTTAATTTGAAATGTCACAAAAATCACAATTTGGGTGCAGACTTGATGTAACCTTTTTTTCTTTTAATTATTCCCATATATCATGAGGATGGGGGGAAATTCTTGCTCTTCATGCTTTCTTTGTCTTTGTGAGTAATTTCATTTTTTATTCCTTTGCTGTCATTGTAGTAGGGTTTGGGGAGAGAGGAAAACCATACCTGTGGTCAACCAACTATGTTAAATGAAAGTTAATTGTTTCTTTAGAACTAATTTTAATGAAGTAATTAAACATTTCCATACAAAGTATCTGAAGATATCTTATCCGCTGACAGGAACTATATGTTTTGTGTTATTTTTTAAACTGTACTTGTTACAGTATGGGTCTACTACATTCATTACTGTTATTCAGAAATTGATACTACTTGAGGGTAAAAAGAGACTGATGTATTTAATAAATGGGAGGCATAAAATTGGAGTGGTTAAAAGCACAAAGCTGGATATTTGCTTTTGGTTAACAAGGAGTAACTAGTACTAGACTAACCTCTCCCCAAGAATAACTAAAAGCTGGGAAAATAAAGCCCACTGTTTGAAGGCATGGTGAACACCCAAAACAGTTAGGACATGAGGGGCCTAGATCCAGGAGATTGGGAAAAGACTATGTGCACTCTGAGAAGAGTCTGACCTTCTATGTCACAATTTCTCCTTAAAGCAGTTGCTGGCTTGTAAGCAGTGCATATGTAGGATGAGACTCTGTAGGATGAGTAGTTACCAAGAGCTTAAAAAGTTAAGTAGAGATTTTGGCAGTCCCACAAGACCTTAGGGACAAAAATTGGATTTGATGAACAACCAAGAAGAAGGGGCCTGGGAAATACCCCAGGCTTTCAGTTGAAACCCCAGAAAGGCTACACTTTAGGAATAAGAACAAACAGAATAGACCAGTCTCAGCTGGATCAGTAGGTAATCTACCTGTATTCCATCTGTTTGCCAGAAGAAAATTAAATACTCTGTGGAGAAAAATATCATGCAGTACCTCTACAGATTTTAATCTATAGTGTCCAACGTTCAATAAAAAATTATCAGACATGCCAAGAAATAGGACCAAATGATTGAAAATCAAGAGAAAGCAGACAGTAGAAACTGACCCATTGGTTATCCCCAAATTAGTTTTTATCAGATATAGACTTTAAAATTACTATGTTTTATATGTTCAAGAAAATTAGACAAAAAGATGGAGAATTTCATCAGAGAACTGAAATCTATAAAAGAGAACCAAATGGAATTAATAGAACTGTAAATTTATAATAACTGAAATTAAGAATTCAATAGATTAGTTTAACAACAGATTAGACATAGCAGAAGAAAAAAATTGGTGAACTGGAAGATCAGTAGAAAGTTCCCTGATTGAAACAGAGATAAGAGTTTGGAAAATATAGACAAGAGTGTGAGAGCCATATAGGACTCATTGAAAAGGTCTCATATATATGTAGTTGGAGTCCCAATAGGAAAGGAGAGAGAGAATATGGAGGGGCAAAAGCAAGATTTGAAGAGATACTGGCCAAGAATTTTTCCAAACTAATAAAAGTCATCAAGCCACAACTTCAAGAAGCTCTGCAAATCCCAAGAATAAATAAAAGGAAACCACACCTGGGCACATTGTAGTGAGATTGCTGAAGGGGGAAAATAAACAGAAAATCTTAAATGCAGTCAGAGGGAAAATATATATTATCTTCAAAGGAACAACTATAAGACTGACAGATAACTTTTCAAAAGAAGGGAAAGAATCTGGAAGACTATAAGATGACATCTGTAAAGTGATGGGGAAAAATAATGACTACCAACTTAGAATTCCATACCCACTGAAAATATCCTCCAAAAATAAAATTGAGAAAATTTGTCACTAGCCAATTGGCATTAAAAGGAATACTAAGGGTCATTCTTCAGGCAGGAAAAATGATCTTTGATAGAGGCGAGGTAAGCAGGAGTGAATGAAGAGCAACAGAAACAGTAAATACGTGCATGAAACTAAATGAATATTGTCTTTTTAAAATAATAATAATTTTATGACCAATGGCCATAGCTGCAGTGCTCAAATTCTGTTGTGCATTGAATTCATGTAGTACCAAGGTTGCGCTTCCCACAGGCTGCTCCTGGCCAATGACTGAAGGCAGCAGGGAGACTAAGGCAGGCCCATTCCTGGGGTCATTGGACTCCTCTGATGGCTGACTCTGGGTCAAAGACTCCTTGATGGCCTTGCAAAGCTTTCCTTAGGTGGCATGGCAGTCTAGGTCACTTTCACCCAACCTTTCTTCCCTCTCTAGTAAAGCCAGGTTCGGACTTCTGTCGCCGTCCAGCTTCCTCCCCATTTTCTCGCATAGGCATTTTCCCTCATAAAATCCTTGTACATTTAATCTCATGTTGTGGCATCTGCTTCTCAGAAGACCCAGATGAACACAGTAGAATTAAATATATGAGAATAGCACTAAAAACAGGAGGCAGTAATTGGAGTTAAAGTGTTACAAGGTCCTTGCATTAACTAAGTGGTGAAGAACTAATTTAAGGCAGACTGTGTAAGTCAAGAGAAACTAATAAAATAATAAAAGAATATATAAGTAATTAACCGGAGAAATAGAATAATAAATACTTGGAAAATTCAAAAGAGGGCAAGAAAGGATAAAAAGGGAAAAAGAATAGCTGGCATAAATAGAAAAGTAATAATAAAATGGTTGATTCTGTCCCATGTGGAATTGCTCTTACATGGTTTCTAGCATTGATGTCATGCTTTTAGAATGGCCATTTCACTGTACCAGAAATGGTTATCTACATCTTATATTTATAGTTTTATTTTTAAAATTTATAATTCTTCTGGAATTATTCTAAAATAAAATATGAATTAGGATTACAGCTTTTTTTTTCTCACTTCTCAAATGATTACCCAGTGATCTCAACACTGTATTTTAAATGAATTATCTTTTCTGTTGATTTGAAATGCCAACCAACTTTATCAAATATTAAATTCCTAAGTAAACCGAAGTGTAAATTAGATTACTGTATTTGTCCAGTTTCATTTAGAACAGTGTAAGTATACATAATAAGTGCTCAATACTTGCTTTATGAGCCAAAGGACAATATGAATGAATTTACAGGTTTTTTTTTTAATGTGGTAGGACAAATACCTCCTCATTATTCTGCTTTTTCAGAATTTTCCTGACAATCCTTGACTGTTCATTTTTCAAGGTTAATTTTATAATCATTTTTCCAGCTTCTCCCCAAAGAATCTTTTTGAGGTTTGATTGGATTTGAATTAAAACTATAGATTATTTTAGGGGAGAATTCACATCTAATAATATTGCCTTCCTAGTCAAGAACAAGATATGGTTGTCCGTTTATTGAATTTTTCTTTTCTGTTCTAAATAGACTTTTATAATTTTATTTGTCTAGGTTTTCCATATTGACATTTTTTGTTGTTGTTAAAGAAATCTTTTATAAACACTTGCTCTGTGCTAGGCATGGGGCCACATAGTGGCAGACATGATACAGTCTATGACCTTCTGGAACATAGTAACTGGTGGAGGGGAGGACACAAATGGTATTGTTCACTATTTGGTTGTTTCCCTTTTACCACTGTAAATCATGTGAACATCTTATTTATTAAGTTTGTCTGCATTTCAAAATTACTTCTTTAGAATAGATTCTATAAGTGAAGTTGGACCTACAAAATTTGCAGTCTCAACCTAAACGAGAAAACAGTCTCTAGTTCTCTTCTATAGAGCCTAAACAAATTGTTTCTTAATAAGAACTTTTCAAAATTTCAGATTGTTTTCATTACTTTTTTGTATGTTGATCTTGTATTCTGTGACTTTGCTAAATGAATTTACTGGTTCTAGGAGGTTTGTTTTTTTGTTTGTTTTTGGTTAGACTCCTTGGGATTTTTATGTATAGACTATCATGCCATCTGCAAATAGGGACAATTTAGTTCTTCCTTTCCAATCTGTATGCTTTTTATTTCCTTTTCTTGCCTTATTGTGCTGGCTAGGATTTCAAGTGTTATACTGAATAAGAATGGTGAGAGCAGACATCCTTGCCTTGTTCCCAGTCTTAGGGGGAAAGCATTTAGTCATTTACCATTAAGTATAGTATTAGCTGTAGCTTTTTGTAGATGTACTTTGTCAACTTTATCAAGTTAAAGTAGTTTTCCACTATTCCTTGTTTGCTGAGAGTTTTTATCATGAATAGATACTGAGGTTTGTCAAATGCGTTTTCTGTATCAGTTGATATGATTCTCTTTTTTCTTTAGCCTGTTGATATGATAGATTACATTGATTTTCTAATATTGAACAAGCCTTGTATCCTGGGGAAAAAACCCAGCTTGGTCATGGTATATAATTCTTTTTATATATTGTTGGGTTCTATTTGCTAATATTTTGTTGAGGGTTTTTGCATCTGTATTCATGAGAGATATTGGTCTGTGTTGGTTTGTTTGTACTGTCTTTGTTTGGTTTTGGTATAAGGGTAATATTTGCCTCATTAAATGAGTCAGGACATGTTCCCTCCTTTTTTATTTTCTGGAAGAGTTTGTGTAGATTTGGAGTTAATTCTTCCTCAAATGTTTGACAGAATTCTCCAGTGAAACATCTGGGCCTGGAGATTTCTGGAAGTTTTAAAGTCAATTTCTTTAAGATATATAGGGCTAGTCAAATTATCTATTTCATATTGAGTGAGTTTTGGTAATATGTGCTTTTCAAATAATTGGTCCATTTCTTCTAAGTTGTTAATTTATGGGTATAGAGTTGTTCATAGTATTCCCTTATCATGCTTTTAATGTCTGCAGAGTCTGTCATGATACCTCTGTTTCATTTCTGATATTGGTAATTTTGTAATTTGTGTCTCTTTTTCTGTCAGTCTAGCTAGAGTTTTGTCAATTTTTTTTAAAATTAATTTATTTATTTTTGGCTGTGTTGGGTCTTCGTTTCTGTGCGAGGGCTTTCTCTAGTTGCGGCAAGCGGGGGCCACTCTTCATCGTGGTGCGCAGGCCTCTCACTGTCGAGGCCTCTCTTGTTGCGGAGCGCAGGCTCCAGACGTGCAGGCTCAGTAGTTGTGGCTCACGGGCCCAGTTGCTCCGCGGCATGTGGGATCTTCCCAGACCAGGGCTCGAACCCGTGTCCCCTGCATTGGCGGGCAGATTCTCAACCACTGTGCCACCAGGGAAGCCCCGAGTTTTGTCAATTTTATTGATCTTTTCAAAGAACCACTTTTTGTTTCATTGACTTTTCTGTTTTCTGCTTTCAATTTCATTGATTTCTGCTTTTATCTTTATTATTTCTTCCTTCTGCTTGCCTTGAGCTTATTTTGCTCTTCTTTTTCTAGTTTGTTAAGGTGGAAGCTTAGATTACTGATTTCCACTTGACTTTGAAGTTTTTTTCTGGATATTTAATATTTTTTTTACTGGTAATGTGAATGGAATATTTTTCTATTATGTTTGTTAATTGGTTGGTTTTGATCTATAAGAAAGCTGTCGAGTGTTTTTACTTATTTAATGGGACACCTCATTGACAGTCTTTTGTTTTCGTAGTTTTAAAATCTATTCTCTTTGGTTTTTCAGGTAAGTAATTATATGTTAGTGATTCTATTTTAATTTTCTTGTAGAATTATACTTTGGGGAATATAAACTTTGTACAAGCATAAAAAATTAGGAGGTCATATAAGAAAATTGGGGAGATGTAGGTACTTTAAAAAATGACCTCATTTTAGTCATATATCAGCTGGTTAATGAAGCAAAGATTGCAGCAAGTTGTGATGGATGGTAGGAGGGATGTCCATTTTATCTGAATTTTCAGTCTGATGCCCCAAAGTTACAAGGGTTGCATAAGGAAGCAAAGCTAGTCTCAAACATAAAGATAATCACTGATTAACCATCTATTTATAAAATTAGTCCTCATTCAAACATCTTTCCCAACTTAACACTATCCTTCCTCTTCTTTGCGTCAATATTTTTGTTGATGTGTCTTAATGATTATTAACACAATACAAGTAAAATACAAACTGAAAGTCTTACAAAAGATGCAAGATTTCCAGAAGCCCATGAAATTAATATTAGATAACTGATTAGGTCACATACAAAGCCATTGGCAAATAAAAAATGGACAGAGAGTTAGACCTATTGACAACTGAAGAAAAACTGAGAGCAGTAACACAACAAAGTGCTTCAAAAGAAAATGATTTGAATATTAAAGAATTAAGAGTAGATAACTAATAATAACCTGCTGTATAGCACAGGGATCTTGACTCAATACTCTGTAATGGCTTACATGGGAAAAGAACCTAAAAAAAAAAAAAAAAGTGGGTATATGTATAACTGATTCACTTTGCTGTACACCTGAAACTAACACAACATTGTAAATCAACTATACTCCAAAAAATTTTAAAAGAAAAAAAATAAAATTATTATACAGTAAAAAAAAAAAAAAGAATTAAGAGAGGGACTTGAGAAACTTGATGAAGTCCTCATATATTTTTGCAATCATTATCTGTATGATCATTCTGCAATAGTCAAATAAAGTCGAATTCTCTTACCGTTTTGTTGTAAAAATTACACTTGTTTCATTCTTTGTTCTAAGAATTAGCATATTAAAATTTTAACCTAAATTTTGTTAACTATAAGCTTATATAAATTTATTTTTGTATTTTAATTTCATTTTAAAGACCCAGTCAATCCTTTTCCTCCACTACTTACCATGAAGTTTTGATTCTTATTTTAAATATGTTGCTTTAAGTGGCTATTTTCTGGTACCAGTTTTCTTCTGATAATGAGAATTTCTTGCATTTATTCAAAGAAAAGGTTTCAGACCTGTTCTGAAACTCTTCAGGAGAAATCTTTTTTTAAAAAAAAATTACTTATTTATTATTTATTTATTTAGGCTGCAGTGGATCCTAGTTGCGGCATGCGGGATCTTTTGTTTTTAGTTGCGGCATGCGGACTCCTAGTTGTGGCATGCAGACTCTTAGTTGTGGCATGCAGACTCTTAGTTGTGGCATGCATGTGGGATCTAGTTCCCCGACCAGGGATCGAACCTGGGCCCCCTGCATTGGGAGTGTGGAGTCTTACCAGGGAAGTCCCAGGAGAAATCCTTTTTGAATTGTTAACTGTGGTTACCTCAATTGAAATTAGATCAGGGGACTTTCATTTCTTTATATTCACAGAGCTGTATATCCATGTCTAAATCTATCAATATCTGTCTTTCTGTCTGTCTGTGTCTATCTATCTATCCATTGCCTAGGACAGTGCCTGGCATTTACTAGGTGTTCAATAAATATTTGTTGAATGAATGAGAACTAAACAGAGAAAATCCCATTCTTGTCTTGAGAGAATTTGTAATCTAATGGCAGAGATATGACCAATACAGACAAAAGATCAGGAATTTATAATCTGATGGCAGAGATAGGACCAAGATAAACAAAAGATAGGACCAATACAGACAAAAGACAGATGGAGAGGAAAAGTTTATTTCAGTTAAGCTTAGTAGTAAGTTTTAATTTGAAGGAGTTCTAATGTGATTCAGGGAGAATTGAGTCATAAATTTTGGAGAAGAGAATTATTATCATGTGAGAAGAAGATATTTTGGCTACTTTTAGAGGACTGCATTGTGGAAGGGTAAGATTATTCATCTTGACATGAGATAGATCCTAAATCACATCTTTGACTATGGATATATATAGAAAGAAACAGAGCTGTCTGAGGGCATGATTGGCTTTTAAAATTTTTTGGTGGAAATTCCTTCCAAATATGGGATTCTGAGGTTCTCTGTAACCATGGACATGTTGTGTTTGCTAAAGAGATAGATTTTCTTCTATTTTTCTCAAAAAAATCTCCTTAAAATATCAAACTTTACCTATGAAAGCAGAAAACAGAATATAATGCCATTTATTTTCATCACGCATGATGGACATTTAAATTTTTAAAGTAGTCCAGTGGAACTATGTACATACAAATTCCATTAGCCAATAATTCCTTTTGCCTCCTTCATTCCCACTCAGGTTACAATTCACACTTTCATACAAGAGTATTAATGTCAGCATAGAAATTATATTACAGGAAAAATAATTTGTTATTTTGTAAAGAACATCTTGTATAATATTGGAAACTAAGCACAATATTCTCTTAATATTTGGTTCCCAGAATGGATAGACTCAGATAATAGTTATTGATGTCATTAGTTAATTGTTAACTACATACCTCTTAAAAAATTTTGGAACGACAGTGAGATTGAGTGTATTTTGCATTATTGATTTCTTCTTCTTAGGAAATAACAGATTTAACCTGTTATAATGTTTTGAGATTTTGTATATTTTATATTAAAAAAAAATCTTCCTTGTGACAGTGTAGTGAGTCTAACAGTTATGATACAAGATTTGCTTATAGTCAATCTTACTTAATTTATACCTAGACCAGTGTCTCATATTATGTATTATCAATAGAGAAAGCAGTTCATAATTGCAGGATACCAACCTGCAAATGCATATGTATTTGATGGTCTTAAAATTCATTTCCCTAGGAAACATAACTTTTGAAACAATGATGGAAATTCTCCGAGATAAACCAAGTGGCATTAATATGGAGGGAGAATTCCTGACCACTGCAAGCATGGTTTCTATTTTACCTCAAGACTCCAACGTTCCTTGCATCCACTTCTTTACAGGGACTCCTGATCCTGAGAGGTAAAGTCACAAAATGCTATAAACCAAGCAGGGGGTCAGGGGTAGGGTAGAGTCATTAGTTTGGTGATGATTTTGTCGGGCTAAATTTTTGTTGCACAAATACCACAATAATTTTTGAATGCATTTTCTTTTTTTAAAATAATTAATTAATTTTTGGCTGCGTTGGGTCTTCGTTGCTGCACGTGGGCTTTCTCTAGTTGCAGCGAGCGGGGGCTACTCTTCGTTGCGGTGCGCGGGCTTCTCATTGTGGTGGCTTCTCTTGTTGTGGAGCACAGACTCCAGGCATGTGGACTTCAGTAGTTGCAGCACATGGGCTCAGTAGTTACAGCTCGCGGGCTCTAGAGCGCAGGCTCAGTAGTTGTGGCACACGGGATTAGTTGCTCCGTGGCATGTGAGATCTTTCCGGACCAGGGCTCGAACCCCTGTCCCCTGCATTGGCAGGCGGATTCTTAACCACTGCGCCACCAGGGAAGTCTCTTGAATGCATTTTCTATTCAGGTTTTAGTCTGCCATTTTCCTATGTGTATCATTGCCATAACTATTCTCATTCATATGGGATGAAAATGTTTATAGTTTCTGGTATGGCAGTTATCCTTACTCCCTCTTTCCCTAACTATATTTAAAATTGTCAAGAAAAGAAAGTAGGTTGGTTTTCTAATGCAGATTTCAGTATTAAATATTAGATGATGAGTAAGAGTAAAAAGGTTAAATGATCTAGAAAATACATACATGTAAAACAAAATATCAATAGTTCAAGTTATATCTTAAGTAGGATATATATAGACTACCTTGATTTAAATCATTGGTATCTCATAAAACTTAATGCACATTACATTTAGAAGTGATCTTATGTTCACTATCTTTTAGTATTATAATCTTTCATATTATTAAAGATATCTTCCAGAAAACGGAATAAAACTTGTGAATCCCTTATTAATACTGCTGCTTATTTTCATCCCAAATCCTAATGCTCAATCTGTTACATTGAGGATTGTTCTTACCCTCCAACTGTGGAGTTTGCAGTAGAAAATGATGAACTATAATTTTACTTGACACTGTTTATATGCCAGGCCCTTTGTTAGGTTCATGGGAATACAAGGCTAAATAAAGTATTTAGGAGATCCCAGTGTACCAGGGAAGACAGGCATGGGTATAAGTAGTATGACAGGAACAATTAGTATGTTATAAATTAGTAGAAATTAGAGGGAATCTTAGAAGATTTAGAATAATGCTGAATATTTTTATATCCCCACATACCAAACTTAATACTTTTTCTTCTAGATCTGTTTTTAAGCCTTTCATATTTGTACCAAATATTTCACAACTATTGGACACCAGTTCACCCACATTTGAAGATTCAGTTAAAAAGAAGCCACAGTTTAACATTAAGCCTGACAGAAGACACCCACTCTACCAAAAACATCAACAGGCCTTGGAAATACTAGATAATAAAGAGGTATGATTAGATTATATTCTCTGTTTTATCATTAAGAATAACTTAAAATATGATTCAATCCATATTTTGAACTTTGAAATTTCAGCTTTCTTTCCTTTATATAAAAATAGGTTTAAAAATAGTTTAGATGCTTAGACTATAATAGAGCTATATTATTTTTGAACTTTGGTTAAAAAAAATGGTTAAGAATATATTATGAATTTAGAGAAATTTAGTATATTAAACATAATAACAATAGCTAACATTTATTGAACACTTATTATACACCAAGCACCATGGTACTGTTACATGGGATATTTCATTTAATCTTCACAACCACTTTATCAGGTAGGTACTATTATTGTTTCCATTTTACTGATAAGAAATCTGAGACTTGGAGAGTTTAAGTAGCTTTCTTAGTGTATCTCACACCAAAAATTACAAAACCTCTGGAGGGGAGTTAACCTGGTCTCTAAAATAATGTTCTTAATCATATACCCTCAGATTAATTTTAATTGAAAGTGACTTGACACCCCATAGAGTTAAAATAATAATTATTATAATGAGTTGAAGTTTTAAAAAAAGATAAATGCTTATTATTTTTAAATGTAAGCATAATAAAAGATTAAACACATCACCCACAATCTCATCTCCAGAAATAAGTAGATATATATTTTGGAGGGACAGATAGATTGATGGGTAGACAAATAATTTTATAATGTTCATACCTCTTCAGCCTTCCTGCCCTCTTCCGTCTCTGCCCCAGAGATTAAAAAAATAGATTAGGAGGAAATGGAAGGGCTACCTAAAGGCTTTTCTCAGAACTATCAACTGGTTCCTTGCAATGAAGGAAAAGATTGGCCATCTTATACCTTTTCTCACCTGCTTCTACCAGCTTCGCTTCTGATTTTTATTGCCTATAATTACTTTTACTTTGTGAAGGTATATACATTTACATTCTTTCTACATTAAATGAATTAGATGAATTTTCCTCCCCGGCAATTATTTATTTCTTTCCTTTTTCTGTAGTATGTTTACATAGTTGCCATGCTTTTCTCTCCGCCACCCCCCCGGCCCACCCCAGTGCTTATGCTTAAAGCAGAGAGCTCTGTACAGATCCTCTATTTGCTATAGATTCTCGACACTACTGCTTTTTTCTGAGACCAGTTTGTTTTACTTCTCACCTACAGTGTAAACACCTTTTTGTAGCCTAGTGGCATGGAGTGAGAGGCAAGTGTTTTGTTCTAGGAGCCTATTAAGTGCACTGACTAGGGCCCAGTGCATGGGGCCAGAAGTGTCATTCCCTCCATGGGCTTGGCCCATCCTCCAGAATCAGCACAGTGCTGTGAAAAATGATGAGCCCCTGGTTCTTCTCGCCTTTGCTCAAGTTCTTCAGTGATATGTTTCATGAATGTCTGCTCTGGAGGGATTTTCCCTCCTTCCTGAGCAGCCTCTGCACTGCTCTAATTGCTCATGATAATTCTCAAGAGTTGTTAGCTCCCTTTTCCCCTTAAATACTGCTTCTGGGAGGTGGGTTTTGTAGCCTTATTACTAAATGCCTGTTAAACTAAATTAAATTGCTGATTGACATTTTTCTAAGTAATAATGAAATAAAATTTAAAAGAAGTTACTATTTTAGGCTCTGTTTAATAGGTATTAAATGTTGATTGACAACATGAAGTAGTGGAAAGACAATGGGATTTGAGGGAAGAAGTGTCAAAGAGCAGGGTTCTAGTCCTGGCTCTGTAAATAACTACTGTGTTTTAGGGAGAGTCAGTCCTACTGGTAGTTTAGTTAACATTTCTTGATTACTAATGAGGTTGAAAATTTCATATGTTTATTGGCCTTTGTATTTCCTCTTAAATGACTTGCCTATTATTTTCCTTAGTCTGTTTTTCAATTGATTCTTGGTTGTTTTTGTCTTTTGCCTCAAAGAGGCAAAAATATGTGAATAACTTTGTGGTATAGCAAATTTTTAATCTCAGTTTGTTTATTTAACTTTTTTGTCAGACAAAAGTTTAAAATTTAATCAATTGCATTTGTTAGTCTTTTCCTTTAAGGCATATTGATTTCATGCTTCAAAAGGGCTGCCTCACCTCAAAATAAATATAACTTCTGTATTTTCTTCTAGTACGTATATGCGTATTTGAAAAAAAAATTTAATTCTTTATCTGGAATTTATTTTTATGGGTGTTATGAAGTAGGGTTCTAACTTCGTTTTCCAAAGAGGTGACCAATTATTCTAATACCATTTATAGATAAAATACATTTTTTGCACTGATATGAAATGCAGTGTTTCTTCAGAAAAAATTGCATACAATTTCATACTGAAGTACAGGTCAAAGTTTAGAATCCTTGTTTTGTGGAGTTCTGCCCCATTATGGTTCAAATTTTTAAAATTACGCTCACTTTCTAGTAACTCTCTTCTTATACACTTTTTCTGTCAGTACCTACCCTCTAACTGATGATGGTAATTCATTAATAACTTAAAAATTTCTCCTTTCTATAAGAATCATGACCTTTTTTCCCCCGTGTTGATACAAGGAGGAATCATAGAGAAAATGACTTTTCTTTTAGTTGCTCTTTCCCTTGAACGTCACTGTTCTATTTCCTTTGTTTAATCTGATAATACTGGTTTTAAATGTAGAAGATCCAAATTCATAAAAATATTTCAGCCTCAGTTTTCAGCAGCCTTCCCCATACACAATTAATATCAAATTTTCAATTGACCTGTTATTTGTCTTTTAAGTTTCTTGCTTATAGACTAATACTACATAATTGTTATTGTATTTTCTACTAAAAATAACTAATAGTTTGTGGTTAATAGATTAACTGAATCTAGAACGATGATTTTTCCCAAAGAATTTCATTCTTTCTTTATCTAAAGAATAGGAGAAGGGGAACCGAACCAGAAGTAGAAACCAGAATGAACAAACCTTGTCTATAGAGGTGGTTTGGAATTTTGTTAGACTCGTGTGTGTGCATGTGTGCTCATGCACACATGTGTGTCTATGTAGTTATTTATTTTTATTTTTTAATTGTTCAGGAAAAAGCCAAAACAATGTTGGACAACATGAGCAAACTGGAGAAGGAACTATTCAAAGAGATGGAATCAATCCTTCAAAACAAGCATCTTGATGTGGATAAAATTGTTAATCTTTTTCCTCAGTGTACAAAAGATGAAATTAGAATTTATAAGCCAAATATTAGTTCTTAGTGATCGCATAAATAGTCAGCAATCTTCCTCAAAATTAGAATCTGTTACCTTGGTAAATAATATAAATTAAGTTTGAGCAGATCTGATTATTCTTTAATAGCATTCAAGTGATAGCTTGGCTATTAAAACTACATGTAGCCTTGATGAAATATTAAGAAAGAAAATAACATTGGAATTGGACACATATATCATGGATAGCCAGGTATCACTTTAGGTACTGACTTGTATTTTTTTTTTAGCCACAATACCTTTTTAAAAATCACAGTAATTAAATGTCCAATTCTGCATAAAGCATGAAACATTAAAATAATGTATACATTTATTATAATTATGTATTGTCCTCAAATAATTTTCTCAGTTACAACAAGAAAGCAGATTTTTCTTTAGTAATGGAAAATATTGTCTCAACTAATAAGTTTTTGTGCTTTAGGCAAGTATTAGCCAGCTCTAGCAAAATTTTCTAGATTTACATTGTCTTATTCCAGTCTTTTAATTATGCAAATGTTTTATTAAACCCAAACATGCTCTTTGTCAAGACTTAGCTGACCAGTGAGCTTTTAGCTCTAATTATCTAGCATTTTTTCGCCCATACCCCTTAACAGACATTTATGTTAATATTTTTAGAAGAGCTTTCCTGGGAGATTAGGAAATAGAATAAGCCAAGACCTTAGGAGATATTATTTTGGTGTCTCACATCTCTCTCATCTTTTACTTCTGTTCATTCAGTGAAAACAGGAACAGGAATGAGATAGTGGTGATGAAATAGAAATATTAGCATATTATGAACATTAAGAACGTTATAATGAATAATGTATTATGAACATTATATATGAATAATAATACCTGTCCAAAGATTATAAAACTTTGTTAAAGTTACACCGGGATTACCAAGTAAGACTCCAAGTTGGAAATATAAACAAAAGAAAAATCCAACTCAAAATAGCACTATGTTTTTATTGGTTTCTAGAAATTTCCATTTTAGGTGTTTGATTGCATTATCATATTTATTGGTCACTATCACTGCAATTAGGATTATTACTAAAATAGTGGATCATTATATTTAAAGAGTCCTCAGAAATTATTTTTTAAATTCTCTCATAAAAATCATAATCTGCCTGATGGCTCTTGTCTAATGCAGGGCTGCCATTACAAAAGAAAACTGTATCAAATGCTCAGTTAATTCTGGTTTGCCTTACATATAATTCAGTGATAAGTTCTTCTTAAATCATGAAGCCCTTTGGGCAACCCCCAAATGCCCCCCCTCTCTTTTTTAATATGTGAGGAAACTAAGGGTAAGCAGTTCATTGATTTATTTAGGCACAGAAACGTGCCTCTCTCTAGGGCCCGCGTGTTTTCACTTTCTCCTTTGACACCATGCTAGACCAAACTAGCACCAAGCTCTCACCTGGACCACTGCAGTTAAGTTCTTCTGCACCCATTTTTGCTCTTTATCTTCATCCACCTGGGTCACTGCAGCCAGAGTGGTCTATTAAAATTTTAAATATGTTCATGAATTTCCCTCCTAAAACTTTTTTTAAAAAATAGACTTTATTTTTAGAGCAGTTTTAGGCTTAAAGCAAAACTGAGCAGAAAGTACAGAGTTCCCACATACCCTTGTTCCTCTATCCTCCCCTCCACCATCAACATCCCACACCAGAATGGTACATTTGTTATAACTGATGAACCTACACTGACACATCATTATCACCCAAAATCCAGAGTTTACATTAGGTTTCACTCACTGTACATTCTATGGGTTTGGATAAATGTATAATGACGTGTATCTACAATTATAGTATCATACAGAACAGTTTTACTGCTCTAAATATCTTTTGTGCTCCACCTATTCATCCCTCCCTTCCCCTAACCCCTGGCAATCATCTTTTTACTGTTTCCACAGTTTTGGCTTTTCCAGAATATTGTGTAGGTGGAATCATACAGTATGTAGCCTCCTTTTCAGATTGGCTCTTTAACTTAGTAATATGCATTTAAGTTTCCTCTATGTCTTTTCATGGCTTGATAAGTCATTTCTTTCTAATGATGAATAATATTCCACTGTCTGGATACCCTGGTTGCTGATATCCACTACTGAAGGACGTCTGGTTGCTTCTGTGTTTTGGCAATTATGAATAAAGCTGCTATAAATATCCATGTGCAGGTTTTTGTGTAGACATGGTTTCAACTCATTTGGGTAAATACCCAGGAACATGAGTGTTGGATGGTGTGGTAAGAGTATGTTTAGTTTTATAAGAAACTGCCAAACTGTCTTCTAAAGTGACTACTGTACCATTTTGCTTTCCTACCAGCAGTCAGTGAGAGTTCTTATTGTTCCACATCCTCGCCAACATTTGTTGTTGTCAGTGTTCTGGATTTGGGCCATTCTAATAGGTATGTAGTAGTATCTCATTGTTTTAATTTGCATTTCCCTAATGACATATGATGCAAAGCACCTCTTCATATGCTTATTTGCCATCTATATTATCTTCTTTGGTGAGGAATCTGTTCAGATCTTTTGCTCATTTTAAAAAATCAAGTTGTTAATTTTCCTATTGTGTCTAAAACTGTAAAGAGTCAATGAGATAAGTTCCAATCCTTAACAACTATCAACAAGATCCTGCCAATCTGCCCCATCTATATCTTATGCTTTGTTATTTTTAAAGTTTCTATTCTGCTCTTTCAATTCCTTGAATGTGCCCAGTTCCTTCATCATGACTGTACCCTCTGCTTGCACCATTCATTTCATGTGCTTTTTATATAAGTAGTTCTTTCCATCCTTTAGAGTTTTGCTGAAACATGACTTCCTCAGGGAAGTTTTCCCCACTCAGGATCAAGCCTCTTGATACATACTCTGAGAACCACATGTGATCCTGATCACAAGTGTAATTAAATGTTTAACATCTGTCTCTCACAGCAGAAGAAGCTTTATGAAGATAAGAACCATATTTTTTCCCACTGTTGTGTGCTTAATGTTCAGCATTATGTCTGGCACAAGCTAGATGCTCAATAAACATTTAAATTAACATTCAAGGACTGATGGAGAGAATTTACACAGTCCTCTTCTCTTCTTGTAAAGTTGAGAAAATTAGCTAGGCAATCTATCTGTACAACTTGATAGCCTTTTATAAGGCTGAGGTCAACCTGTTCCCTTATTCCATATTCAAAATAGGAATAATAACTCCCCAGATAAAGATAAGGATTATTATATTTATAAAACAGCCAATTAATTTATAAAACATTTTGGGAGACTTTCACTCTATAAATCCAATATGGTATTGGGCTTTGGTACTTCAGTGAGTAATTAATACCTTGTGGTATATTTTAGAAAATTTAAGGTTTTCTTAAATTTCATGTGTTTCTTAAGAGTAAATATATATTAGCTGGGGGGACCTTCAAGATGGTGGAGGAGTAAGATGTGGAGATCACCTTCCTCCCCACAAATACAGCAGAAATACATCTACATGTGGAACAACTCCTACAGAACACCTACTGAACGCTGGCAGAAGACCTCAGACTTCCCAAAAGGCAAGAAACTACGCATGTACCTGGGTAGGGCAAAAGAAAAAAGAAAAAACAGAGACAAAAGAATGGGGACGGGACCTGCACCTCTGGGAGAGAGTTGTGAAGGAGGAAAAGTTTCCATACACTAGGAAGCCCCTTCACTGGCGGAGATGGGGTGGGGGTAGGTGGGGAGGGTGTGGGGGGAAGCTTCAGAGCCACGGAGGAGAGTGCAGCAACAGGGGTGCAGAGGGCAAAGCGGAGAGATTCCCGCATGAGGATCGGTGCCGACCAGCACTCATGAGCCTGAGAGGCTTGTCTGCTCACCTGCCGGGGCGGGTGGGGGCTGGGAGCTGAGGCTCCAGCTTTGGAGGTCGGATCCCAGGGAGAGGACTGGGGTTGGCTGCGTGAACACAGCCTGAAGGGGGCTAGTGCACCACAGCTAGCTGGAAGGGAGTCTGGGGAAAAGTCTGGAACTGCCTAAGGGGCAAGAGACCATTGTTTCAGGGTGCGCAAGGAAAGGGGATTCAGAGCACCACCTAAACGAGCTCCAGAGAAGGGCGCGAGCCGCGGCCATCAGCATGGACATCAGAGACAGACATGAAACGCTAAGGCTGCTGCTGCAGCTACCAAGAAGCCTGTGTGCAAGCACAGGTCACTATCCACACCTCCCCTCCTGGGAGCCTGTGCAGCCCGCCACTGCCGGGGTCACTATCCACACCTCCCCTCCTGGGAGCCTGTGCAGCCCACCACTGCCGGGGTCCCGTGATCCAGGGACAACTTCCCTGGGAGAACAGTGCGCCTCAGGCTGTTGCAATGTCACGCCCGCCTCTGCTGCTGCAGGCTCGCCCTGCATTCCATACCCCTCCCTCCCCCTGGCCTGAGTGAGCCAGAGCCCCCTAATCAGCTGCTACTTTAACCCCATCCTGTCTGGGTGGGAACAGACGCCCTCAGGCGACCTACATGCAGAGGCAGGGCCAAATCCAAAGCTGAACCCCAGGAGCTGTGCGAACAAAGAAGAGAAAGGGAAATCTCTCCCAGCAGCTTCAGGAGCAGCAGATTAAATCTCCACAATCAACTTGATGTACGCTGCATCTGTGGAATACCTGAATAGACAACGAATCATCCCAAAATTGAGGAGGTGGACTTTGGGAGCAACTGAAGACTTGGGGTTTGCTTTCTGCATCTAATTTATTTCTGGTTTTATGTTTATCTTACTTTAGTATTTAGACCTTATTATCATTGGTAGATTTATTGATTTGGTTACTCTTCCTTTTTTAAAAATATATATATTTTTCCTTTTTCTCTTTTTGTGAGTGTGTATGTGTATGCTTCTTTGTGTGATTTTTGTCTGTATACCTTTGCTTTTACCATTTGTGCTAGAGTTCTGTCCGTTTTTTTTTTTTCTTTTTGGTATAGTTTTTAGCACTTGTTATCATTGGTGGATTTGTTTCTAGGTTTGGTTGCTCTCTTTTTTTTTATTACTTTTTAATTTTTAAATTTTTAATAAATTTTTTACTTTTTATTTTAATAACTTGATTTTTATTTTACTTTTTTCTTTCTTTGTTTCTCTGTCTCTCTGTCTCTCTCTCTCTTTCTTTCTTTTTTCTCCCTTTTCTTCTGAGCCGTGTGGCTGACAGGGTTTTGGTGCTCCAGCCGGGTGTCAGGCCTGAGCCTCTGAGTTGGGAGAGAGACCTCCTGGCTCCAAGTAATATCAAACGGCGAAAGCTCTACCAGAGATCTCTATCTCAACACTAAGACCCAGTTCCACTCAACGACCAGCCAAACAACTAGCAAGACAGGAACACAACCCCACCCATTAGCAGAGAGGCTGCCTAAAACCATAATAAGGTCACAGATACCCCCAAACACACCACTGGACGTGGTCCTGCCCACCAGAAAGACAAGTCCAGCCTCATCCACCAGAACACAGGCACCAGTCCCCTCCACCAGAGAGCCTACACAACCCACTGAACCAACCTTACCCACTGGGGGCAGACACCAAAAACAACGGGAACTATGAACCTTCAGCCTGCGAAAAGGAGACCCCAAACACAGTAAGTTAAGCAAAATGAGAAGACAGAAATACACAGCAGATGAAGGAGCAAGGTAAAAACCCACCAGACCAAACAAATGAAGAGGAAATAGGCAGTCTACCTGAAAAAGAATTCAGAGTAATGATAGTAAAGATGATCCAAAATCTTGGAAATAGAATGGAGAAAATATAAGAAACGTTTAACAAGGACCTAGAAGAACTAAGAGCAAACAAACAATGATGAACAACACAATAAATGAAATTAAAAATTCTCTAGAAGGAATCAGTAGCAGAATAACTGAGGCAGAAAAACGGATAAGTGACCTAGAAGATAAAAGAGTGGAAATAACTACCACAGAGCAGAATAAAGAAAAAAGAATGAAAAGAATTGAGGACAGTCTCAGATACCTCTGGGACAACATTAAATGCACCAACATTCAAATTATAGGGGTCCCAGAAGAAGAAGAGAAAAAGAAAGGGACTGAGAAAATATTTGAGGAGATTATAGTTGAAAACTTCCCTAATATGGGAAAGGAAATAGTCAATCAAGTCCAGGAAGTGCAGAGAGTCCCATACAGGATAAATCCAAGGAGAAACATGCCAAGACACATATTAATCAAACTATCAAAAATTAAATACAAAGAAAAATATATGAAAATAAGCAAGGGAAAAACAACAAATAACATACAAGGGAATCCCCATAAGGTTAACAGCTGATCTTTCAGCAGAAACTCTGCAAGCCAGAAGAGAGTGGCAGGACATACTGAAAGTGATGAAAGGGAAAAACCTACAACCAAGATTACTCTGCCCAGCAAGAATGTCATGCAGATTTGATGGAGAAATCAAAAGCTTTACAGACAAGCAAAAGCTAAGAGAATTCAGCACCACCAACCAGCTTTACAACAAATGCTAAAGGAACTTCTCTAGGCAGGAAACACAAGAGAAGGAAAAGACCTACAATAACAAAACGAAAACAATTAAGAAAATGGTAATAGGAATATACATATCAATAATTACCTTAAATGTAAATGGATTAAATGCTTCAACCAAAAGCATAGACTGGCTGAATGGATACAAAAACAAGACCCGTATATATGCTGTCTACAAGAGACCCACTTCAGACCTAGGGACACATACAGACTTAAAGTGAGGGGATGGAAAAAGATATTCCATGCAAATGGAAATCAAAAGAAAGCTGGAGTAGCAATTCTCGTATCAGACAAAGTAGACTTTAAAATAAAGACTATTACAAGAGACAAAGAAGGACACTACATAATGATCAAAGGATGAATCCAAGAAGAAGATATAACAATTGTAAATATTTATGCACCCAACATAGGAGCATCTCAGTACCTAAGGCAAATGCTAACAGCCATAAAAGGGGAAATCGACAGTAACACAATCATAGTAGAGGACTTTAACAACGCACTTTCACCAATGGACAGATCATCCAAAATGAAAATAAATAAGGAAACACAAGCTTTAAATGATACATTAAACAAGATGGACTTAACTGATATTTATAGGACATTCCATCCAAAAACAACAGAATACACTTTCTTCTCAAGTGCTCATGGAACATTCTCCAGGACAGATCATATCTTGGGTCACAAATCAAGCCTTGGTAAATTTAAGAAAATTGAAATCGTATCAAGCATCTTTTCCAACGACAGTGCTATGAGACTAGATGTCAATTACAGGGAAAAATATCTGTAAAAAATACAAACACATGCAGGCTAAACAATACAGTACAAAATAACCAAGAGATCACTGAAGAAATCAAAGAGGAAATCAAAAAATACCTAGAAACAAATGACAATGAGAACATGACAACCCAAAACCTGTGGGGTGCAGCAAAAGCAGTTCTAAGAGGGAAGTTTATAGCAATACAGTCCTACCTCAAGAAACAAGAAGCACCTCAAATAAACCACCTAACCTTACACCTAGAGCAATTAGAGAAAGAAGAACAAAAAAACCCCAAAGTTAGCAGAAGGAAAAAAATCATAAAGATTAGATCAGAAATAAAAAGAAATGAAGGAAACGATAGCAAAGATCAATAAAACTAAAAGCTGGTTCTTTCAGAAGATAAACAAAATTGATAAACCATTAGCTAGACTCATCAAGAAAGAACGGGAGAAGACTCAATAGAATTAGAAATGAAAAAGAAGTAACAACTGTAAGTGAAGAAATACAAAGGATCATGAGAGATTACTACAAGCAACTATACGACAATAAAATGGACAACCTGGAAGAAATGGACAAATTCTTAGAAAAGCACAACCTTCCAAGACTGAACCAGGAAGATATAGAAAATATAAACAGACCAATCACAAGCACTATTGAAACTGCGATTAAACATCTTCCAACAAACAAAAGCCCAGGACCAGATGGCTTCACAGGCGAATTCTATCAAACATTTAGAGAAGAGCTAACACCTATCCTTCTCAAACTCTTCCAAAATATAGCAGAGGGAGGAACACTCCCAAACTCATTCTACGTGGCCACCATCACCCTTATACCAACACCAGAAAAGAGGTCACAAAAAAAGAAAACTACAGGCCAATATAACTGATGAACATAGATGCAAAAATCCTCAACAACTAGCAAACAGAATCCAACAGCACATGATCCAACACCATGATCAAGTGGCGTTTATCCCAGGAATGCAAGGATTCTTCAATATACACAAATCAATCAATGTGATATACCATATTAACAAATTGAAGGAGAAAAACCATATGATAATCTCAACAGATGCAGAAAAAGCTTTTGACAAAATTCAACACCCATTTATGATAAAAACCCTCCAGAAAGTAGGCATAGAGGGAACTTACCTCAACATAATAAAGGCCGTATATGACAAACCCACAGCAAACATCATTCTCAATGGTGAAAAACTGAAACCATTTCCTCTAAGATCAGGAACAAGACAAGGTTGCCCACTCTCACCACTATTATTCAACATAGTTTTGGTAGTTTTAGCCACAGCAATCAGAGAATAAAAAGAAATAAAAGGAATCCAAATCAGAAAAGAAGAAGTAAAACTGTCACTGTTTGCAGATGACATGATACTATACATAGAGAATCCTAAAGATGCTACCAGAAAACTACTAGAGCTAATCAATGAATTTGGTAAAGTAGCAGGATACAAAATTAATGCACAGAAATCTCTTGCATTCCTATATACTAATGATGAAAAATCTGAAACAGAAATTAAGGAAACACTCCCATTTACCATTGCAACAAAAAGAATAAAATACCTAGGAATAAACCTACCTAGGGAGACAAAAGACCTGTATGCAGAAAACTATAAGATGCTGATGAAAGAAATTAAAGATGATACAAACAGATGGAGAGATATACCATGTTCTTGGATTGTTAGAATCAACATTGTGAAAATGACTATACTACCCAAAGTAATCTACAGATTCAATGCAATCCCTATCAAACTACCAATGGCATTTTTCACAGAACTAGAACAAAAAATTGCACAATTTGTATGGAGACACAAAAGACCCCGAATAGCCAAAGCAATCTTGAGAAAGAAAAATGGAGCTGGAGGAATCAGGCTCCCAGACTTCAGACTATACTACAAAGCTACAGTAATCAAGACAGTATGGTACTGTCACAAAAACAGAAATATAGATCAATGGAACAGGATAGAAAGTCCAGAGATAAACCCATGCACATATGGTCACCTTATCTTTGATAAAGGAGGCAAGAATATACAATGAAGGAAAGACAGCCTCTTCAATAAGTGGTGCTGGGAAAACTGGACAGCTACATATAAAAGAATGAAATTAGAACACTTCCTAACACCATACACAAAAATGAACTCAAAACGGATTCAAGACCTAAATGTAAGGCCAGACAATACAAAACTCTTTGAGGAAAACATAGGCAGGACATTCTGTGACATGAATCACAGCAAGATCCTTTTTGACCCACCTCCTAGAGAAATGGAAATAAAAACAAAAATAAACAAATGGGACCTAATGAAACTTAAAAGCTTTTGCACAGCAAAGGAAACCATAAGACGAAAAGACAACCCTCAGAATGGGAGAAAATATTTGCAAATGAAGCAACTGACAGTGGATTAATCTCCAAAATTTACAAGCAGCTCATGCAGCTCAATATTAAAAAAACAAACAACCCAATCCAAAAAAGGGGAGAAGACCGAAATAGACATTTCTCCAAAGAAGATATACAGATTGCCAACCAACACATGAAAGGATGCTCAACATCACTAATCATTAGAGAAATGCAAGTCAAAACTACAATGAGTTATCACCTCACACCGGTCAGAATAGCCATCATCAAAAAATCTACAAACAATAAATGCTGGAGAGGGTGTGGAGAAAAGGGAACCCTCTTGTACTGTTGGTGGGAATGTAAATTGATACAGCTACTATGGAGAACAGTATGGAGGTTCCTTGAAAAACTAAAAATAGAACTACCATATGATCCAGCAATCCCACTACTGGGCATATACCCTGAGAAAACCATAATTCAAAAAGAGTCATGTACCACAATGTTCATTGCAGCTCTATTTACAATAGCCAGGACATGGTAGCAACCTAAGTGTCCACTGACAGATGAATGGATAAAGAGGATGTGGCACATATATACAATGGAATATTACTCAGCCATAAAAAGAAACGAAATTGAGTTATTTGTAGTGAGGTGGATGGACCTAGAGACTGTCATACAGAGTGAAATAACTAAGAAAGAGAAAAACAAATACCGTATGCTAACACATATATATGGAATCTAAAAAAAAAAAAAAAGTTCTGAAGAACCTAGGGGCAGGAGAGGAATAAATACGCATACGTAGAGAATGGACTTGAGGACATGGGGAGGGGGAAGGGTAAGCTGGGATGAAGTGAGAGAGTGGCATGGACATATTTACATTACCAAATGTAAAATAGATAGCTAGTGGGAAGCAGCTGCATAGCACAGGGAGTTCAGCTTGGTGCTTTGTGTCCACTTAGAAGGGTGGGATAGGGAGGGTGGGAGGGAGATGCAAGAGGGAGGAGATATGGGGGTATATGTATATGTACAGCTGATTCACTTTGTTATAAAGCAGAAACTAACACACCATTGTAGAGCAATTATACTCCAATAGAGATGTTAAAAAAAATAATAAGAGTTGATAAAATAAATATTAGAGTAACAGGAAAAGAGAGGTTTGGTCATAAAATGAGGTTAGCTAATATTTAATAAGCTCATGATTCCCTAAGGTGTGCCAGGCTCTTTATGAAAGTTATTAGATTTAATAAAGGTGTTAAAACTATGGAAAAAAAAATAGCTGAAATTTAAGTTTTTTTTAGTCAATCCTTAGATGATGTGGTTTATTATTTACCATTACATAATAAACCAAGGGAATAATCTAATAAACTGAGTATTTTAGAGAAAGCTAGTTTGGTCTTTGATGAAAACATCCATTTACATATTAATTTTCAATAAAAAAATTTGCCCTAGAAATAATTATGCAGCCTAGAATTTTGGAAATCTAGTTCCTATTTGTAAAATTTGCCCCAAAATAGGTTCAACAGGGTGAGTGTTTTCTCTTTTTAATTGATTTTAGGCTTTTATCATAACAACTGTAGAAATTTATCGTCCCATCTTTTCCTGAAAAATGGTGGTAAAATTTCTGATCTGAACTGTTTCCAACCATAACTCATCACTTCACTACCTAGTTTAGTGATCTAAAGTAATTTAATATTTTATATGATATGAGGTATGATGGGGCAAAAACTAAGAGCTGTATTCTACTGCATAGCAAATGTAACATAATAGTTTTACATTATTTTTTGCTTTTAGAAGCTGACTGATCATTAATCGTTATTCCTAAAATGCCAAGCACAGTTTACCTTATTCTAAAAGTACTGAAATTTAAATACAAGTTAGGCATGAAATTACTCATTGAGAACAAAGAAAAAGAACAATTGACCATGCTGAAGATTAGTATAAAAGGGGTATATTTTAATCAAAACAGTATTGGATAATTTTCTCAGCTGTGACCCTGCACATTAAAAATTATGAAATATGTGAGGACTCTAATGTCGTATTGACTCATGAATAAAATGTGTTTACTGAGTGCATAATTGGGCAAGGCCTTGTGCACAGATCCCATAGGGTCATGAAGAATACAGCAATCTCAGGAGACCCATTTAAGAAAACATTGAAAACCTATAGAAAAGATCTCTCTGATGGCTTCTGCATTATTCAGATTACTCAAAGAAAAGACGTTGGCAATGCAAGTTAAAATAGATATTTTATTGAGAAACTTGCTTTGTCAGTGAGTGAGTAAAAGTTACAAATATTTTTAGTTAATAAAATTAGCATATCCTTAATTCTAAAAACATCTCTTAAAAGCTTTCATGATCTGAAACTGCAGATCATCCTGAGTCAGGGTTTTCTTTTAGTGTCTTCCATGGAAAAAGATGCTGCCAATTCCTGTCATGCAAATAACAGAACATGTGTAGTATGACTTGTTCACAAGCAAAACAAATTCCCCACTTGAGTTTGAGTTTCTTGCATGCATATGAATTAATATCTTTATTGCTGTAACTATAAAATTCTCCTGGTACAGCAATGAGGCTTTATGCTTACTCCTGAGGATTCTAAGAGTTATAATAATGTGGTCATATTTTTTTTTTAAAGTTATGTAGCAGACAGTTCTGCTGAAAAACCCCATTCCCTAGTTATAACTTAAAGTTGGTATAGGTTAATACTACACACTAATGTGTAATTTACTTGTTAAGTACACTAGGCTTCCATGCAGGTTTTTTTTTTTTAATTACATTTTTGTTACATTAAAAGGGCAATGATTTAACCCTATAAATTATTTTCTAAATGGCTTTTACATATAAGACACTAAAAGTATGAGACAAATAAATATTTGAAACAGTTTTAAATAAGTTAAACCAGTACTAACAGCTAATAATTAAGTAGAAGGCAACATTTAGTAATTTTCAAATTTATAAATTTTTATACATGGACACTTAAAAAAACTAAATTGTAAATGTAAAAATAGGATGTTAGGCATAGAATTTTAAAATCTTGGCTTGAATTACATAGTTTTTTCTTCTTTTTAACTGCAGGGAATAAGGTAATAGGTAATAAGGTAATCTCTGTCCTTCTGCACAGAGATGCTTTGTGCAAACACCAGAAATGATATGTCACACAGCAATAATTTTGCTGATAAATTTAAATGGATCTGCTCAAATTATTACTTTTAGTACAAAAGCTAAAGGTTAGACTATACTTCTGTTGATGAATTTTAGAGATAATAATATTTATGGAGGTTCTTATTTCCCTCCTAATGGCACAGATTAGTACACTGGATAGAAAAGCAAGAGGAGATGAAGCACTTGTTTTTTAAAAAAGTGCTTCTAGTTTTTAATGAGTACTATTTTTCAAGGGAATGGAAAAATAGAATAAGAAGGCCTCTCATAAGAATCAATGAAATTTTTTTTAGGAAGTGCTATCAATAAGTGCAAACTGGTCATAATTTAAGGTCCATATCCTCCCAACAGCACACCTGCCAAATTCGGCAATTTGAAAGAATAGTAAATTGGATATTGATTTTGAAATTACAGCACGCAACTGCAGGAAGCAATGTTTTAAAATGTTGGCATAGTCTATAGTAATTATTATATTCATTATCAGAACTTTAAATCTTGATTTGTTTTTCTTTTTTCTAAGTCAATTTCCTGTGTGTTTTACATACACATGAAATCACAGAATATTAGCATGGGGTGGGAACATGTCTTGTCAAATTTTACAGAAGAGGCAACTGAGGCTCAGAGAGGTTATGATTTGCCCAAGGTCCCCTAACTAATAAGTAACAGATCTGGGGCTAGAATATGACTCCATGTGGGCTTGTCTCCTTTATAACTTAGGTCTTAAGGGATGGGGATGAATGCTCAATTTCTTTGTATTGTTCCTGTTGGGGAATGTTTGCATTAATAGCAGGAGGACTCTGTTCAGGACTCTTTTGAAGAAATCTGTAAAACAAGTACTCATCCCGAAATTCATAATTGTTGGTGATGTGTTGGATGACTCCCCCTTGCACCAGTTTATCTCCGTATATCACAGCTTCACCACGGTCGGAGGCAAGGCCAACTTCAATTAGCCAGTTCACCAGGTCACAGCCACAGAAGGTCCCGGCAGAAGTCTTGGCACCACACCTGTATGTCAAAGGAATGATTCACCCATATGTTCTGTAAATCTGGTATCAGCACTGCATGATGGAGGACAAGCAAGGAAAAATAGAAGGAGACAGGGAAAGACAGCATGACAGTTAAAAGGTGGCAGGGATGAAACTATTCTGAATATAAAGGGTTTGTTAAATTACCTGAACCTAGAAAGACCCACCAGAGAAAAACAAAATAGGCCAATAATGCTTGTGAAAACAGAAACACTTAAACAAAAAAAATGGCTTAGATAATGTAAGTGCATCAACAAAGAAATATTCTTTTTATAGTAGATGGTCTTTTATGATCAGATGCATTCTGTAGATAGCAGTTATATATTTTATGTTATACTCAGTTAAAATAAATAATTTAATTGTCTCAGGAGCATTAAATAATATTTTTGCTCTTAAGAAGTGACAATTTTTACTAAATTACTGAAATCAAACTTTTTATTTTCTGCTTATCACAATAACTTTCTTCATGCCCTGAGCAAGATAATCTTACTGATATGTTAGGAATTTGCTCCATTAAGAAGCAGGCAGGGCTTCCCTGGTGGCACAGTGGTTAAGAATCTGCCTGCCAATGCAGGGGACACGGGTTTGAGCCCTGGTCCGGGAAGATCCCACATGCCGTGGAGCAACTAAGCCCATGAGCCACAACTACTGAGCCTGTGCTCTAGAGCCCACGAGCCACAACTACTGAAGCTGCGTGTCACAGCTACTGAAGCCCGTGTGCCTAGAGCCCGTGCTCTGCAACAAGAGAAGCCACCGCAGTGAGAAGCCTGCACACTGCAATGAAGAGTAGCCCCTGCTCGCCACAACTAGAGAAAACCCACGCTCAACAACGAAGACCCAACGCAGCCAAAAATAAAAAAAATAAAAAAAGAATGACTATTAAAAAAAAAGAAGCAGGCAAAAGGTAAGTGAGATCTGTCTTGCTATAAATCTAAGATTTTTTTTTCATAGTTGTTGACTATATTCCCCACACTGTACATTTCACCCCTGTGATTCATCTATTTTACAACTGGAAGCATGTATCTCTTAATCTCCATCACCTATTTCTTTCTTCCCCCCAACCTCCTCCCCTCTGGCAACCACTTGTCTGTTCTCTGTATCTATGACTCTGTTTCTGTTTTGTTATGCCTGTTCATTTGTTTTGTTTTTTTAGATTCCACATATAAGCGAAATCATACAGTGTTTGTCTTTCTCTGTCTGACTTATTTCACTTAATATATTGCCCTCTAGGTCCATCCATCTTGTCGCAGATGGCAGGATTTCATTCTTTTTTATGGCTGGGTGATATTCCATTGTATATATATACCCCATCTTCTTTATCCATCCATCTACTGAGGGACACTTAGGTTTCTTCTATATGTTGCCTATTATAAATAATACTGCAATGAACAAAGGGGAGCACATATATTTTCTAATTAGTGTTTTTATTTTCTTTGGGTCAATACTCAGGAGTGGAATTGCTGGATCATATGGTACTATTTTTAATTTTTTGAGGAATTTCCATAAGATTCCTCAGATTTTTTTTTTTTTTTTTTTTTGGCCATGCTGCATGGCTTGTGGGATCTTAGTTCCCAGACCAGGGATTAAACCCACGCCCCCTGCACTGGAAGTGTGGAGTCTTTTTTTTTTTTTTTCTAAATTTATTTATTTTACTTATTTATTTTTGACTGTGTTGGGTCTTTGTTGCTGCAGGCGGGCTTTCTCTAGTTGCGGCGAGCGGGGGCTACTCCTCATTGCGGTGCGCAGGCCTCTCATTGCAGGGGCTTCTCTTGTTGCGGAGCACGGGCTCTAGGCACATGGGCTTCAGTAGTTGTGGCACGTGGGCTCAGTAGTTGTGGCTCACGGGCTCTAGAGCGCAGGCTCAGTAGTTGTGGCACACGGGCTTAGTTGCTCTGTGGCATGTGGGATCTTCCCGGACCAGGGCTCAAACCCGTGTCCCCTGCATTGGCAGGCGGATTCTTAACCATTGCGCCACCAGGGAAGCCCCAGTGCAGAGTCTTAATCACTGGACTGCCAGGGAAATCCCAGATTCCTCAGATTTAAAAAATTTTTGATAATAAATCTGCTTCTTAATTATTTAAAATTTGTCTTCCTAATGCAAATGTGAGGGTGCCTCAGGTATGAACAAAAAAACAAGGGAAAAAGAAATGTAAAAAAACAAATTAAGTAGATTCTGTTCATTTTTATACAAGTATGCAATAGACAACATGAATCTGTCCACAAGCATTAGTTAAGCTGCAAAACCTAAAGTGCTTGACAGTAGGAAACAGTGGAGGAATATCAAGATGAAATGAGAAATAGGTGACAAAAATTTTAAAGCACTTAACCACAAATGAATGTACATTAGCGTTTCATATAAAAATTAGAAAAGAGGTTAATATATATGAAAAAGTTTCTCAAGTACACAAAATCACAATATTGTAACATCAATATTTTACTTAGTAATAAGATATCTTAATTTATGCTTTGCAACTACAAACATCACTTTAAACAAAAGCCTGAATGTTACACCCGGAGTCTGAGCCTTTTTCCTCCTTGTTGATTTTAAATTTATAGCCCTACACCTTCTAATCCAGACACCACCTGATTAATATTTGCTTCCTGATGACTGATCAGGCAGCTACAACCACAGCTCACGGAGTTGTACAGAGTGGCAGAGGATTAGCCACTATGCAGGATGCAGAGCAGTACCATCACCAGCCTGTGCCCATTTGCCATCTGGGACGGAGGCAGCCTGACAGCCCTGCAAATGGCAAAGAGCTATGCCAGTCAGCAATCACAGTGGGCCTGGTGGAGGTAACACAGAGTTCCTTTTTTTAAATTTTAAAAAGCAATTTAAAATTGTTGAAACTATCCATAGATGGTATTTTGAAATAATTGTGTTTGGGCCTTTAAGGGTGGGAAACTAATTTTTTTTCATAGCTTACCATTTCCAGAAACTGGGCTAGGCGCAACATATAGATTTTGTCATCTAATGCAAACAACCCCAAGAGCCAGGTATTTTAAAGAAGAGGAAAACTAAGGTTTGGAGACTTAAACTTGCCCAATGTCACAGAGCTAATAAGTGGCAGATCCAGTAATTGAGTTCTAGTATTAGTCCCCACCCAGTGAGTCCCCTTTCCACGAGCTATACCAGGATACCTCCAGTTATAATGAAATATAGTGGCATAATATTTGTAAATATCCTGAATGGTAATTTTCATACATTTTCAATTTTTCAGTTATAAAAGTATTCTTAATATCATGTTTTGTTTTTTTCTCTTTTTTTGACAACCAAAAATATTGGCACTAAAACATTTGTTTATTCTTTTCCTGCTGTATACTCCATACAGGATTAGAAGAATAAATATGCTGTCATAGACTGAAGATTAGGACTTAAGGTGAAAAATAAGCAGCAGAATTAATTAAGAGATAGAAATTTCATTTCATTTTCTTAACAATATCATTAGTAATATGAAATAGCATATTACTAGCATACCCCTAGGAGATGGGGAATATAAAATCACTTCTAAATACAATGTATCTCAAAGGTTTTTGAGAGGTACTAATGGCCAACATGAAGTGAATGTTCATATTCTGCTACATTTTGGTTCATTCTAAAGTTTTCATGTTTTACATGGAAATCAGAAGTTATATGGCATTTAAAAATGTAAAGATCAAAGTGTTATGACTCTTATATATACTGTTTCTTAAACTATAAACTGACCCATAGCTATTTTAACTTTTATGTGTATATGTGTTATTGAAAATAACAATAATAAAGTTAGTCACAAGCACATTACTTAGCTTATTACAAACCAAAATTAAGCATCTAAAATATAATTATCTAGAACCTGTACTTACCTTCTTTCCTTCACAATGTTTTGGATACAGAGGTCACGGTGATAATGGATAAACTGTTGACAGGTCATTTTTATTTCCTCCGGAACAGAAGAATCCCTATTTTCTGCTGTTTCTTTGTTATTCCATAGGAATTCAAGTCTAAAAACCAAAATTTAAGGATGCAATTTTTAAGGAACAAAAAGCCCTGCAAGAGAGCCCCTTCTTGCTTATCACCCTGTCAACATGGCTGTTCCCAAACTGTCACTCACCACAGCTGTCATCTACAGCACCTAGACATCCTTAGTCTCTGAAGCAGAAACATATTTAACCTGCATTTGGTGGCTGGGGTGGGGGACTTGAACGTTTTATAAACCCTCCAGACATGTTGGACCCATTTCAGTAACTACCAAAAAATGAAGTTTCTTATTCTACATTCTACTGTTTTAAAATGCAAAAATAACGTACAGAGATCAAGTGTATTATTTAATCATTTTCCAATTTCGGTACCAGAGAGACAAATAGTGGGACCTGGAGTACAAAACAATTCTGTTTTGCCAGCCCAGACAATAGATCTGTTGACTCGTTTAACCGATCAACATTATGAAGCTAATAACTAAGTGCAGTGACTTTCCTATTATGCTTTTCTTCTTTCATGAAAGGACTATGACCCTAGCAGCGATATTTTAATGATGAGGGAAAAAAGAGAAGGAGAAGAAGGAACAGGGACCATTTACTGGGCACTTTTTATATAGGCAATAGGATAAATTCCACTAGCACTTCTAGTTTCTACTAATTTTGACTTTGAAAACAAATGAGGAAGTACGGATTCACCCCTCTACCTCCACCACTTCCTCCCACCCCCAAGGTGAAGTGTTCTCATTTCATTATTTTTCATAAAGAAATCCCTGATCTGAATTCAAAGAAACTCTTCACCAAGTTAATTTAAAAAAATTGAAATTTAGAAAGAAGAAAACTTGAGTTTTCTATAAATTGTCGGTTTGACAGAAAGAAATCCTGTTGTCAAACGAGAAAGACAATCAAATATAGACCTTTGGGGGCACATCACCTACTATTTCCATTTCTAAATACATTTTCAAGTTTCATTTTACTTTATGTAGTTAATGGCATAGATAGAAGTCAGTGTCCATCAATTCTTGTTAAAATACAAATTAAAATGTTGGATTAATGACAGCTCTTCTGTCATTTTCTCTGCAATTATTTACAACAAATGTGTGAATCAACAGATAACCTTTCTGTGGTTTCCTAGTAGTTTCTAAAGGTTTAAAAATATAAGTATCTTAATAGAATGGCTTTGTCATCACCTTTACAGTTATAGCTTTATTTCAAAACTAAAAGTACCTTCTTTTGAAAGGTAGGATGATTAAATGTTTGTCCAATCCAAAGATGCCAAAGGAAATAAATCCCTATGGAAGAAAAAAAAGTTATATTTTATGAGTTCTACAATAAATTTTAAGACAGAGAAATGATGGAAGCCAAAATATTTAGTGCTTGGGGAAGTAAACCTCTAGTGATTAGAGCAACATTTTAAATAGAACACACGGGCAGGACCTCTAAAGTTCAGTGCCTGATGGCAGGTACAGTCAATGCTCCGTATCCACAGATTCCACATCCATGGATTTAACCTACCGTGGATTGAAAATATTTGGGAAAAAAATTCCAGAAAGTTCCAAAAAGCAAAACTTGAATTTGCCGCATACTGGCAACTATTTACATAGCAATTAAGGTGATGTAATTAACCTAGAGATGATTTAAAATATACAGGAGGACATGCATAGGTCATATGCAAATACTGTGCCATTTTATATGAAGGACTTGAGCATCCATGGATTTTAGTACCTGAGGGGTGTCCTGGAACCAGTCCCCCTCGGATACTGAGGGATGATTGTATGCCTCCCTTGGCTGCCTCTTCCCAATCATCTTTCCTACTAATTATGATGGGTGATATAAGTGAGTGCTGAACAACCACATTGGCAAGCTAGCTTACTGGAGAAAAATGAAAACATTTAAGGGCTATATGACTTTTTTCCCCTTTCTAAAAAGAAAATAAAATATCTCCCATTATGCTTAAGTACTTCTTTATTATTTTTCTGTTAAAACTTCAGAAATTATAGAATTAACAAGTGCTATAGGTTCTGATTATAATGAAGTAACTGAAAAAAATTTATGTGAAATGAAATTGGCTAGTGTTTAGGGAAAGGGTTTGACGAATTTGGGAGTGATGAGGCAAACTAGCACCAGATATTAGCCACGTATCAGGACAATCAGGACTGCCTTGGGGAGATGGGAAGCTGGGAACTGCCATCTGTCAGGCACAGTGGGGTAAGGATTTTAGAGCAGGTTGGTGTGCGTGGGATGGAAAATGTAATGACATGAAGGACCTACCTGTCTTCACCTCAAATTATAAACCACCTAAAGGGAATGATCTTACCACCACAACTCCCCAAGAGAAAAATGGAATGGGAGCAGGTTTTGTATCTGTCTCCTTCCTTTGAAGCACTTCAGCCATAAGCTGTGGGGACAATATTTCAAATGCAACATTCCTGGCATTAGCTTCTGTTTGCGAAGCTTTGTCAGTCCCAGTCCTGGGATGGCTCAGCTTGGAGTGGGCTTTCTGAATGCAAAATGCTAAGTAAGACTAAGATTTTCAACTAGTATTTTATAGTTCTTGGGTACAAAATCAAATCTTGAACAGTATCACAGAGTGAGGCGGGCATCAAGTAGCCCTGGGATGCTCATGTCTGTCTATAATAAACTGATAGGTCACTTGTCTGTCTAAATATAGCCATTTTTGCTCCCATAATAAAGGCAAAGCAAACTGGAAATATTTCAAGAAATTAACATTAGGGAAAAACTTGCAAGAGCGTCTACTGATAAATGTTAACTAACTCATATGGCCAATTATTTCAGGTTTAATAGGCAAGTGCAATGATTTCAAGTACTGTATTTTTTTCAACCTGATACTTAATCTTGGGACTAATATTCTCTAATTAAAAAGTAAGGGATGTGGTTAAGACTTCGCCTTCCAATGTAGGGAGTGCAGGCCTGATCCCTGGTCGGGGAGCTAGGATCCCACATGCCTTGTGGCCAAGGGACCAAGACATGGAACAGAAGCAATATTGTAACAAATTCAATAAAGACTTTAAAAAAAATGGTACTCATCAAAAAAAAAAATCTTTAAAAAAAAAAGTAAGGGATTGAAGACAATAAAAATTTAAAATTTTCACATCAAAATATATTCCCAATATCTAAAATATCATTTACCCTTAAATATCCATTTTAATAGTGATATAAACAAAGACAACAGCACCTATCATATTAGTTCTTCATGGAATTTTAATGTCTAATTTTTAAACTGGGGGTGATAAGTCTACTTTGCAGATATTCTTGTGATGTTTAAATGAAATAATTAATGTAAAATGCTTAAAAATGTTTGGCATATAGTAGACTCTCAAGGAATGGTATCTACTAGCCCTGGTCAAATTTTATTTATATACCACATGATTTTTTTTAAAGGATTTAAGTACCTGTAGTTCAAGAAACATCAAAATGTAAATGAAATGATGCGCATTAAAATAAGTTGCTAAACTAAAGGCTCAGAGATGTTAAGTCATTTTCCCAAAGTAACTTATTAAGGCCCCAACAAAGTTTATAAAGAACTTGGAACATCTTGTCCCTGCTAAATTATCATTCTTTATCTCAGAACCAAAGCAAAAAACTATTTGGTATTTCTGATTGAAACACTCAGTGTGCATTCTGATGACTTTAACCAATATAATAATTCATCTCTACTAGGAGATAGGCAGCAGCTGTCAGCTGTCACGCATACCAGCAGCTGGCAAACAAACTAAACCCTTTTGATTTAAAAGAAAACAACAACATCCGTACCATCACCCCCCCACCATCAAACCATCCAGGAAAACAAAAACCCCTCAAAGTTCTCAGTAAATAAATACCTGGCCAAAGTTAAACACAGCACAGAAAAACTGTAACTCAACATACAGTCTCCCAGGCTCTTGGTTGAATAGCCACCATAAACAACTGGAAAGATTCTGTAAAGGAAGGAGAAAATAGTACTTTAAAATGAAGCAAGCTAATCATTTTTCTCTATCCAGAAAATAGTACAATAACTTATCTACTTAATAATTAGGAAGAAAAGGACTAAAGGGAAAAACACCAAGAGAATATAGAGGCTTTGTCTTTCAAACAAGAGGTTTCAACCTCTCTTCTTGACAGATGTCATTCAAGCAGCATCTATTCTGATCAGATTTGAAGCAAGAAGACATGAGCCATAATACAGAAGCTTACATAATACATCAGGACTTCGACTAGCCGAAGACAGGTCTGATTTTAAAATTAGTTTTACACAGTGAAAACAATCACATCACCGAGCAGCAATTCTTGGCTGCATTTCTTATTTTTTGATTTTTGTTCTTAAACAGCAGTTAAAATGGTGCTGGCTGATATGATTCTATGTAGTGAGCATCCCAGTTTGGAAAGGGTAAGGGGGTTTCTTCATGGGTTATATGGTCCATCTCCCATCGCTAGGCAAGTTACACTTGAACTATCACAAAGAAGTATATAATAACTGGTAATTCACTAAAGAGGACATAGAACTAATTAAAAAAAAAAACCTTTAGTAATCAAAGAAATGCATTTAAAAAATGAAGTGCTATATTTCACTTAAAAAATTATCAAATAGGGCTTCCCTGGTGGCGCAGTGGTTGAGAATCTGCCTGCCAATGCAGGGGACACGGGTTCGAGCCCTGGTCTGGGAAGATCCCACATGCCACGGAGCAACTGGGCCCGTGAGCCACAATTACTGGGCCTGAGCGTCTGGAGCCTGTGCTCCGCAACAAGAGAGGCCGCGATAGTGAGAGGCCCGCGCACCGCGATGAAGAGTGGCCCCCGCTTGCCACAACTAGAAAAAGCCCTCGCACAGAAACAAAGACCCAACACAGCCATAAATTAAAAAAAAAAAAAAAAAATTATCAAATAAAAAATTTATAATATTCAATGGTGGTGAGAGTACTTTACAAACCTATACTACTCCTTTGGAAAACAACTTAGTAGAATGCATCCAAAGGCACAAAAATATTTATACTCTTTGATCCAGGTTTCCCAACTTTGAGAATCTATCATAAGGAAATATATTTCATGGAGATGTTTATTAGAGCATTCTGAAAAACTAGGAACGATCCATAGTTCCATAAGGAAGTGGTTGAGTGAATGCTAATGCATCTCCTCTATGGTTTATTGAGGAGCCATTTAAAGGAACGGTTATGAACACTTTGCAGCAACATGAAAATGCTTGACATAAGTCACAAAGCAGGACATAAATCTGAATGTATTATTAGAACCATGAAAAATATATTAAAAAAGAGAAGGCAGTAGTATGATGGATATTTTTCCTCTTTTCTCTATTTTGTAAGTATCCATTGAATGAAGTGGTTATGTTATTATTTTCATAATGTAAAGTTATTTTTAAAAGTTTATTTATCTGAGGACTATCTTCTGAGAGACCATGTAGTCATTTATCCACAGAAGTCAGTCAAGGAATATGTGAGGAGTAAGTGGTCCTGTACGCATCATGGAGATGCCCGGTTTTACCCCAAATTCTAGGTTCAAGGCATAGGATGAGTAAGTATTCTAAGCAAAATAAGCTACTGAAGCACTTAGGCAACAGAGTAATGTGAATTATTCATTCTTTTTTCCCCCCCAAAACATTTAGCTCAAGATTAGGATTCAGATGGTCGAACTGCCACCCCCCTGTGAAGAAGCAACTAAGTTTCTCCAGATGCCTGAAAAAAAACCTTTGCCAAACATTTAAAGAAATGGCCCCAAAACAAAATCAGAAGAAACATTTACAGCAAACAGGCCAATAATGAGAAGTAAACACAAAAACACATGTCGAGTCAGTTGCTGGTCTCCACTCTGTAGATACTGCTCCTCTTCCTGGGCTAATATGCAGCTCTGGGAGTTACAGCGACTCACACAATGTTCATCTATAAAACAGTAAGTACAACAATTTGTAATCAGAGCTTTTTATCTGAATGCATTTTAAATTCATAATGACTTCCTAAACAAACCACCACATATGCACATTCAGCTCAGAATCAGTATTTTATTTTAGTTGAAATCCAAGGAAGTCTCCTGCATGTTGTTTTAGGAGAGTTCTACTTGTAGAATGTTTTTATCCAAAAAAAAATACAAGTAGTATGCAATAGTTCCCTTCTACATTATTTAACAATGTAACACACACACACACACACACTTTTTTAAGGCTAAATTAATAACTCAAGTTTCACCTGTGATAAATCTACACCTTGGTGTAATTTTGTAAAAATGTAAAAATCTACACCTTGGTGTAAATAGGTCACGAATACCCTATTTTGGCTAAGAGCAAAACAAACTTACTACTACCACTTGCCTTTCATTAAAGAGTTTAAAATTTGCCTTAGAAAAGACCTTTAAGGAACCAAATAAAAAATATTATACACTTTGTTCTGTTTGCATATGGAACCAAGTCCAAATCACATGTCTTTTCTCTGGCCTAAAAGAGAAGTGAGGGGCCTTTCACAAGAAACCTTTATTCTCCCACCTCAGCTCCACTATATCTAAGGCATCAAATGCAGGGGAAAACATTTTTACAAAATAGATGCTAGTCTAACATACAGTCTTATTACAAAAAGTCAGAGATTAAAAAACACAACTTTACAGCTCTTACCTTTAAGCGAACAAAAATTTATACTTCCTAAAGCCTCTTCTTAGAAAAGAACATATACAACCATTAAATATGGTCTGGCCTGATAGCTAATGGCATAGGTGAATGTTCACAATAAAAGTAGGTTAAAAGTAAAAAGTAAAAAGAAAGTAGGCTGCCAAACAGTTTCTGTAGTATGATCCTATTTTATAACAATTATTTGGGTATATCTTGGTATAGAAAAATTCTAGCAGTATATATAATAAACCTGGTCTTAAAACATTATGTAGAAGTATTATAAAAATGGATAAAAATAAATTTTACTATCTTTTATTTGCCTTTTTTACACATTGCGATACTTATTTTGCCTTTGTGGTGTGCCAGTGTTTTGGCGACAAGGAATTAATCACATTGTTAAACTCTAAAAATTCTCATTTGTCCATGGTTTGATTTCCTTTAGACTTTCTTTATTTCAGGCTTAGGAATGGTACTAAATTATGTGGGCAGATGAAGTCCTTATATGATGGCTCTCATTCTATATAATTTTTGTAAAATATGATCAGAAAATCTAAGAAGCCCCTATAATTAAAAAAATTTTTCAGGAATCAGCATTATTAATGGAGAAATGATAGATAAGCAAATTGTAAGGGGATTTTGGGGGGGCAAAAATGTTGTTGAATCAAATCACATGTTGAGTTTGCTAATGGACTTTACTATTAGGTATATTGTATAGGGAAGAAAAAGCAAGGCGCAAACACTTGGGAATTCTGATGTAAAGAAATATCAGCTTTAGAAAAGGGGTACACAAAACTTGAAACACATGTAACTGAATGCCAAGAGGGGTTTCCTACTGAAAGTCAGTGAAGGCTCAACATCTGATGTATTTTTACTTCTTTCTATGGAAATGTGAATTCTACTATTTAAGATTCATTCCTAGCCAGCAGAAAGCAGTCAAGTATAAATCCCGCCTGAATAATAACAACTATTGCTGCTGCTGCTATGTTTAATAAGCATTTAGTTTGTATACCACTCACTGTGCTAAGTGATTTGCACACATCATTTCTTATAATCCTCACAACATTTCTTATATAAAAACATAATGCCCTTGACAGCAAAACTGTTGACGTATGCTCCATCATAAAGAGGACTTTTTAGGGTTTCCCTTTCTACTTTGATTAAAAATAAGCATGATCAACTGAAGGTACATTGCAATTTCACATAAATGTACAGTTGTCTTAAATAATTTGAAATTCAGACCATAAATGTGATTTAGTCTCTTAGTCTATATGCCAAAAGGTTATTACTTGTAAAGATTTTTCTTATTTTATAAGAAAGGGCATATTTTAAAGCACATGGATTCAAAATGTAATTAAGCACTAACTAATTAGTCCTGGCTCTGGGGGAATGGAGTGGGGGAAAAGTCTCAGCTTCTAAAACAAGAGCCCCAAAAAAATAATGGCCCTTAGGGCAAACATCTTGGAATTATCACTTGGGTTAAATTTATTGGAAAATTTCCACGCAAATTAAAAATCAGTACCCTATCTATGCACAATTATTATACTATTTGTACTTTCTTTGAGAATATTCTCAAACAGTAGCTTCTATAGAAATTCTATATAGAGTTCTTTTAAGGCATAAGAATAAGGAATCTTTTGTTCCTTAGGCCCATCCTCATAGCCCAGGTGCACTTACTTTTCTTTCTTTTTTTTTTTTAATATATATTTTTATTATTTTTTTATTGGAGTATAATTGCTTTACAATGATGTGTTAGTCTCTGCTGTACAATGAAGTGGATCAGCTATATGTATATATACATCCCCTCCCTCTTGGACCTCCCTCCCACCCACCCCATCCCACCCATCTAGGTGGTCACAGAGCACCGAGCTGAGCTCCCTGCCAGAGGCACTTACTTTCCTCAAACGAGGGAGTCACAGACCCACTGGTGCTTATGTTTGCTACTGGTTCTGTGGATGGGCAGCATAATTCACCGTTTCCCATGCAGCAGGAGCAGCAACCTATATAGACAAAATAACACGTGAGGGGAGAGTCCAACCACAACAGAAATGGACAACATGAAGAGATGCCAAGTAAAACAAACCAAACCCCCCAAAACAAAAACCCCAAACTCATTCACACACGCACACAAATTTTCCATACGGCCACATTGTATGGGTATCTATCAAAAAGTATTCAAATGTGCTTATACAGAAGCTAACATTTAAAGAGTGGCACACAAAGGATCAGCTCCTTTACATATTGTCTCTTCTTTGTATGAGACAAGGAAAATGTTTTTGTTTGTTTGTTGTCCGGCTGATATCTTTTTTGGACCATCAGGGAATTCCCATAATTAATTAATTTTTTTTTAAGGAAAATGTTTTTATCCATGCTGTTTTATTAGTTTCCACTGTGCTTTGGGAAATAAGAATTTGACCACATTCCTAAAATACAGCTTGGATTTCACCTCTCCTTGAAAACATGCACTAATGCTCTATTGCTAACTGCAGCTAATTCAAACTCCTTAGCCTGAATTTGAAAGCTCTCTAGGACTCGGCCCCTCTCCCCCTATCCAACCACTCCCACTATTCAACAAAGGCCCTTCCCTTCTTTCAGGACAGTTCTCTAGTTGTCCTCCACAAACTTCATGTTTATTTGAGTCTCCCGGCCTAGTTTGACACAGATTTCATCCAAACCCTCTCCTCCTCTAAGTTTAGCTCAAAACTCACTTCTTTCAAGAACATGTTTCCTACTAGTTTAGAAGATGCAGTAAAAAGCAGTTGTATTCTTTTTTTATTTTTAGATATATACTGCTGAAAGTCTCTTGCTGGTTTATAGGTAAACTGGTTTACAGAAGTCATACTGAGACATCTGCTACAGAGCTGTAGTTTTACCTCTATATAGTCAGAGAACTGCATGCAGTGTCCTTTAAAACATTTCTCACATATATGGACACGGTGCTCCTTGACATGGATTATAATAGAATAACTTCAGTGATAAACTGTATTAAAACTTAATGTACTAAAAAGGAATAATTCATAGGCTGAACCTTTCATTGATAATGTGCTTTAATTTTTCAGTAGTGTTCCTAAAAACAAAACAAAAAAAGATTTCAAAGTATAAAAACTACAATCTATAATAAGACATTACAAATGTCTTTCTAAATTTAAGATAATGATGCCACAGAATAATCGAAAAGAAAATACAGAAATCATCTGGCCCCGCCCTATTACCTTCAGAAATTTGAAGGCTTAAATTCACTAAGATAAAATTGTTAAGAAAACAGATATAAAGCCAGGCCATTCCAATGACATATGTATAGGGAACACACACATATGGCAGTTTTTCCCTTCAAATGTAAGAAGGACATGTAAGTGCCCCATGAGCCTTCTCATTTATGTATGTATGTTTGTATGTTGCTCAGTAATACACCATACTTATTTATTACTTTTTTATTTTACCCTTTGACCCCCTTCACCCATTTCTCCTACCCTCTACTCCCTGCCTCTGGCAACCACGAATCTTGTTTTCAGAATCTATGAGCCTGTTTTTTTTTTTAAGATTCCATATATAGAGAGATGATATGGCCTTCTCTTTTTATTAACTGAACCTTTGCTCTCATATTAAAATAGGTTAATTTTCCTTTCAATTATAATTCCACACTTAGAGCGTAAGCAAATCATGTGTCTCTGACAAATGTGTAGCAAGGGGCAGAAGGGAGTGAACTATTTTGGATTACTGAGATTTGGGGAGGCCAGGCTGGACATCTAATGTGTTATGTGTTAATACTACTAGCAAAGCAGAAGAGAGCAGGCTTTAGGGAAGAAAAATAACCAGACAGGTTTAAAAACCTTTTTCCTAGGAACATGGGTGAATAGGCAAATACACAAGTGCCTTGCCACAGGAGTTTTCAGGGTAGCTTCAGAAAATCATGGCACATCTTATCGACCCATGCATCTATCCATTCATTTAACAAATATTACTAAACATGTATAGGAAGCCTGATACCATGCTAGGTGCTGAGGCTATAATGATGGGCAAGTCAGTCACAGCACTTACACTCTAGTGGGTTATACTGAAAATTTAAAAAGCAATTATAAAGCAGTGAGATAAGAGGAGAGGGAAGTATAAACACTGCAGAAGTTTTTCTATTGAGATAAGCCATAGCTGTCTTCTGGCTCTCCATTTATTTATATAAAAGGTGCAAGCTAGTTTTCCTGCTAGAGATGACAATAACAGGATTTAAAGAACATCTATGGTACTGTTTATTTTTCATTTTTAAAGGACAGTAGAGACATAGCAGCAGAAGTCTCCAGGCTTAAGACACTTAGTTTAGGACTCCCCACACATGTTCACAAGCCTTTGGTGGCCAGTTCTAAAACACTCGCAGGAGAAGAAGATGTAGAGAGTGGTGGTCTTTACGCCCTGTCTGAAAACATAAAGTAGATGGATTTATAGGATAAATGTGAGAGTACACAAAGAAAGCGAGGAAGGAAAGGATGCTGGGCATGATCAGAAAAGTACTCGAGACTTCAGAAAAGTGGCTTTTAAAATCTTAGTGAAAGCATACACATAATCCTTGAACTTCTGTTTTAAAAGGGAAAATAGTCAAGAGGACTCAAAAGAATGAAATTCTGATGATATAATCACAAAGGATCTGACAAAGAAATTAATGAGCACCACCAATAAAATGAACTAAAGGAGGCCTGATTGAAGCAGGGTTAATGTAAATCACTAGTTGGCAAACTACAGTCCTATGTAGTGGGACCCCGCAGTCCTATGTAGTAGGTATTAGCAGCATTAAATATGGAAACCAAGGCACAGAGAACTTGCCTAAGACCAAATAATAGTAAATTGTAGAGTCAGATTTGAACCCAGGCAGACTGGTTCCAGATCCGTGTTTCTAACCCCCGTGCTATCTACTTCCAGTTTGGGATGAAGGACAGGAGAGAGGAAGGAAGGCAATGTAAGACAGTAGGATTTGTGGGATCTTCTTCCTTTTAAGTTAGTTAAAATGCTTTTTAAAATCTCTTTTTAAAAAGAGATTTCTTTTTGCTCTTTCTTTACTTATTGCTATTTACAACTAATAGTTTTAAGATTAGTCATCTCTCTACTCCACACACTCTCTAAACAAAATAGGTACCATCATTTACACTTCCTAGCACAGTGGTCTATGTCTATGAAATCTCCACACACACCAATGAATCCAAAATGCATACTCTATTGCTGAGTTCCCTTCACGAATTGAAGCAAACTCGATAACTGTTAACACATTAACAAAGGCACTGGTTAGGGTCATATTTTCACTTATACCAAGGATTGCCGAACATTTTCTATAAAGGGCCAGATAATAAATATTTTAGGCTTTGCAGTCCATTGAATCTCTGTTGAACGACTCAACTCTACCAACATAGCATGAAAGCATCCATAGGCAATATATAAATAAATGAGCATGGCTATGTTCCAATAACATGTGATGGACACTGAAATTTAAATTTCACATAACTTTCAAGTGTCATAAAATATTTGTCTTTTAAAATTTTTTCTTCAACTCTTTAAAAATGTACAAGCTATTCTTAGCTCTTGAAACATACAAAAACAGATGGCCCACCGTAGTTTGCCAACTCCCAACTTTCACCATTAACCCTGCTTCAATCAAGCCTCTTTAGTTCATTTTATTGATGGTGCTTACCTGATACAATGTTGTTAAATTAACAAACATAGGTGCTTACTTTCCTAGAAAGAGCCCTCCTTCAGTTGTTACTCTTCTCTAAACTCTCAGGACCAAGGAAGTCTTAGGATTTAACAAAAGATTATCCTCACAAAAGATTTATAAACAAGAATCTAATAAATGAACTTGCAAGCTCTTTCTATTATTGACTATGCTTCAAATTCCTCATTTCATAAATACCTGTGATATTCAAGGTAGTTCAAGGAAGTTTCCTTAAGCAAAACATTTAGGATACAGGCTATACAGGCATGTAAGAGTTTCTTTATAATTAAGGATCATACTTGTTTCTGGGATAGAACTTGTAAAAGGTTCAGGTTCATTTATCGGCACTGGACTGTCCTCGAAAGCAGTGCTTCCAGGCTCTGCTGCTTTGTGGTCTTGAGACTGGTCGAAACCTTCATAGCGTCCTGCTTGGGAGGTGCGGTACATACACATGAGTGATACGCTGGCTATCACAATGCTGCAGAACAGGGTGACTGCCGTGATGATCATCTGTCAACATTGCAAAGAGACGTTAGGCCACTTTTCACAATCCCAGCTTGAAATCTTAGTAGACGAGGTTAAGGGCACTTTTTTGGTTGAAAATGCGTTATCTCCATAGCTATAAATGCTCTACAACACTGGTTCTTAAAAAAGAGGAAGAGTATGGAAGGAATGTAAGTTACTTGAAGAGAAATTAGGGTTTGCTTGTAATCAGATGAGATTTCTAGATGCTTCTTTCACTATGCATCATGTCCTTGGTTTCCTCTACAAGTAATCTAAATGATTACTTATAGACTTTTTCTTTACTTCAAAGATTTTGCTTGCTTTAGTACACAGTTCAAGTGTATTTCAACTAGAAACTTTGTTATGGTGATAATACTAAAAATAAGTAATTATAGCTAATACTTACTGAGTACTAACTATATGCCAGCACTAGTCTAAGTCATTTATATGTATAATCTTATTTATTCTAACAATCCAATAAAATTCAAAATTACAAAACAGAAAAAAAGGGTAAGAAATCAAAATCATTTTAGGAAGTTCTTAAAAAACACATCTTTGGGCTTCCCTGGTGGTGCAGTGGTTGAGAATCTGCCTGCCAATGCAGGGCACACGGGTTCGAGCCCTGGTCTGGGAAGATCCCACATGCCGCGGAGCAACTAGGCCCGTGAGCCACAATTGCTGAGCCTGCGCGTCTGGAGCCTGTGCTCCGCAACAAGAGAGGCCGCGATAGTGAGAGGCCCGCGCACCGCGATGAAGAGTGGCCTCCGCTTGCCACAACTAGAGAAAGCCCTCGCACAGAAACGAAGACCCAACACAGCCATAAATAAATAAATAAATAAAATTAAAAAAAAAAAGTCACAGACTTAAGTGGTATGTAGATTTAAAAAACAAACAAACAAACAAACAAAAAACACATCTTTGGGAGGGGCAAGGAAGGGATATGGAATTAAGAGATACAAACTACTGCGTATAAATAGATAAGCAACAAGGGTATATTGTACAGCACAGGGAAATAGAGCCATTATTTTGTAATAACTTTAAATGGAGTATAATCTATAACAATATTGAATCACTATGTTATACACTTGAAACTAATGTAATATTGTAGATCAAACTATACTTCAATTAGAAAAAAACAAAAACCACACAAATCCTTGGGAAATTCTGATTCAGCAGGTCCCAGAAGCCTCCTACTCAATAGCTTTTCAAGCACACTTTTTCCCCAAATACTTTTTGTTCTGAAATTTATATGTATGATACAATTGAAAGTCAAGAACTTGGCTTTTATTATTACTGCTAACTTATTAAATGGCTTTAAATTAATCACCCTTTCCTTCAATAAAGGAAACATAATTCATAAGTATGCTTAAGAAGACCCAGTAAGTTTCAAATATTTGGAAATCCTCAGCGACAAACAGACTTAAACATGTGAAATCTTTTTTTTCAATTTCATTTTCCTTTTTATAGACATGTAAAATCTTTACTGCATTTTGAGGTGTGAGTTAACAAAGTGACATAGGATCATCAGTGTGATAGGCAATAAACTGGAATAGACTTTCAAAATTAATTTTAATTTAAGTATAGCAAAACACATTAAGAAGCTAAAAAGAGACGTTCTCAAGAACAGAACTGTCAATAAACTCTTCTCACCTGCTCTTTTCCATAAAAGAAGGCTGAGTCAATGCTTTCTCCATTATGTTTTCCAGTTATCAAAAGAACACCAACAAGGAGAGCAGGAATCCTGTAATAACAAGAGTTTAGAGGGAGAGAAAAAAAGAGAGGATGAATAGTAACTGTGTATGTGGGAACATGTAAGCAAACAGAAAACTACCAACTTACCCCCAGCCAGATATTATGATGATTCCAACAGGAATTTGTACCCTTTCTCTCTTTTTCAAAAGAAGCAAAGAAATTGCTAGAAGGCCTAAGAATAAAAAATAGAGATTGAAAGATAGGTGATTACTCTTGATGTTGATCAGACTTCATGGAACTTTAACCAAGCTTATTTCAATAGTAGTCTGTAGTTCTTGCCCTAGAATTCACTCCTTCTAAATAAATGCTTTTCCCAACATTTTGAAGCAAGTTTTCTTAATTCAGAATCATTCATGTTTTCCCTACTACATTGTTTCTTTACTGAAATCTTCTTGTTTTATACATGAGGATTTTTTTTCAAAAAGCCCAAATCATTTTGTTCTTTTGACTGATGTGTTTGGAATCGAAGTATATTTGGGAAAAAAATTTTTTTAACTGGATACAGAACAATTCTAAAAATAAAAACACCCCCACTTCGCTGGTGCTAAGAAAGTACAGGCAATTCTTATACAGGTTTTGTTTTGGGAAAATTCACCAAGTCTAAATGATGGACCTTAATATGAATATAATATAAAGTTAATACAAAAACAAATGTTTTAAACATTTAAACAAATGTTTTAAAACAAATATTTCAAGAGCTTCCCTTATATCTTATACACAATTATTTATAGAAGTAACATCTTATTTAATAAATTCTACATAGCTATAGAAGCTTAGAACTTTAGGGTTGGAAGGGACCACTGTTTTAAATTAATGCCTTCATTTTATAGATATGTAAACAGGGTTTGCCCAAGCCACACAGCCAGCAGAGGGCAGAGCAAGACTAGAAACCCAGCCTTCTCCCAGAAGGTTAAGTCCTTCAACTCTGTCAATGTTTCTAAAACTCAGATCTGTGGACCCATAGGGATCTGGAAATTTCTGTGAGAAATGTTAAGTCTTCTTGGTTTATTTGCAATGATAATCATCTGGATGACCATCTTACAACCAAAGTACAGTCTCGTTATTTCAGGGCTTACATCTGGTTTTATCTGAAGTTTGAGCCAAGTGAAGGTCAAATAATATCACAACACATAGTCCAAATGAACATTCTGTGGTAGTTTGAAGAGAGAAAAGCAGTAAGATAACCAGGTCATAAACCCACACATCAAAGTAAAGCCAGGCCAAACCAAAACAACCCTACCCAGAGAAGTGAGTTCCATTTTACATTTCAAGCTGTGATTCAGATTAGCAAAATAAGATCCTTTGTCATGTCAATTAATGTTGCTAATTAGAGTTACTGAGTTTGTAGTTTTGTTTAAATCTAATCTGTGAATTTGCTTTGGTTTTAAAATTGTATATTAGCTGTATATAAGGAATTCATACCTAGATTTAAGATTATACAGATTAAGTAACACTGTGCTAGAAATAGTACAAGTCAACACTGAGATCCTTGAGAATTGTTCTTCTTTAAAGAGGACCCACACAGTACTCAAGTTCAAGAGATACTGTAATACCAATGCTCTTCCCAATGCATTTGCACACTCTATTGTTTGAGGTTTTTAAAGTGCCAGGGAAGCAAGTAACCAATCACAAAAGAGTGCCAACTGTGTTATAGTAGTGAGGGCACTCTTTAAAATTCCAATGTTTATCATTTCATTCCTGCCTTGTGAAAATATTGACATATGAAGAACAGGCTTAGTCTAGGCCTGGATGTCTCACTGATGAAGCTGTGAGAGTTCTTGCCTGAATCAGTTAAACTCTTTGGGCCTTATCTTCCTCCATTTGCAAAATGAAAGATTTAAACTAGACCAGTGTTTCCAAAAGTGCGGTGACTGTAGGTGGCACAGGGGGGAACATTTTTTGACTAATTATGTGTTTATTTTAACATGTGCTTGAAAAATTTTTAACTAACACATGAAACCTGGGATTTTACTGCGATAAGGATAAATTTATTAAAGTAAAAAAAGTGAGTTAATTTTAAGGTGGAAAGAAAGAACAAGTGGTAGGCAGATATGGCAAAATTCATGAGGATGGTTTGCAAATGAGTAAAATTGAAAATGGCTGAACAGGATGACTTAAAATGACCTTTTAGGTCTAAAATTCTGTTATATCATAATAATCTCAAGGTTATTCTTCATCGACGTCAGGGAATTCAGAACAGCTTCTTTGGAGAGATTTTGGTATGCATGCTTGAAGAGGATATCAGAGGAACTTGGGGCTTTTTGACAGATTGATCTATATACTGCTCTCTTATTCTCACTATAAATTTAACCTTAATAAACCTAAGTATTAGAGATCAAGTTGGTTCATCTGTATTTGGAAATGAAGTATTCAGGCTCTTTTAACTTGACAGCTCGTGAAAACTCTTATGCCATGGAAGGTGTACTTGCCTTTAAAAAGCACAAACCTTCTCCTGTTTGCACTGAATTCATTTTGTAATTCCTCACCACATTGTTGCTTCACTTCAAAAGGCTGTTGACTGAGATGGGTCCTGCTTTGATCCTGAAGGCATGAAATCAAAGGCCTGTCCCCCCCACCCCACCCCCAGCCACTTCCCGACACCTGCCTCCTAACAGGGGCTATAACTAGTGCTACAATTCTACAGTTTCCTTTTATGCGCCATTTTATAGGTTTGCATTTGTGGTATGAATACAAATCAGCCAGACTGAATGTTTCACAAACATCCCAGAATGTACACACCCAAATAAATGTTATACTTCAAAAGAGCAATGTGCTAAAACATTTTGAATATCCTTTATGGGGCCAGCTGAAATGAAAAATAGTTTTTCTTACTGGGTATTCTTCTCTTTCCATTCCCTTTTGTTCACTTGTTTTTCTTGTTCTCATATTACTGCTCTTCCCTCTATTTAATAATATAGTTACATTTGTTGAGTGCCTACCAGGTGCCAGGCATAAACATCCATATTTCATTTAATTCTCAAAATAACTCTTTAAGGTGTGATAATCCAGTCTTACAGATAAGGAAACTGAGACCGCCAAAGTTAAGTCATTTGCTTAAGGCAGAGCCAGAATTTTTCATTCAGTTCAGTTGGATTCTAATAGTGAGCTCTGCGACACACCTCACATGCCTCATCCCTCTCCGCCCATTCTTTCCTTTCCCAACCTGCTTCTAGTGCCTTTCCCCCTTGATGGCGCCAAAGGGGAGCTGTGCTGACTGTGGCCTAGAACCCAAGACCCTGAAGAAAAAGGACATGTGACTGGAAGCCACCTGAGCCCAGGCAGAAACAGTGATTAGGTAAGAGAAGTCAGCTTTGCAGACTGCCTATGTTACTGGGTGTAACTGCCCAAGTGAATGCCCTAATCCTGTACTACTAGACTTCAACTAGATCACTAGAAACTGGGGCCTCAAGTGATGGAGGAGAGGGGGACCTAAATTTCTCTTCATGATCCAACTTACCTGTCCACAGGTAGGTGCTGTAGAGGGAGCTGTACAATAAAACAAACACCAGAATTTGTCCAACAAAATTTTTTTCTTTAACAAAATTCCATATCATCATTCCAGCACAGACAATAGACTGAAGAAAAAATTATAAAAAAACAAAGTCAGTCATACTCATATGACTCATACTCATGTGTTTTATTCACAGCAACTATAATTATTCATTTAAAATTATTGCTGAGTAATTAACTATTGTATTCTAGTTATACTAAAACTTAAAGTTTTATGATTAAAAAACTTTTTATATAGAGCCTTTAACAAGCCTTTCTATTTAATTGAAATAGATAATGACAACATTCTAAATACTAACCATATATTTAGAAAAGGTTTACATAGAAAATGTAAACTTCTTTCCTTTATGATTTGAGACATGCAAAGATTTAACTAGAAAAGTAAGATTATGAGAGTTTAATTTGTAATGATTCAATTATTTCTATTAAAAAATCCAAAATTATCACTAAATGTCATTACACTTGTCTTTCTGTATCCATGGAGGATTGGTTCTAGGACGCCTCCTCGCCCCCCCAGCAGATACCAAAATCCAAGGATGCTCAAGTTCCTTATATAAAATTCTGTAGTATTTGCTTACAACCTATGCATATATTCCTGTATACTTTAAATCATCTCCAGATTACTTATAATACCAAATACACTGTTAATGCTATGTAAATAGTTGTTGGCATATGGCAAATTCAAGTTTTGCTTTTTGGAACTTTCTGGAATTTTTTTTCTGAATATTTTCAATCCATGTTTGGTTGAATCTGAGGATATGGAACCCATGGATCTGGAGGGCCAACTGTATTAGCCTCAACTTTGTATAGTTCAAGACACACTGCAGTATTTAATAAATTAGGCATAAATTAGTTGTAATCAAATTGTAATTGATTGTATTTGGTAAAAAAATACTTTTGACTTTATACCTGGAAAAACCCAACAAAGCGATTTTTTCCTCTATAGTAATATAATCAATGAGAAAAACACAGCTTTAATTATCTGTAAGTTTACTAACCTGAGCGATGAGTAAATTCGTTGTAAGCATATGAGGAAGCTGTTTATACTTCTTGCTCAAAAGAAGAATAGCCAAAGACCAGATCTTAAACACAGAGGTTCAAAAGTTACTCAGGTTTCTTAATCTTTATAATCACTTATTAATTACTAACTTTTATTTTATAATTACTTTACTAATTACTTGTTAGCCTCTTTAAAGAATTCTCTTATCCTGGTTCAAAAAGGAATTGCAATATTTTATTTACTTTAACTTGTGTAGCTCCCAAAAGGGCATTAAGGTAAACTAATATCCAAAGTAAAATAGAAAGCATGGAGAGATCCTATGGTAAATTAACTCCCAAAATGACAGTCTTTAAGAACTATTCCTTGAACAGGGAGGGCCACTTTCCAACTATCCCTACCTTTGGTGGCTGGGGTGGGACATAGGCTCACAGCCAACTCTTCAGAAAAGGAGCTTTAGTGGGAGACGCAGTTATACTGCCCTATCTTGAATTTTCCCTTTTTAATTCCACCACATTGGCTCGTGAGCTATCTAAATTCCAGGCTGTCTTACTTCAAACAACACATGTCATCCACCTTAAGATTAATTTTCCTGCATTCTTTATATTTAAAAGGATACACGGTAGTCAGCTACGTATGCTGGTTTGATTTCCTTCTTTCTTCTCACCTCATTGTCAATCAAAATTTATATTGTCTCTCCCCCTACGAAACTGCCCTCTTATCAACAGGCATCATTTTTAAGAAAATGTAACAGAAGCAAAATTTCTTAAAAATTACATTAATCACACATTTATTTGTTGCCAGTATACGTATTCATCCTTATCTCCTTTCCTTTAACAGCAAAAGTTGTCTTTTTATTTTCAGCCAGAATACTGTTTGAATTCAACAGGCAACTCAATCTACAAGATACTCTAGTTGCCAAGTGTATAAGTATTTAATTTGAGCTAGATATATCCAAAAGTTTCATTAACATTAAATGGGTATTTGGTCTTAATCCCAAAGATCCCTTCCAACAAGATGATTCTACAATAGCTAGTATTTATATAGCAATTCACCATTTTCAGAATGCCTTTTACATATATTGTCTCATGTAATCCTTAAACCATGGAAATAGGTAAAATTATTATCTGTATTTTATAGTTGAGAAAATTGAAGCTTAGAGAGGCTTAGGTAACTCCACAGAGAAATAACAGCTAGTTTGTCATAGGGCCAGGAGTCAAATCCAGGTCTGACTAAATCTCATGCCTTGTCTGTTATACAACTCTAACTCCCAACTGGAAAGACAAAACTCAGGAGGCTGATACTATATTTTATGGGTAGGCTTCAGCTTTCTGTATTGCATAAGAAATTAGATTTTTACTCCCTAACTTTCTGTTACCAAGCTATTCTCAAATTCATTCTGTGATTCTCATTCATTTTTACACTGAAACATACTTACCAAGGAGACAAGACTGATAATACTTATATCAAAACTAACATTCTGGATGGCATATGCCAATGGCTTCGGGTCCATGGTGGGAAAAGTCAGTAACCAGGCAGAGACGTACATGATTGGCGCAGACACAAATGTGCTTATTACCATTCCTGAGGTTATCTGCAAAAAATGAAGTCAAATTGAGGAAGAGTCACAGACTCACTTAAACAATTCCCATGAACTTTAGCCACAGCGCACTAAGGCATTCTAAAATAAAAGCAGGAGTCAGTAAAGAGACATCACAGAATCCAGCATGTTATCTAATATCATATTCCCCTTTTCTTAGAGTTCTTAAAAGAAAACACAGTTAAGTTCCCTTGGCCTCTCTTCCAGTCTATGCTCAATTTATATTTGCATGTAACAATGCTAGAAATCCCACGTCTGATGTTTATCTCCTAGATTCTAGAAAGAAACCATATTAATGATCTACTTAAACCGATGACCAGTTTCCTTCCATACTATTTCATAAAATATAGGGCAATAAAAGCAATTCCAAAATGAGAAAAAATTACCATGCAAACATTCTACCGATTAAATAATGGAACTAACCTTTGGTCAATAATTTAGTTCCTTCATGTTATATTTCAAAACCATCTGCTCTAATGCTGTAGATAACATATATAGTATGCTTAGACACTAATTGATGTTAACTGATTTAGCTATATATTGCAGTTGATTATGTGGTATTTTGCATCTGGTGGTTGGATTATCAATGAATAAAACAGATTTTTTCCCCTCAAATTTCGAAAGTTACCCTTCTGTAAATAACCTTTAGGCTTAACTAAAATTACAGCATTAAAATACTTGAAACTAAAAAAGACTAATGAAAAAAGTCATGGCTGAATAAAGACCCCAGATTAAATAACTCTCTTGTTACATGATGTTACATAATGTCTCTTTATTTATAATGAGGCAATTTACAGATATCAAATTCTCATAAAAGAATGTAGATCTCTGTGTTTTAAAAATTCATTTTTCTACTAACCAAACAATCAAACTTAGAAAGTAATATATACATACAATCTCTACTTCCATGTTGAACTGTGTTGCAAAGATAGCCACTCCTGGTGCTACAGGAAAGACACCATACAAAAATGCATAATTCGATACACTTGTATGGTTCACTACACTGTTGCCCTTGTCCAAGAGTTCCACCATTTCTCGGCACAGAAGTGGCAGCACCAGGCTGAAGAAACAAGAAAGGCATCATTTGCTTGGTATCAAAGTATGCTGGTCCCCAAATAGTAAATTGCTCTAGTGAACTTGGCATTAGGTTATTCTTCTCCTGCCCAGAAGGTATCATTTTATTGAAAGAATAAAAAATTCAACTTGGAGCTACTTAAAGTAAAACAATATTCTAGAAATACTTCAAACATCAGGAATTAGGAGGAAAAAACCTAATTTTTTGGTTCTATGAATAATTTTCTTGCAAAAAAATCTGTAAAAATTGCAATTATAACTGCTGTTTCTTGCTTTCCCTATTAGTTCATTGAAATGTTAAAAGAAAAAAAGAAGACTGACAACCTGAGTAAACTTTTTCAAGAAAATTACTAAACTCATTCTTGGGAAAAAAAAAAAAAAGTGGACCTTTATTATGATTAGAGGTTTAAATGGTTCAGGTAATGATAACAATGCTACTCAGTTAGATTTCAAAAACCAGTGGAGAAACAGGTATTTTACAATTAGCTCTTAATCTTAATAAAGAAAAAAGGTTTAGCAAAGGGAACTGAAATAACTGAGGTAGAGCAAAAAACTAACGAAATCCAGATCTGGTGAAGAGTTAATTATTAAACAAATCCTCCAGGATTCCATAGAAAGACCATATCAACAGTAGCAAGTTAATGGAGGTTTCCTTTAGAAAAAACAAAACCAAGGTTAATATTGTCACAGCAGCACCTACAGAGATGCTCTCGGATGGAGTAAAGAACTACTCTTGGGCTTCCCTGGTGGCGCAGTGGTTGAGAATCTGCCTGCCAATGCAGGGCACACGGGTTCTAGCCCTGGTCTGGGAAGATCCCACATGCCGCGGAGCAACTAGGCCCGTGAGCCACAACTACTGAGCCTGCGCGACTGGAGCCTGTGCTCCGCAACAAGAGAGGCCGCGATAGTGAGAGACCCGCGCACCGCGATGAAGAGAGCGGCCCCCGCTTGCCACAACTAGAGAAAGCCTTCGCACAGAAACGAAGACCCAACACAGCCAATAAATAAATAAATAAATAAATAAATAAATAATAAAAAAGTGTTTTTTTAAAAAAAAAAAGAACTACTCTTATGTGTTTTTTTTTAATTAAAAGAAGAAGAAGAATAAATTATATAATAGGGATCAAAGAACCAGAAAAAAGATTTTAAAAATGAGAATATTTAAATACTTATAAGTAACGGTTGGTATTACTATTATTGTTAGAACCATATTCATTGCTGTGAAAAACTAAATAAGGGACTTCCCTGGTGGTCCAGTGGTTAAGACTCCACGCTTCCACTGCAGGGGGCGTGGGTTCAATCCCTGGTCGGGGAACTAAGATTCTGCATGCCATGCAGTGCAGCCAAAAATTAAACAAAAAAACTAAATAATACTTTATTTCCAAGAGCATAACACCACTATAAATAATCTTCAGAATTTATATTCATTTTCATTATTTTGAAAATATAGATACTATTTCATATTGCACTGGTCTCATGAATTTAATTGTCTATACAAGAGCTAAATTCAATATTTAAATATGCCCCAAGTGCCTTGGGATAATCTTGTAGTAAAATTATGTCACCTTTACCAGGAAGTATAACTCCACGGCTAAAGGGCTAAGGAGGCTGAAGGAACTATCAACTAAGGAGCCAAGAACTTTTCATTTACAGGCCAGGATCAGATGATTAATAATCATTCCTATTGACTTACCTATATTCAGCCACCCTCAGAATTTTAGAATATTTCCCTCAAATTCATGAAATAGAAGTTTATATTCAAAATTATTGTTTTCATCATGGCCAATAGGATTTTAATAAATTTAGAAAACTCAGAAATCCTGCAAAATTCCTTTAAAAATATGATCAAACTAGGACACTGGAAGATATTAAGTAAAATTATGTAAAAGCTGAAGGGAAACCAATAGTCTTTATCCTCTGACAGTAAAATGGAAAGAGTAACCTACACGGAAATGACTTTCCACCATATACCAACATCACATTTTCCTTTAAATTGTAACTACTCAATTAGGAGGGATTACTACTATCAAACTATTTAATGGAGAAAACAGAGACATATCCCAACGAACGGGCTAAATAAGGCTTTCACAAAGTACAATCCCCAAGTTAAATAAGTGAAACTTACAGTTTAGCTGTGATGAGAAGAATAAGTACAACAAATGCTGACTTCTTCAGTTTCTTTATTTTTCCTACCATTGTGAGACCAAGATAAAATAGAGCTGATCCAGAAAAAGAATTTGCAAGTCCATCAAGAAAATTTTCCATATATACGGGCACCTTTTGATCAAGAATAAAATTGAAAGCAATGCCAATGAAAACCATAAATACTATTGGGTTCTGTAACACACGCAGAAGTCCAAGTCCCACAATTTTCACTTTGTTTTGAGAGGCATTTTGAGTGTCTTTCCATCTCTGGATTTCACAGAAGATAAACCCTATAGGGTTTAACATCATAAGAGATATTGGCGCCACTAAGTAAATGTACTGGAGATACTCTGGGTACGTCGTTTGATATAAAGCTTCAACTGCAAAATACAAATTAAAATTGATTTTTAAATGGTTACCACAGAAATATATTAATAAATTATGAATATAATGTTTTCCATGCTTAATTATAACATATTGTAAATTAACCTAAATAGTGTAGAATGACCTCATTACCCTAGTTTTGGAAAAGTATGTTTTAGTAATAAAGCTGAAAAGGAAAAAAAACCCACTATATTAAATGACATTTAGCTTATAAAATGATAATCAACTTTTAAAAAGTATTTTTAGTAAAACCCACTAATTGTTACTATTTAGAGGCTAAGACTAGTCTCAGTAAAGGGGCAGAATTGTAGAATTCTTTTTTTTTCTTTTTTTTATAAAGGTACATTTATTCTCCAGTCTTTTTCTTTTTTTTTAAAATTAATTAATTTATTTATTTATGGCTGTGTTGGGTCTTCGTTTCTGTGTGAGGGCTTTCTCCAGCTGTGGCAAGCGGGGGCCACTCTTCATCGCGGTGCGCGGGCCTCTCTCTACCGCGGCCTCTCTTTTTGTGGAGCACAGGCTCCAGATGCGCAGGCTCAGTAGTTGTGGCTCACGGGCCCAGCTGCTCCGCGGCATGTGGGATCCTCCCACACCAGGGCTCGAACCCTTGTGCCCTGCATTGGCAGGCAGATTCTTAACCACTGCGACACCAGGGAAGCCCTAGAATTCTTAAAACAATTCAAACTAAAAATCTACTAACAAAATGTTTAAGTAGTCATAGCAACAAGGTGGTTGTTGGTTCTCTTGAGAGGGACGTTTCATTGTAGTGGTGAGGCAGAAATCAGAGCACAGAGAACGCAGGAGAGAGGAGGAGATAACAGACTAAAAAATGAGCACTGAGGGACTTCCCTGCTGGCACAGTGGTTGAGAATCCGCCTGCCAATGCAGGGGACACAGGTTCGAGCCCTGGTCTGGGAAGATCCTACATGCCGCGGAGCAACTAAGCCCATGCGCCACAACTACTGAGCCTGCGCTCTAGAGCCCGTGAGCCACAACTACCGAGCCCGTGTGCCACAACTACTGAAGCCCGTGCACCTAGAGCCCATGCTCCACAAGATAGGCCACTGCAATAAGAAGCCCGTGCATTGCAACGAAGAGAAGACCCCGCCTGCAGCAACTGGAGAAAGCCCGCGTGCAGCAACAAAGACCCAACACAGCCAAAAATAAATAAAATTAAATAAATACATTTACTTTTAAAATGTTTTTTAAAAAAATGAGCACTGAGGCGATGGAGTCCAAGCTATATAGGAAAAGAAATGAAGATGGGAGATGGCTAACAGATAGATAGCAGAGCAGTTAGAGACTGGAGGTCCCTGGGAAGTTCAAGAAGTAGGTGTAGCTGGAAGTTTAGGAGTTCACAGTAAGTCAGATAGTGAGCTATTGGATTTAATATTTCCCAGATGACTGGGTCCAGGATGTGGCCATGGGAGTTGGTGGCGGAAGTGGAGTACAGGAAAACATCATTGGAGGTGAGGAGGTCAAGGAACTGAGAGAGCAGAGAATTTGGTGGGTAGTTCACATGGATGCTAAAGTTAAACAAGATAACAAGCAAAACTTGGGAGTAGAGAAGATGACAGTGGGCCAGATATTAGTCTTCAATGAATGAGGAGGAATGACGAGAGTGAGGTCAGCAGGTGGCAGCAACAAGGATGAGCAGTTTAGCCAGGCAGCAGGAACCTCAAAGAAGCAGTTTTTACAGAAGAGAGAGAATAACGGCCTAGCAGTGGTACACAGTGGCTATGAGGACGCCAATCCCGCCTACCCACTGCTCACATGGTATGCAGGCGATGAGAAAATGAGCAGCCTCCACTGGGGAGGAATGAATGTCTTCAGGAAGGAAGACCAGTGAAGATGCTGAAGAATTGGAGATGGAAAGGTGGATCTGAGAAATGTTTGGGAGGGGAATACGGTAAAGTCATGTCAATGCACATTTAATGCAAATTCAACTACACTTTCTTAGGAAAACAAAGGCTTCATTTTTCGTTTTCATAAAACATGTTCCCAAGTGCAAACTAATTACTTGTTCATTGAAGAAGAGCAACGCTTGCAAAAGAATCTCGCTATTAGACTTATGAGAAATGGTACAATATACACAAAGTACGTGTGCTGCATCTTGTGGGTGATTTGAGGGATTTTTCAAAGGTTCAACTGTATATGATGACTTTAGAACCTAACCATTGCATGAGATGAGGCTCCTTGGAAGGAGATGGGTTGGATCAGACTTCTAGCAGTTTCTTGGTTCATGTGAGGGTTGGTGGCCTGGTCTTGGCTTGATCAGGTTAACTTAGAGCCTTGCAGCATCAAATTGGTCTCAAGGCACATTTCTGGCAATGAATTCTGAAATTATTCAACCTAATATATGCAAAGCCTGATTCATAAATGATTTCAAGTTGAGAAAGACAGATAAAATAAGAACAGCCACAATCACTCACAATCACTTGCTTCACAAGAGAGGCAATCATGTGAAAAAATGTAAAAGATTAGGTTTCTCAATTTACATTAAGATAAAGTGACACAGGTAGGAAAATATATTTGTTTGCTTACTCAGGATACATAAGTTCAGTTAATGTCAAGCACATGTCCCGTTAGTTATGTAACTAGATTATATAACCTTTAGAATACCTTGTTCTCATTAGCTAAAAGCTACTTTTTATAAGATTCAACTCCCTTTTTTCAACTAAGCACATACAGAGGTCTCTAATATCTTTGAAATGTTAAACAAAATATATTTGATTACATAAAATTTCACAAATTCTTTCCACTGATTTCCAAATTAGATATATAGCTCTGTAACTCAGTGGTTCTCTTTCATGTTTCATAAGGTTTCATCCTTTAAGTAAAACAAAATAAAGCAGCACTTTTGATAACTATTTCTAGTTAGCTACACTTCTTCTGACTAGATATTTTAGCTCAAAGAGAAAGGTGTCTATACCTACCCCTCAATTTTTAAAATAGAGAGTATATTTTAGAAAAGCCTTGTGTTTTCAATCTGAGCCTAAGAATTTTCCCAAGTAGCCAAAATAAAATGCATAAGGTATTTCCTTTGACAACTTACAGCACACAAACCTTCTTAAGTTAATGCCTTTTTACCAGAAATGTACTTTCCTGGTACAGTAGCACTAAATCACCATTACATAATGGACTTCAGATTGTTTTAAATGCTCAATGCAAATTTGAACAAAAGTCTATAGTTAGGCCTAGCCAATCACCAAGTCCTTTCTTCTTTTGCATGATCTTTTGTATTTGATTCCTACTTGGAATTTTGATTCCTGCTACTCCCACTAGTCAAAAATCTCAAAAGTGGGTTACCTACTCTGTTTACCAATGTATATTCTTCTGGTTTTTCTTGACCATCCCCTTTATCCATTTTACTTGCTACCAACAATATCACCTAAATCTTAGCTTTCAAAAATTAAGATTTTCCCACAGCTCTCCCTGCCCACAAGACCACATATAAAATCTTTCTTTTGACATTCACAATGTAGTCTCCACAATTTGTTCCTTATTTATCCAGCTCACCTCTCACTATAACTTAGTGCAAAGCCTCTATCAGCCAGTTTATATCACTGTAACGCTGGATAAACACCAGGTTCATAATTTCTAGTTCTACATGCCGGTTATCATTCCCCAACTTCATCATCCCCCAACTTCTTGAAACCTCTCCTTTCTTATCCAAATCTTGCCTACTATTTAAGGCCTGTCTCAGGTACCACTTCTTCCACCAAGTCTTCAGTCTACATCACGGATCTCTCCTTCCCTGGATGGCTCTGGTACTTTGTTTCATATCAGTGCCATCTCAACAAATTCTAAGTTCCTTTAAGGTATCATTTTATAACCCCCAGTCCCAGCTGAGTGCTAAGCAAAATCTGAAAATACTTGCTGAATGGAATTAACACATCAATGAATGTCAAAGGTTTCAGACAGACTAAAAATGTGTTTTGTAACATAGCAATTTATAACTAATTGTTATCCATGAACCCATTTCTTTTTATATCCAATTTTTTTTCTTTTTTCATCTTCTGAATATTTATAAAGCAGACTACTATTGGGGTATTTTAAGTCAGTTGAACAGGTATACAAAGGCAAAAGAAGTATAGTCTAGTGGGAAAGCAAAAAATTGGGAATAAATACTTGTTTAATTACTAGAATAGGGTTCAGTATGGGAATTTCAGTTCATTCCGCCATTCATTTGCATAATTACTTAACATTCCATCTTTATCTATAAATAGGCAGCACTATTTTTTAAATTTAATTTTATTTATGTATTTTTTATACAGCAGGTTCTTATTAGTTATCTATTTTATACATATTAGTGTATATATGTCAATCCCAATCCCCCAATTCATCCCACCACCCTCCCTCCCCCGCAGCACTATTCTTTTGTTATCAATCTGAGTGTAGTTTTTCAAATCTGAAAAATAATTGAAAGCAGTGACCCATATTAACAAATTAGATTTATAATCATTATATCAACTATTAAGTTGTAATTAATACTTATAAATAAGGCTCTTGGGGGGAGGGGAGAATCCCACTCTGAGGAATTATTATATAGCTTTGAAGAACTAAGAGACAAAATTAGCCACCCACTGTGGCTCCTATTTTGATTACTGCAGGGTTTCAATCCCTAGCAAATAACACAAAGACCCAGACAAGATCATTCTATTATTTAATGGCATATAGTTAAATGCTTCATTTCCTTTCTGTTTACAGCTCAAGCACTAGAGCATAATTATGATTAGTCAGGGTGCTTATGCTATCAGCATTGTTTAAGAATGAATTATAGCACTTAACTATGCCCTACTGTATCTTTTAATGACAGAGGCAGGGAGCCATTCTGATTTGCTAAAGTCCACATTTCACCTCAGTAGAGTCTTGGTTTCTTCTCATACGCGGATTTCTTAAAGTACCTCTGAAAAGAATTGTTTTTAAAAATAGCAAGCTTATTTTTTTAGTCTGCAATAATGCAGTGTAGTATTATGTCACTTGAGTATAGATAAATCATTTTAATGCAATTTCATAGACCATTATAATTATACTATAGAGAAAAAGTAAACACGACTGTCCTTCTTTAATCACTAACTTATCTCTCTTCTGAGTCACCTGTAAATTGGACCAATGTTGTAGAACAAATGCAGTCGTAAAAAGGACATTTCCTTTAAGCTACCATGCTTATCTGTGAACTAGAGAGTAGGAATTCTTGGGAGAGGCCACATAACAAACAGAAAGAATGATCTTCTCTCTAGAGATAGTCTTCTCTGTTCACCCTGAGCATAGCCAGAAGGCAGATGGCTATGAACAGCAGTAATAAATAATCTCATTGGAGCAGATACATGGCCCTAGTTCTGTACCACAGCTTCCAATCTGCAGTTATATGAAAAAGCACTTCTGTGTATACTGTTGGTTTCTGGTAAAGTTATTGTCTACAACCTAATGTCACAAGAGCTCTTACATTATCTGTGATTTAAAAACAAACAAACAATTACAACTCAAAATCTGCAAGCATAATCATCAGGGGAACTGGGCTAGCACACTGCTGGGAACATGATTATTACCAGATTCATTGATTTAATGTGGGACATGAGAAAAGCAGCAATGAAAATGGCTGACTATATTTTTTATTTGGAGATTCTGCCTTAATATGAGAATGGATAAACTCATCTAATAGGTCTTTTTCCACTGCTACTCATTTTATGAATTTTTTTGAATAATGTAAAGATTATGAAAAACTTTGATTCTCTCTGAAAATAATGTATTATAAGGGCTAGCTGGGTCTTCTGATGATCAAATGGGCATGTTATATAACTGTGTGGCATAAGAGAATGCCCAGGATTTAAATCTAGGTTTGGGTCTCAGTCACCTGTTAGCTGTGTGACCTGGGGTAAGACAATTAAATCTCTGTAAGTCTGCCTTCTTATTTGAAAATGAGGATAATAATATCTGCCCTACCTCAAATGAGATAAGTATATAAGAAAATACTCTTATAAAGTTACAAATGTTAGTTCTATTTAGTTATGGGCTTACTACTCTATGACAGCATGAAACTTACAGTTCATGTCTAAATTAAGATATAGCACTATTTATTAAATATTTAACACTATGATACTTAGCCACTTCTAAGGTCCTTATACCATCAATACCTTGACAAATGTACATTATTAATGCTCCTGAAGAGAGGGACAACACATTAACTCCTTGTTCTTTTATTTCCAAAGTCTTTATTTAAATGCTTGGCTCATCCTTTAATTTTAAAATTGATTAACCTTAAAGGAACACCTATCTAGTTTCTGACTATTCACAGCTCAGTTATCTAAGAGCCTGGTTTTTCCTCTCTCATAAACCTCCTACTTTATTCATAGTTATATAATTTCTTAAGTGTGTATCTCTATTTCTGGTAAGCAATATGGAGGAAGAGAATGATGAAAAGTATAGTCCACTAGAATCCTTTTGGTGCCAGAGGTGTAATAATTTTTTTGGGGGGGGGGGTGGGTTGTTAAAAGATAAGAAATTTGAAAGTTAATGGCAGATTTCAATTGTCCATTTCATTAAGTTTCATTCAGTCTCTGCTCAGAAGATATATCACCAGAGAGGCCTTCACTGACCCTGCTCCCCACCTCAAATGCCACCTCCTTGTAAAATAACACTACTTTGTTTTTATGGCCCTTGTCATTACCTGATATTATTTTTGTTTTTATTTTATTTTCCCATTAAAATGTAAATTCAGTATGTACAAGAACTTTGTTCACAAGTGTATTCACAGCAGCTAGCACAGTCACTGGTACTAACAGGTTCCTATGAATGAATGAAGTAATAAATGAATGACCATATCCATAATATTCAGTTCCCTACATTATGATACATGATCAAAGCAAAACATAAACTTTAAAAATATTAAAAATTCATAGAAAGTACATTGGTAGATGCCAGGGGCCGGGGGCTTGGGGGGCAGTAGGGAGGGGGAATGGGGAGTTAGTGTTTAAAGGGGACAGAGTTTCAGTTTAGGTAGGTGAAAAATTTGGGAGATGGATGATGGTGAGAGTTGTACTTAGTGCCACTGAACTGTACACTTAAGTATGGTTAAAATAGTATGTTTTATATTATGTGACTTTTACCACAATAAAAAAACATTAAAAAAAAAGTAGTTACTAAGTATACATTTTCTTGGTGGCAGAGAGTTCTGGAAAATAGAATATGTTTCTAAGATATCTCAACATCCCCAACTAGTATGTTTACTATTTCATCAGGAAAACATATACACATAGAAACATAAAATTAAGCTGTTTAAAGAGTTGGAAAGTTAAAGAAGGAAAAGTTGGAAAGGTAAAAAAAAGTCCTCATTTTGTCCTTAAACAAGAAATTAACTTCGACCAAAGTACACTGATATTTTGAATAAAAAACTCAATAACAAGCATTAATGTAAAATAATATACACTCTAGATGGAAAGAAAAATAAGGAAGGGAAAAAGTCACTCATAAATTTCCACTGCTAACATTTAATAATGACAGTTTTTCAACAGGTGTATGCCTATGCTTTTTACATAATTTAAATCAGAATCTGATCTCTTCTGGAAATTATATTTCTTTCATATGTGATTATTGAGAAGAAAAAAAATATTATTAGAAAGATGACTCACAAAGTTTATTTGGATATGACCATTTATTTCAGGTAGATGTTTGAAGGTGCCTCAAACTCTGAAAAAATATAATTCATCTAACTTAAGACATATTTAAGAAAAAAATATGAAAGATTTCTTAGATATAAGTATAAATCACTAACAAATGCTTAGTTAAAAGATTCAAATTAAAGCCTTACATTTTGTTACCTTCTAAAAGACCTGAAATATTTTAAAACTTAAAAAATAAAAAGTAACTTACCTATAGGATATCCCAATGCAAAGTCGTTACTTTGTGTAGCAAAAATAGGGAATAGTCCAGCTTTGCTAAATCGACTATCGGGACTGGCAACCAATAAGGTTAATACACATACAATGAAAAATACAGAAGCTTTGGCAATTAAGATACTATATAGAAAAGACCAGTCCACATTGGAAAAATTAAGTACAACCATGTTTTTGAATAATAAAGCTGGAAGTGCAAACCTGGAGACAAAATTTCCCAGTCCTTTTGCCTGTGTTGATGTTATAACATTGGCCCTTCCTGCTATGTAGCCACAAAGGACTATGCCAAAGCATTCTAGTAAGGCTGGAAAAAGCCTTGTTATTGACATTGAAGGTGGGTCATTAGTGGAATTAAATCCATGTGTTACTGGTGAGGACAAAGTCTTGGTCATATTGACTGCAATGGTCAAGTTCTTGGCAGGTATATCAGAAAAAGAATTCATTTTCTTTCACCCTCCAACTCCAACCAGATCTCTGGAAAGAAAGAAGAAAGATTCAGTGTGAAATCAATGAGAAGAATTCTAGTTTAAAGGATATACTGGCAAACATAGATTTATTAAATATACAAACTTTTTTCAACTACCATCAGAGAAAAATACAATGAAAAATAAAATGGGTGGAAGTGTCTGCTAACAACAACCTCTTGACTCTCAAAGGTGGGTCAGCTCAAAATATTTATGTTGCTGTCCTATGTTCAGTATCAGATATGAGAAAAATAAGATCCACAGATTTTACAGCTGTAATGATGCCCTGTGGTCCTCTCCAGTGCTCCACAGTCAAGCTCTGCCTAGTGGATGAGAGCATGGGGCCCACAGAGTCTGCTGAATGTCCACCTGCAGCCAAATTTTCCAGAAATTTCAGAAGTTCTCAGGGCTACATCAAAGAGTCACAATGGACAGGAAGGTCCTTTCCAGCCTGCGGAAGGACTTGAATATAGGATAGGAAGAAGAGTATAATAGAATATCACTGATCAACTTTGAACCAGTAACTTACTTTTCTGTACCTCATTTTCCTCATCTGTGAAACGGCAATAATAGTACCTACCTCATAGGAACTTGATATTATTCAATATCAAGTCCTTACAAACACATATGGCACAAATAAATCACTTAACAAAAGTTAAATATAACTTCTGGTGGCATATAAGAGAGAGAATGAAAGAAAAAATGATGGCATCCCACCAACCTACTCTTAGTTCCTTTTATACCAGCCAGACATATTGGCTGTCTTGAATTCCCCATAGTCCTTTGTGCCACAGGGGCTTTGCCCATGCAGTTCACACTAAAATATTCTCTTCCCTGCCCACCCACATAACAACTACCCATCCTCCGAATCATATCCAAATCAATTCAGGAGTCGTTGTATCAGGTAAGGCTCCTCTAACACCATAGCCAGGCCAGGAGTCTTTCTCAAATAGAATCATGTTCCTTAACTTTAGGCCACTCTTCTCAGTTTATAATTATACTATGTATTAGAGTGACTATGTGATTTATGTCTGTCTCCTTCACTAGACTTTAAGTGCCATAGAAGCAGGGACTATGCATGTTTCTGCTCACTTTTGTGTCCCTAATGCCTAGCACCATGCCTGGAGCACACAGGAGATTTAGGAGACTAAAATAATCACCTGCTCTTAAATAAACCTTTCACCCTTTAGTGGATCAATGTTCTTTCTTAGGAACTATCTACTTCATGGACAGAATTTTGTTTTTTTGTTTTTTCCTGAATGTTAAGTATTCTAAGTTTTTCACCAAGACCACAAAATGTGTTCTGAAATGTTCCAAAGCTGTTCATAAAATGTTAAAGAACACAAAATGTCTTGTAAAATGTTCTAAAGATGTTCAGAAAATGAAGCAAGGAAAACTTTATGTTAATATGACAATACTTACCAGACTTTCCTCTTGCTGCCAGGGACACAATGAACATTAGGTTTGAACAACTCTGCAACTAACCAGTTTTATTAGTAACTTGAAACTAACATAGTGACAATTGCCAATTCCTAAGTGATTATTCTGGGTTAACCATCTAAAGTAGCCTTATATAAGGTAGAAAGTAAAAAAGCTTATGCTTCCTGAAATGTATAATGCCCAGGTTAAGTTCTCAAACACCCACATCACATTAAGGACTCAGATGGCAGGCCAAAGACCAATAACTGATACAACTGGGGGTGTGGATGAGATCATTTTCTCTGTGCTACCCTGGTATAAACTGAACCGTTTTAAAACATTACATTTAATCTGGATCAGGACAAATATTTTCCTACTAGGATTAGATAGGAGTGGTCAATATACACAAAACCTGTAATACTCACATACTTGAAGTTTACCAAATAAGCATCAAATTATATCCTGGGAAAGCTACTGATTGGTACAGGTACCCATAATTAAAGTAATGAGCTGGTAAACAAGTGAACAAAGGTGTTAAACATTTGGAGCCCCTGAGAGATGTGGACTTGAAAAGGCAGTGCTAAAGATTAAGGTGATAAACTACTCCAGTCTTCTGTTTTTTAAAAAGTTCCCTATATTTCTTTTCCTGGAGCATTATAACTTACACTGCTCCCTACCCCTTATTTGTACCACACTTGCATATCAATGTATTCCAATAATTTTTAAACCAACAGTTTAACTAAACTTGCAGTTGTTCAGTGAAAAGAGTCAAATGGCCTGAACCCAATTTGGGGCCTATCACTCATCAGCTCTTCGGGTAACTCAGCCTCTCTGCACCATAGCTTCTTCAACTGTAAAATGAGAGTAAAAACCTCCTTAGAGGGCTGTTGTGAGGACTGGAGCTTTTATACACAGCTTATCACAAAGTAGGCCTTCAAGAAATGGTAGCAATTGCCATTAGGAGTTGTGTGTCCTAATAAGAAGAAGAATGGTAGTAAATTAAATATAATTCATTGTTCTATGCAGTTCTTCAAACATACTTGGTATTAAAGAGCCTCCAACTAAAACAGAGGGATGGGATGGGTTGTAAGGTTATCAGTTTTCATTTTATACCAAACAACTAAGAGGAGTTCAATTTAATTTAGTTTGATCTTAGTTGTTAGCAGGGAAGGGAGAGCTCTTTATTTCCCTCAAGGTGATGGTCAAATAGCTGTAGCAAGGCCCAGGTTTAACTTTCAGGTAGTCAAAAATTAAGAGAAAAACTTTGGGAAGTAATCTTCCCCTTCCCATGAAGTTTCTTTTAATGTTCCTTGATATTATAGAAGCAATATCTGCTAATTGAGGGGCAGTCAAAATAACCAAAAAGGACTTACAAAGTTTTATCTCTTCTGAAATTTTTTTCCAACAGGAAGAGAATATACTTTTTTTAAAAAATAAATTTATTTATTTTAGGCTACGTTGGGTCTTCGTTGCTGCGCACGGGCTTTCTCTGGTTGCGGCGAGCGGGGGCTACTCTTCGTTGCGGTGCGCGGGCTTCTCCTTGCGCTGGCTTCCCTTGTTGAGGGGCAGGGGCTCTAGGCACACGGGCTTCAGTAGTTGTGGCTCTTGGGCTCTAGAGCGCAGGCTCAGTAGTTGTGGCACGCGGGTTTAGTTGCTCCGCGGCATGTGGATCTTCCCGGACCAGGGCTTAAACCCGTGTCCCCTGCATTGGCAGGCGGATTCTTAACCACTGCGCCACCAGAGAAGCCCCGAGGATATACTTCTTAAAGCATTCTTTTAAAATAAACAGGAGCCACAGCAATGGAAGTTTAAAAAAAAATAGCATCCAGTCTTTTCATCTCATTAAAAACAAGGCTTGTTAAAGAACAAAAAAGTTGGCTTGTCACAGTAAAAGACCACTCACTGGGTCGGGAGCAGAGAAATGCTATACACCAGCCACTTCTGGCCACTCATACTTGGTTTAGATAACATGGAGGAACCACTAACATTGTAAACAACTGCTATTAAGTGAAAATGGGGAGGAGGGTTCTGACGGGTTTCAAAGAGAAAGCTTTAAACTCTTAAGCTATTTCTCAAACACCCAGTAACCTTTCTCCGGTGGGAAAAGCATAATACAGTGTGGTCCTATTCAAGCACCCTTCAACACCAGCAGTCACACCATCCACCCACTCCCACCTACTTGCAGGGGACCAAACGTCTTCCCTAAAGACCCAGAGTGGGGAGGGAGTGCTGAGCACTGCCTCTTCTCTTGTCGGCAGGGACAGACTTTGGCCCTCTAAGATAAGGATGTAGAGAATCCGTAACCAAATAGGCCGCCTAAAGAACAGCTGCCACCCAATGCCTGGGCAGCCAGCAGTGGAAGTGTAAAGGCAGCCTGGGTTCTGTGCCTGGGATACAAAGTTGGTCGCTCAGCTTCCCCAGGGCATGGCAGTCACAAAGCATGGTAAGTGAAATGCTCCAAAAAGGGGTAAGGGAGAAAATTTGGTGCAACGCTCCAGGTACCTGGGCAGAAGCTCCCAGGATGGCATTCACTGAGGCCAACCCCCGGAATAAAGGGAAGAGTCTGAGAATGGTAGGGTGGACGCACGTAAATGATGTGCTCCTCAAACTGAGGGATGGCAGCTCTGTCACCAAAGGGGACAAGCCGCCCCTTCCCCTACATAAGTCTTCCCGGGTGGCCCCGCACGTCCTAAAGGCGGGCGCTGCGGGGCAGAGGCGGGCAGGCGCAGGCAGCGGATTGCGGGCTTGGGCGCTGCCCACCTGCTCAGACTCGAGGGGCGAGAGCGGGGTCACCAGGGGCCCGCAAAGCCGAGCCGGGACCGCGCAGGTCGGCGTCCCTGGGGCCCATCTCACCTGCTACAGCCGCATCCCCGGGGCCGCGGGAGAAGGGAGTCGATGTTCGAGGTGGGTTAAGCAGGGAGGAAATCACCGTCACCTCCCACCCCAGCCCTCCTAGCCGAGAGCTGCCGGCTGCCAGCGGCCGGCTATAGCAGCTCATTCACATTCCGAGAAAGTGAGGCGCTCGTAAGCTGGGACCGGGTCAGCTCCTCCCTGCGCCGCCGCCCCGCCTCCAGGCCCCGCCCCCGGCCGGGGGACCCACAGAGCCGCGCCGTCCAAGGCCCCGCCTTCAGGCTCCGCCTCCCGCCGCGAGACTACGCCGCGCGGCCCCGGCCCTGCCCTCTGGCTCCGTCCCCGACCGCTGAGACGCGGAGGCCTAAGGTCCTCCGGTACCCCAGCCTCCGCCGCAGGCTGCGAGCTTCCCAGCCGCTAGACGCAGGCGGCGGGACTTCCGGCCGCTCGGCTCCCGCAAAATGGCGGCTGCCGTGGGCGCTTTGCCGTTTCGTTTTCCTCTCCGTAAATTCAGGTGCAGAAGCCTCTTGTCTTTACGCCTAACCCCAGACTCGTGTGGTCGGCCAAGTCCTCTCTTGATTAGCCTGCTCGTTTTTATACCACAGTTTAAAGCAAGGTCTTTAATCGTGGGTCAGACTCCTGCCTTTCACCTTTCTCAAGGCAGTGTGACCTTGACCTTCCTAAATCAGAGACTAAAATGTCTGTAAAGCTTTAGCCCTGTGCTTGGTTTAGAATAAGCACCCAGTCCCTGACTGCTTGTGTTTCTATTGTCGGGGGAACGACATCCATATCCCCTCAGTGTACTGAGTGGAAACTGTATTGGTGGAAAACTGTAGAGCAGGAACTGAACATATAGAAAAGTCATGAATTCTGCTACTCTTCTCCTCACTTCACCCTTGTTCTCTATCTTCCTAACTTTTTTTTTTTTTTTAAACGGCTCTGATGTCCTGCTAGCCATCTTTTTTTTTTTTTTTTTTTAATTTATTTTATTTATGGCTGTGTTGGGTCTTCGTTTCTGTGCGAGGGCTTTCTCCAGTTGTGGCAAGCGGGGGCCACTCTTCATCGCGGTGCGCGGGCCTCTCACTATCGCGGCCTCTCTTGTTGCGGAGCACAGGCTCCAGACGCGCAGGCTCAGCAATTGTGGCTCACGGGCCCAGCCGCTCCGCGGCACGTGGGATCTTCCCAGACCAGGGCTCGAACCCGTGTCGAACCCGTGTCCCCTGCATTGGCAGGCGGATTCTCAACCACTGCGCCACCAGGGAAGCCCTATCTTCCTAACTTTTAACAGCTTCCCTGTTTCCCTTGAACCTGGCTGCTTTTTTTTTTTAATCTCCTGGTTATACCTCAAAGCTAAAAGAATTTGTGTTTAGAAAGTATGGAGATTAATTCAATTAAATAAATATTTATTCAGCTTTAACTTTTAGCGGAATACTGGAAGGTAGGCCTGGAAAGGTAAGTTAGGGTGAACCTCTAGGAAGTTCCGTAGGTTAGCCTTAGAGTTTGGACCTATCCTCTGACCACAGTAAAACCATCAAATTCGTTTTTCATGAGAACATGTCTTAGTGATCACACTATTTTCGGATATGCAATCTGGAAGCTTTCCCAGGATTAGTTGAAAGACTGAAAGCAGGAAAAACATGACCTTGGGAAAAACCAAGCCACGAGGAAATAAAGATGTAGTCTGGGGTGGTGGTAATGAAAAGAATGAAAGAGGCTTGAGAGACATTACAAAAGGAGAACTGATGGGACTGGATTACTGATAAGGCAAGAAAAGGAAGGAGATAATGAAGGTATGTATTTGTTCATCCATTATAGTAAAGAAAAGGAATTGAGCTAGGGAGACTCTAACATCCTTATTAGTTCTAAAGTTCTACTGTTTCCTATCATTCTATTATCTGAAGATGAAAGGAAGAAATCTTTCAAGTGAGGGAAGTGGTTACAAGAAGATAATGAATTTGGTTTCAGGCCTAAAATCTAAAACCTCAAGAAACTTAGTCTCCTCTCTTGAAGAAGTTATCATCATCTTCTTTATCTGAGGTCCTGGAGATTAAGTCATTGATCTAAGAACAGCCAGCAAGTGAATGAGAGTCTAAGTGCTCACTGTCCTGTGAACTAACTGCTCATGAAGGTATCAGCACATGTAAGTAGAGATTTCTAGGAGACACCTAAAGAGAAAACAGAAGCTCAAGAGAGAAAGAACAGAGCCAAAGATGTGGTTTGGAGATACCTGTATGGAGTGGACAAGTAAGAGCAGCTGGCAGGGGGACAATGACTCTAGGAACAAAGTGTTTACGGAGATGAAGGACTTCATCAAAAAGTCATTCTTAGGGCTTCCCTGGTGGCGCAGTGGTTGAGAATATCTGCCTGCCAATGCAGGGGACACGGGTTCGAGCCCTGGTCTGGGAAGATCCCACATGCCGCGGAGCAACTGGGCCCGTGAGCCACAACTACTGAGCCTGCGCGTCTGGAGCCTGTGCTCCGCAACAAGAGAGGCCGCGATAGTGAGAGGCCCGCGCACCGCGATGAAGAGTGGCCCCCACTCTCCGCAACTGGAGAAAGCCCTCGCACAGAAACGAAGACCCAACACAGCCATAAAATAAAGAAATAAATAAATAAAATTTAAAAAAAAAGTCATTCTTAGATAAGCAATTACTGATGAATGCCATAAGGTAATAATTTAATTCCACTATCCTGTCTGCCAGTCATTCTGTGAGATGCTGACCTATATATACTGTTAACTGGAAATAGGAAGTGAAAAGCACACCTAAGATAACTTCTGTTAACGTTTTACTATATATGTATCACTTTTTCCTATGCATATATAAATCAGTTAAGAAAAATAGGGTCATACAATACACATTATTTTTCATATACGTGATTTTTAGTAACCTTTTTCATTTAATATATAACATTTTTATTCAGAAATATAGATCTGTGTCATAATTTTCAATACCTACTTAATATTCTCTATCAAAATTTTGAGGATGATCTCCCTTGAAAAATTTGGACTCTGGGCCATCCATAGAGTCTAATCAAAGATGAGTAAAGAAGAGGAAGATAAAATAGTACAAGTGTTTAGAGTGACTTAAATGTGTTGTTTGAATATGTCTAAAATGATTTCTAGTTTCTTTAATACTGCCTGTCCCCTTCCTGTCAGTACCAATTTCTCCTTAGAGATTCATATGATTCCAGAGAAGCTGATCTCACTCCGCCTTCAAAGGTGATGTAACTAACTAACCTATGCTAACCGATCAGTATGTTCGTTGGACTCAATCATTGAGTCAGGATGGGCAGTGGCACCAAGGTGGTTTGATAGAATGGCTCTCAGAACATTTGCTGAGAATGCTGACGTTCTTTCCTACTGCCAGGAAGATACTGACAGCCATCTAGGGACCACGAGAGGAACCAGTCTTAGAATGGTGCAGACACCAAGGAAAGCACAGCAGAGGGAAGGAAATAAACGGGTCCTTGATGACATATTGAGTTGTAGGATCAAGCTTCACCTGAAGCCAGTCAGCCTGTGGACTTCTCATTCATGTGAGCCAATCAATTTTCTTTATTGTTTAAACAAGTTTGAGTTGGGTTTTCTGTTACTTGAAATCAAATGTATAAAAAAAATTCTAGAAGAAAATGCCAATAGTAATTATCTTTGAGTGATAAAAATACACGACTTTTTTTTTTCTGTGTAGAAAAGTTCCCAAAATTTCTACCAAAAAATGTGTATGTATTTTATCAGGAAAAAGTCTGAAATAAGTCATAAAGTGTATATTTTGGCTATATGGAAATGTTGAATCATAATAGTAAATATTTTTCTAAAATTCACTGCTAAGTATTAAACCAGGTAGGTGTACAAAATCCACCTATAAAATAGAACAATTTAAGAGCACTGATACAGTGCAATATATGAACTTACACAAGGCTAAGGCCTTGTTTTTGTTAATCTGTGTATCCCTAGCATTTATAATAGTGCTTTCCGTGACATACAGTAGCTGTTTCATAAATGGTTTTTGAATGATTGAATAAAACATAACTGCCTACCAGCTATCCAAGATACCTTCTTTCTATTCAATGGGAATGATGGGGCTTGGGGCAGGCTGTTCCCAAATATGCCAAGGTGGCATATTGATTATTTTGATTTAAAGTTACTTGAGAAACAGCTCGTATAAGAACACTCTGACCTTCCTTTGTTCCCCTGAAAGCAGGAAACAAAGCTCCCATAGGAAGTTATCCTCCCTATGCCATGAGGATGAAGGGCATTGAGATAGGGAATTTGAGGCCGGGAAAGGTGTATAAGCAAACTTTGTTACTCCTTCATTAATTTGCTACCCCAAGCAAAAACCCCTTTGTTTTGTCAAATCTTCACAAATGTTTGATTCTTTTTCTAAAAAGGTATGTAAACAGCCTGCTTTGTTCTCTTCTTAGGTATGTATCAAATTAAATTTATTTGTTTTTCTCTTGTTTATCTTCCTTATGTTAATTTGATTGTTAGACCAGTCGAAGGAACCTAGAAGGGGAAAGGAAAAATTTTCTTCCCCCACAAGAAGCTATTTGATACAAGCAACTGTGGTATAGCTCTTTTATAGTGGCTGGATTTCTTAGTTTTTCCAGCTTTTCACTTGGCCCAGGTTTATAGCTTTATATAAACATTCTCTGAAACTATGGCTTCTGTTTGTTATTTTAAATGCTATAATTAATTTAATTTCTGATCTGTCAAGATAGAACCCTGAAAATTATCTTTTAATTTAATATTGTGTTTTTGTAAATACATAATAACTTTTTCCCCTTTTCAATTTGCTATTAAAATATTCTTACAGGGCTTCTGGGTTGGTGGGCACATGGAGGTGCCTGGAGAGTGGCTCATCCAGAGAGGGCTTGGAAGCTCCGAGCCCCTTCCCACATACTGTGCCCTATGCATCTCTTCCATCTGGATGTTCATCTGTATCCTTCATCATATCCTTTTATAATAAACTGGTAAAAATAAATATATATAGATTTTATATACACATGTAATATGTGTATTACATATATATTCTTACAAAAGCAGTGAGGGAAAATAGAATCTAAACATCTCACCTTGTTATTGATCTTATTGACTTCAGGTAAGACTCAAATGTAGTTACGTAGGCAAGGGCTTTTGTCTGGGCCAGCACTTAAGTTTTAAGCAGAAAAACAATGAAACCAGAATTAGATTATGAAACTGAAAGTTAAATCAATGATTTAGATAAGAAAGGGTGCAGAAACCATACAATAGCAACATGATGACTTTGGAGCCCATCCCATTTGTCTCAGGATTTAGCTTCTTGATACTTGTGGTTTTGTTTTGATTTTTTTTTTTTTTTTTTTTGTAAAGGGGTTAGAGATCAGGTAAATGGGAATGAAAAACAAACAAACAAAAAATACTCCTGTTTTTACTGTTACTCTGTTCATTTAAAAATGTGCTCATAGACAAATTTATGTAATAGGCAGTCACTCAACAAAGAATCTTATAAATGTGCAGAACATTTTGTAATTTGAATTATGTCTAAGATGAAACACTGTAGAACTAACAAATTTTGTGTGATATAAAGAGGAAGAGGCAAAAACCTCAGATTTAGTTTTCACTTTGGAGTAAGAAGTTCTTTAGCTGATTCTAGTTAAAACCTGGGTGGAACTTTTGAGTAAATAGCTAATTCAAGAAAAGGTTATCTATCATATCCTCAGCATAACAATTAAGCACAGACCTCAGAAGCACTCTTCCAGTAGAGTATGTGTTTCAGGAGTTCCACTGTCCTTCCCTCCTTGAAGGGGCAGGCACTCTATCTGTGTTGATTTCCATAGTATCCTCAGTACCTGGAACAGTGCTTGGCACATAGTAGGCACTTGGTAAATGTTTGTTAACCTACCAACTCTTGGAATGCCAGCTAAACATGTTTATGAAATTTCTGTATTTAGAGAACTTAGAACGGAAACACCTGCTCTTTCTTGTGCTGCTTCTTTCCACTATCAACAAAAGTAACTGAAGGAGAAGTATCAGAACTCAAGTCTCTGTGTAGCAGCAGAGGAACCAGATGGTTTTGTGACTGACAGTGGCTGGAAAAGCCAAATCATGAAGAATTATCATTGGTTGTGACATAGAATAAATGTGATAATGTCCCAAGAATCAATTCTACAAATATTTAAATGTCCCCAGAATTCCAAAAATTATTTAGACTTTCCTTTTACCTTAACTTCTATGCAAGCTTTCCCTAAGCCATTCCAAAAAGTTGAAACAGGAAAGAGAACTTAAGACTTCTGAACTACAAGAACATTACCCAGACTGGGTCAGAAAGAGTCCTGGGCACTAGGTTTGGAGACAGTTCTTCTTGGAGAATAAAACTGATAAAAGTAAGTTTCTCAGTGCAGTATTAATTGGCACCTAGGCTTCTATAGCCTATAGCTAATATCACTATTAACTATATCCTCAAGTCTGGCTTATTATTAGTTCCGATGGCCTAACTCAAGCCCTCTCCCATGGGTGTACATAAACATTTTGGAGACAAGATGTTTATAGTAATGCTAACATTTGATAAAATTCCTAGAAAAGTCCTAGAAATTTAATTTCATATGTTGCCTCAGTAACTGGTTAAGGATTTTGTTTCTTAACATAATAGTTTTTGTCAAATGAAGAACTACTATTAAAAGTTTGAGCCCAGAGGTATACATTTTATAAAACGTTACAATGAAACTCATGACTGACCTTTGAATGGTAGGAGTTTTAAGTATGCTGTTGAAAATCTGTAAAGGACAGTTAAGAAAATTATCAGACTGTAAGAGAAACATGTGAGCTCACCAAACAAGAGTTTTAGTGTAGACTTTGTCTTTTTAATTAATTAATTAATTTATTTATTTATTTTTGGCTGCATTGGGTCTTTGTTGCTACGCACAGGCTTTCTCTAGTTGCAGCGAGCAGGGGCTACTCTTCGTTGTGGTTCGCGGGCTTCTCATTGTGGTGGCTTCTCTTGTTGTGGAGCACGGGTTCTAGGTATGTGGGCTTCAGTAGTTGCGGCTGGTTGGCTCAGTCGTTGTGGCTCGCGGGCTCTAGAGCGCAGGCTCAGTAGTTGTGGTGCACGGGCTTAGTTGCTCCACGGCATGTGGGATATTCCCGGACCAGGGCTCGAACCTGTGTCCCCTGATTTGGCAGGCGGATTCTTAACCACTGCGCCACCAGGGAAGTCCCTAGACTTTGTCTTTATCAAATGAAGTTAAAGGAACAAGTTATAGTTAAAGTTTGAATGGAAGAGCCTTCCCTTGTTACACATCCGGTTGTTGCTCTTTGCATTCCTTTATTGAGCCTGCATCTTCATGAGCTTTTTAGCAGGTATATGTTGAACACTTCTGTTTCATGGTCAAGACAGGATCAGAGGCCATGGATACTGACAACTGATTTGTCTGTTTTCTTCTGTCTTTTTCCATGACTGTATCTACTGCCTCATCTTGATTTACAAGCAAAACCTAGAAAACCTACAAAAATAAGTGTTCTGTGGTTTATCTAGGAATAATACAGAAAATATTGCTGTTATTTTTGGTGAAGAAAATCAATCTTGTATAGTTTATTTCAACCTAAATAAAATGTGAATTTCGTTTAAAAAAAATGTTTAAGCCCAATATTTGCCATAGTGAATGTAATTGTTTATTTTAGAGCCAAAAGGAGACTATTCCTGAGGGCAATTGAAACAGTTTTTAGGAATCTTCAAACCCAGGCAGTGATCCCAGAGAAATTCAGAAGCATCTCCCTGAATCTTTCTTCTCAGCCACTTTAATCTCACTGATCCAACCATGTGTGTCAGAAATTAGAGTATGAAGGAAATGACCATTTTTCTTGTTTGTCCAAAATTCCTCTGCTAACTTTGGAAGGTGGTAAGCAGGAAAGGAGCATGACCTCTGTTACAGGGAGTTTAGCCTGTGTGAAGAGGTTGGAGAGGAAAAAGCCTTCATGACTTTTTGTAGTGGCTAGTTCAAAAAATGTAGAGGGTTCATGAAAGTAATTACGGAGTAACCTGAAGAAGAGAAATTTGTCTCCTCCAGTCTTGGAAAGGGAAATAAGAGAAGCTTTATATAAGTCCCTCTGAGGGGAGGCGACCAATGGGAAGCTGTTGCTAAGGAGCCAGCTGGTGCAGGGATTATGCTGTAGGTAATGTTCTATAAAAAGATAGAGGGCGGAGGTTAGAGTTTAGACATTTCCTCCAATTTGACAAGAGCTGTTCCATTGTTTCCTCTTTTAAGCCTCAGTCTTGATGTGCTTTCAAGCACTCTATCATTCTTTCTCTTTCTCAGCATGTTCTCATCTTCTCATTTCACTATTATTACAAGCATACTTTGGAGACATTGTGGGTTTGGTTCCAGGCCTCCACAATAAAGCGAATATTGCAATAGAGTAAGTCACATGAACTTTGGGGTTTCCTAGTGCCTATAAAAGTGATGTTTACACTATAGTCTATTAAGTGTGCAATGCATACAAATGTACATTATGTCTAAAAAACAATGTACATACCTTAATTAAAAAATACTTTATTGCTAAAAAATGCTAACCGTCACCTGACAACACAGGGTTTCCACAGACCTTCAATTTGTAAAAAACACAATTATCTGTGAAGTGCAATAAAGCCAAATGCAATAAAACGAGGTATGCCTGTACATGCTAGCGATTTGGTGCTAACAGGCTACCTGCTTGCTCCACACTTTATGTGTTCAGTATGATTTTCGTGCATAGGTTACTGATCAAGGACCTAGGAGAGTCATGTGAACAAACAGATGGAATAACATGGGGCAGGGATCATTCATAAGAATTGAGGTACAGAGGGGTAAAAAGTAGAATGATTAATCATAGTCAGGAGCCCAAAGGTCTGTCACAGTGCTCAATCAGCTTCACACTAGAATCACTTGGGGAATAAATTTTTTTAAGTTGAAGCATAATTGACCTACAACATTATATTAATTTTAGGTTTACAACATAATGATTTAACATTTGTATGCATTGCAAAATGATCACTTGGGGAATATAATTTTTAAAAATATAGATGCCAGGGTGCCTGTCAGACTTACTAAATCAACATCACTGGGATTGGGTCCAAAACCCGTATTTTTTTTTAAGATTCTGCAGATGATTCTAATGCAAATTTCTAAGTGAGAGCTACTCATTTAGGGAATAAACTAGAAATTATAAATCTGTTTCAAGGACAGGCAGGAATATTTGTCTCAGAGGAGGGCAGAAAAAATTTCCAGAGTCTTGGTACTTTATGGGGAGAAATGTGTTCTTATTATATGAAAAAGGGCACATTGAGTTGGTAACTTCCTTTGCAAATCCATCTCAATAGCGGTTTTCCCATCAGGACATATTTCTCACATGAGACCCATTTCTTTTTGATTTGTGGACAAAAGCAAAACAAAATAAAACTGACCACTGTCTTCGTTTCTCGTGTATGTACACCATGTCCTCGCTGTAGTGCCATTATCAAATTCCAGTCAGAATGTTCATGTTGGGGGTAAAACTAGGTCAAGTAATTTTCTGGCACATTCAGTAACTAAACCAGTACATTTACTGTATCGTGGATTATGTAGCAAAACCTCAGTGCAGTCATTTCACCATCTCTTAAAGCTTCAGTTTTTGAGAAACAATCATAATTCCTCTTATCTTTCTTCAGAGATGTTATTTTCTAAAATACGGCTTTTTACTAATCTTTTCTTTTGTAGTTTGTGCATTTGGTGTCTTATTTAAGAAATCCTCACCTGCATCAAGGTCATAATGATATTCACCTACATTTTCTTCTAAAAGTTAAATGTCTTTCAAAATTGTTATCTTTGTACCATTTTCCAAATTCTTATATGCTATTAGAGCCCCACTCTAGATTCAAAGTGTAGAAAGTTCCTGCCCAGCACAGAGAAGAATGCTTCTATAGCTCCTGCTACAGTCTAGATCCAAAAATCCTCAATGCAGAATAAAATAAAGTAGGAATGTACAGAGATAAAAATCTATCAAATGTGGTAAAAAGAAGATAGAGTAGTATCAGCTAACGGAAATATAAATTATCTTAAAGTCAATGTATATTTCCCCTAGAGATACTGAAGAGATGAGACCTTAAGCCTTGAGAAGAGTGAGCAAATGCAGGACGTGTGGACTAATGACTGGTAATCATGCTGTGGTTACACTCATTGCATGTTTGTCAGATGTCTAGCAGGGGAATACTTATGTGTTTGCCAAATGTCTAGCAGGGATATACTTATGTTTGTGAAATGTCTAGCAGGGATATACTCATGTTTGTCAAATGTCTAGCAGGGCCTTTAAGATGTCCTTGAGTTAAAAGTCACTGTACAGCTCCATGTCAGCTCTAATGAAAAACCAACTACTTCGAAGAAAGTAATCTTTTGATAAAATTCCTAGAAGACAACCCATATCTGAACCCCTGCTCTGGCATTTCATACCCAACTACTCCCTCAGGTTCTTGGCTCAGTTTTGGAACTGGCTGTTGGATTTGGGGCTCCAGCTCTTGCACTGCTTTATAAATGTCTGTTGTCTACTGTCTTCCACCTGCCTCCAGGATTGTGTCAGATATCCAGTTGGGCCCACCTGTGATTGACTTGGCTCAGTTGTATACTCTGCTCTATCTAATCAGAGTCATAGGGCCTCTGTGTAGGATCCTTAATGTCATCTCAAGCTGATGAGAATAAGCTTCTGGCCCCAACTTTCCACCTGTTACATAGTGGGGACTATGATTTGCGTTAACAAAGCCAAACCTTTAGGATACTCTCCATATACTCAGATGATCTAATTGACAGTTGTCCCAACAAAGGAGGCATCTCTACTGATAAAAAAATAGTCCATTTTCAAAGGTGTGACTTGTGTTAGGCTACCCTGTGCAGAATAGCACCACCCTTTGTGGGAGGGCCTGTTTCCCTCTTATCAAGTGAGTTTGATAGTTGGGTGGGCCCAAGGGGCGATTCTGCTGCTCACCAATAGCAGCTTTCCCTTCTCTCCACTGTAAGAAGTGTTACTGCTGTCCCTGCAACCTTGCCTAGGATTGGATGGGCCTCCGGATGTGAGGGGGAACTGACAGGGTTGATTCAGTTGCCTTGGCCGGCTAGGCAGGTGGCCCTTTCCTTCCTCACTGCTTTGTGTGCTTTCCCCCAGTCTGCCTCTCAGTAAAAAGGCACAGCCTGATATTTTTTCATTTCTGCCACTTCCAAATTCCCTCTGCCTTGGTGAGTCCAAAAATCTGAGGCCCTGTCATCTTGGATCCCCTCCAAATACCCTTCTCTCCTACAGTCATTGCCTTTGGGCTCTTATCTGTGCCATGATGTGGAGCCCTGGTTAGCATTCGACACTGAAGCAGGCCACAAGGATCTTGTGTGTCTCCAAAGTCCCTGTAGCAGCCTAGGGCCCTGCTTAGCCTCACTTCAAGAATTGTAGGCCTGGGTTCCCTTGCACTTTCTTCACAGTCCCAGGTGCGCTATGACAATTCCCAGTGTCCCCTCTCTGCTGATAAACCTCAACCTGACCAACCCTTGAGTTACAGCGTTTCTGTCAGCTCCATGAAGAATTCCGGTCAATTAGAGTTTACAGCTCTGTCCTGGGCATACGGACTAGATCACTTAGGAGTGGCACCATCACGCCCTGGGTACATCCTCAGTAGTGTTCCCCATCCTGTGCCAGGAGTCAGCATGTGCCCGTGGCCCAGGGGAAGCTTAGTGTGAGTGGACCTTCTGCCTCCCTTGCAGTCCCCAGCTCTAGTAGAGAGGCATTCAGTGAGGCTTCCTAGCTGATGTTCCTATTGTGAGGAAGCTGGCCTTTGCGTAGCCCTTTATGCGCGCTTCAGAACCACTGAACCTTTGTAGGCTTTTCGGGTCCTACTCCACCTGGGGAAATATGCATATTATGCATGTTGTATAAGTTTCCTATTGTTGCTGTAACAAATTACCACAAACACAGTGGCTTAAAACAACACAGACTTATTATAGTTCTGGAGATCAGAAGTCCAGAATCCTCCTCACAGGGCTAAAGTCAGGGTTTCTTCCGGAGGCTCTAGGGAAGAATCTGTGTCCTTGCCTTTCCCAGCTCCTAGAGGCCACCTCGGCTTGTGAACCCCTTGCTCCATACTCAAAACCAGCAATGTTGCATCTCCCTGACCCTCCTTCTGTAGTCACATCTCCCTCTGACCACAGTTTTAAGGACTCATATGATTAGATTGAGTCCACCTGGGTAATCCAGAATAATCTCCCCTTCTCAAGGTCCTTTTCTTAATCGCACATTTGCTTTGTGTAATTTTTCCAAGTCCCTTTGGTCGTGTAAGATAGCATGTTCACAGGGTCTGGGGGTTAGGACAGGGACATCTCTGGAGGGCCACTTTCGGCTACCACACAAATTTTCATAGGAACACCAACAAACCAGATTATTCACAGACTAAATTAATTCTATCCTGTAAGAGCCTAATTGCCCCTAGTGTATGTCTTCCTGACAGATTATAAACCCCTGTTTTTGGTTCCTAGCACTTAGCTCAGTTCCCTGAATACTGTAAGTAGTCAATGGAGCTTCGTTTATAAGAATAAGGTTGCCCAGTCTTGGGGTAGGGGGCACAAGTCTGTCTCTGTGTGTGTTGGGGACAGCAGAGGTTCATGGTAGCAGACATGATAATATGGGCTGCAGTCAGTTGTCAGAGTTATCATTGGACAAACTGGTCTGATTGGGCGTGACGTCTGGTAGAGGATACAGTGAACCAACGTGCCAAAATGCTGAGTGAGAGCAATTGTGCTGCTGAAGCCAACTTGTAGAGTGAGACCGCCACGCTGGTCAAACTTCTAGTCACAGGGAGCTGTTCTTTTCCTCAAAGAACGCAGTTTTCCTTCCCTAGCCACAACTATTGGTATTGTCATCTGAGGAAAAAACCAAGCTCTCTTGCTGGAGCAGGATGTCAGCCTGTGTGCACGGGGCCTGGGTCCCTCCTCCCCTTGATCACGCACCTGGGGTTGGACTACATGTCAAGATGTGCTTGCATTTTTGTCTTATTTCCCCTCCCTCAACCATGCTTTTCTTTGTTTGCTTTTAGTGATGTTGAAGGCTATAAGTATTTCTAGTAACACAGAGGATCCTGATCCACAAAGAATGTTTCATATAAACTGCAGTTTGAGGTCAATAGGGACAAAATATCCAAAAATAGTGGAATGGCCAGACAGAGCAAAACATGACATTTTCTTTTTTCTTTTCTCCCCAAATCACAACCTTTTCTTTTTCTTTTCTGATTATAATAACGGACAGTATGCATGCACACTTTAAAAAATGTACCAAAATGTATGTAGTAGAAAACAAAAAGTATTCAGTAATGACAACAGAAATAATCTCAGTTAACATATGCAGAAATATGTATACATATATATATATACACACTCAAAAGCACATATATGTTTATTAAAATGCAAACATTTTATAATCTCTTTTTTTTTACTCAATATATTGAGAATATTTTTCCATTTCAACTCACACATCCTTTTTTTAAACTGGGTTATAGTATTCTATATATGTGTGTCATAGTTCATTTACTTAATTCTCTAATGGGAATTTCAGTAAATTTCATGAATATTTGCTTTATTTTTTTAGTAGTCACCATTAAATTATTAACACATGTATTTAAAGTTAACAAACAACCAAAAAAAAAAAATACCCAAGGTCTGAAATTAATCTCTGGCCCCTTCCTAGACAAGAAAAGAAATTTAAAACACTTCACTATTGAACACAGCTCGCCTCCCCTATCACCCTACCATCTTCCTTATTAGTATTGCTCAGAATTTTAATTTTGCCTCTTTGAAAAACCACAGAATAATTCAATTCACTAAAGTTTAGAAAACGTATTACCCATTCATTATTACTAATTTCTGTGCTCACTAGTCTTTCCTGAATCTGACTCCTCCCCACCTGGGCTCTGGAAGTGGCAGGGATGTACAGAAGCTCCAAAGCCAGACTGCCTCCATCAGACCGTCAGCTCTCCCACTTGAAAGCTGCATGGCTTTGGATAAGTGACTTAACTTTTCCGTGCTTCAGTTTTCTCGTCTATAAAATCAGGGTAATTATAGTAACTACCTCATCAAATTGCTGTGAGAAATAAATTAATACCTTTGAACAGTACCTTTGCACTAGTAAGTTGTCAATAAATATTTGCTACAATTATTATATTCCTATAGTAGGTTCTTTCCACTGAGGGTCTTTCAGTTACATACATATGTTTTCACGTTACTAATTAGCATCCTTTCCTTTCAGCTTGAAGAACTCCTTTCAGCATATCTTATAACACATGGTGATGAACTCCCTCAGCTTTTGTTTGTTTGGGAAAGTCTATCTCTCCTTTGTTCCTGAAAGACAACTTTGCTGGGTAAAGTATTCTTGGTTGGCAGATTTTCTAGTTCTTATACTCTGAATATATCATCCCACTCTCTCCTGGCCTGCAAGTTTTCTGCTGAGAAATCTGTTGGTCATGGACTTTTGCAGGTTCCCTTCATATGTGAAGAAGTTTTTTCTCTTGCTGCTTTTAAAATTCTCTCTTTGTGTTTGATTTTATATAGTTTTATTATAATGTACCTTGGAGAAAATCGTTTGGGGTTGAAATTTTGGGATGACCTATTAGCTTCATGAATTTGGACGTCCAGACATCTCCTCAGATTTGGGAAGTTCTCAGTCACTGTTTCTTTTTATCTTTTTTAACTTTTTAATTTTTAAAAAATTTTTGGCTGCGTTGGGTCTTTGTTGCTTCGCGCAGGCTTTCTCCTAGATGCAGCGAGCGGGGGCTACTCTTTGTTGTGGTGTGTGGGCTTCTCATTTCAGGGGCTTCTCTTGTTGTGGAGCACGGGCTCTAGGCGCACGGGCTTCAGTGGTTGCGGTGCATGGGCTCAGTAGTTGTGGCTCGTGGGCTCTAGAGCTCAGGCTCAGTAGTTGTGGTGCACGGGCCTAGTTGCTCCACGGCATGTGGGATCTTCCCAGACCAGGGCTCGAACCCGTGTCCCCTGCATTGGCAGGGGGATTCTTAACCACTGCACCACCATGGAAGCCCAGTCACTATTTCTTTAAATAAGCTTTCTTCTCCTTCCTCCCTTTCTCCTCATTCTGGGACTCCAATTATGTGTAGATTGTTTCTTTTAATGGTATCTCATAATTCACATAGACTGTCTTTCTTCTTTTCATTCTTTTTTCTTTTTGCTCCTCTGACTGGATGATTTCAAATGACCTGCCCTTTAGTTAACCAATTCTTTCTTTTGCTTGATTGAGTCTATTTCAACTCAGTTGAAACTGTTGAATTCTTCAGGCAGTGTATTCTTCAACTCTAAGATTTCTGTCTTTCTTTTCTTTATGGTTTCTATTTCTTTGTTGAACTCATTTTCTTCCTGCATTATATTCCTAAATTTATTTAATTGTCTATCTGTTTTCTTTTAGTTCACTAAATTTCTTTAAGAGGATTATTGTGAATTCTTTGTCAGACAGTTCATAGATCTCCATTTCTTTAAGGTCAGTCACTGGAGTTTTAATAGCTTCCTTTGGTGGAGTCGTGTTTCTTTGATTATTCATGATCCCTCTGGCCTTGCGTTGGTACCTGTGCATTTGAGGAAGTAGTCACCTCTTCCAGTCTTTACAGACTGACTTTGACAGGCAAAGCCTGTCAGCCTATCCAGAGACTCTGGGTGGATCGTCTGGTGTGTCTATGGGCAGGCTTGCTGCTGGATTCCTTGGGCAGGCAGGTCTGGTACCTGGGTCAGTAGGTAGAAAGGCTTGGTGTTTGGGTAAGAGGGGATCAGCTTGGTGTCTGGGTCCATGGTGGCTCACTGGGGCAGGCCTGGTGCTTGAGTCTGCACTGATGGGCCTGGGACCTGGGTCTATATGGGCAGACCTGGATCTTGGGTCCACAGGAGCCAACCAGGTGCCAAGGACCAGTGGGTGGGCCCATCATCTGAATCTGTATGGGGCTTATCTGGTACTGGGATGGACTGGGAGCCTGATTTCACAGGAACTGGCCTGGAGGCTGGGGCCACAGGGCCAGCCTGGCACTAGGGCATGCCTGGAGTCTGGGGCTATAGGAGGCATCCTGTCACCTGGGGCCTCAAGGGCCAGCCTAGAGGTTGTGTCTGTGGGTCCAGACTGGTTCTGGTGCGGACTGCAAGCCTGGGTCCATGGGAGCCAGCCTTGAGGGTAGGGCCTCAGGGGCTGGCCTAGTGATGGGGTGGGCTAGAAGCCTGGGTCTGTAGCAGCCTATCTGGAGTCTATATCCACGGGGGCCAGCATGGCACTGAGGTGGGACGGGGGCCTGGGGTTATAGGAGCTGGCCTGGTGCTGGGTTGGGTCAAAAGCCTGGTCTTTGGTAGTCGGCCTGGTGCTGGGCCCAGCCAGGAGCCTAGGTTGGTGGGGGCCCACTTGGAGCCTGGGTTTGTGGGGGGCGGGGGAAGAAGGGAGGTGTTTTATAGTCCTATGATTAGGTCTCAGTCTTTTAGTGAGACTGTGCCTCTGGACTGTGAACTTCACATGTGCTTCTCAGTCCCCCCACCAATACCCTGAGATGGAACAGGATGGCTAGAGGGGGCTTGAACTGGGTATTTCCCTTCCCTAGGCCAGTTAGGCTCTGATAAAACCCCACCAGGTTAGGCTCTGGTTAAATAGTTTCTCCTGAAGGCAGACCTTGTTAAGAACTGAATGTTCTGGTTTATTTCAAAATAGTTCCTGCAGAATAGTTCTGCCAGAAGAATGGTGGGGAAGCAGGTTGTGGTGGGATTTTTCTTCAGTGTTTACTGTGAGAACCTGGTGGAGATCCAGAAGGTAAAACTCACAAATATGTGGAAGCCCCCAATGACTGGGGCCCCCTTGAGTTTTCAGAGTTCTCCACACTGAGCCTCCAGCAATTTGTAAATCATAGTTCAGATTTCCCTACCTCGGTGCTGGTTCCCACAGAGGTTGCTGCTCCAGTAAGCTGTGATTCTCAGTACTTGCCTGTTGGTCTCTCCAATTTTGGGAGCAGCATTTTGCCCTGTGACTTCACTTCTTTTTTGGGTCTAAGAAGATGTGTTGATTTTTGCCTTTTACCTATTGTTAGGTTGGAGTGGCAACTTCCAAGCTTCTTATGTGCTGGACTAGAAACCAAAAGTCTCTTTTTACCTTTTCATCACTGAAATATGAAAAGGCTTAGTGATTTTGTATGAATCATTGCTGGGCCTCTTTCTTCCAGCAGTTCTTATCTGTTTCCCTTGTTTACCCTATTATTTTACTGAGGCTCCCAGAAGTTATATGTCAGTGGACTTCATGTTCTATTGACAGAATGTCCCCTGGCCAAAATATATGAAGACGTGAGTAACTGGAATGGCTTGATCAGTCCTACCCTTTCTAATAAGGTTTTCCCAATCTGTCATCCAGTGAGCCTACCCACTTCCTTTTGGTTCTTAATGACCCCTCTTACATTCCAAAAAATAACCCAACAGTTCTCACTAGTTTATCTTATTTTCACAGATGTTTATTATTTTTTCTTTTTACCATACTTAATGGTTTTACACACTGCTTTATGGAACCTGGTTGTACGTTTTGTGATGAGTACTTTATATATTTTAAATACTTATGACTTTACATCTTTTGTTGCTAGCGGATATCAACTGTTGGACTGTGATTGGGCTGAATCCTCAAATAAATGTCTCTTTCATCTTCAACCTTCCAGTTCTCTTGTGTTTTACATCTGTTTCCTTGGGAGTGGGCTCAAACTTTCATTCCCTATATTCCTTAAATTTTTCCCCTTAGCCTTTTATTGAGTGTAAGAATTCTGGTTGTATTGATACAGATTTGCCTCACACATCAATTCTCTCTTTCCAATGACTCTTCTTCTCACTGCTGCCTTGTGCCTTATCACTGCAGACCTAGTCTCCCACCTGGTCTAACTCTTTTCAGTGTCTCCCCATTCCATATTATTTTTCTAAGACAGTGGAATACTTTTAATCTCAAGTACCTCAAAACTCAACTCAGACAATTTTTAGGCAATGAATGTGGTTTACTGGCTAATAGAACTAAAAAGTCCAAGGTAGGATAGTCTTCAGGGTTGGTTTGATTTAATATTTCAACCATGTCCTCAAAGACCTGGGTTCTTTACCTTTCTCTGCTCTGCCTTCAGTCTTGTCAGCCTCATTCCAAACCTGGCTTCTCTCCGAGTGGCAAAATGAATCCAGAAATTCAAATTTCATATCCATATATCACTCTGCCCAGAAAGGGAAGAAGTATCCCTTATGGTGGCTCTTCCAGAGAACTGAAAAAGCTTCTTTCCTAGAAGCCCATTACTCTAAAGGATACATTATGTGTTACTGGACAAAATTAGTCCAGATGCCCTTCCTGTACTGACACGTGTGCCTGAGAAATGGCATGCTGTGTGGCTTAGCTGCGGCTTATATGATCCAATCATTGTAGAAAGAGGAATGGTATGAGCTGGTGAATTTAGACCAATCTGAGACCACTCCTCTAGTGCTGGGAGTCCAGTCAGCTTCTTGATAAACATGAGAGAGAAGCTGACATCTGACTGAAAGTCTGGAAATTCTGAGGAAGGAGGAATAGGGAAATGGACGTTGAGTAAGAAATGCCCGGAACCTTTACATGGTTACTTCAAAAATTGATAAAACACCACTTTTCTTTTATTGTTCTGCTGCTCGAGTCCAAGAACAAAATCTGTCCTGCCACCTGTTTTTGTAAGATTTTACTAAAACACAGCTGCACTCATTTAAAAAGTGTTGTCTATGGCTGCTTTCACTCCACAGTGGAGAGTTGAGTAGTTGTGACAGAGACCCTACGACCTGCAAAACCTAAAGCATTTATTATTTGGCCCTTTCAGAAAGTTTGCTGAGCCTTGGCCTGAGAGATTAACTCTAAACTCATCCTGGATCTCAAAGTGTCCTATCATCTATTATCACTCTACTGATCTTATTTAATTGGCATTATCCACTGTATACAACCTCTCTAATCCAATCAGATTAGTTTATTCACCTACCCCAAATAGCGCATGTTCATTCTTCACTTTTCTCTTTTGTTCCTGGCTTATCCAACTTGGAATGTTCTCCTTCAGTCTTATGTATCATTGAAGGCCCATCTCAAGTTCATGAAGTTTTCTTTGTTAGCTTTACCCACACTGGAGCCTTCTTTCCTACATTTATTGCCCCTATCACACTACGAAGCATTTTGAGTCTGTATATGTTTTATAAATATATCAGATGAATACACATCTGTCCAATTAAAAGCAAAACTCCTGGATATTAGAGTCTTGGTAAAATAATATTTTTTTGTGTCTTTTATAGAAATTCAAGCCATACTGGACCAAGAGAAGGCACTTAACTAATACATACTAGTCCTGTCAAACTCCGCCTCACACATACCCAGAATTAGTCCACTTCTCTGCACCCCTCTCCCACCCTAATCTGAGTTCCACCTCCTCTCATCTGGCCTAATGCTACAGTCTCCCAAGTGCCCCCTGCTCCTTCTAGCCTGTACAGTCTTCTCCCCCCATAGCAAACGGACTGACTGTAAATATTTAAATCAGATGATGTTATTCTCCTACTTAAAATCCTCCACTTCCATGACATATCTAGAAGAGAAGTTGTGATCTGTTTCTGCCTACAGCTGCCCTTTCATCTCCTTTCGCTTGTCGGTGGTCACTCAGCTCTAGGTTCTCTCAGTCCTTTCTGCCTGGAATACTCCCCTCCGGGTCATGAACATCTGGCTCTTCATAATTGAGGTCTCAGCTCTCTCCTCCTTGCCTGATCACCCAGTCTGTACTGACTCCTCACTTCCTGTATATCACTCTATATCACAGCATCCAGCTTCACTTTCTTCATTGTCCTGATCTTGATAAAATTTGTCTTGTTTACTGGTTTAACTGTTTCCCCTATAAATGCAGCTCCATGAGCTTGCCTAATTTGTTCACTGCTAATTTGTTCATGGCTATATTTCCAACCCCTAGAATAGTGCCTGGTGCATAAGAGGTATTCAGTAGCTTTTTGTGGAAAAAATAAACAAAACGATTCATAGATTTATTTTCTTTTGAAATAGGAAAAAAGGACTTTTGTTCACTCTCATTAAAATGCATTTACTAAGCACCTACTTTCATGGTGCTTAGTAAATGCATTTTACCACTTAGGGTTTTGCAAAAACTTAGGGGCTATGTTAGTTTCCTAGGGATGCCGTAACAAATTACCACAAACTGAATGGCTTAAATAACTTTATTCTCTCGCCATTCAGGAGGCCAGAAGTGTTGGCAGGGTTCATTCCTTCTGGAGGCTCTGAGGGAGAATCCATCCCATGCCTCTTTCCTAGCTTCTGGTGGTTGCGGCAATCCTTGGCATCCTGTGACTGGTAGGCACATCACTCCAATCTCTCCTTCCATCTTCGCATCATGTTTTCTCTGTGTGTCTCTCTGTGTCCTCTTCTGTCTCTTATCAGGACACTCTCATTGGATTTAGGGCTCACTCTAATACAGTAAGATCTCATCTTGATCCTTAACTAATTATATCTGCAGTTGCCCTATTTCCAAGTAAGATCACATTCTGAGGTTCTGCAAGGACATGAATTTGGAGTGGGGGGGACACTATTCAACCCATTACAGGGGTCTACAATATGACACAGAAATTAACAATCTACTCTTCCTGTAGTTTAGTGCACCTAGGTTGTTTTTTGAGTGGCCAGCAATCATTTCCCTTCCCAGGAACACCCCAATTTCTTATTGGGGAATTACTTCTCTCCTTTTGTGGACAATCTTGGTAGGGATGTAAATCAATATTTCTCATCCCAGGGTAACCAAGGAGCCACATGTGACCCAAGGGAAGGCACCTGGACTCCTGGGATTTTTATTTTTCCAAATTTATGTTTCTTTATATTTTGGCAACCTTTCAAGACAGAGCCTTTACTCCATACTAAATTTCCCATGATTGTAGCACTAGAAATCTGTGAATTCACAGAACACATTAAACAATCTAGACTCTTAGAACTTTTAACCTTGGGTTAGGGACATACAAGGATGGGAAATAAAGTGTGAGTATACATTGGAGCAGCAGCACCTTGACAAGATCTGTAAGTTGTTTTTGCTGCCTGGACTCCAGGAGCCTGTCCTCATTCCTGTCTTGTGTCCAGGTCTGGCCCTCTAGCCCCCTGTCCATCCCATGAGTTCCTGGCTAGTACTCTGTTAAAGTCCCTTTTTGCTTGTTAGCCAGAATCCATTCCTATCATTTGCAACCAAAGAAACTCGACTGTTACACTGAGATCCAGATTTGTTCAGTACTGGTGCAGTTTTGCATATTTAGCTCTGAATTCTGACATGCTGAGTTTACTACTACATGAGATACTACCTTCAAAATGTCAATTTCATCTCAAACCTACAAATCAGTGCAATTACAAGACAGCATATTAGCATTATTATTAATTTATTTATAACCCGTCTTGTTCCAAAAGGATTGCATTGTGTTAAATCATCCTACAAAGCAAGGAAAAGTACATTTAAAATGAGAAATGAAAATGAGGCAAGGGAAGAATAGGATAGAAAAGTGAGATGGGGCCGTGAGTGAACCTAATCCGTAAAATGGTTACTGAGAAGACCTAGACAGTAGGTAGAGAAAAGATGCAATACCGTGAGAGGGTCTACAGGCTACTGTTTTTGCTGTGGTACTGAGCAACAGTATTTTCTATTATTTATATTATTCTTGAAATAATTATTCTATTATTTATATTATTCTTGCAATAATACCTTCTCAACCCACATTTCTGTTAAAAAAACTTGAAATCTCTTTATAGTAAAGTGGGACCATGAGATAATTAAGCAACTTGCCAAATAGGAACTGCCAAATACCAGAAAAGACAATGAATTTGCTTAAAGTCATTATGTTATCAGTTTAAAGATGGTAAAAAAAAAAAAAAAGTCCTAAAACATCAGCTTTAAATTTATTATTTTTTTGGTTAATATTACTCAAAAAACCTTTAATCTATAGTGCCTTATTTTAAATTGGTGATAATTTATTTTGCTTTACATAATAGATGGATCTTGGAAAACTTAATTTATAATCTTTTGTTACAGATGAAAATATTTTAAACACAATAGAGAAACTGACTGTTTGAAAGAACACCTGTAGTCAATCTTTCTGCAAATCAGATATTACCCCCTTGTTTATTATTTTAGTGATGTGGGGTTTTCACGTACTATAGAAATGCTGGTTCCCCTCTTGCAGTTTTTATAAAGGAAGCAAAGCCTAGATTTTAAATGCAAACGCTGCATAAAGATATTGCTCATACACAGTAACACAGTAAACACAATCATAAGATACTGATCTTCATTATTATAATGAAGATTTTCCCATTTTAATATTTATTGCATTTTTTTTTCCTACCAAACCTTTTCCAAAAAGGATCTGAGGCAACTATTGAATACTTCACAAGTGCCACCTAGTGCTTTCTTTGAAAGTAACATTTTTATTTTATTTATTTATTTATTTATTTATTTATTTATTTATTTTTAAAATATTTATTTACTTATTTATTTGGTTGCACCAGGTCTTGGTTGCGGCAGGCAGGGTCCTTAGTTGTGGCTTTCGAACTCTTAGTTGTGGCATGCATGTGGGATCTAGTTCCCTGACCAGCGAGCGAACCCGGGCCCCCTGCGTTGGGAGCACAGAGTCCCCCAGGGAAGTCCCAACATTTTTATTTTTTATAAATTTATTTATTTATTTGTTTATTTTTGGCTGTGTTGGGTCTTTGTTGCTGTGCACGGGCTCTCTGTAGTTGCGGTGAGCGGGGGCTACTCTTCATTGCTGTACACGGGTTTCTAATTGTCGTGGCTTCTCTTGTTGCAGAGCACGGGCTGTAGGCGCACGAGCTTCAGTAGTTGTGGCACACGGGCTCAGTAGTTGTGGCGCACGGGCTTAGTTGCTCCACGGCATGTGGGATCTTCCCCGGCCAGGGATCAAACCCGTGTCTCCTGCATTGGCAGGCAGATTCTTAACCACTGCACCACCAGGGAAGCCTGGAAAGTAACATTTTTTTTAATCTTCAGAAACCAGAACGAAACAAGATGTGAAAGACCCATACTCCCAGGGCAGAGCCTGTTTAAATAGCTCTGCTTCCTAAAAAAGAGTCTGTTTTCAGTCAAAAAAGGATTTGAAAGAAGAATTTGGAAGTAAGTTTGACTGTAGTCAGATCTTCCAATACTGGTTGGTTTTATTTCTACATAAGTACAGGTTTCCCCTCTCTCTGAAAGTAGAGTGTTCCTGTGAAACCTTTTATAAGCCAAAATGACGTAAAGCAAAGAAGCAGTTACCTTAGGACACATCTTGCTAAAGGATGCACAGAATAAATCGAGATAAAGCACAAGTGCTCATAGACACAGCTCAAAGCTGTGGAGGCTTGATGCTGAGATGCTGAGTGTATGTAGTTACCGGGGAAGGAGGTGGGCAGCGCTACTGTACCGCTCAGGGTGCGCGCTGCCTCTATAATAGCTCGCTGCAAAACAAGCACGGAACACTATTTTCCCTTTTTTCCCTTGTTTTGTAGAAGTGAAAATCTTTTTCAGATTTCTTTTAATAAGTGAAAACAGGTACTTATGTAGGTCTTTCGTAAAAGGGAAGTGGCATAGAGCAAAGTTTGGAAAAGCAGGGGATCCCTGTATAGATGGAGTTAAGTAAAGGGTACTAAAGAAAGGAAAAATGAAGGTATTTCACTACAGAAGTAACAGCAATATTTTCAAAAGTACTTTCTTCGAACTCCCCATAGGAGCTGATATCTCTCAGAAGCTCTAATTCTACCATCATTATTTTACGCCCCAAGTCACTCCTCCTCCCCACTGTCTTTAAGGCACTGAAACATCATTGTTACCATCATCACCACCATCATCATCACCACCTACAGTCGCACAATCACAAGTACCAGCCGAGTGACTCTTGTTGTAGGACCCAGTGCTCCCGTCAAGGAAACAAACACAGGCTTCAGTCTCTACAATCAAGGAGCTTAATGTCAACTTGGAGAGAGGAATAGAAGGAGGAGGAGGAGGAGGAGGAGAAGTATGAGCATAATAGGAAAACAGCGATACTAGATAAAAGCCATCACCGCTTTCCCAGTTCACAGACCAGAAATCATTGGAACTATCCCCACCCTTGACCCACTCCTGGTACCAGAGTCCTGTAGTCCTTGTCGGAAATGCCTTTCTGGTTGTTCTCTTTTCCTCCTCTATTGTCCATTTATTCCTCCACTTCATGCCTGGAAAATTGCAACAGACTTATCCTTTGGCTCTCTGCTTCTCCTCCTGCCAGCTAACATCACTGCAGTGCTGCCTTTAACTTTTCATTCTCTTCCTCAAGAACCAGTATGGCTCTCTGTGCTTATCAGACCGTGGACACAAATCTCTGAGTCCAGCTTTGAAGGCCTTCTGTAATTTACATGGACTTTGTCCATTCAATTTTATGGGCCACTGCACTCCAACACTAAATTTTTATCCCCAAGGGGTAGTTCTCTCTTTACTTTGAAACCAAGGGCCACACTATGCTTTCATTTCCTTTTTTAAATTGTGTGGGTTTTTTTTTTTCTGGTATTTCTACTTTTTTTTTTTTTTTTGGTCTTTTGTGCCATTTGCTTACTTTCAACTTTTCCCAATTATTTCATTATATTGTTATTCTATCACTTATTACCATTCTCCTCCCCACCCCTTTTTTTCCTACTGCCCTCCCTCCTGGGCATCACATTCTCCTCCAATCTCTTCTGGTTGCTCTTTCATCTTGCTCCACAGCAAATCATATGGGAACTTCCCTTTCCTGCTCCTTGGATTTATTTTGCTGTTTCCTGGGTCACTGGTCTTCCCCTTTTTTTCCTCCTTGTTGTGCTGCAAAATATTTTCAAGCAACTTCCCCAAAATGAGCATGTTAAGAAGTAAATGTTCCAAGTTCTTGCATGTCTGAAAATGTCTTCATTCTACTTTCACCCTTAATTGTGTTTGTCTGGATACAATATTCTAGTTTATAATCATGTTACCAAAGAGCTTGGCATCTGTTTCCTCACCGTGTGTTAGTACCTGAGTTTCTGATAAGAAGTTTGATGTCAGTCTGACTCTTGTTCTTCTGTAATGTGGAAGATGAATTCCTACTATTTCACTACTATCAAGTCAAATCCTAACAGTCCATTTTTCCATTTTAAACCTGAGCCCCACAGGTCTGTGTTGTGCTTTTAATGCTAACTTATGATATTTCAGAGATGTACTTTGAAAATATAGAAAAAATGTCTAGTAAAGAGATGAAGAAAATGTTTCTTCTCTACTGCAGCTACAAAGGGAGAGGCATTCTTCCTCATCTTAAAACTTGGTCAAGGGATCTGATGAGGAAGGTGGTAAATGTGAACTCTCACAAGGACACCACTCTTGTTTCCTATGTGGTATGAAGTCTTGCACAAATATTCATAACTCTTACCAGCTCATTCTCTTCTCTCTAATATAAATCTATCATTGGAATTATTATTTGAGCAAAGGAGTCTTGTAGATGCTAGAGATTTTAAAAATTATTGCCATGTCATGTGAACATAACCTTCAGTGACACCTGTTTTACTTGTTATGGTTTGTTAGGATAGTCTTATTTGTTGTCCTGGTGATAATGTTGTAGTTGACACCTATGTTTCCAAGTGGTATAAACATTATCAGAAGAGGATTCTTGGCTCTCTCCTCTTCCTGTTTGCATAATGGACAAGTAAGTCTACTTTGCTAGAGTCCTTAGCATGACAAAGAGTTTGAGTCTTGTCCATTTACATTTCTACATGGTTGTATATTCAGTTGCTTCAGCACCATGGAACACAGCGACAATTTCTCAAACCAAGAGTTAGTTTTCTTGTTTTGTTTGGTTTTTGTTTTTTTAATTTAATTTTATTTAATTTATTTATTAATTTATTTATTTTTGGCTGTGTTGGGTCTTTGTTGCTGTGCGCGGGCTTTCTCTAGTTGCGGTGAGTGGGGGCTACTCCTCGTTGTGGTGCGCGGGCTTCTCATTGCAGTGGCTTCTCTTATTGCAGAGCACGGGCTCTAGGCACCTGGGCTTCAGGAGTTGTGGCTTGCAGCCTCTAGAGCGCAGGCTCAGTAGTTGTGGCGCACGGGCTTAGTTGCTCCGTGACATGTGGGATCTTCCTGGACCAGGGCTCGAACCTGTGTCCCCTGCATTGGCAGGCGGATTCTTAACCACTGTGCCACCAGGGAAGCCCCAAGAGTTAGTTTTACAAGATATTTTGCTTCTAATACCTGAGTACTATTCAAAACATGTCACCTACAGCAGAAACTAACACACCATTGTAAAGCAATTATAGTCCAATAAAGATGTTAATAAAAAAAATGTCACCTTTTCAGTGTTACTTGCAACATATTTGTATCATTTCAGCGTCCTTCAGGAACTTTGGGAGGGGAGAGGAACATTGAACAACAATATAAAAATGCAAAGTGGCAGTACCTTTAATTTAAAAAAATGTTACCCCCTGCCTCTAGACACACAAATATCCTAGAATATTCTTCTAAATATGGTAAAAATCTTCCTACCAAAACCAAAATTATTCTCTGTATTACCATAACATTAAATCTTTACTAAATCTATTATTCTATAGAGTAATCAGTTCTAGGACATAGAACAATAGAAAAAAATTATATTGTGGAAAAGGAACTTTCCTTAGATCCATATGAAGCTCCATATCATAATTGAAAGTGCTCAAATAGATAATAGATAAGCAGAACAGAATAGAGTCCAGAAATAGGCCCGCATATAGAAGATCACTTGATTTATCACAAAGGTGCCAATGAAATTCATGGGGGAAGGAGAGACTTTTTAATATATGGTACTGGTTCAAAGGATATTTACATTTTAAAATTGGATAGATATTATCAAATTATTCACCAGAAAGCTAACACTAATTTATACTCACCAACATGGCTGAAGAGCACTTCATGGCCTAATCATATAAATATTCAAGGATGTTTGCAAAGAATGGATATTCTGTTTATTGAGCACAAAGTACTCTTTCTGTATAATGCAATTCATTCATTATTCAAGTGACAGGTATTTCCTAGATGCCTCGTATATTCTAGGTACTGCTCTAGGGCCTGGGGACTTGGCTGAAGGCAAAGTACCTGCTTTCTTGGAGCTTACATTCTTGGCGGAGCGGGAGGGGGGTGGTGAGAGATAATAAACAGATACAAAAAATATAATTTTATAGGGTTCTAAGTTGTATGAGGGAAAAACCCAACAGGGCAAGGGGTTAGAGAGACTAGGGGTGAGGGCTCTAGTTCAGATAGGAGAGTCAGGGAAGACCTCTCTGCAGAGGTAAGAAGGAGGCGGCCAAGCAAAGTTAAAGGGGAAGGTGTGTGTCCAGGCAGAAGCTCAGCAAGTAGAAAGGCCCCAGGTCAGGAAAGTGCTTGGTGTGGGAGAGACTCCAAGAGAGACTAATGTGGCTGGAGAGTGTAGGAGAGATGCTCACAGAGGTAGGCAGGGGCTGGTTCGTGCTGACCTTGTTGGCCATAGCAAGACGTTTAGATTTTATTCCAGTGTAACAGGAAGCCGTTGAAGGGTCTTCAGCACTGATGTGGCATGATCTGATTAATATTTATAGAAGATAATTTTGATTGCTCTGAGCAAATGAATTGGAGGGGAAAGAAATGGGACGAAAAGACCTTTAGTTGTGGCCAGAGGGACAGTAGTTTCGACTAGGTGGTAGCTGGGGAAGTGTTGAAATGTGACCAAAATTGGGACATACCTGGATGTTATAACAGGACTTGCTGACGGTTTGGCTGTCAGGGGTTGGGTGGGGCCGGGGGAAGAGGGGAGTCAAGGATGACTCCTAGGTTTGGGGCCTAAACAACTGGGTCAGTGGCAGTGCCACCAACTGAGACAGAGATGATTGAGGGAGACAGTGGGGGGCACTGGAAGAAAAACCTTGGTGTGTATGAGTGGAACAACCCAATGCCCATCAATAGATGAAAGGATAAACAAAATGTAATATATCCATACAATGAAATATTATTCAGCTATGAAAAGAAATGACATACTGATACCTGTTACAACATGGCTGAACCTTGAAAACATTATACTAAGTGAAAAGGAACCAGACAGAAAAGCCCACATATTGTATGACTCCATGTATATGAAATATCCAGAATAAGCAAATCTACAGAGTCAGAAAATAGATTAGTGTTTGCCAGGGGCTCAGGGTGGGAGGAGGAACTGGAGAGTGACTGCTTAATGGAGGTTTCCATTTGGGGTGATGAAAAAGTTCTGAAGCTAGACAATAGAGGTGCCTGCACAACATTGTGAAGATACTAAATGCTGTGGAATTTTATACTTTAGAATGGCGACAGCGGTAAATGTTACTTGTATTTTACCACAGTAAAAAAATCTGAGACAACAACAACAAAAATTTTAGGATGTATGTAGGGAAACTCAAGAGTTTAGTTTGGGACATGTTAAATTTGAAATGCCTATTAGATATTCAAGTAGAGCTAGATAAAGGAATCTGGAGCTCAGGGGAAAGTTCAGGACTGGAGAAATAAATCTGGGAGTCATTAGCATAGGGATGATATTTAAAGACTGAGAATTAGGTGAGAACTGCCATCTAGGAAGGCAGTGGAGGGAGAGAAGAAAGGAAAGACTGAGCCTGGACTACCTTGATACTGGTCAGGAATAGGAGGAGGAGCCAGCAAAACAGGGTGGGCACACTGCTCCACAAAGCAGTAGGAAAGTAGGAGAACGTGGCATCTCTGGAGCTCGGGTAGAGAGCATTTTGGGGAGAGGGGCACCAAGTGTCAATTACCATTGAGAGATGGAGTACAATGAAGATGGTTGGATTTTGTGCGATGGAAGTCCCTGTGATCTTTACAAAGTTGTTTGTAGTTCCAAGTGGTTTTATGCATTACTCAAATATAGTAGCTTAAAATATTTTTTGGTCTATTAATTTTTCCAATAGATATATTAAGGTTTCCACCATCAGTACAGATTGATCAGTTTTTATTTCTCCTTGTTAAATTTTAAAATTCTGTATTAAGAGAACGTGTTCTTGACTCTCATGTCTTGTTAGTGAATTGTGATTTTTATCACTTGGAAATAGCCTTCTTTCCTTTTAATTGTAATGGCATATGTAGCTGGACTTTTTTTTACTCCAAATTAAAACTTGGTTTTTTAATATGGGAACTTAACTCATTCACATTTTATATTGTTAATGTGTTTAAATACACTCATGTTATCTTGGCTTATGTTTTCTATTCAGGTGTTTTTTTGTTTTTGTTTTTGTTTGTTTTCTTTTCTGTTTCTTCTTGCTGTCTTTTGTTTGAGCAAGTTTTCTTTATTCCATTTTCTTCAGGGGTTGACAAAGTTATGAACTCAGTTTCGGTTATTTAGTTAACTTAAAATTTGAACTCTCATGGTTATACATGTTTTTTATCAGCATCAAGAATTAATCTACCTTCATGTCTTCCCATTAAACAAGAAATTTTTACTCTGACTTCCTCCTTTTGCCTCTATAGGTATAAGCAATTTACCAAATTAGTTTTATTCTAGTTAAGTTTTACTTTTTGTTTTGACTCAGTTTTTTCCTTTTACCCCATATTATCTTTTTCTTTGGGTTACCTTTTGTCATTGTTGTTTTGTTCAAGTGCATTTTTGAGAGCCATAATTATTTTAGAGATAGTGTGATTGTGGCAAAACTCCTGAATCCTTGTATGTTAAAAATGTCTCCAATTTGCTCTCACAGTTGATTGTACATTTCCCTTGGTATAGATTTCTAGGTACAAAATCATTTTTCTTTCAGAATTTGGAATGTATTACGCAGGTGTCTTTAGCACCCAATATTGCTGATGAGAAGTCTGATGCTAATCTGCTTCTTCTCTGATCATAAGTAACAGAAACTGGCTCTGGCTAATTTGTGCAGAAAAATAATATGTTGGCTGGCTATTGGGTAGCTCACAGAATTACCTAGAAGGCTGAAAATCAGGCTTGGAAAGCCAGCAGGAACCAAGGGGGCAACAACCAAGGATACTCTGTAGGAACAGTCTGGTTAGGTCATTGCCGCCAGTCTTTGTGGGTATCACTCCAGATACAGGTCCTGGGTGAAACAGCTAACACTCAAATTGCCAAACATGAAAGCGGGGTTATTTGCCAGGCACCCAATAACCACATGTGGTAGGCAGAAAAATGGTCCCAAAGATGTCCATGGCCTAACGCTTGGAACCTGTGAACATGTTCCCTTAAATGGCAAAGGGACTTCACAGATGTGATTAAGTTAGTTTGAGAAAGGGTGACGAGCCTGGATTATCCAGGTGGACCCAATTACATGATTACTTAAAAGTAGAGAAGCTCTCCCATCTGTGATCAGAGGGAGCCGTGACTAATACAGAAGGGTCAGAGAGATGCAATGTTGCTGTCTCTGAGGATGGAGGAAGGGGGCCATGAGCTAAGATATGTGATGGCTGTTGGTAGCTGGAAAATGCAAAACACAAATTCTCCCCTAGTCTCCAGAAAGGAGTGCTGACACCTTGAGCTTAGTCCTGGACTTCTGATCTACAGAACGGTAAAGTAATAAATTTGTGCTGTTTTAAGCCACCGTTTGTGGAAAATCGTTATGGCAGCAATAGAAAACCAATACACCACACATTTGTAGTATTTCTTTGTCGTGATACTAAAGCCAGGAAGGCCTCACTCTGGCAGCAACCTGTGAGCATTTTGTTCCTTGTAGAGCTACCTTGTCATCTAACACTTCCTTTTGGGTGCTCACTTCCTATCCCCCTCTGTCCCTGTGAAAACACTCCTGATGGTTTCTTTCTGCTAGTTTAGGGGCAGGGGAAGGCCATTGGGCCCCATGTTCTGAATACAGTTCTCTTTTTTCTAAATATATCAATTTATTTATTTATTTTTGGCTGTGTTGGGTCTTCGTTACTGCACACGGGCTTTTCTCTAGTTGTGGCGAGCAGGGGCTACTCTTTGTTGTGGTGTGCTGGCTTCTCATTGCGGTGGCTTCTCTTGTTGTGGAGCACGGGCTCTAGGTGCTCGGGCTTCAGTAGTTGTGGCTCACGGGCTCTAGAGTGCAGGCTCAGTAGTTGGTGGCGCACGGGCTAAGTTGCTCCGCAGCATGTGGGATCTTCCCGGACCAGGGATCGAACCCGTGTCCCCTGCATTGGCAGGCGGATTCTTAACCACTGCGCCACCAGGGAAGCCCCTGAATACAGTTCTTTAATAAATTATCCTGATGGTTGATTCAGAGCCTTCTGTATTATTGTAAATGTCCCTCTGAGTATGGAAACTCTGGATTTGCTCTTTCCATTATTTTAATCATTTATTTGGTTTGTTTTCTGCAGCCAGTTTGGGGATGTGATTTTTCCTCACTCTTGTAAATGTTGATTAACTTTTATCTTTTAAGTATTTCAAATTTTTCTGGTAATAGTGCCTTTTCCTGTTTATCAGTGCCATGTGAATTTCTTTGGGGCTTCCCTGGTGGCGCAGTGGTTAAGAATCCGCCTGCTAATGCAGGGGACACGGGTTCGAGCCCTAGTCAGGGAAGATCCCACATGCCGTGGAGCGACTAAGCCTGTGCGGCACAACTACGGAAACCCGCACGCCTAGAGCCCGCGCTCCGCAACAAGAGAAGCCACGGCAATGAGAAGCACGCGCACCACAACAAAGAGTAGACCTGCTCGCTGCAGCTAGAGAAACCCGCGTGCAGCAACCAGGACCCAAAGCAGCCAAAATAAATAAATAAATAAATACATTTAAAAAGAAAACAGTAAATAAATTAATCCTTTGAAAACAAACAAAAAAAACAAACAAAAAAACAACACTTTGCACCTGTCATTGTAAGAAAATTTGGGTAGAAGGTGACATGATCTTATGAGCTCAATTCACCATCTTGATCCAATTGTTGCCTATTACTTAGGCTGATTATTCTGAACCCGGGGCTCAGACAGAATCTGAAGGACTAGAAAGTTCCCTGAAGAGTGGGCCGTGTGGTCTCGTCTCAGCAACATGGAGGCCCAGGAGGAAGCCAGTGGAACACAGGGGTTGGGAGGGCCCAGGTTGGGGGTCGGGGAAGGCCCTTAACAGGAAAAGACAAAACAGACCTGAGTGCAAACCCTGATTTTGCCCCTTTCCAACTATGTAACCTTAAGCAAATTTAGCCTCTGTGAACTTCAGTTTCTTCACTTTAAAATGGTGATAACACCAGCTATCAGGCAAGGTTGCTCTAAGAATTAAAAGAGACAATATTGGTAAAGTGCTTATCATAGGCTTGGCATTTAATAATATTGGGTATTTACTGAGTGCTTTTACATGGATTAATCTTGTTTAATCCTGATTTTTAAACCTATTACACAGATCAGGAAACTGAGGTGTAGAGAATTTAAGTAAGCTGCTTAAGGCTGTAATCACAAAGTGGCAGAGGAGGGATTTGAACCTGGGCAGTCTGGCTGACATCTCTGCACACACACATCATGCTACAGGTTACCCCCATGGGTGAGGGCTATTGGCTGAGTGCTCTCCTCTGGTGGTTAAAATTTCCTGTGTGGTTTTGGTGGAGGGAGCCAGATTAATTTTAGGAATTAGGAAGGGATTGAGTCAGCAAGAGAGGTTTAAATGGCCCCAGTAATAGGCAAGCTGGAGCTGGTAGGTCATTGTAGGTTACTGTTTAGTATCCAAGTTTGTTGGCTTATTTGCTTTTATTATGTACTTATTTTGTGGAGGTAACACATATACATAACAGTAACGTGCACATATCTTAAAGGCACAGCTCAATGTATTTTCACACGTGTTTACACCTGTGTAATCACCATCCAGATCAAGCTATAGAATATTTCTAGCCCCGTAGAAGGCTCCCTTGTGCTCCCTCCCAGTCAATACCTGGCCAAAGGTAACTATAGTACTAACCTCTGTCATTATGGGTCAGTTTAGTCTGTTTTGAACTTCATATAATCGAACATATGGTTTGTGTTCTCTCATATCTGGCTTCTTTCACTCATCCTGTTTATTTTGATAAAGAACCAGATGCTATGAATCTGTGAGCAGATGACCGCATTCCATGAGCAGGTAGCTAAGCTCCGAGCGTGACCCCAAGGGCTCTGTACACAAGTACAGCCTTTTGTGCATCTCAGTAGCCAGCTGTGGGAGATGGGAAAGAGAAGGAAAACTTGCCCAGGCAGGGCTGCCATTGGCTCCACACCTGAAGGCTCTCAGGACGCCCTGGGCTCAAGGGTAAACGTTCTAGGTACGCTATGGGTATGAAGTGAATGTTAGTTCCTTTCCTCTTTCTGGGATTCCCCATGAGTCAGGTTTTGAGATGGGACAGCTGCCTAAATTTGCTTGAGGGGGGCACGTTCTTTGCCCTTTTGCAGCTATAGTGGTGCATTGGAAAACTCTGAATTGCTCTACACACTTGGATGCAAGTAATGTCCACACCTCTCTCCAGCCTCTGGGAACCCATCTTCTCAGGGTAGGGGCATAGCTGTCTTCCCTGTGAAACATTGCCTTCCATCTCCTCCCTTTTTAGGGTAATTCCAGCTTCTTTTCTTGAAAAGATAAGAATTCTCAAAGTCTGTAAATTAAAAAAAAAAAAAAGACTTCCCTGGTGGTGCAGTGATTAAGACTCCGTGCTCCCAATGCAGGGGGCCCGGGTTCCATCCCTGGTCGGGGAACTAGATCCCACATGCATGCTGCAACTAAAAGTTCGAATGCCACAACTAAGGAGCCCTCGAGCCACAACTAAGACCTGGTGCAACCAAATAAATAAAAAAAAATAAAGTAAATCTGGCTTTTTCCAGTTCTTAACCACAAAGAAGCTCTTAAAGCTCTTACAAGTGAGCATAAGAGGGTCCTGTGCCTCAGAACAAAAAGCCAGGTTTCCTTCCAGAGAGGAAAGGAAGGGGGAAATCACCTTTCCCTCTACCAAGTAAGTCTCCAATAGAAGTAAGAACAGGGCACAAATGACTACATCAGTAATCTCTCCTGTCCCACAGCACTGGGTTCCAAATCTGCTCTCTGAGACTAACCATGGGGAAAACCTGGCAAAATCGCACTCTAATCATCTCAGCCCCAGTTCTTTCAGCTACAAAATGGTGGCGATACCAACCTTGCAAAGATGTTGTCATTGGTAAATTAGCTATTTGTAAAGCTCCATACTTAGGGTCCTAACGAGTGTATTTTCTTTTTTCTACAGGAGGAATCACCTGCTTGTATGGAAGTAGGAACAGCTGAACTGGGTGGCCTGGATTACAGGGCTCTGAGAACAGAGAAGCGATGCACTTTGCCAGGTAGTTGGGAAGCCGGCTGGAGCTCAGAGAGGCTTTTCTCCCTTTTCTTTATGGTTCCGAGCAGGTAAGTGGTATGACTTAGGAGGTACTGGGAGGTGGCCCTGTACTCTCACATAGTGCCCAAACTTGACTGATCACTAGAGTTTCGTGGAGAGTTTAAAAACATTCCTACCCAGCCACTTACTTTCTCCCACTCTGGCTGAGAATCTGATTCAGGAAAAAAAAAAACCCCAGGTGACTCTGCTGACTAGTAAGGTTTAGAGACCTTTTCTAAAATATATTCCTGCCTGAAAGTCCAATAGTTTATTTATTTATTTTTTCAGCTTTGAGGAAAGTCTTTAATGTCATTGCCCCACACAGTGAATTTGGGTAAAAGAGGAAACAGATGGAACTTTAACAGGCAAGTCTGGAGCCTGAAGCTTCATGGGAACCCCTGGTGCCAAATAGAAGTGTAACAGGTCACCGGCACCCTTTCGTGGCATTAAGGGCAGAAACGCAGTGCATGGGTCTTGAGTTTTAGGAAAGTCCAATAGTTTAAAACATTTCCATGTTATCTCAGTGGGGGGGCATAAAAAATAGGACTGGGGGAGTTATGAGTCACCTTGACTACCCCGAAGGAAAAAACTTTTGTGGAACTGTCTAGATTATATGAACCTTATCACATACATTGTAAAGCCTACGTCTTGATTTCTGTGACAAAATTTTCATCAGGGTAGAAGAACAAAGCTTACCAGTACCTTGTTCAAGTAATTGGTACGACCCTCATTTCCAAACACTAAACTATACCTTTAATTGGGAATTTTTATTACATGAAAGTAAATTAGAATGATTGGGCATGTTTTTCTCTTCTCTGTAGCCCCTCCTTAGCTTGTTATTGAAGGCATATTAATAACTACCTCTCTAGGATGCAACCGCTGAGCATTCTGATGAGAGAGAACGTAAGGATGGTAGGTCCTTAGGACTGTGAGCTGGGAGCTGAGAATGTCCATTAGAGGTAGTTAGAATCCTAACTGCTACATTAGGTCAGCACACGGAGAGAATGGGAATTCGAATTCTGATGGAAGATGGCTTTGGGGGATCAAACAAATCTAAAATTCTAGTAGTGTTTTATTACATATTGCTGTGATTGAAACCTTAATTTCGGAATTTGTAATTGAATTTGGGAGCATTGAAAGTTTAGAGAGAGGGCAGAAATGAGAAAGGCTCAGGGAAGCCAGAGGACGTGGGCACAATACAAGCTCAGGTGGGAGATGAAGAGGGATGGAGTCAGAAAGTAAGAAGGTTGTAGAGGGAGAACAACACCAAAAATAACGATTATTTCCTTCAACCCTTTATGGTCCTTGCTGGGCAATTCCCATTCCAGTTTTTCCCTATCTCTTGTTATTCTTTCATCCTGGTAAAAGGGAGAACCAAACTAGTTTCTTGAGGTAGTCTCAAGATGATTTAAGTAGAAGTCTAGGAGATGCTTAGATATAGCCAGGAAAATACCTACATGTATCAGATCACAGCTTTGCCCTATATTGTTTAGATGCCTTATTGGGGGCGGTGCTCATGGAACTTTTGCAAACAATCTGGAGTTTGGAGGGTGTCTTCATCTCTCATATTTCTGAGAATTTGAATCCTGTCTGTGCTGTTCAGTGTGTGTGTGTGTGTTGCATTTGTTTTTTTGGATTTGAATTCCTATTGGAACAAAACTGGCTTATTGCTGTGAAGAGGTTTGATTTTTGGTTTTGCTGTACTTATAGAAAGCAAATGAAGTCTAAAAATTAAGTTTCTTGGTTCTAAGTGCGCCAGATTTATACCTTCTCAAAATAAACAGAGGCTTTACTGATAGTGAATAAATGACTATAAATCTTCATAGCGTGTCATTCCTCCCACTTTAACTTCCACCTATGCTCCCACTGGGTTATTTATTTTTTTTGGCTGCGTCGGGTCTTAGTTGTGGCACACAGGCTCCAGGGCACGTGGACTCTAGTTGAGGCTCTTGAGCTCAGTATTTGTGGCGAACAGCCTTAGTTGCCCCATGGCATGTGGGATCTTAGTTCCCTGATAAGGGATGGAACCCGCGTCCCCTGCATTGCAAGGTGGATTCTTTACCACTGGACCACCAGGGAAGTCCCCCCACTGGCTTATTTTGAGGCATCTGAAGTAAATCTCAGATGTCATTTCATTTCTGCTGTAAGCATTTCAGCATGTGTCTCTAAAAGATATGGACTCTTTTTAAAAACATAACTGCATGTTCGGATTAAGTGACGAGCAAAATAAAGAGGGGTGCTTGCAAAACAAAATATAACCACAATACCTTTATAACTCCCCAAAATATTGATAAAATTTCCTTAATATCATCAAATATCTAATCAGGTTTAAATTTCCTGCATCATTTTTGGATTTTGCTGATTATTTCACTGAGATGTTGCTTAACAAATTCCTCTGTTCCCTGTACATCCTGTAAGCTGAGTGTTAGATCTGGAGGTTTAATCTGACTTGGCTTGGTTTTTTTGGCAAGAACACTTCATATGTGGCATTATATAATTCCTTAGGAAACATATGATGCTAACAGGCATTAATTATCATTGTCTAGAAGATTGTACATTTTTGACCTCCCTCAACTCAACCATCAATCTATACACACCCTTAGACATACCTTACATATACCCTCTCCTTTTTACTGTTTTTTTTTTTTCTCTCATCCCTAAAAACACCATCTTCTATTAACCATCACTGCAGATCCCTGCAGGTCAGGGTGTTCTGCCTGATACTCCACACTCGCTGTTAATTATGATAATTACGTATACTTTGCATCTGATGCTTACGTGTTGCCACTGGCCTCTGTTATACTGAAATCTTACTCTTCCCATTGGTACTAGGAAGATTAATTTTGTAAAAGCACCTATGGTTGTTTTTTGTTTGTTTTGTTTTTATTTTATTGAAGTATAGTTTTTTTTATCTATACATCTTTATTGGAGTATAATTGCTTCACAATGCTGTGTTATTTCTGTTGTACAACAAAGTAAATCAGCCATGTGCATAGTTGATTTACAATGTTGTATTTTTTTCTCATTAGTTACCTATTTTATACATCGTATCAATAGTGTACTGTTTTAACTGATTAGAAAATGGTTACTTGATTGTAAACTCATCTCACAGACATAATCTCCTTGGAAAATAATCAGAAGGTTCCATTAGCTTTCAATATATGTAAATAAACATTTTCTCAGGTCCCACCTATGGTGATATTGTTGGTTGTCTATTGAACTGCCGTCCCTCTCACCCTTTTTATGCGCTGACAGAGAGCCCACTTCCCATTAAAGAGGCTGACCACTTTCCAAAGTGCCTGGTTTCTGGGAAACTCTTTCTTTCCCTCTTTACGAGGATACTGTCATCTTTGGTTCTTTACATGAGGTGTGAGGTTGTTACTTGGTGCTGCAATGACCGTCCTCTGACCATAGGGAGCAGGCTAAAGGATTAACACCAATGTGCCCAGGATGATGGGATGGAAATGTGGGAAGAATCCAGATGCTCAGTAAGTCATTGAGCCACTGAAATAGCCAACCTTGCATATGCCATACCTCCAGACTTCTTATGTGAGATTATAAAAAGGGGTATTTAACCCACTTTTAGTTGATCATTTGCAGCTATAAACAACACACCAGGTATATTCAAATACACTTCTTTTGAGTTTCTGCTTACTATTTAAAGCCCTGATGTAGGGAAAAAAACCCTATAGACTTTGGCCTTGAGTTTCCTATAAAATCAGTCTCTCTTAACCACTCTAATAGAGCTAAAATGGTGGTACACATAGCATAAATCATTGAATCATCAAAATAAACTTGTTTTGATGTCATTTTTAAAATAAAACCAGTTTTTTGATAAGATACAAGTAGAAAAAGCATACAGTAACTTAAAAGTGGAGATAGAGGCCTAAACGTTCTATGTTGGTGATAGGAATGAGAGTTGAAATATTTTCCAAGGCTCATTCTCAAAGCACATAACTAAGAGTTGACTTTGAGTGCTGGCAACAAAGGGAGACTTTTCTCCTATTACATTATGCTGGACATAATACTCGTATTAAGTAGGAGAACTGAAATTTCTGAATCTCCTCCTTTGCAACAAAACAATTCCCAAGTTTCAAATTGAATGCACAAGATTAGCAGGCAGAGTGATGAGGATTTAATTTTTCAAAAATATGTGATGTTTGAAATCTGTCTAAGGAGCAGCTATAGAACCAAAAAAGTAAAGGATAGCTGATGATCTGTCTGTGCTTGCTCCTGCTTCTGGTTTTTTAAAATTGAGATATAATTGACCTATAACATTATGCTCCTGCTTGTATTTTGCATTCCCAGACTGTTATGTGGAAGCAGAGCTTCATTGTTTTTTGGTCAGTAGATTGCACCTTTGTCCTTGCAGACAAGGTGATGACAGCAAGTGGTTCCATGAAACCCTCGGTAACAGACCTTCTTTGTGCTGTGTGAGGAAGCCCTGGCTCATAAGTGGATGACATCAACAGGCTTCCACCCACTCCTCTGGATCCCTCAGTGTACAGACTCATCGGTAATGACTTTCACTCTGAACAGCTGCCGGCCTCACTGGCTTCATTCACTGTGAAGATGGTGATCACACATCCCAGATTTCAAAAATCTGTCCTGTTTTCAGACCATGTGTCAGGCCATCTGCCCTTGTGTCTGATTAGGAAAATATGATCACCTTAATTATGGCACAACCCCTTCCAACTTCTCTGCCTGCTTGGAGGTTTTCCCAACATGTCTCGTTGTTTGGGATACCTCTCAGGTGGTGTCCCTTCTCCTTCGCTAAATAAGCAAAATTACCCATGTGTTCAATGGAAATACCCTCCTTTAGGGATCCTGCCTAGAAGGGATTTAAACATAGCCAGTGCTTAGACACAGTAAGGCAGAGCCTACCTCCCTATGAAAAGCTACCTGATCAGAATTCTGAGTGAGTTAAATGTCCGTTAGCACAATAAAATTCAAAGCCTTTGAAAATGCATAAGGTGATACATTTAAGCAGGTGAGCATAGCTTATCTTGGAAAAGTCACTGAAAGGAAGAAGGCAGGGTTGGAATTCAGCTTTGGAGATGAGATAGGAGCGAAGGGTAACTTCAGAGCCCACTGCGGGCAGCCTTGCTGTCTATAGGTTGTGGGTCAGGCAGCAGGCTCACTGTTTACTCTGACACTGCGGCTTGGAGAACATACCAGAATCTCTGCTATCTTTGGTGTCCTTAATTCAGTGAGCCAGGTACACGAAAGGTGCTCAGGAGATACTTGTTGAACTGCATTGACAGGTAACTTTTTCTTTCATCTACTGTGTTTGATACACGAGATAAATGCACTTGCAACCATCTTTCTGGTTCAGAGTATCAAAGCTGGTCTGAAATGCCATAAAGAATGTTTGTACTTAAGGATAGTTATGGAGGTAGGACTTTGATTTTCTGAAAAAAATTTTTTTTTTTACCTATGTAGCCAGAATATTAGAAATAAAATTTAGGAGGGGACAGACAATCCTTGGGTGTAAGGAGACTGGTAATGGCTTGGGACAGCTGAATAAATATATTTATCTGGTTCTGTGGGCCTTACCCCTTTTCACAACTACCAGGTGTTTTATAGACACGTTTTTCTGTGAAGTAGTCAAGCTGTAAACACCTTGAATCCTGACTGATAGTCATGTCTTTAAAAAAAAAAAAAAAAAAAAAGAAAGGAAAGGGAAAAGAGAAGCACTATGTCATTCTCCTAATGGAAATATCTTTTGTCTCTGGAAGCACAGGACCAAGGGTGTGGACCATCACAGGGCCTTCACTCTACTTTCAACCCATCCTGATTATGGGCTTCCTGTAGGTCTGTCCCTCATATGTAACCGTGGTGCTCTGAGAGGAAACTCTGTACCCACTGCACCCCAAGCCCAATCTCACGTTTCTGTACAAAGAATGGTGGGTGCTCAGTAAATGTTTGTTGGGTAAAAAACATCAAGTGTTTAGCAGTATTGGTGAACAGTGTAGCTTCTCCTTCATGTTCACAAGTTAAATCACAGAGTTAAATCTTTCACATCCAGGTGTCTTAGTATACAGATATACACAGTAAGCATTTATGTCTGAGTGAGCAGAGCAAGGGCCACATTCATGAATACCATGGGAGCCTGTGGTGTTAACCTTCCCCCCATATCACCAGCGCTGCCTGCTGAGCAACAAAGATGTTCTCCCTCTTCCTTTTTTTTTAAAAATAAATTTTATTTATTTATTTTTGGCTGCGTTGGGTCTTTGTTGCTGCGCGCAGATTTTCTCTAGTTGTGGCGAGCGGGGGCTACTCTCACTGCGGTGGCTTCTCTTGTTGTGGAGCGTGGGCTCTAGGCACGAGGGCTTCAGTAGTTGTGGCACATGGGCTCAGTAGTTGTGGCTCTTGGGCTCTAGAGTGCGGGCTCAGTAGTTGTGGCTCATGGGCTTAGTTGCTCCGCGGCATGTGGGATGTTCCCGGACTAGGGCTCGAACTTGTGTCCGCTGCATTGGCAGGCGGATTCTTAACCACTGTGCCACCAGGGAAGCCCTCTTCCACTTCCTTTCAAGGTCTCACAGGTTCGTTGTAATACGTGGGAAAGGACCAGAGAGATTTTTAAGCCAAACTCTTCATTTTATAAGTGAAAAAAATTAGGTCTGGAGAGATGGAGCGACTTACCCAAGATCATATATAGCTCGTCTTTGGCAAAACCAAGAAAGAATCTGAGTCTCCTTGAAAGTCATTTTTCTTCCTGAAATATTTTAAAGTTTTATGTAAAAGATCTTCATTTCATGGCTATATATATGCCATCAAATAGTTGTTATAATCAATTACTCCTCAAGGAAACCCTAAAAACTTTTAGCTAATTATTTCCCATTTGACACATTTCAGGATGTCAAATAAGAAGTTCTTACTGAGACATCAAGATAAAATATGTGACAAGCCAAAGAGGAGAGCCATAAAAAGATAGAAATCTTTAAAGCGGTTATCCAAAAAACTGGTAATATGACTCCAATCCTTTAGGAACACTCAAGGTAAAAAGATGTTGGGCCTCTGAGGAGGGCTCAATAAGTAGCACCTGTCTTCCCCACCCAGGTTCTGAACAAATTGTGAAACAACACGAAAGGTAGCAGATGAAGGTCAAAATATCACCTTCCTTACTGAAAGAGGCTGAGTGGAGAGCAGGACTTAGTGTGGCAGCCAAGTGGGGTGTTAACTAAACCCCAGATTTAGGACAACCTTGTGGGCAGAACCAGTACAAGCCTGAGGGCAAGACCACTGCCAAGAGGAAGAAGAGGGGCCAGGCTAAACTTTTCCAGTGAGTGAATAGTGTCGGTAAGTGGTGCCGGGAAAATTCCAGGATGTTACAGCTAGTTCAGGATTCTCTACAAGAGCAGAGAACAGCCATTCCCCGTAACAAAAAGGGGGTTGAAGATGGACAGGGAAGATATGTGATGAGGTTTCTCTGGAGGAAGATAATCTGAAAGCCCCTCCCACTCCAAAATTGCTTTCTCATGGAAAAGGCTTCACTCAGGAAGCTTTACACCTGCAGCTTGGAGGGTGCTGGCGACTGGAGTTTTGCTCCCACTTGGAAACTAAAAGGAAAGAGAATTCTAACAGTAGCTGCGAAGGAGAGGTGGCTGGACTGGGTAGGCCGGCGGCGTTTGGAGAGAGAAAGAGAAGTGGGGCAGGGGCCGGGTGGGAGGAGAGAGGAGAGGAGGAGGGGAGAGAGGGAGAGGTGGAGACTTCGTTCCTGTCCAACAGGGCCACCTAGAGGGGCTCTCAGGCTTTCGAGGGGAGAAGCTGGAGTTTTGACGCAGAGCTGAGGAAGTTTTAGCTAATCTGGGGAGCCTCGGGTGAGAGGTCCCCAGCAATGGGGGATGGTGGGTGTCTGAAGAACCGTGAGGGCACTGCACACCAGGAAGAGGCAGCTTTCAGTATGCTCAGCTCAGAAAGAGAAGCCAGTCAATTAAGAACTCCCCCCACTCCGCCCTTACTTCTCCCTCTTCCCACTTTGACCCTGGAATAACCACGTTTAGTGAAATGGGGCAGATAGTTGGAAACAGTAGGTAGAGGAAAGGAAAAGGTGGATCTTGCCCCATTCCCTGGTTTCTTCGCTGCACAAGGCCCCAGAGAATAAAGGGAAAAGTTTCACCTTTAAATCTGATTCCAGGAGTTGATTATTACACAAGATTGGCTATTCTCACTTATTAATTGAGAGACTTAATGTGGCTGTAGGAATTTTCATTACCTGGGAGTGATTTAAAACCAGTCATAGGATTATGGAGGTTTTCATCCAGGGGCAGGGAAAGAACATTCCCTCACTGGATAATTTTAAAAGAGACAGTGGAAATAAAAGTGAGTTGCTTTCTCATTTGAGTAAATTAGTTTCTTCAAATTGAACAGCCTGTCGACTTTATTTTGTTGGTTTTTATTTCTCTAGCCCGCCAACATACGATTGCCTGTGGTATCTCTACATTTATTAAGCATGCTGCCTAAACCAGCATTTGGGACATTAAGAACACTGGGAACTCCAACTAAGCAAGGGCCCCATCCCACTGATGGCACTTGCTACATTTTCCCCACGTGGTGGAGTGCACGCACAGCAACTTGGGGCTACTTCTCTAGCAAGTTATGAACTCAAGCAGGAAAATGATAAATGCATTCTAGTCAGTACAGTGGTCTTTCCATGATCTCTTTCTTTTCAAAGCACTCTCCCAGCAGATAGCACGCTAGTTAAACCTGTTGGTGTGTAAACCGAAGGAAATATGTTAAAGGACTCCATCCAGTCCTGCCCAAAGCCAGGCAGAGGAGGCCAGCTTGAGTTCTCACTACCGTCTCCCAACACCCTTTGTTGTTTGCTTAGAATAGTTTCCCCCGTAAGACATTAGTGATTCCTAGGGCTTCTTTAAGAAGTTTCTTTATTATATGTGAAGTGATTGAAAACTGCCCATCATGAATCTGGCAAACCCCTCTTATGAGCTTCAAGACTGTTCTGATTACAATAATTACAGTTTTATGAATATCCTACCTAGAGAGTAACAATTTTACTATGTCAGACTACACCACACAAAGATGCATCAGTTTGATCTGCAGTGAAAAATAGAGCCTAATAGCTCAGTTGTATATTTATGATGGTCAAACATCAAGATGCAACGTAAGTACTTCAGCTGAAAGAATTCTGATCATTATTTATAACCTTGAGATGATAAGGGTGAAGGCTTGTCAGCTTTCATGAATTATTTTTTTCATGATTTTTGCTATTTTGATTTGATTTTTAAAACTCCATAATTTAACACGTATTAACATTTGGATTCCACCCCACCCCTCATGATATGTAGACGAGGCACACCAACAAAAGATTAATAGATATGATTGATAGTCAAAGGGAGAGGATTAGGTAATTGTAAGACATAATTATGTTTCAGGTACAATAGTGCCAGTCCAACGAGTTTTCTTCTTGCCTAAGTTTCTTCAGCCATGATGCAAATAATGGACACAGTGTTTAGGTTTGATGAATACATATTAGTTTAATGCAAAGAAAAAACTGTTCCATTATTACACATAGTGGTCAGTGCCAGTCGAAGTGTGCTCTGAGAACCCGTAGCGTCAGGCATCACCTAGAAGCCTGCTAAAGATGTAAATCCTCAGGTCCCCACCCCAGACTTGCTGAGTCAGAATCTTTGGCCGTGGAGCGCAGGACTCTGTCTTAACAAGCCCTCCAGGTGATCCTCTGAGGTTTGAGAACCACTGCTGTAGCATCTTGCAGCTCTTCCCATTGGCTGCAGTGAAACGTTGTCAGGTGTGGACGCGGCAGTCCCAGCAGCGCTGTAGGTGTTCCCTGTTAACTGCAGCAGTGTGCGTTCCAGGGCAGCTTAAGTGAACAGGCTCTTTTGGTCAAATTCCTGAGTGCAGAGGTTCCTCTTACGTGGATTTTTTTCTTCTCTTTAAATCCCCAGATGTCACAAGCCATAGTTTCTTCCCATTACCACTCGTAATTGTTAGTTTATCCTCCCTGGTAGAGGGATGTTGTGATATCCTTTCTAATGTCAAAAGATTTCCACCACCCTGAACCTCTGCTGATCCTTTCCCTTTGTTACAACCATTTCCCTAAAGTCATCTTGAGTTGTTTAAAAAATTTTAACATCCAACATGATGCTCTTTATACTTCTTATGGCAGTACCATAAGAAATGCACTCTATCTTTTCATAGCACTGTGAGTGAAAATTATTTACCATAACTCACCAGAAAATGGTATAGGGAATTGTCACATGTTGCAAGCACACTTAATTCAAGAAAACATGGTAGAACATACTTAGTACAAGTGCTTATGCTCACTAACCAGGACTGTGCGGTGCTGTCAGTGACACAGTTTTTCTTCGAGAGGTTAAGGTAGCTCTCGGTGTGAGGGAAATGTATCACAGAATTTGGTAATAGATGAAAAAGGGGGAGGGAGGGGAAGAAGGGAGTGAGGGAGGGAAAGAGGGAGATTGAGAGAGAACATTTTAATGAAAATATTTTAGAGACCAGTAGCATTTTAATGAATCAGCATGCGTGGGGCAATGTTAAATGGAGTAGAACAGTATGACAAAAAGTGAATGCCATCTTATCATTTAATCTTCATATTACTTTATACATTCTATATATAAAAATATATTCTCATATATATGAATATATTCTTTTAAAGACCAAATGCAAGGTAAACAGTGATTCTAAATCCTGAATGTACATCAGAATGACCTTGAAGCTTGTTAAAAAATACAAAATTCCCACGTCATGGTTGCTTTGGCAACACATATACTGAAATTCAAGCGATACAGAGAAAATTAGCATGGTCCCTGTGCGAGGATAACATGGAAACTCATGAAGCATTCCATATTATTTTTTGAATTTTATTTTATTTAGTTTTTTTTTATACAGTAGGTTCTTATTAGTTATCTATATTATACATATTAGTGTATATATGTCAATCCCAATCTCCTAATTCATCCCACCCCCCCCTCACTTTCCCACTTTGGTGTCCATACATTTGTTCTCTACATCTGTGTCTCTGTATCTGCCTTGCAAACCAGTTCATCTGCACCATTTTTCTAGATTCCACATATATGCGTTAATATATGATATTTGTTTTTCTCTTTTGACTTACTTCACTCTGTATGACAGTCTCTAGTTCCATTCACGTCTCTACAAATGACCCAATTTCGTTCTTTTTTATGGCTGACTAATATTCCACTGTATATATGTACCACATCTTCTTTATCCATTCATCTGTCAATGGGCATTTAGGTTGCTTCCATGACCTGGTAATTGTAAATAGTGCTGCGATGAACATTGGGATGCATGTGTCTTTTTGAATTATGGTTTTCTCTGGGTATATGCCCAGTAGTGGGATTGCTGGGTCATATGGTAGTTCTGTTTTTAGTTTTTTAAGGAACCTCCATACTGTTCTCCATAGTGGCTGTATCAATTTACATTCCCACCAACAGTGCAAGAGGGTTCCCTTTTCTCCACACCCTCTGCAGCATTTATTTGTAGATTTTCTGATGATGCCCATTCTAACTGGTGTGAGATGATACCTCATTGTAGTTTTGATTTGCATATCTCTAATAATTAGTGATGTTGAGCAGCTTTTCATGTGCCTCTTGGCCATCTGTACGTCTTCTGTGGAGAGATGTCTATTTAGGTCTTCTGCCCATTTTTTGATTTAGTTGTTTGTTTTTTTAGTATTGAGCTGCATGAGCTGTGTATATATTTTGGAGATTAATCCTTTGTCCGTTGATTTGTTTGCAAATATTTTCTCCCATTCTGAAGCTTGTCTTCATCTTGTTTATAGTTTCCTTTGCTGTGCAAAAGGTTTTAAGTTTCATTAGGTCCCATTTGTTTATTTTGTTTTTATTTCCATTACTCTAGGAGGTGGGTCAAAAAAAGATCTTGCTGTGGTTTATGTTGCAAAGTGTTCTTCCTATGTTTTCCTCTAAGAGTTTTATAGTGTCCAGTCTTACATTTAGATCTTGAATCCATTTTGAGTTTATTTTTGTGTATGCTGTTAGGCAGTGTTCTAATTTCATTCTTTTACATGGAGCTGTCCAGTTTTCCCAGCACCACTTATTGAAGAGACTGTCTTTTCTCCATTATATATCCTTGCCTCCTTTGTCATAGATTAGTTGACCATAGGTGCGTGGGTTTGTCTCTGGGCTTTCTATCCTGTTCCATTGATATATATTTCTGTTTTTGTGGCAGTACAATATTGTCTTGATTACTGTAGCTTTGTAGTATAGTCTGAAGTCAGGGAGTCTGATTCCTCCAGCTCCGTTTTTTTCCCTCAAGATTGCTTTGGCTATTCGGGGTCTTTTGTGGCTCCATACAAATTTAAGATTTTTTGTTCTAGTTCTGTAAAAAAAAAAATGCCACTGGTAATTTGATAGGGATTGCATTGAATCTGTAGATTGCTTTGGGTAGTATAGTTATTTTCACAGTATTGATTCTTCCAATCCAAGAACATGGTATATCTCTCTATCTGTTTGTGTCATCTTCGATTTCTTTCATCAGTGTCTTATAGTTTTCTGAATACAGGTCTTTACCTCCTTAGGTAGGTTTATTCCTAGGTATTTTATTCTTTTTGTTGCAGTGGTAAATGGGATTGTTTCCTTAATTTCTCTTTCTGATCTTTCGTTGTTAGTGTACAGGAATGCAAGAGATTTCTGTGCATTAATTTTATATCATGCAACTTTAAGAGTTTCATTGATGAGCTCTAGTAGTTTTCTGGTGGCATCTTTAGGATTCTCTATGTATAGTATCATGTCATCTGCACACAGTGACAGTTGTACTTCTCCTTTTCCAATTTGTATTCCTTTTTTTTTTTTTTTAAAAGGTAAATCTTTATTTATTTATTTATTTATTTATTTTTGGCTGTGCTGGGTCTTCGGTTCGTGCGAGGGCTTTCTCTAGTTGCGGCAAGCGGGGGCCACTCTTTCATCGCGGTGCGGGGACCGCTCTTCATCGCGGTGCACGGGCCTTTCACTATCGCGGCCCCTCCCATTGCGGGGCACAGGCTCCAGACGCGCAGGCTCAGCAGTTGTGGCTCACGGGCCCAGCCGCTCCGCGGCATGTGGGATCTTCCCAGACCAGGGCTCGAACCCGTGTCCCCTGCATTAGCAGGCAGATTCTCAACCACTGCGCCACCAGGGAAGCCCCAATTTGTATTCCTTTTATTTCTTTTTCTTCTCTGATTGCCGTGGCTAGGACTTCCAAAACTATGTTGAATAATAGTGGCAAGAGTGGACATCCTTGTCTTGTTCCTGATCTTAGAGGAAATACTTTCAGTTTTTCACCATTGAGAATGATGTTTGCTGTGGGTTTGACGTATATGGCCTTTATTACGTTGAGGTAAGTTACCTCTCTGCCTGCTATCTGTAGGGTCTTTATCATAAATGGGTGTTGAATTTTGTCAAAAGCTTTTTCTGCATCTATTGAGATGATCATATGGTTTTTATTCTTCAATTTGTTAATATGGTGTTCCACATTGATTGATTTGCATATATTGAAGAATCCTTGCATCCCTGGGGTACATCCCACTTGATCGTGGTGTATGATCCTTTTAATGTGCTGTTGGATTCTGTTTGCTAGTATTTTTTTGAGGATTTTTGCATCTATATACATCAGTGATATTGGTCTGTAATTTTCTTGTTTTGTAGTATCTCTGTCTGGTTTTGGTACCAGGGTGATGGTGGCCTCATAGAATGAGTTTGGGAGTGTTCCTTCCTCTGCAGTTTTTTGGAAGAGTTTGAGAAGGATGGGTGTTAGCTCTTCTCTAAATGTTTGATAGAATTCACCTGTGAAGCCATCTGGTCCTGGACTTTTGTTTGTTGGAAGATTTTTAATCACGGTTTCAATTTCATTTCTTGTGATTGGTCTCTTCATATTTTCTAATTCTTCCTGATTCAGTCTTGAAAGTTCTACGTTTCCAAGAATTTGTCCATTTCTTCCAGGTTGTCCATTTTATTGGCATAGTGTTGCTTTTAGTAGTCTCTTAGGATGCTTCGTATTTCTGCGGTGTCTGTTGTAACTTCTCCTTTTTCATTTCTACTTTTATTGATTTGAGTCCTCTCCCTCTTTTTCTTGGTGAGTCTGGCTAAAAGTTTATCAATTTTGTTTATCTTCTCAAAGAACCAGCTTTCAGTTTTATTGATCTTTGCTATTGTTTTCTTTGTTTCTATTTCATTTATTTCTGCTCTGATCTTTATGATTTCTTTCCTTCTACTAACTTTGGGTTTTGTTTGTTCTTCATTCTCTAGTTCCTTTAGGTGTAAGGTTAGATTGTTTATTTGAGATTTTTCTTGTTTTTTGAGGTAGGATTGTATTGCTATAAACTTCCCTCTTAGAACTGCTTTTGCTGCATCCCATAGGTTTTGGATTGTCATGTTTTTTTTGTCGTTTGTCTCTAGGTATTTTTTGATTTCCTCTTTGATTTCTTCAGTGATCTCTTGGTCATTTAGTAACGTATTGTTTAGCCTCCATGTGTTGTGTCTTTTACGTTCCCTGTAATTTATTTCTAGTCTCATAGTGTTGGGGTCAGAAAAGGTGCTTGATATGATTTCAGTTTTCTCAAATTTACCGAGGCTTGATTTGTGGCCAAAGATGTGATCTATCCTGGAGAATGTTCCGTGTGCACTTGAGAAGAAAGTGTAATCTGCTGTTTTTGGATGGAATGTCCTGTAAATATCCATTAAATCTATCTGGTCTGTTGTGTCATTTAAAGCTTGTGTTTCCTTATTAATTTTCTGTCTGGATGATCTGTCCATTGGTGTACATGACGTGTTAAAGCCGCACACCATTATTGTGTTACTGTCGATTTCCCCTTTTATAGCTGTTAGCATTTGCCTTATGGATTGAGGTGCTCCGATGTTGGGTGCATATATATTTATAATTGTTATATCTTCTTCTTGGGTTGATCCCTTGACCATTATGCAGTGTCCTTCCTTGTCTCTTGTAACATTCTTTATTTTAAAGTCTATTTTATCTGATATGAGTATTGCTACTCCAGCTTTCTTTTGATTTCCATTTTCATGGAATATCTTTTTCCATCCCCTCACTTTCAGTCTGTATGTGTCCCTAGGTCTGAAGTGAGTCTCTTGTAGACAGCCTATATATGGGTCTTGTTTTTGTATCCATTCAGCGAGCCTGTGTCTTTTGGTTGGAGCATTTAATCCATTCACATTTAAGGTGATTATCAATATGTATGTTCCTATTACCATCGTCTTAATTGTTATAGGTTTGTTTTTGTAGGTCCTTTTTTTCTCTTGTGTTTCCCACTTAAGTTCCTTAGCATTTGTTGTAGAGCTGGTTTGGTGGTGGTGAATTCTCTTAGCTTTTGCTTGTCTGTAAAGCTTTTGATTTCTCCTTCGAATCTGAATGAGATCCTTGCCGGGTAGAGTAATCTTGGTTGTAGTTTCTTCCCTTTGATCACTTTAAATATACTGTGCCACTCCCTTCTGGCTTGTAGAGTTTCTGTTGAGAAATAGCTCTTAACCTTATGGGAGTTCCCTTGTATGTTATTTGTCGTTTTTCCCTTGTTGGTTTCAATAATTTTTCTTTGTCTTTAATTTTTGTCAATTTGCTTACTTTGTGTCTCGGCATTTTTCTCCTTGGGTTTATCCTGCATGGGACTCTCTGTGCTTCCTGGACTTGGGTGGCTATTTCCTTTCCCATGTTAGGGAAATTTTCGACTGTAATCTCTTCAAATATTTTCTCGGGTCCTTTCTCTCTCTCTTCTCCTTCTGGGACCTCTATAATGTGAATGCATTTAGAGGTGCATTTAATATTGTCCCAGAGGTCTCTTAGGCTGTTTTCATTTCTTTTCATTCTTTTTTCTTTATTCTGTTGCATGGCAGTGAATTCTACCATCCTGTCTTCCAGGTCACTTATCTGTTCTTCTACCTCAGTTATTCTGCTATTGATTCCTTCTAGTGTATTTTTCATTTCAGTTATTGTATTGTTCATCTCTGTTTGTTTGTTCTTTAATTCTTCTACGTGTTTGTTCTTTAATTCTTCTAGGTCTTTGTTAAACATTTCTTGCATCTTCTCAGTCTTTGCCTCCGTTCTTTTTCCGAGGTCCTGGGTCATCTTCACTATCATTATTCTGAATTCTTTTTCTGGAAGGTTGCCTATCTCCACTTCATTTAATTGTTTTTCTGAGGTTTTATCTTGTTCCTTCATCTGGTACATAGTCCTCTGCCTTTTCATTTTGTCTGTATTTCTGTGAATGTGGTTTTCCTTCCACAGGCTGCAGAATTGTGATTCTTGTTGCTTCTGCCGTCTACTGTCTGGTGGATGAGGAACTTGTGCAAGCTTCCTGATGGGAGGGACTGGTGATGGGTAGAGCTGGGTGTTGCTCAGGTGGGCAGAGCTCAGTAAAAGTTTAATCAGCTTGTCTGCTGATGGGTGAGGCTGGGTTCCCTCCCTGTTGGTTGTTTGGCCTGAAGCGACCCAGCACTGGAGCCTACCTGGCTCTTTGGTGGGGCTAATGGCAGACTCTGGGAGGGCTCACACCAAGGAGTACTTCCCAGAACTTCTGCTGCCAGTGTCCTTGTCCCCACAGTGAGCCACAGCCACCCGCTGCCTCTGCGGGAGACCCTCCAACACTAGCAGGTAGGTCTGGTTCAGTCTCCTATGGGGTCACTGCTCCTGCCCCTTGGTCCTGATGCACACACTACTTTGTGTGTGCCCTCCAAGAGTGGAGTCTCTGTATCCCCAGTCCTGTCAGAGTCCTGCAATCAAATCCCACTAACCTTCAAAGTCTCATTCTCTGGGAATTCCTCCTCCTGTTTCCAGACCCTCAGCTTGGGAAGTCTGATATGGGGCTCAGAACCTTCACTCCAGTGGGTGGACTTGTGTGGTATAATTGTTCTCCAGTTTGTGAGTCACCCACCCAGCAGTTACAAGATTTGATTGTATTGTGATTGCGCCCCTCCTACCATCTCATTGTGGCTTCTCCTTTGTCTTTGGATGTGGGGTATCTTTTTTGGTGAGTTCCAATGTCTTCCTGTCGATGATTGTTCAGCAGTTAGTTGTGATTCCGGTGCTCTCGCAGGAGGGAATGAGTGCACGTCCTTCTACTCTGCCATCTTGAACCAATCTCCGAAGCATTCCATATTTTAAAAAATTTCCTGGGTTCCAAGACATATTTATTTTGGTAGGTCTGAGGTGGGGCCCAGGAATCTGTATGTAATAACCACTCCAGGTGATTCTGGTGCAGGTGATCCTTAACTTTCATTGTGAGAAACACTGCAAATCTCACTCAGAAAAAGCAGAGAAGCACATGTGAATGTGAGGCAGTAAGGCTGAACCAATTGCACATGAGTTGTACCTTCTTTGGATCCCAGTGGTTCAGTAAATAAAGCTTTTGAACAGCACGTGTATTCTGCCTAGTTCTAAACTTATTTGTGCACTTGCCTCCACCCCCAAAAGACTGTAAGCTCCCTGAAACACAGGAATTATGTGGTATACTGACAGTTGTATCTTCAGCTAGACTCACCCCCTGCCTTCTTATTGAGAAGATGCTCAGTAATATTTGTTAAATGAATGAAGACGATAAGGGTAAAAATGTAATTCAAAGAGTGTGATTGAAACAGAGAGGGGTTTAGTCTTGGCCTCCTTTCACCCACCAGCTAGCTATGAGACCTTAGAGTCTCTTTATCTCCCGATGTCTCAGCCCTGCATTTGTTACATGCGAGGTCAGTTTCTTCCTCCTTCATAGGGCTGCTGTGGGGTAAAAATGATATAATGTATGTGAAACTTTCCTTGAAATTGCAGAGCCACTTGTTTCAATTTTTTAGAGTGTGACTGTCTTTTTTTCTAACCTCATTTTTCCTGTGAATGAGTGCAAGTTTATATGACTGGAGCAAAGTACACAACATTCACTTCTGGCCATTATGGGGAAGCAAATTCTATTATTTGGAATTTAAAAGAACTACATGACTTTTCCAACTTCAAGGAGAGTAAAAAATAAATTCGATACTAAAAATTTATAATGTAAATGGAATAACTGCCCCACAAATAATGGGCAGTACAAAGGAAGGGAGGTACACAGGAGCAAATTAACTATTCACATTGACATTTGATTCTGAGATGGGGACTTTCAGATACCTGTGTTTAATGAAATGATCTCTGAATTTTAGTGGCTCCCCTAAGATCACCATAAAAGTTAACAGTTATCTGATAAGATGAGCTGAAAAGTACAAGTATATAACATCCCTTTCAAAACCTCAAGGTAGAGATTATGATTACCCCTCAAGCTGTAAAGAACCAAAGAATTGAAAGAAACTAGGTCACTTACAAGAGGTGATGTGCCCTGGGTAGTAAATGCTGGTCCAGGACTGGAGCCAGTTTATATCCCAATGAGGAAAAAGATAATGTAGTGAGTTTTCCATGAAGCTATATTTATTCAATTGAGCCTACTGTCTTTTATGTATGTATGTATTTATTATTTTAGTAACTTTAAAAAATTAAAGTATAGTTGATTTACAATATTTTATTAGTTTCAGGTGTACAGCATAGTGATTCAGTATTTTTGCAGATTATAGTCCATTATAGGTTATTACAAGATAATGGCTATACATCCCTGTGTTACAGAGTAAATTCTTATTACCTATTTTATACATAGTAGTTTGTGTCTGTTAACCCATACCCCTAATTTGTCCCTCTCCCCTTACCTCTCCCCTTTGGTAACCACAAGTTTGTTTTCTATATCTGTGAGTCTGTTTCTGTTTTGCATATATATTCATTTGTATTAGGTTTTAGATTCCACATGTAAGTGATATCAGACAGTATTTGTCTTTCTCTGACTTATTTCACTAAGCATAGTATTCTCTAGGTCCATCCACATTTCCACAAATGGCAAAATTTCATTCTTTTTTATGGCTGGGTAGTATTCCATTGTGTGTGTGTGTGTGTGTGTGTAGCACATCTTCTTAATCCAGTCATCTGTTGATGGGCTCTTGGGTTGCTTCTATGCCTTGGCTATTGTAAATAGTATTGTTATGAACATTAGGGTGCATATATCTTTTTGAATTAGCGTATTTGTTTTTTCTGGGTAAATGCCCAGGAGTGGAATTGCTGGATCATATGGTAGTTCCATTTTTAGTTTTTAAAATTTTTTTCAGTAGATCTTTATTGGAGTATAATTGCTTCACAATATTGTGTTAGTTTCTGTTGCCCAACAAAGCAAATCAACCATATGCATACACATGTCCCCATATCCCCTCCCTCTTGAGCCTCCCTCCCATCCTCCCTATCGCACCCCTCTAGGTCATCACAAAGCACTGAACCCATCTCCCTGTGCCATGCTGCTGCTTCCCACCAGCCAACTATTTTACATTCGGTAGTGTATATATGTTGATGCTACTCTCACTTCACCCCAGCTTTGCCCTCCCACCCCATGTCCTCAAGTCCATTCTCTATGTCTACCTCTTTATTCCTACCCTGCAACTAGGTTCATCAGACCATTTTTTTTTTTAGATTCTATATATATGTGTTAGCATACGGTATTTGCTTTTTCTCTTTCTTACTTCACACTGTATGACAGACTGTAGGTATATCCACCTCACTACAAATAACTCAATTTTGTTTCTTTTTATGGCTGAGTAATATTCCATTGTATATATGTGCCACATCTTCTTTATCCATTCATCTGTCGATGGACATTTAGGTTGCTTCCATGTCCTGGCTATTGTAAATAGAGCTGCAATGAACATTGTGGTACATGTCTCTTTTTGAATTTTGGTTTTCTCAGGATATATGCCCAGTAGTGGGATTGCTGGGTCATATGGTAGGTCTGTTTTTAGTTTTTTAAGGAACCTCCATACTGTTCTCCGTAGTGGTTATTATCAATTTACATTCCTACCAACAGTGCAGGAGGTTTCCCTTTTCACCACACCCTTTCCAGCATTTATTGTTTCTAGATTTTTTGATAATGACCATTCTGACTGGCGTGAGGTGATACCTCATCGCAGTTTTGATTTGCATTTCTCTAATAATTAGTGATGCTGAGCATCTTTTCATGTGCCTCTTGGCCATCTGTATGTCTTCTTGGAGAGATGTCTATTTAGGTCTTCTGCCCATGTTTTAACTGGATTGTTTGTTTTTTTGATATTGAGCTCCATGAGCTTTTTGTATATTTTGAAGATTAATCCTTTGTCTGTTGTTTCATTTGCAAATGTTTTCTCCCATTCTGAAGGTTGTCTTTTGTCTTGTCTTTGGTTTTCTTTGCTGTGCAAGAGCTTTTAAGTTTAATTAAGTCCCATTTGTTTATTTTTCTTTATATTTCTGTTACTCTAGGAGGTGGGTCAAAAAAGTTCTTGCTGTGGTTTATGTCAAGGAGTGTTTTTCCTGTGTTTTCCTCTAAGAGTTTTATAGTGTCTGATCTTACATTTAAATCTTTATTCCATTTGGAGTTTATTTTTGTGTATGGTGTTCGGTAGTGTTCTCATTTCATTCTTTTACGTGTGAGATTTCCATGAAGCTATATTTATTCAATTTTTCCCAGCACCACTTATTGAAGAGGCTGTCTTTTCTCCATTGTATGTTCTTGCCTCCTTTGTTGTAAATTAGGTGCCCATATGCACGTGGGTTTATCTCTGGGCATTCTATCCTGTACCATTGATCTATATTCTGTTTTTGTGCCAGTACCATACTTTCTTGATTACTGTAGCTTTGTGGTATAGTTTGAAGTCAGCGAGCCTGATTCCTCCAGCTCCGTTTTTCTTTCTCAAGATTGCTTTGGCTATTCGGCGTCTTTTGTGTTTCCATACGAATTGTAAGATTTTTTGTTCTGATTCTGTGAAGAATGCCATTGGTAATTTGATAGGGATTGCATTGAATCTGTAGATTGCTTTGGGTAGTATAGTCATTTTCACAATATTGATTCTTCCAATCCAAGAACATGGTATATTTCTCCATCTATTTATGTCATCTTTGATTTCTTTCACCAGTGTTTTATAGTTTTCTGAGTATAAGTCTTTTGCCTCCTTAGGCAGGTTTATTCCTAGGTATTTTATTCTTTTTGTTGCAGTGGTAAATGGAAGTGTTTGCTTAATTTCTCTTTCTGATTTTTCATTGTTGGTATATAGGAATGCCAGAGATTTCTGTGCATTAATTTTATATCCTGCAACCTTAACCAAATTCATTTAGTTCTAGTAGTTCTCTGGTGGTATCCTTAGGATTTTCTATGTATAGTATCATGTCATCTGCAAACAGTGACAGTTTTACTCCTTTTCCAATTTGTATTCCTTTTATTTCTTTTTCTTCTCTGATTGCTGTGGCTAGAACTTCCAAAATTATGTTGAATAAGAATGGTAATAGTTTTGTTCCTGATCTTAGTGGAAATGCTTTCAGTTTTTCACCATTGAGTGTGATGCTTGCTGTGGGTTTGTCATACATGGCCTTTATTATGTTGAGGTAGGTTCCCTCTATGCCCATTTTCTGGAGAGTTTTTATTGTAAATGGGTGTTGAATTTTGTCAAAAGCTTTTTCTGCATCTATTGAGATGATCATATGGTTTTTATTCTTCAATTTGTTAATATGGTCTGTCACATTGATCGATTTGCATGTATTGAAGAATCCTTGCATCCCTGGGATACATCCCACTTGATCATGGTGTATGATCCTTTTAATGTGCTGTTGGAATTTGTTTGCTAGTATTTTGTTGAGGATTTTTGCATCTATATACATCAGTGATATTGGTCTATAATTTTCTTTTTTTGTGATATCTTTTTCTGGTTTTGGTATCAGGGTGATGGTAGCTTCGTAGAATGAATTTGTGAGTGTTCCTTCCTCTGCAATTTTTTGGAAGAGTTTGAGAAAGATCAGTGTTAGCTCTTCTCTAAATGTTTGATAGAATTCGCCTGTGAAGCCATCTGGTCATGGACTTTTGTTTGTTGGAAGATTTTTAATTACACTTTCAATTTCATTACTTGTGATAGGTCTGCTTATATTTTCTAATTCTTCCTGGTTCAATCTTGGAAAATTGTACCTTTCCATGAATTTGTCCATTTCTTCGTGGTTGTCCATTTTATTGGCATATAGTTGTGTGTAGTAGTCTCTTAAAATCCTTTGTATTTCTGCAGTGTCAGTTGTGATTTCTCCTTTTTCATTTCTAATTTTATTAATTTGAGTCCTCTCCCTTTTTTTCTTGATGAGTCTGGCTAAGGGTTTATCAATTTTGTTTATCTTCTCAAAGAACCAGCTTTTAGTTTTATTGATCTTTGCTTTTGTAGTCTTTGTTTCTGTTTTGTTTATTTCTGATCTTTATGATTTGTTTCCTTCTACTGACTTTGGGTTTTCTTTGTTCTTCTTTCTCTAGTTGTTTTAAGTGTAGGGTTAGATTGTTTATTTGAGATTTTTCTTGTAGCTTGAGGTGAGATTGAATTGCTATAAACTTCCCTCTTAGAACTGCTTTTGCTGTGTCCCACAGGTTTTGGGTTGTCGTGTTTTCATTTTCATTTGTTTCTGTGTATTTTTTTATTTCTTCTTTGATTTCTTCAGTGATCTCTTGGTTATTTAGTAGCACACTGTTTAGCCTCCATGTATTTGTGTTTTTTACAGTTTTTTTCCTGTAATTGATTTCCAATCTCATAGCGTTGTGGTCAGAGAAGATGCTTGATATGATTTCAGTTTCCTTAAATTTTCTGAGGCTTGACTTGTGACCCAAGATGTGATCTATCTTGGAGAATGTTCCATGTTCACTTGAGAAGAGAGTGTATTCTGCCACTTTTGAGTGGAATGTTCTATAAATATCAATTAGATCTATCTGATCTATTGTGTCATTTAAAGCTTGTGTTTCCTTATTTATTTTCTGTTTGGATGATCTGTCCGTTGGTGTAGGTGGGGTGTTAAAGTCCCCTACTATTATTGTGTTATTGTCGATTTCTCCTTTCATGGTCGTTAGCATTTGCCTTATGTGTTGAGGTGCTCCTATGTTGGGTGCATGAACATTTACTAATGTTACATCTTCTTCTTGGACTGATCCTTTGATCATTACGTAGTGTCCCTCCTTATCTCTTGTAACAGGCTTTATTTTAAAGTCTATTTTATCTGATATAAGTATTGCTACTCCAGCTATCTTTTGATTTCCATTTGTATGGAATATCTTTTTCCATCCCTTCACTTTCAGTCTGTATGTGTCCCTAGGTCTGAAGTGGGTCTCTTGTAGACAGCATGTATAAGGGTCTTGTTTTTGTATCTATTCAGTGACCCTGTGTCTTTTGGTGGGACATTTAATCCATTTACATTCGAGGTTATTATCGACATGTATGTTCCTATTACCATTTTCTTAATTTTGGGGGGTTTGTTTTTGTGGGTCTTTTTCTTCTCTTGTGTTTCCCACTTAGAGAAGTTTCTTTAGCATTTGTTGTAGAGCTGGTTTGGTGGTGCTGAATTCTCTTAGCTTTTGTTTGTCTGAAAAGCTTTTGACTTCTCCATTGAATCTAAATGAGATCCTTGCTGGGTAATCTTGGTTGTAGGTTTTTCTCTTTCATCACTTTAAGTATATCCTGCCACTCCCTTCTGGCCTGCAGAGTTTCTGCTGAAAAATCAGCTGATAACCTTATGGGGATTCCTTTGTGTGTTATTTTTTGTTTTTCCCTTGCTGCTTTTAATATTTTTTCTTTGAATTTAACTTTTATTAGTTTGATTAATATGTGTGTTGGTGTGTTTTCCCTAGGTTTATCCTGTGTGGGACTCTCTGTGCTTCCTGGACTTGGGTGACTATTTCCTTTCCCGTGTTAGGGAAGTTTTCAACTATAATCTCTTCAAATATTTTCTCAGACTGTTTCTTTTTCTCTTCTTCTTCTGGGACCCCTATAATTCGAATGTTGGTGCAATTAGTGTTGTCCCAGAGGTCTCTGAGATTATCTTCAATTCTTTTCAGTCTTTTTTCTTTATTCTGCTCCTCAGCAGTTATTTCCATCATTTTGTCTTCCAGCTCACTTATTTGTTCTTCTGCCTCAGTTTTTCTGTTATTGATTCCTTCTAGTGTATTTTTCATTTCAGTTATTGTGTTGTTCACCTGTGTTTGTTTGTTCTTTATTTCTTCTACATCTTTGTTAAACATTTCTTGTATTTTCTCAATCTGTGCTTCCATTCTATTTCCTAGATTCTGGATCATCTTTACTATCATTACTCTGAATCCTTTTTCAGGTAGATTGCCTATTTCCTCTTCATTTATTTGATCTTGGAGGTTTTTACCTTGCTCCTTCATCTGTGACATTTTTTTGCCATCTAATTTTTTTAATGAGTGGGATTGTGTTCCTGTCTTACTGGTTGTTTAGCCTGAGGCTTCCAGCACTGGAGTTTGTAGGCTATTGGGTAGAGCTGGGTCTTGGTGCTGAGATGAGGAACTCCATGAGACCTCACGCTGATGAGTATTCCCTTGGGTCTGAGGTTCTCTGTTAGTCCAGTGGTTTGGACTCGGAGCTCCCACTGCCGGAGCTTTGACCCAACCGTGGGCTCGAGAACCAAGGTCCCGCAAGCTGTGTGGGGCGGCAAAAAAAGAAACAATATCAAAGTAAAAAATAAAATTAGACTAGGAAACTATCAGATATGTTAGAAAGAATGTAAAAATAAAAATATAGATGAATCAACAACTGGAAAGTTCATTAGTACCACAATAGCAAAAAAGAGGAGGAGGGAAAAGAAAAGAAAAAAAAAATTTGGGGAAAAGGCCTTGGCTGTGGAGGGCAGGGCCTAAGCAAGGTCGAGTTTTGGGCTGTGGGCAGGGCCAATGCTCAGGACCCACAGGGCTGCAAAAGGCCTGGGGACTGTGAGGGTTTGGGCTTAGGCTCAAGGAACAGAAGGGGCCCAGGTGTGACCCCCAGCCCTGGTCTCAGAGGGCAGGGGACCTCACTTGGGGCCCAGTAGGTTTCCTGGGCTGGAGTGGGCAGGGCATACGCCCTCCTCTCCTGCTCCTCTGGTCTGGGAGGGCCCCTCCTGCCTCCCTCTCCTGATCTCCTGGGCCTCCCTCCTATGCCCCCAGGACCAGTGTGGCCAGGGGAGAGGGGGAGGGCTTGGAGGGCAGGGGACTGGCCTGGGATCTCAGCAGGCTCCCTGTGCCCAAGTGGGCAGGGCAGTTGCCCTCCCTCCTCTCCTGTTCCTCAGGATGGCTCTTCCTGCCTGCCTCTCCTGATCACCCTGACCTCCATCCTATGCCCTCAAGTACCCACACGGCCTGGAGGGGGCCTTAGAGGGCCGGGGATCAACCTGGGAGCTCCGCAGGCTCCCTGGGCCCAAATGGGCGGGGCAATCGCCTTCGCTCCTCTCCCACTCTTCCCGGAGAGTTCCTCCCACCTGCCTCTCCTGATCTCCCCAGCCTCAGGGATGCCAATCCTGTCTGGCCTCCACTTCTCCTCCCCCCTCAGTCCCCCTACATCCTACTTGTTCACTTTGGGGTTCCTCCCGCCTCCTTGGGCATCAGAGTTCCCCACCAGCGGCCGGCAGGTGCCCTAGTTGTGGCGAGACTCTAACTCTGTGTCTTCCCACACTGCCATCTTGACTCCGCCTCCATTTTTAGTTTTTTGAGGAACCTTCATACTGTTTTCCATAGTGGCTGCACCAATTTACATTCCTACCAACAGTGTACAAGGGTTCCCTTTTCTCCACATACTCTCCAACATTTGTTGTTTGTAGACTTTTTGATGATAGCCATTCTGACAGGTGTGAGGTGATACCTCATTGTGGTTTTGATTTGCATTTCTCTAGTAATTAGTGGTGTTGAACATCTTTTCTTGTGCCGGTTAGCCATCTGTATGTCTTTTTTGGAAAAATATTAAGATCTTTCCGTTTTTTGATTGGGTGTTTGTTTTTCTGATATTGAATTGTATTAGCTGTTTACATATTTTGGATATTAATCCCTTGTCAGTCACATCATTTGCAAATATTTTCTCCCATTCCATAGGTTGCTTTTTTGTTGTGTCCTTTGCTGTGCAAAAGCTTTTAAATTTAATTAGGTCTCATTTGTTTTTGCTATAATTTATATGGCAAAGAGTGTTCTGCCTCTGTTCTCTTCTAGTTTTATGGTTTTCATTCTTACATTTAGGTTTTTAAACCATTTTGAGTTTATTGTTTTATTTGGTGTGAGGGGATACTCTAATCTCATTGGTGGCTGTCCAGTTTTCCCAGCACCACTTGTTGAAGATGTTGTCTTTTCTCCACTGTATATTCTTGCCTTCTTTGTTTTAGATTAATTGACCATAAGTGCATGGGTTTATTTCTGGGCTCTATACTGTTCCATTGATCCACGGGTCTGTTTTTGTGCCAGTACCATACTTTTTTGATTACTGTAGCTATGTGGTATAATCTGAAATCTGGGAGGGTTATGCCTCCAGCTTTGTTCTTTTTCCTCGAGATTGTTTTTGGGGTCTTTTGTGGTTTCATACGAATTTTAGGATTATTTGTTCTACTTCTGTGAAAAATGTCATGCGTATTTTGATAGGGATTGCATTTAATCTGTAGATTGCTTTGGGCAGATTGGCCATTTTAACAGTATTCTTCCAATCCAAGAGCATGGGATATCTTTCCTCTTTGTATCATCTTCAATTTCCTTCATCAAAAGTTTTCAGAGTATAGGTCTTCCACCTCCTTGGTTAAGTTTATTCCTTGGTTAAGTTTATTCCTAGGTATTTTATTCTTTTTGGTGAGATTTTAAATGGGATTTTTTTCTTTACTTTCTCTTTTTGATATTTTGTTATTAGTGTATAGAAATGTAACAGATTTTTGTACATTAATCTTGTATCCTGTGACCTTGCTGAACTCATTTATTAGTTCTAATGGTTTTGGGGTGGAAGCTTTAGGGTTTTCTATACAGAGTATCATGTCATCTGCAAATAGTGACAGTTTTACTTTTTTCCCTTCCAGTTTGGATACCTTTTATTTCTTTTTCATGTCTGATTGTTGTGGCTAGGACTTCCGATTCTTTTTTAAAAAGACGTGGTGAGAGTGGGTATCCTTGTCTTGTTCCTGAGTTTAGTGGGAAGGCTATCATCTTTTCACCATTGTGTATGATGTTGGTTGTGGGTTTGTTGTAAATAACCTTTATTATTTTGAGATATGTTCCTGTTATACCCACTTTGATGAGAGTTTTTATCATGAATGGATGTTGGGTTTTATCAAGTGCTTTTTCTTGTCTATTGAGATGATCATGTGATTTTTATCCTTCCTTTTGTTATTGTGGTATATCATGTTGATTGATTTGGGAATATTGACCCTGGAATAAATCTAACTTGATCATGGTATATAATCCTTTTTATGTATTGTTGGATTCAGTTTGCTAATATTTAGTTGAGGATTTTTGCATCTATATTCATCAAAGATATTGGCCTGTAATTTTCTTTTTTTGTAGTGTGTTTGGTTTTGGTATCAGGGCAATAGTGGCCTCATGGAATGAATTTGGGTGTGTTCCATACTCTTCAACTTTTTTGGAATAGTTTGAGAAGGATATGTATTAGTTCTTCTGTATATTTTGGTGGAATTACCTGTGATGCTGTCCCATCCTGGACTTTTGTTTGCTGGGAGTTTTTGAATTACAAATTCAATTTCACTTCTAGTGATCAGTATGTTCAAATTGTCTGTTTCCCCTTGATTCAGTCTTGGCAAGCCATATGTTTCTAGAAATTTGTCCATTTCTTCTAGGTTGTCCAATTTGTTGGCATGTAACTGTTCGTAGTATTCTGTTATGATTTTTTATATCTCTGTAGTATCGGTTGTAATTTCTCTTCTTATTCTGTTTGAGTCCTCTTTTCTTCCTGGTGAGCCTGGCTAAAGGTTTTTCAATTTTGTTTATCTTTTCAAAAACCCAGCTCTTGGTTTCACTGATCTTTTCTATTGTTTTCTATCTCTGTTTATTTATTTCCTCTCTGATCTTTATTATTTCCTTCCTTTTGCTGACTTTGGGCTTTCTTTTTTATTTTTCTAATTCTTTTAGGTGGTAGTTTAGGTTGATTATTTGAGATTTTTCTTGTTTATTTAGGAAGGCCTATATTGCTATAAACTTTCCTCCTAGAACTGCTTTTGCTGCATCCCATAGATTTTGGAAAGCTGTGTTTCCATTTTCATTTTTCTTGGGGTATTTTCTGATTTCCTCTTTGATTTCATTGGCCCATTGGTTTTTTAGTAGCATGTAGTTTAGTCCCCACATGTTTGTTCTTTTTCCATTTTTCTTTATGTAGTTGATTTCTAGTTTCATACCATTGTAGTCAGAAAAAATGCTTGATATAATTTCTATCCTCTTAAATTTGTTGAGGCTTGTTTCGTGCCCTAGTATCCCAGTATGTTCTTCAGGATAGTATGTGGTCTATCTTGGAGAACATTGCATGTGCAGTTGAAAAGATTGTGTATTCTGCTGTTTGGGGATGAAATGTCTTGTAGATAAATCTATTCAATCCAACTGGTCTATTTTTTTTTTTTATCGAATGGTTTTTATTTGCTTAAGTACCCCTCCATTTTTTTTTTAACATCTTTATTGGAGCGTAATTGCTTTACAATGGTGTGTTAGTTTCTGCTTTATAACAAAGTGGATCAGTTATACATATACATATATCCCCATATCTCTTCCCTCTTGCGTCTCCCTCCCTCCCATCCTCCCTATCCCACCCCTCTAGGTGGTCACAAAGCACCAAGCTGATCTCCCTGCCAACTGGTCTATTGTGTCATTTAAGCACTGTTGCCTTATTGATTTTCTGTCTGGATGATCTGTCCATTGATCTAAGTGGAGTGTTAAAGTCCCCTACTATTATTGTATTATTGTCAGTTTCTCCCTTTATGTCTGTTAATATTTGCTTTAGGTGCTCCTATATTGGGTGCATATATGTTAAGAAGTGTAATGTCCTCTTCTTGTATTGATCCCTTTATCATTATATAATGCTCTTCTTTGTCTTTTGTTATAGCCTTTGTTTTAAAGTCTATTTTGTCTGATATGAGTATTGCTACCCCTGCTTTCTTGTCATTTCCATTCGTGTGAAATATCTTTTTCCATCCCCTCACTTTCAGTCTATGTGTGTCTTTAGCCCTGAAGTAAGTCTCTTGTAGGCAGCATGTTGAAGGGTCTTTTTTTTTTTTTAATCCAGTCAGTCACCATATGTCTTTTGATTGGAGCATTTAGTCTGTTGATATTTAAAGTAATTGTTGATAGGAATGTACTTATTGCCATTTTATTATTTGTTTTCAACTTGTTTTTGTAGTTCTTTTCTGTTCATTTCTTCTTCTTTTTGTTTTTTCCCTTGTGGTTTGATGAATTTCTTTAGTAGTATGCTTCTGTTCCTTTCTTTTTGTTTTTTGTGTATCCATTGTAGGTTTTTCATTTGTGGTTACCATGGGGTTCATATATGTTGACCCATAATTATACCTACTTTATTTAAACTTATGGTCATTTAAGTTCAAACACATTCTAAAACATCTACATTTTTTACTCTCCTTCCCCACATTTTGTTTTTTTTAATGTCATCTTCATGCTTATCCCTTTAACAGTTTGTTGTAGTTATAGTTGCTTTTACAGTTTTTTGTGTTATAATTTACATACTGGCTTATTCAAGTAATCTTCAATTCTTGCTGTATATCTGCCTTTCCTAATGGGATTTACCCTTTCCTCTAGATTCTTCTTTTCCACTTAGAGAAGATCCTTCAAGGTTTCTTTTAGGGTAGGTTTAGTATTGCTGAATTCTTTTAGTTTTTGCTTGTCTGAGAAGTTCTTTATCTCTTCTTCTATTCTAAAGGATAATCTTGCTGGGTAGAGTATCCTAGGTTGCAGGTTTTTCCCTTTCAGGAGTTTGAATATATCATGCCACTCCCTTCTGGCCTGCAAAGTGTCTGCAGAGAAATCAGCTGATACCCTTATGGAAATTCCCTTGTACATGACTCTTTGGTTTTCTCTTGCTCCCTTTAGAATTCTCTTTATCTTTAATTTTTGCCATTTTAATTATGATATGTCTTGATGTGGGTCTATTTGGTATCATCTTGTTTGGGACCCTCTGTGCGTCCTGTAACTAGATATATGTTTCCTTCTTTAGTTTTAGGAAGTTTTCAGCCATAATGTCTTCAAATACATTTTCTATACCCTTCTCTCTCTTCTTCTGGAACCCTTATAGTGTGAATGTTGGTGGGTTTAATATTATTCCAGAGATCTCATATGTTACTTTCGTTTTTTTTCTTCTTCATTTGTTTCTCTGTCTGCTATTCTGATTGGGTGATTTTCATTATTTTATCTTCCAAATCACTTATGTGTTTTTCTGTGTCATTTAGTCTGCTATTCATAGCTTCTAGAGTTTTTTATTTCAGATATTGAATTATCTATTTTTGATTGGGTCTTTTATATTTTCTAGTTCCTTGTTAAAATGATCTATGTTAGATCAATTCTCTTCCCTAATTTGATTAGCATTTTTATTACTAATGTTTTGAACTTTTTTTTTAAAGGGACGACATATATTCCTTTTCCAAACGTTACAGTAAAACCAGGTGGAAGAAAATGGTTTTAGCAGTTAGAAAAAAAAAAGTACACATCTGGAGTTTGGCCATTAAAAGTCATTTACAACACTGGGAGGGGAAAAAGAAAGACAAGAAGTTGTTTCACATTACAGACCTCCCCACCACCCCAAAGCTTAATACTTGCTTACCAAGTCAAAAAGGAGACAGTTGATTCACAAGCTGGAGGTTTGAACTTGAGTAAGGCATTTATAAAAACCCAGACAGGGGCAGTGTCCTCCCCAGCCCAGGGGCCGCTAGGCACAGCACAAGAGACTACAAACTCAGCAGGGGAAGGCTGGACACTCAAGGTTTGGGAGTGTAGGCACCCCCACCTCTGGCTCAGGGATTTGAGGAGTAAGCAAAACCTGCCTGGAAAAGAATTGGGGATGAAAACGAGCAATTGCCTTCTGCATGGATGGGGACAGGGAAGGAGGTAGGACTGGGGGCAGGAGCATTTCACATCACTAACCTAACTTAGGAAACTGCAAGGGACCATCTTCAACTGGCCTTAAGAGGAAGACCAGATGGATGATGGGAGAATCCACAAGAGGGAGAGGAGGAGAGGGAACGTGGCTAGGGGGCAACAGCCCCTTCCCTTCTGGACACAGGAAGGCAGCCAGGGCACCAGGTCCAGGCAGTGACCACAAGGACAGCGCAGTTTCTACAGCTTAGAGATCACCCACCTGCCCCCACCCAGCTACTCATTCTGCCCGCCCGCTGGTGTAGGGCCACTCTCCGGCCCGAGCAGTGGATGGCTCTGTGCCTGGGGCCCTGCCTCTTCTGTGTCTCCTCCCTTGGAGGCAGCACCAGCCTCTGCCCCTTTGGCCTGGGGCTCCTGGCTCTTGGGTAGCGGTAGCCTTCCCTCCCTGGGCAGTGCCTTCCTCGCTGCAGGCACTGACTCCCCCCGCTCCTGCCCTTCCTCTGTGGGTGACGAGGCAGACAGATCATCCCCCCCCGCTTCCGATTTCTCCTGAAGGCCAGGCCACTCAATTTGGAAGCCTTCTTGAAAGAGAATGTCTTCTTCTTCTTGGGGGTCTCCTCCCCCTTGGCCTCAGCGCCCTGGCTAGGGGGTGCTAGCTTGATGGCAATGCCAGTGGCCCCAGCTGCCTCCTCTGTTCCATTCATGGGGGAGGGGGCGACTCCCCTTCACCTTTGGGGGATAAGTCTCCACTGCTTTTCACGCGGCCGTTCTTGTGGCCGTTCTCCTGTCCATTGACCTTTGTGGGGGGAGTGCCTGCTGCCTCCTTGGCGGTCACATTGCCCTGGGGAGCCTTGGAGCTCTGGCTGCCCATGGTGGGGTTCTGCTGGAGGGGCGCCTGGAGCCACCCTGGGCTTGTGCCACAGGGGATAGTTCGGTCAGGTGGGCCTCACCGGCGGGGGGGGGGAGGGATGAGGTGGGACTCATGGCTGAGGGAGGGGGGCCCCACTCCATGCCCCCTCCGACTAGCTGTGCCGGCCCCACTCTGTGCCAGAATGCCACCCTGTTTTGAATTTTTTATCTGGTAAATTGTTTATTTCTGTTTCATTATTTATTTTTTCAGGGGTTTTCTCTTGTTCTTTCAATTGAGAGTAGTTCCTCTTCCTTTTCATTTTACTTAACTTTCTCTGTCTGTGAATTTAGGTAAACCGTTACCTATTGTGGTCTTAAAGAGGTGTTCTCATGTGGGAGCCTTCCTACGCAGAGCGCGTGTGCCCAGAGCCTTTGGTGGGAAGGCTGGAAGTTATATGGATGCCAATCATGTCTTTCCTCAGGTTGTGCTGGCTGCTTTCACCTTGGTAGGGAGTGTGGCTGGTGATGGAGGAGCTAGAGCCTGTGCACAGTTTGAGGTGGGACTTCCTCTCTGCTCGCTGGCTGTCATCGTCCTGGCAGGGGCGGGGTCTGATCCCTAGTTGCTGGAGCAGAAGCCCTGAGGGTCAGGCTTGCACTGGCTCTGTTCCCTTTAAGTGTGTATTTTTCCTTCTCCCACACTGGGACCTTTGCCCCAAAGGAGGGGAGTGCTGAAGCAAGTGGGGCTTGTGCTCTTACAGAGGACCAGTGTGTTGCCTGTGTAGAAGTCTGCAGCTCTGCTCGATGCAGCCCATGGTTGCATCTTTTCCGTGGTCTTGGCTGCCCCAGATCTAGTGCTGTGCTGCCATGGAGTGAGTGGGACTGGAGCGGGGCCAGAGCATTGGCTCAGCTTGGGCTGGGGCATGCAGTGAGGCAGCTGTGGAAAATCTGGACGGCCACGTTGCTGTCAGAAGTTTGAGCTGCTTCTGGAGTGCTGCTTTGAGTGAGCACCAACTGTGGCTGCCACCGCCCCACCTGGACTATGTCCTGGGCTGCCTCTGAGTCCTTAGCTCAAGTCTTTACCCAGGTCCTGACCACCCTAGATCCAGTGCCACACTGTGGAGTGGAGTGAGGAGAGTCGAGGTGTTTGCTTGAGTCTGTCTTTTTTTCTAAGATTAGGTCTTCCCTTGCTTTGGCTTATTAAAATGTCCTTGCTTCTATGAAATATCAGTATTTTTTTAGAACTGGCAAAGAGAAAGTGGGCAATGATATTATGTCTCCTCATTCAAATTTATTTACTCAGCCTTGAGTTTGACTTCTGGATCCATTCAAGATAAGTGGCTTGAGGTAAATTTCTAATTTTGATTTCACCACATGTAAAGTCACAGAGATTCATAACACATGTAATATTTGCAAATAACGTATGTAATATTTGCAAAGACCTTAGCACACTTTGTAGTACATAGTAGATGATCAATAATTTGTGGTAGTTATATGAAAAATAAAGACAATAGATAAATGTCATCATCCAGATAAGTAAATTAAGAAGAGTGTCTTGATGGTATAAACTTACCATGTTTACTCTACTGTGTTAGCTAAGTTTTTCCATTTTTCCACGGTGGCTTCATTTGGGACCTATCCATGCTTTTGGCTCCAAGAGTACCTCTAAGCAGTAAGCATCAAGGGGGAATTTTCCTTTCATGCACACAGCCAACCAAACAGACCTGTGTTAGTTGTGAGGAGCATTCCAGAACCAGTGGTAGAATGAGGTTGTGCCTACTGGCTGAAGTTCTTGTTGGATCTAGAATTTAAACTCACCTCTTTGGTTCTAGGACTAGTATTTCCTATTGTACAATGCAGATCTTTGTATTTCCAATGCTTAATAAATCATAGTTTTTTAAAATTAATTAATTTCTTTTTGGCCACGTTGGATCTTCATTGCTGTGCGTGGGCTTTCTCCAGTTGAGGTGAGCAGGGGCTACTCTTCGTTGCAGTGCGCGGGCTTCTCATTGCGGTGGCTTCTCTTGTTGCGGAGCATGGGCTCTAGGTGCGTGGGTTTCAGTAGTTGCAGCTCACAGGCTTCAGTAGTTGCAGCACGCGGGCTCAGTAGTTGTGGCTCATGGGCTGTAGAGCACAGGCTCAGTAGTTTCAGTGCACGTGGCATGTGGGATCTTCCCGGACCAGGGCTCGAACCCGTGTCCCCTGCATTGGCAGGCACATTCTTAACCACTGTGCCACCAGGAAAGTCCAATAAATCATAGTTTATCAGTGTTTGTTGATGATTTAAATGAATAAATGTGAAAATGCACCTAGGGGAATACAATAACTCCATAAAGCATTAGGGTTTTCTCAATTATCTGCTGCTATTCGTTTCAGGGACCTATCTGAAATAGATAGCATTTTGACAGGTGACCTTTAACTTACTAACTTAAGAAAACAGAAAACAGGAAAAGGGTGGGAATTACTCTTGACTAAAACACATTTGTGTTAAGTCCATGATGGGTATTACAGGTATTCTGACAGACATCTTCCTGGTCAAGATTTAAGTTAAATTTGAGCTCAATGTCTAATAACATCCAGACTTGTTTCCCAGGCACCTCAAAAGTCGAACATGTTTTCCTAGATAGGTGACATTGTGGGGCCTTTAACTGACTCTAATGCAATGTGGGCAGTGCAATGACTGAATGATTTTAGAAATATTGATATCTATAGGCCACTCTATTAGTAGAGAGGAGGCAAACACTTTTGCTGTCTCATATTTATCTGGGATTCTCATGTCACTCTTACGGAAAGCTTGTGGCTTAAAGTTTTTAAGACATCCACTTTGTTCAGGTTCTGCATCAGAAGCTAGGGAGGGCCATAATGCAAGGACAGATCCAGGTTTTGTGAGGCCTGAAGCTTTAGACAAATTAGGGTGCTCTATTGTTAAAAAAAAAAAAACCCTATATAATCATAAATTTAAATATTTGATATAAAAGTGAGTAATTAGAAGGGATCAGTCCTTGCAAGTGGAGGTCACAAAGCTGGTTTCATTAGCTTCCTGTAAATGTGCCTCTGTAATAATGGAAGCAACATTTTAAGACAAAGGGATTTGTGATAGAATGTTGATGGGTGGGGCATTTCCAAACATTTACCAGTAAGAGACACATGTATATGCTAATTGTAGCTCCAGAGATAGACATCAAGTGCCAAGTGCTCAGAGTGGAGGGAAGCCGGGTTGTAGGGAAGACAGCAGAGAAGGGGCCACTGTAAATTATGCATCCAGGAAGCCTTCAGTTAATTGGAATGCTTAGGGAACTGGGAATCCTTGAGTTGACTTTTCAAATTAATCAAAAACAACAACAAAAAAACCCCATCATTTATTGGCCATCAAAACTTTTTAAAAATACAGTCCTTTCTTTTTTCCAATTTTCCTGTAGGTTTAAGAATTAAAAAAAAAAATCAATCAATGTAATTTACCCACTGAGTTTAAGGAGAAAAGAAACCAAATAATTACTTAGAGGGGGAAAATAAAGTATTCACTTCCAGCCTTAATAGAAAGTCCTCTGTTGCTTGGGTGACTGAAGTAGCACCCGTGCCTGGTGGGAACAGGAATGCTGGCCTCCTTAACTGCCTCTCAGAGATCATTTGACCGGTAGAATTATGGTGGGGACATTGGTTTAATTGTGGTGTAGCTGTAAGTGCTCAATAAAAATTTCTTGAATGGATGAATGAACCAAATGAATGGTTCCAGTTTGAACAGATAAGGATAGTTTTGAAAGCATTTTTTATTCCTAAGAATTCTGTAATTAAATTTTATCAGACTCTTTTGAATGCACTGAAAATTCCTTCCTGAACATGGCCTAGGTTTGACAGCAAAAGGATTAGGAAATGGAACTTTCACTGAGCGCCTGACATATGCCGGTATTTTGCTGATGTCTGTATATTTATTTAAGCCTTGTAATCATTTTGCAGTGGAGGAAAACTAGATCTCAGGACTAAAATAACTTGTTGGTGGCCTTCCAGGGAGCAAGTGGCAGAGCTAGGATTCAGATCCAAGTTTGTGTGTCCAGGGTTCATTCTCTGACTCTGTAACTTGTCATTTGACCTTTCTTTCCAGCAAATTTGAAAGACACATGAAACAGAGACTTTAGCTAGAGGTAGGAAGGATTATAAAGAAGGGAGTGTGGTGTGGTGCAGAGTAATGCTGCTTAGCCATCGGTAGTATGTTACTTGGGGTCTTAAATTACCCATCTGCAAGATCAGAGGACTGGAGTTGATGACCTCTGAGTGGGGTGACCACATGGCCCAGTTTGCCAAGGCAGCCCTGATTTATACCAGTTGTACCAAGGTGACTATGATTAGCATTCCCTTCCACTTTCAAAAGTGTTCCACTGTGGATCGTAAAGTCTAAGGCTGCCCTATATATGAGATTGATTCCAGGTCTTAATTTCTATGATTTCAAATTGAATCTAATAATTTCTTTTATTACTGAAGCAATAGGAATTTTCATTTCCCAGGCCCGTGAGGTGTGAGGGACTGACAGCACATCAAGTGACCTCTGTCTAGAGTTTGCTTTACATTTCTGATACAGATATTTTTTCTGCTATTGTCCCTTTCCTTTAAAAGTACACTAGTTAGGGACTTCCCTGGTGGTGCAGTGGTTAAGAATCCGCCTGCTAATGCAGGGGACATGGGTTCGATCCCTGGTCCAGGAAGATCCCACATGCCTTGGAGCAACTAAGCCCGTGTGCCACAGTGACTGAGCCCACGTGCCACAACTACTGAAACCTGTGCACCTAGAGCCCTGCTCCGCAACAAGAGAAGCCACTGCAATGAGAAGCCTGTGCTCCGCAACGAAGAGTAGCCCCTGCTCGCCGCAACTAGAGAAAGCCCGCACGCAGCAACGAAGACCCAACGCAGCCAAAAATAAATAGTTATAAAAAAAATAGTACACTAGTTCATCCCCTTCTGGTCAGTTTGGTTCCAGTTAATTTGGGATCATTATATAAATATTTATTTCTACTAATAGTGGCCATCACTTATTGAGTGCTGAGAATAAATCATTATTCTAAGCACTGATTACATTATCTCATTTAATGCACTTATTAATACTATAAGATAGTTTCTCACTTTCTAGATAAGGAAACTGAGGCTTAGAGCAATTAAGTGACTTGAAGGAAGAGGTGAAAGCAGGTATTCCTAATCTCTTAACCATTATACTATAGTAAGGTATGTATACAAACACAGAGCAGATAATTTAAAAAACTATCAGAGTTGGAGACACAATGGTGGGTAGAAGGACTTGAGCTCACCTCCTCTCATGAAAACACCAAAATCACAACTGACTGCTGAACAACCATTAACAAAAAAGACTCAAACCTACCAAAAAAGATATTCTTTCCAAAGACAAGAAGCCACAAGGAGACAGTAGGAGGGGTGTTTTTGCAATATAATCAAAACCCATACCTGCTGGGTGGGTGACCCACAAACTGTAAAATAATTATATCACAGAGGTTCTCCCACAGGCATGAGAGTTCTGAGCCCCATGTCAGGCTCCCCAGCCTGGGGGTCTGGCATCAGGAGGAGGAACCCCCAGAGCATTTGGTTTTGAAGGCTGGCAGGGTTTGAGTGCAGGAGCTCCACAGGACAAGGGGAAACAGAGATTCCACTCTTGGAGAGCACACACAGGGTTTCATGTGCACTGGGACCCAAGGCAAAGCTGTGATACCATAGGAGCCTGGGGCAGACCTACCTGCAAGTCTTCGAGGGTCTCCTGGGGAGGCAGGGGTCAACTGTGGCTCACTGGGGGGCAAGGACACCGGTGGCAGACGCCCCAGGGAATACTCATCAGCGTGAGCTCTCCCAGAGGTTGCCATTTTGGCACTGAGACCTGGCCCCACCCAACAGCCTGCAGGCTCCAGTGCTGGGACACCTCAGGCCAAACAACCAGCAGGGTGGGAACACAGCCCCACCCATCAGCAGGCAGGCTGCCTAAAGTCATCCTGAGTTAACAGCTGCCTGACACGGCTCTGCCCACCAGAGTGACAAGACCCACCTCCACCCACCAGTGGGCAGGCACCAGTCCCTCCCACCAGCAAGCCTGCACAAGCCCCTGGACCAACTTCACCCACCAGGGCACAGACACCAGAACCAAGAAGAATTACAATCCTGCAGCCTGAGGAAGAGAGACCACAAACACAGAAAGTTAGACAAAATGAGACAGCAGAGAAATATGTTGCAGATGAAGGAACAAGATAAAACCCCAGAAGAACAACTAAGTGAAATGGAGATAAGCAATCTACCTGAAAAAGAATTCAGAGTAATGATAGTAGATATGATCCAAGGTCTCAGAAAAAGAATGGAGGCACCAACTGAGGGGATACAAGACATGTTTCATAAAGAGCTAGAAGCTTTAAAGAACGAGCAAACAGAGATGAGCAATACAGTAACTGAAATGAAAAACACACTAGAAGGAATCAAAGCAGAATAAATGAGGCAGAACAACAAATAAGTGAGTTGGAAGACAGACTGGTAGAAATCACTGCTGTGGAACAGAATAAAGAAAAAAAGAATGAAAAGAAGTGAGAACAGTCCAAGAGAACTCTGGGACAACATTAAATGTACCAACATTCACATTAGAGAGGTCCCAGAAGAAGACAGAGAGAGAGGGCCTGAGAAAATATTGAAGAGATAATAGCCGAAAACTTCGCTAATATGGGAAAGGAAACACTCACGCAAATCCAGGAAGCACAGAGAGGCCCATAGAGGATAAACCCAAGGAGGAACACACTGAGACACATATTAATCAAATTGACAAAAATTAAAGACAGAGAAAATATTAAAAGCAACAAGGGGAAAGCAACATATAACATACAAGGGAATCCCTGTAAGGTTATCAGCTGATTTTTCAGCAGAAACTCCACAGGCCAGAAGGGAGTGGAAAAATATATTTAAAGTGATGAAAGGGAAAAACCTTCAACCAAGAATACTCTACCCAGCGAGGCTCTCGTTCAGATTTTATGGAGAAAATCAAAAACTTTACAGACTAGCAAAAGCTAAGAGAGTTCAGCACCACCAAACCAGCTTTACAAGAAATGCTAAAGAGGGACTTTCCTGGTGGCGCAGTGGTTAAGAATCTGCCTGCCAATTCAGGGGACACGGGTTCGAGCCCTGGTCCGGGAAGATCCCACATGCCACAGAGCAACTAAGCCTGTGCGCCACAACTGCTGAGCCTGTGCTCTAGAGCCCGCGAGCCACAACTGCTGAGCCCGCGTGCCACAACTACTAGAGCCCATGCTCTGCAACAAGAGAAGCCACTTCAATGAGAAGCCCACGCACCACAACGAAGAGTAGCCCCTGCTCACCACAACTAGAGAAAGCCCGTGTGCACCAATGAAGACCTGACACAGCCAAAAATAAAAATAAATAAATAAATTTATAAAAAATAAATAAAGAAATGCTAAAGAAACGTCTCTAAAAACCTTGCCGATAATCAAGTGTTCACAAAGACATGCAGCAAGAGGATGTCACATATGCTGCAGCACAGTAGAAATCAGTGCATCACCTATTAAAGTTGACCCGTCAATTCCATTCCTACACACTTATAGACACTAGCAAAATTCTTGCACATGTACACCAGGAGACAAGTATACAATTATTTATAACAGCATTATTTGTAATAAATAAAAAGACTGAAAGCAACCTGAAATTTCCATCAACAGTGAAATGAATAAATAAATGTGATATAGTCATAGCATGGACTAACAAATACCTGTGGACAGCAGCATGAAGAAGTCTCAGTAATTTTTTTTTCTTTTTTTAATTTATTTTTGGCTGCATTGGGTCTTTGCTGCTGCGTGTGGGCTTTCTCTAGTTGCGGCAAGCGGGGGCTACTCTTCGTTGCGGTGCGTGGGCCTCTCATTGCGGTGGCTTCTCTTGTTGCAGAGCACGGGCTCTAGGCATGTGGGCTTCAGTAGCTGTGGGGCACGGGCTCAGTAATTGTGGCTCGTGGGCTCTAGAGCGCAGGCTCAGTAGTTGTGGCACACGGGCTTATTTGCTCCGTGGCATGTGGGATCTTTCCGGACCAGGGATTGAACCTGTGTCCCCTGCATTGGCAGGTGGATTCTTAACCACTGCGCCACCAGGGAAGTCCCTCAGTAATGTTGAGGGGGGTAAAGTAAGTCCCTGAAAAATATATTCAAGCAGTCAGCAAAAGATGAGATTTTGAAAACTGAGGAGTAAGTTAGACCAAGAGAAGAGAGGACATCGTAGTCATAGACACAAGGAACAGCAGATGCATACCACCTCCCCCATTGCATGTGTCCCTAATGCGGAATTCTGGTATACCTGAATTCACTTCTGGATACCTTTTTTTGAACCCTGAGAAATTCTGTAAGTGAATTAATTGCTGTTGGGAATAATTGCAGGAGAAGACTGAGGTTGGAAAGCCAATAAAAGAGATAAAGCAGTTAGGAAAGGAATAGAGATGTTTACAATTAATTCCTGTCTAGGAAGCCAGGTGGGGGAAATTAAATCTTGTGCTTCTGCCTGCCCTCCAGTGGCATCCCCAAGGAGGAAAGGGGCAAAGGTCAATGTCAGTTATGCTTCAGTGTCAAGATTACCAAGACTGAAGGAAGCTACACTAACCTGGAGATTGGAGAGGGATTTTAAAAGTCAAAGACAACTAACTTAAGGTTTTCTCTGTGCTTTTTCCATCTCAAGCACTTAAGTAGGTTACAGTGTCTCTGAGATCACAATGGGAATGATCAATGGAGTTTTTAAAAGAGAATTTTTGTGTCCAGAAAGAAAGGTTATTGTAGTAGAGCTTAGTACTGAATTTATTGAAGCTATAAATTAAGAATCTGTTTTTACAAATGTTTAAGTTCAGTTTTCAAATCTTTTTTTTTTTTTTTTTTTTTTTAGAAATACAGTAATTGTCCAAAAAAACCCCCCAAAGCAGAAAAACTATCAGGCCTCCTAAATTCCCATTGGCCTTTCCTTATTTATCAGTGTCAGTATAATCTTTGTAATTACATCTTCCATTGCTTCCACCATCCATCATTTACTTCAGAGTAGAAGAAGCATTTGCCTCAAGTACGCAGACTACAGATTTTGACTAAAACGCAAGTTCTCAGGAAATCAAGGGGATTAGAAAGTGGATGCGCTGAATATTTACTTACTTTGTGGACCTTCTTCTTCTTTTTTTTTTTGAGTTTGTCTTTCTTTACCAGAGTATAAAGCAGAAAACAGACACTTGCTTTTTCATTTATTTATATTTGCATGGAGAGTACTTAAAATAAAACCCACCAGATGACAGTCTTATCATTCTGCATTTATTTATTGTCTGGCTAACTTACAAAGACACAGATGTCTAGGGTAGGTCCTACCCCACCATATAAACTACCCTGATGACATAGGTACCAAAATGTGCATGTTTACATAATGCAGTGGTATGAAAAACATTTTCTTTCTTTACAGTCCCTGACTATAAATAGGGAAAAATTAATTTCATGCCAGAAAATTTTGGGCACTTTAACAGTCATCACATTTCTGCTACTAAAATAACAAAATTGGTATTACAAGTTAAACTATAAAGGCCTAACAGTTCTTACAAATATGCAAATAATCTGCTACTTAGACATAAAAAGTCAATTTCTTGCAAATCACCAAGTAAGGCACCACTGGATTAAACATTTTTCTTGGTTTTTACTAAATAAAATGCATACTGAAATAAATACTGAACACTGAATTTTAATACTGTAATACATTTCAATATAAAATATGTGAATATTAAGATACTGTATTGCATCTTGAATACATTTATCTGGAAATTTTATGGGGAAAAAACATATGTAAGCTCTGGTTTCAGGGAAGTAACTATTAATTTTTGTGATCTGCCATAGTTGAAGATTTTAGCATAGAACTTATTCAAACTTTGGGATGTGATTAGGTTTCTAACTTTCAAAGAAAGGGTGTACATGTATTAATGGAATATTCACTTAAAAAATACATTTTAAAACATCTCTATCCTGGATGAATAGCAACTTTGAGCTGTGACCCTGTTTCAAACTTAGGATGGTATCTGCAAAGTTGGGATATATAAGGAAATTGGCCATACTTACTACACCTTACAAAATTCAGACCCATTTTCTTTGGGTCAGACTTTTCTCTGCCATATTTGCTAGGAAGGCCCAACTCCATCTTTTCTGAAGTGGGTCATTAGGTTTTATCATAGGGATTTTTACCAACTATTGATATCTGATCAAAGAATTCAAAATAAAATGATGCTGCTATATTACCAAAATATTAGAGATTAAAAACTTTTTTTGAAAATACTTTGCCAAGCTTGTTACACCTTTATGTTTCTTGATTTTCTTTGGGAAAAGGCCCCCGACTGAACATATGAAAGATAAATTAATGGTGGTGGGCGGAGAACCCAAATTCTCTAATGTACTTAATAAGCCCAGGACTTTGGCAAGGAAAGTTATAAAAATACAACAGATTCAAATGGGCAACTTCATAATTTAGTAGACATCCCATTATTAGAACTCTAAGTTCTTTTGCTTTTATATAAATGAAACATTTATTCTATAAATAGGAATGCTTCTTTCAAATTTTTCTTTGGATTGATTTCTTGTTAGCATCTCCCAGTAATACATGAACAATTCACTGAAACCATAATACAAAGTTTAGGTAGATATACATATACATATATAACCGTGAACTTTAAAAAAATAAGTAATGGTAAATTTTAAACATAATTAACCATATAAAACATCTAAATGGAAATCTTTTTTTCCAAGTGTATAGCTAGATTTAAAAGTCCCAGTAAAGTTTTGTAAACAAAACCATACAAAAAGGGCAAGGCTGGCTCATCCCTATGGTCCTCTGGGGGAGCTTTATTTGCATAGATCCAAGGCAAATGATTCTCCCAGAAAGATTCAAAACAAGTTCCCTCCAATTTCCTGCAGCAGTCTCTTTCTCTCAACCCCGTAATCATCAGATTTAGATTTTTAGAGTTTTGTCCATCAACTCAAAACCGTCCCCTTCTTCCACATTTCTGATTTGCTACCTTTCCCTGACTTTCCCCACAACTATGGAGCCTATGAGCCTCCTGCCCTAAGGAGCAAGCTGGGCTGGAGAGGAATGAAGCCACTTTCGATGCGTAAGGCAGGAGGCCAACCGACAGGTGAGCTCAAGGCAGCTGCTTCTAAGCCCCAGAGCCCCAACTGGCTTTCAGTTTCTTTCCAATGGCTTTATTCCACGTGACTGTAAACCCTATTATATCAATTTCTGACCTTGGTACTGTGAAGCAACATCTGTATACAGATTTCCAGGGAAGAGGGAAAATAAGGGAGCAAAATCTAAGGAAAGCTGTTTGCCAAACAAGGTGTAGGGTCCTAACTTTATTTTTAGTTACCTCTTGAATTGCTAAAGCTCATCTTGCTTTTTTTGTTTTTTAAACAAGAGGTTTTTGCACTAGCCTCTATCTTCTGGACCTGCGCTGTCCAGCATGGTAGCCACCAACCATGTGTGGCTATTCAGCATTTGCAATGTGACAAGTCTGAATGGAGATGTGTTCTAAGTGTAAAATACATACCAGATTTTGAAGACTTAGTACCAAAAAAAGAATATAAAATATCTCATTAAAATTGTTATATTGATTGCAGGTTGAAATGATATTTTGGATGTCAGGGTTAAATAAAATATATTAAAATTAATTTCACCTATTTTTCTTTTTAATGTGGCTACTAGAAATTGTAAAATTGTATATGTGGCTCACATTATATTTCTATTGGACAGCTCTGTCCCAGACCGCCAAAGATTGGACAGCCTGTAACTGCAAACATTTCACATGAGCAACTTGCTTAGGTGGTCTGTGGTTCATGGAAACAGGAGGCCAAACATGCAAAAAAGGCAGGGAAGCAAAACAGCTCTCAGGGACCTTAATATTGTGATCTGTAGCAAAAAAGCAGTGAATGTTTGAATTTCATTGGTTGAAAGCTGGGACACAATTCATCGCTGCCTACTTGCCACAAAAGCCTATACTGATCCCCAAAGCAGCCAACAGGCTATAGCTGAAGCAAGCAATAGCTTTAAGAATATACACAATATAAAAAGCGAGGTGCATTTCTTTACTGCATACCCACCCCGCACACACGCATTCCCACATCACCTCCCTTCTTCCCTATTGCCATCATGAAGGGGACAAGGGAAGACAAGAGAAGGAGGGTGTGCGACTCGGTCAGCAACAGCAGAAGGAGCTCTTGGGCTTGGGTGGAGAAGAGCAGGCAAGGATCACCTCGGGATAGGAGGAAGGGGTGGGGCACCCCTTTCTCTTCGGTTGGATCCACCTTGATGAAGAAATAGACAAAATATAAATTTTGGTTAGAAAGCTTATGTTCTCACTGTAAGACTTAAGAATGGTTGCAAAAGAACCCACTACCCGCCCCCACCCCATGATCAAGGCTGTAAATAACTTGCACATGTGCATGAGAAATGAAGGGAAGAAGCAAGTAAGGATCTGAACAAATTGTACTAGAGAAGGATGACCTACCACTGGCTACCAAGTACTTGTGCGAAGTTAAAGTTTTTAAAAAGTCACTTTTTTTCTCTTCACATAGTATGTGTGATTACACATTATATATAATATATATATATTATAGATTGAGAAAATATGGATGAGAAAAACAAAACAAAAATTCACCAATGCTTTTACCACCCAGAGATAACCAATAACATTATGTATATATTCTCCATATATAAACAGTTCCCTTTTTTCTTCCAAAAACAGGATCATATATAGTCCAGTTGAACATTTTTCAAAGTCATTACTCTTTACAAATATAATTGTTAATGACACATTGCATTCTATTATATAAGTATACTATAGTTTATTTATCTAATCATTCCCCTTTTGTTGGGCATTTAGGTATCTTCTAATTTCTAAACAATGCTTTTTTGATAGCAGCCATCCTAATAGGTGTAAAGTGGTAGTTTTATTTGTGTTTTCCTAATGGTTAGTGATGTTGAGCATCTTTTTGTGTGCTTATTGGCAAGCTGTATATCTTATTTCAAGAAATATCTATGCAAGTATTCAACCCATTTTAAAAATTGGGTTGTTTTGTTGTTGTTGAATTGTAGGAATTCTTTATGTATTCCAGATATTAATCTTTTATCAGATATATGATTTGCAAATACCTTATCCCATTTCATGGGTTTTCTCTTCACTCTATTGATAGTGTTCTTTTAAAAACTATGCATATTCATGGGCTGTCAGCATGCCATAACTAGGTTTAAAATCCATTCACAATTTAAAAATTCATTTGTCCCATGCACATTGTTTTTTGAGGATCTAACAGGTGTTAGGCATGAAGCCAGGTGCTCAGATGCTGTGAGTAGGTCTACCAGGGACTCGTGTCCATCGAGTAGGTCTGCTAAGGCCACGGTTCTGAGACTCAGGTGCACTGGCATTGATGGATTCCTCAGCAGGCCACCAGTTCCCTGACAGCAACCAAAGTAGCCCACTTCGGGATTCCTGAGTTAGAACAAATCTCTGAGCGAGGGGAGGAGTTAGAGGAAAACAGTGGCAGTCCATTACCTTGCCTCTTCCTCTTTTTATCCCAACCAAGTCTTTTCTTGGGCAGGGACCTGAGGAAAGACTCATCTGGATGTAAATCAGCTATCTGTCACGGAGCCTTGACTGTCAGTTGACACACCGCAAATGTTGAGCAAAACAAGGGCTGGCCTTGTGCAAAGCTGCAATTAGGAGGCACTGTTCAGGGCTGTCTGGGTGCCCTGCCAGGCAGCGGGCCTGGAGGCTGAGGCAGGTACAGGAGCAGGATAAAACCACTCCAGAGTACTTTATTTGTGTTAGAGAGATGATCCGTTATCATTATAAAATATTAAACATGCCCAATGCTAGAAATATTTTTTTGAACCTACAAAAACATTTTTGGAGGGCTGTGGAAATTAATTTACCGATCTAAGAAATATTTTTAAATGCTGCTGTATTTCAAGCTCTGTGCCACTTTCGGAAGATGCAGTAGTGAGCAGGGCCTAGTTCCAATCCTCAAGCTGCGGACAGTCATAAAGACAGGAAGTTGAGGGGAAGGAATGTGTTCAGCTATTAAATTAAAAATCTAGAGGGGCTGGGGAGGATGGTTCTGTTATTGACGTAAATATACAAATAGCACAGAGTGGGGTGGGGAGAGAGAGAACTCGAAGATACTGTTCCCACATGAAGACTTTTTCACCAAAAATTTCAACCACCAACTCTTGTATGATAATTTTATTACAGTTATGCCTCTTTTATTAGGCATCATCTAGAATGCAGTATTCCACATAAATAAGTTTTTCTAGAAATTAAACTTGTTCTTTCAAGCAGCAATATTCTGTTTACTTCTGGCATTTTATTCAGGGAAATTTTTCTAAAATATTTTCTAATTCTTTGAATTCTTCAACAGAAGCACAAAGCACAATTTGTCTTGTTCTTAATAACCCAACAGAAACATCTGTATTGTCCCAGTGCTGTGATACCTAGCAGAGCTCTGTGTTCCTAGCTCCTCCTTTAACCCAAGACTGCCACCTATCTGTTCTCCCCAAAGTCAGTGATTTTGCTTCTAACCAACCTTGACTTCAGCTGATACTAATCTGCTCTAAGGCTGGAAAACAACCAAGCAAAAATTAAGAACTGTGTGTTAAGAAAGAGTCAGTAGGCTCAGAGTACGTGAAGGAGCTCTGCTGGGCAGTGAGGACAAGGCTAGGGTCATGTGACAGTTCTTTGACATGCTCAGATACTTTTTCTCCACTCATTTCTGGCTTGGGAGTTTGGTTCTGAAGCTAAGGCTGTTACAAGATGCGGCCTCATCAGTGATATATGTATATTTCATGCTAATTCTTCCTTAGTTCTATACACTTATTGTTGTGAAATATCAGTTTTTCTATTTCCTCTTCTTGTTCACATATTTCTTTTCAGTAGGGGAAAATTGATTCACTTCTTTATGGTAGCATTACATCTATAAGGAAAAAAACAATCTAAATGTCCAATAATGGTAAACTAAATTATTATATGCTGACTTGATGGAATTCTGTAGAATAAAAACCATGTGATAAAAATAGGGAAGCGTTTACTCAGCAATGTTATATAAATCTCATCAGCAAAACCCATACTCTATAATTATTAAACTATATAAATTAATCAGAATTAGATGGATAAAAATTAGAAGAGAACCTGGTAAAATGAAAATATCTGTTATGTGGAGAGATTATGGGTATACTTAAAATTTTCATGTAATGCTATGTAAAGTTATGATTATATTTAAATGATCAAAGCAGTTAGTGAGTTTTTGTTATAATTAGTGAGACATTCTGCCAGTCTCAAAATGAGTAGGAATAGAAGATGGCTCTAATTGTGCCATCTTAGGAAGATCAAAATGGGGAAAGATTGTCCAAACAAGCAAAATAATAAAATTTAACCTACTAGCAAACTAAAGGTATTTTGACCTTGTAATGACACATTAAAATAATCATTTCTCATATGCATTCTGGATGTCTCCATTTTCCTCAATGAGTGTAGAAGGGGAGTTTACTAGAATTTATATGGTTCCAAATCCAGGAGCGATTTCTCTGAAATCGCCCCACTCTAGGCAAGAGACCTGGATTTCCTATACAACCCTCAGCTGTGTATAACCCAGGCTACTCAAGTATGAAGGCATCCAATTGCCCTTGTAGAAATACTCACTCCGGCTTTCATTTCTTGCCAATTTACTGGGATAACTTTTGGTTGTTGGTACATATGGCTCTGGAGGTGGCAAATCAGAAATCGGATGGAAGAAGAATCTGCTTTCCCACTCATCTGAGGGAGAGAAACAAACAGTATCTTCAGTAACAGACAATCTGCTCTGAAGACTTATGTAACGAAAGGCACAGAATGAAATACAGAGAGAACGGCAGAGATCGCTTCTGGTTTTATGTCTAGAAGTTTAGAGAAAAGCCGGAAGTGTGCTACAAATGTCACTGATTAGCACAGCGATAAAATATACTGGTCTGCATATCAAACCAAAGACAGATCCAAGTGACTTTAACTAGAGTGACGAGGACCCAGCCAGTCCCTCTCAGGAGCTGGGGACTAAGGTTCGGGATGCCTTTCTTAATTATTCCTTCACCAGTGGAAGGAATAACTCGGACCCTCTGATAACAATGGCAGAGATAAGCTGCTCAGTATCTGCAGGCCATTGGGCCTCTTACCCACCACGAACTGTTCAGAAAGGTAGGTATAATAAGGTTAGCTACAAAAATGGTTCTTTTCAGAATTCTGGAATCTCTGGAAAGTTAACCAAAATGAGACTCAAACAAGGAACAGAGAAAAATGATCTGCCTTTTTGGGGAGTGGAGGAAGGGGGATTACTATTTTTCATTTGAAATCATGGTGGGCCCTAGAGTGCTTAGATTAGTGCTGTGCAGTATGATAACAGTGAGGGTCACACAAACAGACACAAACACACCTGCCATTCAACTGCTGCCCTACTATAGCTTGTACGTTTCCAAGGAGCTGGGACCACACCTCACCTTCACATGAAGAGTCCTGGAAGCCGTTTCTAATTGATGTCGATGGTGGAGGTGGGGGAGGCACCCCAGTGCCAGGCCTGTCGGGAGGAAGAGGAGGCCGGGGCCCACTTCTGGGACTATCTATTCCACTCCTGGATGGCAACTGAGGGGTGGCAGGCAGGGCCCGAGATGTGCTGCCATTTCTGTTCATTGGAGGAGGTGGTGGGAGAGGGCCTGGAGCAAAAGAAAAATGACATTTAGTGCTATACCTTACACCCTACATTACTATTATCATGGTCATCAACATGCAATTATTGAGTGCCTGCTGGATACATGCCCTTTTACTAGGGAATGTGGAGAAATGGTGGAGACTTCCTAGGAGGTTTAGCCAAGAAACGAGTAGACACATATAAGCACAGAAATGCACAAATGTACACACATACATGGAACAAGTGCACATTGATAGCTAAATGGCTGTTTGGCTTTGAGTTAGTATTGAGATTGGAGGTGATGCAGTTGACAATAGGTAGTCAATCATCTGTTTATACTGACAACTGTATACTTTAAAAAACATTTAAAATTCCTTTTAAATAGCTGTTGAACTAATTACTGTGACATGTTACTTATTAAGTAAATGCTGTTTTAAAAATAAGATAGTTATGAACTTATTTTAGGTCTCCAGAGGGACTAAGTTCTTTAAATGCATAGTATTATTGCTAATTATACAAGCACGTTTCTGTGATGCATATGATCTATTTCCAGGCAGAAGCGGGATCAGGAAACCAAACATCAGTCATCCCGAGAACAGTAAGAGTTCCTTCTTGGTTCTTCCTCTTTGGGGAGTCAGACTAACAGAGGGAGTGACAATCAGCTAATCAGTGTGCATGGCTGTAAATGCTGGTGCAGGATCCTGACCCTGTGCAGGCTGGTTATCCTGTGGAACTTGATTTCCTGTCTACGAAGGAACACCTTTCTCACTGCACTGTTGCCAGAAATACTTAGTCAAAAAGCAAATAAAAAGTATTATATAGTATTTGAAACCATGTTTTAAAAATGCAGTGGTGTGGTATAATCAGAAAATTTTAAGTTCTTAGTAAATAATTCAAAGTAAATTCTTCTTTTTGATAGTACAAAGAAACATATGTTGCTTTTCCCATCCTCCAAATGCAGAGGCTATTTGGGTCATGAGTAAATTTTTAAAAAGAAAAAAAGAACTTGAGCATTTCTCATGCAAATCAAAATGGCCTTAGTAATTATTCCTGACCTTCAGCGGTGTGTTCCACTAGCAACATGCTGACGTCTTTATGTAAACACAACGTCTTATGGTGCTATAAATATAAATATGTCTTGTTAATTACAGATTCAGAATCCAACTAGAGGACCTTAAAGTGAATGACCCACCCATCAAAGATATTTCTGTCTGGAAGTCTTGGCTCAGATCTCTAATGGAGGGGGGAGGCATGCCCAGCCCTGGTTCGTCTCTCAAGGAGTCTTCAGTGCCTAATCTGGTAGGGTTTATTTACTGCCCCATCTGCTTCTCACTGCTGGAGTCCCAGTTAGTATGAGTAGATTTATTGGGGGGAGAAGTGGCTCACACGCTGTGGGCTTGATGGCAGTGGTAGTACCACCACATAACTGTCACTGAATGCAAACTAGACTTCCAATACTATGCGGCCTGGTACTATGTAACCTGATCAACTTGATCTCTCTTTTAAAGTAACTGTTCATGTTCCTTACTCTCCAACCTTCCAGCCCTCTGCTCCAAACCTAGCCAAGCATAACAGAAAACAGATTTCTATTTCCTGTTGGCAGTATAATAATGAAAATGATCATTTGTTGAATGCTACTACATGCAGGGAAATAAGATAATCACTATACACACTGGTCTCATTTAATTCTTACAACAGCCCCGAGGAGTGTCAGGACAGCAGGTGAGCCTCAGAGGTGTTGGAAGGTTAAAGAGCCCAAATCAGTACACTAATGAGTGGAAGAATAGGATTTGACTCCATTCTGTCAAATTCTAAAACACTCCCCTAACAATGAAGCCAAGCCACTTCTCAAAATATAGATGGCCCTTGATGACTTCTCATAGGTTCCTTGTGGAAATGTAAATTGGTGGGAATTTTCTAGAGGCCAATTTGGCAATACCTATGAAATCCATAGTTTACTATGCACATCCATTGTCCTAGAAATTCCATTCCTAGGAATTCATCCAAAAGAAATACACAGAGATGTGCACAAATATTTAGCTACAAGAATGTATCCCTGCATTATCTGCAACAGCAAAACTCTAGAGATGACCTGTATGACCACGTGACTAATAAATAAGCCAAGGTACTTTTGATTTAATATTATGCAGCCATTAAAAGTCAGGTTGTAAAAGAAGAGTTAGTCATATCAGAAAATGTTAATGAGCTATGTTAAATAAAAAGCAAATTAGCAAACAATATATGTAGTATGATACTAATTTTGCAAACATGTATATATATGCATTTTAAAAAGACTGAAAGGGTATATAAACAATGTTATATCTGGATGATGGTGGTGGCAGAATTATAGATGATTTTTATTTTCATTATACTTTTATGTATTTTGTATAATAAACAGGTATGACTTAATGTAATTGAAAGAAACAACAAATATATATCACTGCCTATCCTATTTGGGGGAATATTTAATCTGTTGATTAAATCATTTGGTAGAACCAAGCAAACAGCTCAACCATTTTGGGGGAAAATCCATACCTGTTGGATAAGAAGAAAATGATGCATTTCATTCATCTGACTACTTGTTCTTATTTGTTCATTGAAGCATACTTAATGAGATGCCACAATGTCTAGATTGAATAGACTACCAACTTTTTATATTTGTAGCTGACTCTCCCTGGCAAAGTGGTTTGAAGGAGTGGTTCTCAAACTTTGCTACACATTACAGTCACCAGGGAGCTTCCACATATCCTGATGCCCAGTTTGTAACCCAGACCAATGAAACCAGAAGCCCTGGGGTAGGAACCCAGGCATCGTGGTTTTTACAGCTCCCAGGTGATTCCAGTATGTGGTCAAGTTTGAGGACTACTGTTTTAAAAAAGTGTTTATTAGGTTCCTGAGGTCAGGGGGTCAAAGGTCAGTTAGCTTCTCACAGAGCAAAAAATGCCCCATTTCCAGACATCCTATAGGTATGGTAAGGTTAAATTCCAAAACTAGATAGTTCTTCTGAATCCATCAATAACAAACAGAAAACAAACAAGCACCTATTGTAAGTAGGAGAGAGAGTACAGACTCCCCACACTTCATTTCACACTGTGCAGGTTCTCCCCTTAGATCCAGGCTTCTCAGCCCTGGGTGGGGACACAGAAGGGCTTCAGCACGTCCTTCAATCCATGAAACAGCAGGCAATTTTGAGTTTATGCTTATGAGCATTTTTATGGAGAGAAGGCCTTATACCTTTATCTGATTCTCCAAGGGATCTATGAGTCAGAGATGTGAACAGACAGCAAAATGGACTCTAGTATGTGTCAAAGCTTGACCAATGAAGAGAAGTACAGGAGAAGTTCATTCACTCTTAAATAACTGCCCTTCTTGTTGGAATAATGGGCCCTCCTGCAGGAGATGGGAATTTAGTTCCCAGTTAAGACAGCAGAAATTCCCTTTCAGGAGATGGCAGGTAGAGTGGTGAGATGGAAGGTGAGTTAGTTGCCTATTCTTCATTAACTCGCTTGGGATCATTTCACTTCATTGGTTACTTAGTCTCCTCACTTGGGAAACGTGGACAGAAGTATGGGTCCCACTCTCCTCAGAGGTTACGTGAGGTCAAGAGGAAATCATATGGGTTATGTGTCACTTCCAAGGTCAAAGCAGCCTGAGAGTTCTTAAGCTTTTGTTGGGCTCTCTTCATGTGCAGTTGGTAGTGACTTCTGGGCTGGCTGGGTCACAGGGGCACAACTCACCGCGCTCTGGCCATACCTGATCTGCCCGGTGGGTCCCTCACCGGAGGAGGGGGTCTCTCGCTGGGCGGGGGAGGAAGAGGGCCCGACCGCCCGGGTGAAGGTAAGGGAGGCGCAGATGACGAGGACGACGAGGACGACGAGAGGGACAGGTTCCGCTGGGGGAGCCTCGGGATTTCGTCCCCGCCGCCACTGGACCCTGGGGGCACTGGGGGAGGGCCCGGCCTGCTGGGGGGCGGGGGCGGGGGCGGGGCCTGCGCGGAGGGGGAAGGCCGCGGGGTGGAGGGCACCGGGGGCTTGCTGTTCTGAGGGGGAGGCGGGGGGACGGCCTCCCTGTGGATGGAGGGCCTGCTGCCCACTGGAGGAGGCGGAGGAGGGGGTTTGTCATCCAAGGCCCTGCTCGGGGTAGGGGGGAGGGGAGGCCGGTTGGAGAAGGGCGAGGAGGAGCCTGACGGGGTCTGGCGGGTGGAGCCTCCACCGAAAGCAGCCCCTCGATTTCCGGGGAGAGGGGGAGGAGTGGGCCCGGGGCTGGGCTGCCTGGGGGCCCCGGGCACTAGGATGGACCCCCGGTTGTGCAGACTTGACTGAACGGGTCTTGGAGTATTAGGCACTGGAGGCGGAATGTTATCAGGCTTCGCGCCCACGTCGGGCCTCGGGGGAGGCATTCGGTTCCTCTGAGGTTCTGGAGGTCCGCTTCTGTGGCCTGGAGAAGGCACAGGGAACCTCCCTGGGCCACTTGGGGGAGAGAAAGGTTTGGCAGATGTGGGTCTTCCTCCTGGTGGCAAAATCGGGGGTCGGCCTCCTCCAGAATCTGAAGAACAGAAAAAAAAAAAAAAAAAAAAAATCAGAAAGTTAGGAACCTTAAAGGAAATCAGAGAACTAGAGTAAATTGCCAGCTACTGGAAGCCCTTTCCTAGATGCTGTAAACGATAGGTAACTATTATTTATATAAACTAGGTTTTTTGTGTCCTTCCTGGAAGCAGAGGGACAGATCACAGCTCTCTGTTTCTCTTCTACTCCCAGATTCCACAACCCATCATCTTTCAAAGGGATTCTGGAGAGCTCTCTTGGCATTCTGGATGGACAAGAACCAGGAGGAAGTTGGTAAGAGTTCTGGAGACATCCCCATTCATTACAAGAGGTGAGAACAGCATGGCATTGGTACATGGGATTTCTGCTAATGATTTTCTTTTCTCCCCGTCACTATCCCTGTAACCCCACCCTGTACCTCTCAGGTTTGAAAAATAATTTAGCCATCTTAGATGAAGAAATTAGTTAGCCCAATATAAGTTTCTGTATGGGAGGGCTTGCCTAGAACCTTTAAAGATAAATTTCTAAGAGAGGATGGAAAAATACAGTGGAAGAGTTATGATTGAAATAAGAAACTGTCAAGGGAAAAAGAAACTGTCAAAGTTTAATTAGTAAGAGTTGACACCAGTGGATGGTCTTAATCTACAAACAAGTAGGCAACTATACAACGTTTTTCCCTACTAGGTCAACTTCCACTTTAATACTGACAGGACAGAACAACCCTACTATTAATACATAATTAATATTCAACTGCTTTGGTTCAACAAAGGGAAGAACTAAAGAGGAACCAAAGTTATGGAAAAACTCAAACCACCACCCCAGACTCTCTTGGAACCCAAACTAATTCTCAAAAAATGCTTAGTCTGAAAAAAACTTCACCCAGTTCAACCATGAGCTAATTAATGTACCAAATATTTATTGAGTACCTGCTATACTATACGCCAGCCATTATTCTAGATGCTAGAGGCAGAGGAGTAAACAAAACAGAAAAGATCTGGCTCTCTTGTAGTTTACGTTCTTGTGGGGGAGATAAACTAAAAACCAGTAAACATGAATACTTTCAGATAGTTATAAGGACTAAAAAGAAACTAAAATAGGCTGATGAGATGAAGAATGCCCAGAGAGGCCAGGATAGATGGGGGTGGCCCTTCTGAGGATGTGATATTTGAGCTAAGGCCCGCCATGGAGAGGAGGAAGAGAAGTGCTTCAGTCAGAGGGCCAGCAGGTGCAAAGGCCCTGAGGTGGAAATGAGCTTCAAGTTAAAAAACCAAGGCTTTTATGTGCGTGGGGCACAGTGAGCATGGAGGAGAACCCTACGAAACGTAGCCTGAGTGGCCAGCAGGGGCCGGGTCATAAAGAGCCTTGTAGGCCAGAAGGCGTTCAGATTTTATCCAAGGCACAATGAGAGACATTTGGCTGGATTTATGAATAATGTGAACTCTAGAGAGAATTTTTTATTTTGACTTTAGCACTAGAAATGAGCTATATTTTCCTTGACTGTGTGGTATAGTTCTATGTCACCAACTTGTGATAAGTTTTACCTTCCAAGTTTGGATTAAAGGTGCAGTTACTATCCACATATACGTCACAGGGATGGGACCCATTATGCAGATAGTATACTATGCAAATACTATAGCATTTTGTGTACTAACTTAAATTCCATCTTCATTTCATTTTTTTACTTCCAGTTGTCTTTTGCCTGAATTTCTTCACCTACTGTTAAAGTACTGAATGTATGCATTTGTCAGTTGCCTCAAGTCCTTTCAGTGGGTTTTAAACAAACAAATTTAAATGCAGGCCTGGCAAGATAGAAGCTCTCATATTCTTGAGTCTCCTTCTAGATGTTGACAATCCAAAACTAAAATAGCCAGGTAACCCTGAAGATTCAGTGACTTTATCTTCCTATGAATGTGACAATGTCACACTTTCCCAGGGGACATTTTAAAAGACCATAGAATTAGAAATAAAATTCTTCTAACACAGTAAACATTAAAAAATGAAGATTCATGGTGAAATTTCTTGAGCTGTCATAGTCAGGGGAGAGCCTCACACACTCTGTAAGGTTTTTTATTTAGGCATGACCAGGTTTAACTTTTTCCTCTGCCATCGTGTTCACAGACGATCCTGTAGGACTCATTTCCATGGCTTCCTGCAGAGAATACTTAGAATCACTAGCTCTGAAATGCCAAATGTCTGTCAGGCAAAACACCTTTTTAGATTTTGTGAGATATGTAATTATATTCCATATGACATGCTCCATTGTGTGTTTGAAAAGAGACATAAGTATTTACTACACTCGACAGGTGGGTCAGACTACCTCACAAAGAAAGCTGAATCTGCCAGGTCACCAGGCAGTTTCCGGGGGTGGCAAGTCCCATTTGCTCCTTCCTTTTCTTCCCGCTCTAGCTTACCCTTTAGAAAAGTACAAAAAAGTACAAGTTGCCCCAAGGACACTGGGCAAATATTTAACAGCTCGATGGAGCTGTCTGATCCTGAGTTAAAAAGAAAAGAAAAAAAAAAAAAAAAAAAGATGCTAAATAGAGTCCCTCTTTTTTTTTTTTAATTATTTTATTTCTTTTATTTTTGGCTGTGTTGGGTCTTCGTTTCTGCGTGCGGGCTTCCTCCAGTTGTGGCGAGCGGGGCTACTCTTTGTTGCAGTGCACGGGCTTCACATTGCAGTGGCTTCTCTTGTTGCGGAGCACAGGCTCTAGGCGCGCAGGCTTCAGTAGTTGTGGCACGTGGGCTCAGTAGTTGTGGCTCGCGGGCTCTAGAGCACAGGCTCAGTAGTTGTGGCACACGGGCTTAGTTGCTCCGTGGCATGTGGGATCTTCCCGGACAAGGGCTTGAACCCGTGTCCCCTGCATTGGCAGGCGGATTCTTAACCACTGCGCCACCAGGGAAGTCCCTTGAGTCCCTCTTATAAAACAGTGTTAACATTTCAAGAAATCTAAAATGTTTCACAGGGCACAGTGCCTTAGAGGGGATGCCAAGTCTCAAAACCACCAGACTCAGCCTTGTCTACAGTAACTAAGAAAAGGAAACTCTCCTTACCACTCTCCCTGTTGGCTGTGGATCTCAGCTTTGGCATCCCAGCCTGGAACAGTCCTCCCAAACCGGGTGGTCCACCCCCTCCAAAACTTCCACCGCCGCCTCCGCCACCACCACCAGCTCCTTTAGGTTCTGCAGAAGGAAGAAAACACAGTCTTTACATATGTATGAAGACACCACCAGAGAACTTCACCAGTCCTCGCCCAAGTAAACAATCACGATACAACAGGGAGCTGGCAGAACCTAAGCCCATGGTGGACACCTGGAATTTCATTAAAGGGTAGGACTTTAAGGATTCACCCTATCCCCCGTCAGAAAAGCAGAGGGTTCTTTCTACTCCAGGGCAGTCGCAAGCCCAGTGGTAGAAGAATCAGTAATAGATAATGACTTTCCCCCGCTTGGCTGGCTGCCACATGAGTTAATATCTATTGTGTATCATAGGATTTGGTAAATAAAAGTATCTTCAAAGAAAGAAAGTCTTAAGGGAGGAGGAGATACAATAAAAGGTGAGAAGAAAGGAAATAGTAAAAATAAAGGAGAAGAAAATAAAATATCCCATAATTTTGCTTCATTGAAATACCCACTGTTTTGGTGTATTTTTCCCTGCCAGGTTTTGGTTTTTTTTCATTTTCCATATTTTTTCTTATGACCAAATTCACTACATAGTTTTTAGCCTGCTTTTTTCAGTCAGTACTTTGTTAGCATTTCCCATGTCACTAAATATTTTTTGAAAACATGAGTTTAAAGGATTGCATTGTGTTTTAGAACACTGAATGTACTGTAATTCATTTATCCATCTACCTATTTGATGGCCTTCCAGGTTGATTTCAATTTTTTAATATCATAAAACCCAACAGTAGACTTTAACATTTTTAAAATTCCTTGCAACTTGAGACGATGCAAAGATTTTGTTTTATTTTGCATTTGTTGCCAAAAAATTGTGAAAGATTTCAAAATAGGCAAACAAGAAAACAAAAAAAGAAAGGAAGAAGAAGGAAGAAGAGGAAAGAAAAAGATTACTAAGTATCCAGTCTAGCCTTCTGGGTTATTTCCCATTGCCTTTGAGCTAGTCTGCAACTCTATTAAATTGTACAAAACTGATAATGCAAATGATATTTGTCCATAGAAATGCATATTGGTTGTGTTCAGTGTAATGCAATTGATTGACCCGTTTTGCACCTATTTGTAAATTCATTTCAACACTCACCTGCCTACATATGTGTGGTACTTTGAATTCTCCTTTGAATTGATAACATTATATTGGTTCCCTCATTAATTAATGAGCTAAATAAAATCTTTGATATATGTTTATTTTATATCTGTATTAGAGCCATGATTATACCCTCTTTAAAAAATTGTCTCTTAACAATTTATGTATGTATATATGTTTTATGAGGTTAAGTACTGTTTAAAGTTCTACCCCTGGAAAACCTTGTTGAGTCTTTGGTAAGTATTACTTGAGTTCTACAAATTAATCTGGGAGAACTGACACTTTCATGATATTTAGACTTTATGGAAACATGGTATATTTTCCCATGTCTTCTGATTTACTCAGTAAAGTTTTGTAATTTTCATGATACGGGTCACCCATAGTTCTTTTAGGGTCACTTCAAATACATTTTTGTTTGTTGAAATTACGAAAGGAATGTTTTTCCTACTATATTTTGGATTTGGTTATTATTGGCATCAGGAAATTTCATTTGATATCTAATAAATCACTTTCCTGCATTTTCAGAATTACAATTTATTTTTTACCTTGGATTTTCTAGTAGACAAATGCTCTGCAAATAATAAAGGTTGTACGCCTTCTTTTCTAAGAGTTGTGTATCTTATTTCTGTTTTATATAAGAAATTATTTTGATGACTGAGCTTCCATAACAGTGTAAGTTATTAATGTTTTATTAATTTAAAGACAATTTATTTTAAAATAATTATAAAGAATAAATATACATTTATATGTTTATCTTAAAAATTATTAACGTTATTAGTATTTTAAAAATAAAGGAAATCATATTTTGATTTTAATGAGAATGCCTCTAATGTTTCAAAGTTACATTTTTTAAAAAATTTACTTATTTGTTTATTTTTGGCTGCATTGGGTCTTTGTTGCTGAGCACGGGCTTTCTCTAGTTGTGGCGAGCAGGGGCTACTCTTCGTTGCGGTGCACGGGCTTCTCATTGGGGTGGCTTCTCTTGTTGCGGAGCACAGGCTCTAGGCACATGGGCTTCAGTAGTTGTAGCTTGCGGGCTCTAGAGCACAGGCTCAGTAGTTGTGGCGCATGGGCTTAGTTGTTCGGCGGCATGTGGGGTCTTCCTGGATCAGGGCTCGAACTCATGTCCCCTGCATTGGCTGGCGGATTCTTAACCACTGCACCACCAGGGAAGCCCCCAAGTTACATACTGACTGTTGGTTTGAGATAACTTTTTTCTTTCTAAGTATTCGTGGTTAGCAAGGATCCTTCCACTCTGGGTTTTTAAGACTTTCTTATGGCATGGAATTTTATCAAATGCCTATCCAGGATCTACTGAGATCATTATATGGTTTTCCTTATTTGATATGATGGATATATAGACTTTCTAACATTAAAAATGAGACAAACTCTGGATTTGGTGAATTATTTTTTTAATATACTATTGAATTAGAGTTTTTCGATTTTTAGTTAGTATCCTCTCGTCTATGATCATAAGTTGTCTATAGTAGGGTTTCTTAGCCTTGGAACTACGGACATTTTGGGTCAGATAATTCTTTGTTGTGGGTGACCATCTTGTTCCCTGTAGAATGTTTACAGCATCCCTGGCCTCTACCCACTAGGTGTCAGTAGGAACCCTCCCTCACCAAGTTGTGATAACTAAAAATGCCTCCAGGCATTGCCACGTGTCCCCTGAGACACTGATACACCAGCTTTCTTTCTGTATATATGCTGCCTTTGTCATGTTTTGATACTAAGACCATGCCAATCTCATTATACCTAACAGATAGCTTTCCATGTCTTCCTACATTTAGGAATGATTTATATAGCATTTGAATTTGTTGTTTCTTAAAATCTGAAATAATTTTCTGATAAAATCATCTGGCTCTAAAGCTTTTTAGAGGAAAAGTAATTTGATAAAGTTTTCAACTTTTTCCTTGCTCACTGAAGCTTCATGAATGATTTTTGATAAACTTGTACTTTTCTTAAAAAGTTAAATTCTTTAAGATTTCAAAATGTTTTAGCATATAACTTCATTGTAGCATCCTTAATTTTAGAAAATCTGCTTTGAATCTTTTACTTAATCTGCTTTCTGAGCTCTATTTATTCATTTGTGTTTTCTTTTTTTCTGGATTAGATTGATCATAAGTCTGTGTCAGCTCTGTATCTTTTCTAGGTGTGGAACTTTCTGGGATACTCTGGGAACTCTGCTGATAGAAGAAACAATCTGATACTGAACTCACAAGAATTACTTCGCCTAGTACGATATATCAAATTAGAATAACAATTTCTGGAAGTGTATGCAAAATTGCTTCCATATAAAATTTAAAAGTTTTACTAATTTTAATTATTGCCAATAATATTAATAATGCCCTTGTCATTAAAACGTTATTCGTTGATGAACGATACATTCTGGAATACTGCATTTCATAGGACACCTTTACCTGGTATTGAACATTCAAAGAGATCGATGAACTTGTTCTATCAGACATCGTCCACTAGTGTTCTTAACTTGCAGCAGTTGTACAGCTTTCCGATAGAGAAGCTACACTAGTTGAGGATAGCTAACTGGCTCCAGGTCACTCTGCTAACAATTAAATTGGAGGACAAAGCTGACCTCAAGAGTTATATCATGTATAACCATGGTCAACATTTTGACATAGAACCCAGGGAGGTTTCACCTGCAAACAAATACAAAACCATGGATGGACTTTGCCACTTGCAAAGAGCTTCTAACAAACAACAGTGTAGTGTCCAGTTAAGTGCATGGACAACAAGGGCATGCATTGGGTTGCATCTGGTGTCCACAAAGCAAAGTGCATTCTTAAACATCACTGAGCAGATGGGAGGGAGAACTAACACTCTTTTCCATTTAACGAGAGAAGTGTATCTTCTTGAAGAATATAATGAACTTCCACTAGTGGATTCAGGACTAGGCCCCAGACTGTCCATTCTCCTTCAACATCTAGGGAATTCTCCAGAGCCTAGGCTCCCTCTCAGAGTGGAGAGAACCACTGGGCTCTGGTCTAGAGGTTGGCAGTTTGTGGAGTTCCTCTGGCCCCATCCCAGGCACCATGATTCAATGGCTATTGGACCAAAGCTCCCCAGAAAGAAGTGACTAGGCTGGGCAACCCCAGGGAGAACCTTGTGACACAGAACAGGAAAACTAAGTGATTGATTACACAATAACCACACCATCTTGTGGGCATTTTGACCCAGAGGTAAGACTTCATCAAAAGTCAAAGACCCCCTAGTTCCACTGAGGTGTGGTGCATTCCATCTGCACCACCTTGCCCGGTAACAGAGCAAAACTCAAAGGCCTTTGTCTTGGTCTTCCTCTTTTCCACCTTCCTCCCACACCAGTGTTCTCACCTAACGCTGATCTTTCTCTTCTACTCGTTAGGCACTTTTCCTAGAAATTCCTCCACTTGGCTAAAATCCTACATCGTTATTCACTTGTCTACAAAGCTCCCTCTGGTGAGTTTAGGACAGTCTAATTCCTGTTGAGTCCAAGTGGCATCTGTGGTTGAGGATGAATTCTGGGCACATCTGGCTGGCAGTGGAAACATGTGAGGAGTGTGAGGTGATAGTCTTGAGGCCCGATAATTAACTTCCGGTAGATCTAGCCATCTGTAATATTTCATTCTGTTGTAAATGTTAATAAGTAGTCCTGTATGGTGGGTACTTGTTTGTTTATACATACCCTGCCTTGTTCCAGAAAGTATCTCAGATTTATGATGGGTCAATAAGCAAAGCTGTGATCTCATTTCCTCTCTCTCCAACCCCCTAATAATCATAACTACACTTGAATTATACATTCCAGGCAACAAAGCACTTTCATAAGCATTGTCTCATTGGATGCTCATAACAAACTTGTGAGGGCAGTAGAACAGGTATTATCTCCATTTTACAAATGAAGACAAAGGGTTGGAGATGGTCAGGGCTCGAACCTACATCCTTTGATTCCAAGACTAGGGCTCTTTCCATATTTCATGCTGCCTTTTGCTCTGTGGTAAGATGAACAAAGGGTTAATTTCCAGAAAGTGCTGTAAAGAGTTGTGAATAATTCAGAGAATTGCTGCTGTGTGTGTCTTGGACAAAGAATTATTATACTGGCTTCCTGCAGCATTAGAGGGAACCCAAGCCAGAGCCATGGCCTACAATGAGTGATACAGTCCCTTATTCTGCTAGCTTTGCAGCTGTTGTTAACCAAAAAAAAAAAAAAATTTTTTTTTTGGTGGGAAGAGTAGAGTTGATTGTTAGGTCATAAACCATTTATCTCCATGGAAAATAACTTTTTTCACTTACTGTCCAATATCGGTGCACTTCTGTCATTGGTGACTGTCTTCTTTAGTTTCTTCCCTTTGCTGATGTCAGAGAGAAGAGCATTTCTCCCAGCCTGCTCTGACTTACTCAAGGCAGGCTTTTCTGTATTGGCCTGAAAGGAAACACGCAAACTCGTATTCATCTTTTGAATTAAAATCATGTACTACAACACTCGGTGGGGACAGCTAGCGTATTGGGAGCTTGTTATTAAGATTCTTGGCAATAGGCTGTAAATTCTCTACAAGTTTTAGACCCGATGTCACTCTTTTTAAGACCCAGACATTTGGGAGCAGATGCAGCAATAAATTACATTCATTTTTAATGCAGGAAGAGTCACTCCCTGATAAAAGTCTCTGCAAATTCAGACCACAATCTGGCCGTAACCAACAGAGCAAGGGGTGGATGGCTAGAAACGAGTAGGGAATTTTAAGTCTGAAAGGAATTTGCAGGATACTATGAGGCTTGATCCTCTAGAATGTTCTCTGAAGAACATCTCTTTCTTGTCTTTTGGAACTAACCTGGTGCAAGAGGAAAATTGTCTTTATCAAAAAGGGTCAGCTGTATTTTTTTTTAATCCACCAAAATTTTAGAAAATAATTCCCTCCGGTTACACTGACAAGAGAGTTTTTTCTTTTTAATTTAAGGCAGATTGGAGGTATAATTTACAAATAGTAAAATCACCCTTTTAGTGTACAGCCCTGTGAATTCTGACAAACATATACAATCGTGTAGCCACCGCCACAATCAAGATATACAACATTTCCATAACCCCCCAAACTCCCTTCATGTTCCTCTGGCCTAAGGTGTTCCTGATGTTTAATCCCTTTTTAAAATTTTTTTATTTTTAAATTCTTTTCCATTATGGTTTATTACAGGATATTGAACATAGTTCCCTAATCCCTTTGAAAGCTTAGCCCACAGAGACTGCACAGCTGACAAAGGTGCTGCTTTAAAACCTCTGGGGGGACTTCCCTGGCGGTCCAGTGGTCAAGAGTCCGTGCTTCCACTGCAGGGGTGTGGGGTTGATCCCTGGTCGGGGAGCTAAGATCCCACAAGCTGCGAGGAGCAGCCAAAACATAAAAAATAACCTTTGGGTATTTTCTATAATTTCAGAGTTCCTGGGAAAGATTCTTACTGTGAAATTGGGATTTTGTTTTTTCAGGGTTCTTTTAGGGAGTGGGAACACTAAGAGGCTAGCAAATGGACTCGGAAGTAGGCGTGTACCCGTGTCTGTCACACTTGGAAACTGGCTCGGTCTGGCCTGGTCCCGGGGAGAGTCGTCTTCCCCAAACCCAGTGGTACTTCTGGCAGCCGTGAGAGTCCTTTGAGGCTCGCCCCAGCCCTTCTGAAAGGCTCTGATTTCACAGATGCCAGCAAGGGCCACAAGGAGTAAACCTGGGCAAGTTTAGCTTGATACCTGACCCAGCTATTTATTATAGTTAGAGGCAGAGGGAGAGCTAAGACAAACCCTGAAGCAGGCTAAACAGAATCTCTGTGTATGAAGCTGAAAGGGTCTTAATTAAATTATAAAGTAGTACTTGCTCACGATAATAACGGCTAACATTTATATTGCTTTTACTATGGGTCAGGCACCGTTTTTAGCATTTTATGTATACTAATTCATCAACGCTGTGAGTCATGACTTCCATTTTAGAGTCAGGGAAACTGAGGCACAGGGAAGTTAACTCATCAACCCGGTTACCCAGCTGGTAAGAGGAGGAGCTCGGATTCAAAGCCTGGCAGCCTGACTCCGGAGCCTTCCCTATAACCTGACAGAAGGATAAACGCGGGGTCTAGAATGCCCCTTCCCGGAAATGGGGAGGTGTTAAAGAGTACAAACTTGCAACTAAAACATGAATAAGTTCTGGAGATCTAATGTACAGCATAGTGATTATAGTTAACAATGCTATATTATATACTTCAAAGCTGTTAAGAGACCAGAACTTAAATGTTCTCACCACAAAAAAGAAATGATAATTATGTGAAGTGATAGAGGCATTAGCTAAAACTATGGTGGTAATTATAATACATAAATGTATCAAATCAATGTGCTGTCTACCTTAAACTTATACAATGTTATATGTCAATTATATCTCAGTTGAAAAAAAATTAATAAATAAAATGCCCTTTTCCCACTGGCCTCCACCCCTCCTCTGAAGCAAGCCTGTTAAGAGCTTCTTGGCAGTCAGTTCCAGAAAGGCTCTTTGCATATACAGTTCGCTTTTGCTAATGGGATCATCCTCTATTGCTCTGAAACTTGTTTTTATAACTTAACAACATGCTTTGGACATCTTAGAAAGAGCTTTTTGAATTACCTATTGTCTTCGTTATAAGGATGAAAAAACCTGAGGCGTCGAGAGGTTAAGTGCCATGTCCACGTTGGTTCTCTTCACGGTTTTGGACCAGCAGCCCTCCCTGGCCTCCTGTTCTGCCTCAAAATTTATTTTGACACCTGACCTCCTTGGGTGCTGACTTATCTCTTGACTGTGCTGTTCCACTGGATGGTGTCCTACGATGGCCACCAACCTTTCCCTTTTCTCATCTCTATATCCTGTCTCTCTAGGATCTTGCTTTTAGTCAGGTGATAATGGATAGAAATGAGTGGATAGGATAAACCAGGGTGTCCCAAACTTCAGCCATTCTGGTACAACTTTTGTGACTTTTGTCATCTTCTCATGCTACCTGTGTTATTATTTAATATTTTTCATTAAGTCAATTCACTATATTATTTACTATACTATTTCTCAGTGAACATTTTCTTTTAAATTAACTCAATATTAAACCCTGGGTGTGCTAGTTACAACTTTTAGAATACATATTAAACACATGAGCATTAAAATTAAAAAAAAAAAAATCAAGGCACATACAACTCAGTGATGGTGCAAAACCTATACTTTTGGGGAAATATAAACTAGTCCTTCTATGTTAGCCAGATCACAGCTTTTCAAACTTATCTAAGGGAAGGACGAATTTTTAAGAAAAAAATTTCCAATCCATCATGGACCAATATTTTTTAAAATAACAATGACTTATTAGAAAAATGAATCAGTTTAAAAAAGACACACAAAATACAATCTTAGAAACAATAGACATAACACCACTCTCAGATTGCTATAAGTGTTTCTAAGTGCTTACTCTAAATTTCTGTACTTATTTTTTGGGGACTTTAACCAGGAGTTGGAGGATCACACTTGGAACAGCAACGAGCTAATCAATGGTCTGTTCTTCCAACTAGGTTCCAGCCTTAGATGGGTTATAAAAAATGTGTACCATGGAAGCCTAGGCAAGAGACTTTTCCTCTCTGAGCTCCAGTTTCCCCAAGTGAAAAGTGAAGGGCCCATCACTGGGAGGCTCCTTAGCAGCGAAGGCTTCACATACTGGGGGGTGCGTCTGGGAAACCTTCCGTATCACTGCGGGGAGGGCTGCCGGCTTCCTGGAAGAGGGTGCACTAACTTCTGAGGACAGGTCCATCAGGGGGCCAGGATGAGCACAGAGAAGAAATTCCTTAGGAAAGTACACATGGAAATGCGAGGATGGATTTAAAGGGCGAAGTAAGTGTGGGGGCGGGGGTGGAGTGGAAGATGGGGGTTATTTGTCAAAAACAGAGTGGGAAGAAAGGTGGCGAAAGGCAGAGAGAAAGAAAGTGAGTCTGGAGGACATTTTAATGGATGCATTTTCAGACAGACAGACTGGGTCTCTGGACTATCCTGCCCAGATGTTAAAGGCTAGAAGCTGAAAACAGTGCAGGCTGGGCAGAACCGCTCCTGCCAACCGTCTTGGGCCAGCGTGTTCAAATGAACAGGACGTGTCTCCTTGATGGACGAGGCAGAGGAAACCTAACTAATCCACATTCCACGCGTTTCCTACGCATCACATGAGACCTTAGACTACAAAACATTTTCGTATTGTTATCTGCTGCATCTCAGGCTCTGGCTTACTCCAGTACCTGGAAAGCTTACCGTATCATTCATATTTAAGCCAGAATGTGAATACACTGAAAACAAATACATGTGTGCCAGGTTCAAGTTTGTTTAGCTTGCTTCGTGCATGGGCCGTGGATGGGGAGAACCACTCACCAGAGCAAACGTGGGCGGTGGCGGGGGTGCTGGAGGGGGCGGTACGGGCATCCTGGACAGTGACGCTTTCAGCAGTCTGGCTGACAAATCTGTAAAAACAAAAAGAAACAAAGCACCATCATGTATTAGACTTCTTAGTAATACTCCATCCTAATCTTCCTTCCCGCTTTCCCATCAAAGTGGCAGCTATTCACGAAGCCCAACTTTTATAAGAGGTGGAATTCCTTTAAGGCATGGCTAGGATGTTACTATTCTGGAAGGAGGTCAGCAGGGGAAGCTTCTCAGCCGAAGTGTCTGGAGATACTGGAAGCAAAATCCAGTGCCTCATGCTGCTCAATCCCACCACCACCAAAGCAGGTCGGGGGAAGGACCCTGGCCTGCCGCCCGAGTAAGCTGGGAGGTTATTAGGAAACTGCTAGAAATGTATCCTGGCCAAGTCCGATGTTCAAGTGGCTCCTCTTCCTCACTCATCTCCATGGCGCAGTCCTCTCCCGTGCTCCCGCCCCCCCGCCCACTCCGTGCCCTCGCTTTTCTTCTCCGACATTCCTGACATTTCTTCTCCACTGCGCTGCTTTTCTTCTCTGAGATTCCTGACATCTGTCTAGGTCTGGGTAGCACCCAGGAATGCAAAGATGAATCTATATTTCTGTACTTGCCCTCAAAGTTCTTACAGTCCTCCGGGGAAAGGAGATGGGGATACGGGAAGATAAGATGGGCAAGGAGGCTGGATTCCTACCTCTATGCTACTTGGCATTTCCTTACAGGATCCAAATGGAAAAAAAAGAGGGGAAAAAGGACTTCCCTGGTGGCGCAGTGGTTAAAAATCCGCCTGCCAATGCAGGGGACACGGGTTCGAGCCCTGGTCTGGGAAGATCCCACATACTGCGGAGCAGGTAAGCCCATGCGCCACAACTACTGAGCCTGTGCTCTAGAGCCCGTGAGCCACAACTGCTGAGCCCGTGAGCCACAACTACTGAAGCCCACGTGCCTAGAGCCCGTGCTTTGCAACAAGAGAAGCCACCGCAATGAGAAGCCCGCGCACCGCAACGAAGAGTAGCCCCCGCTTGCTGCAACTAGAGAAAGCCCGTGCACAGCAACAAAGACCCAATGCAGCCTAAATAAATAAATAAATAAAACCTTACTTTAAAAAAAAAAAAAGGGAAAAAAGAGAGGAGGAATCAAACCTCTGACTCTGGGCTGTTTACTACAAATAGGCTTCCTTAGAAAGGCTTTCTGCGGAGTCTGATTGCTCTGGGGACAAAGGGAAGGCCAGACTCCGTGGCAGTGAGACAGCGCAGGGAAGCCCTGGTGGGTAGCAGCGGCGAAGGGGGCAGCCTGAGAAGCATCAGGGGCTGAAGAAACGATGGCGAGGACGTGCCCCCAGAGTTGTGCCAGCAATGAACCCCGTCTCCCTTTCCCCCAGTCCTCGGAGTCCTATCCCTGGGTCTGAGCAGAAGCCCCAGGCCGCAGCCCTCACCCACGTACTCACCCCTCAGTATCCCAGTGTCTCCCACCCACAGCTTGCTACTCCTGGATCAGCAAGGCTCCCGGATTGGAGCGGGGCATCACCCAGAGCTGTTAGAAACATCAAATCTCAGCCCCTCTGCCTGCACTGAATTTGTTCCAGCATTTTAACAAGATCCCTGGGTGATTCATATGCATTCGAGAAGCCTGGTGGTAGAGCCTTAAACCAAGTGAGCAGCCTGGAACACTGACCACCTGAATAACATTGTTTCTGTGGAACATGTGTCCTGAATTTCAAACCTCAGAATTATCTTCTATTTTCAATAGTCTCTTAATTGCAGAAAACAACCTCTTAGAATTTAAAGTATTAGGGAATTCCCTGGCGGTCCAGTGGTTAGGACTCTGCACTTCCACTGTCGGGGGCCCAGGTTCGATCCCTGGTCGGGAAACCAGGACCCCACAAGCCATGTGGCACGGCCAAAAGAAAAAATAATTTAAAGTATTAACTTAGTTCAACCACTGAAAGTTAATGTGGAAAACTTATACCTTGAAACAAATACAGATGACCCTTGAACAACGGGTCCACTCAGATGTGGATTGTTTTCGATAGTAAACATTATAGTATTATACCATCCATGGGTAGTTGAATCCGAGGATGCGGAATCCGGGTACAGAGGACCCGTGGATATGGAGGGCTGATTGCGTGCAGAGGGTCAGCGCCCCTAACCCCCGCATCGTTCAAGGGTCAGCTGTTACTTTCTATAGAAGTTTTGCTGGATGGCTTGCTTTCTGTGACAGAAACGGAATGGAAAAGCTAAGAGGACATGGCCAAACTTGTCAAAGCTACTGGAAGACAGGAATCAAGAGAGCTTCTGACAGTTCTATTCTGAGTGCCATCTAGAAAATGAAATTAAAAAAACTCTAGAGCAGCAAGAGCTGCTCTCATCTATTAACAGTCAATTGGATGATAAAGGGCTCTTTATTTCTGTCGTCTTGAATACTTATGACCACACTGCAAACTAGCATAATTCCACTCATTTTACAGAGGAGGACGCTGGGACTCGGAGAAATTAATAACTTGCTAAAAGACCCGTGAAAGTCATTCACATCAAGTCCTTTTGATCCCTGCTCTTCTTAGATAAGCATTTTTAGGCAGGTAAAGGGCTAACTAGTACTGCAGCTCACCTGTAAACTCGGTCAGAATCTGGTTTTCAATAAGAGCCTGTCTCAGACAGGGGTTCTTTTAAAATCTGTTCCTTACATTGGTCTTTTCTGGGTGACACCAATCGGTCTCCCGTGGGGCTACACAGGCAGTGTAATAAGGAGGGCTGGGGGGGCCTGTGTTTGGAGGCCTATGAAGGGGGTGCTCCAGCTGCAGGGGCACCTCTAGAAGCCTCAGGGTTGTGTCCCAGGACCAGGAGGAAGGACGGGGATCTGAAACAGGATGCAGGCCCAACTAACTGTCAGAGCTGCTATGGCCAAAGCAATGGTCTGAACAGAGCTGGAGGAGGCGGCTAACCAAGGAAGGGGTGGCCGGGTCCACCCAGAGGGCCCGGGAGACGGGCTCCATGGGACAGACCGTCCGCGTGCTCGGTGGATGAAAGGCCCCTCAACACTCCACTGCGTCAGGTCCTCCGCTCACCAGCTAACCTGCCATCCTGTTATCCTAATACTGAGGAAGAAGTGGATTCTGATCAGCTACCGCGAACCTCTTACGGGTTTGGTTCTCGTAAGCCAGTCTCTGGTTGCAAAGATCAAATTGAACTTCTGTACGCCTCAGGGGCCAGATGATGGAACAGGGCCGCTCTCAGGGGACTGCCACCCTGTGAGGCCCCTTTAATCCAAGTAGTTTACAGTTTTCTGTCGTTGCTATCATGGTTCTCTCTGTGCATTAATAAATAAACCTCCGGAGCACAGAGGCTGGGCCTCCCCCCGCCCCGCCACCTCCGATGAACAATGGGGAGAGGATCTGCGGGTGGGCGCTCTCACCTTTCCCAGGCTAAGCTCTCCTTCCTCTCCACTGCTACTCCCCCTGCCCCCACCCCTCACTCTCCTCCAGACAAACTACTCCCACCCCCACCTCCACACTGAAAGGTGATTCCAGAGGCCTCCATGGTCTCTTGGCTTCTTGCTAGCTGAACAGTGGCTGGTCTGGACTTGTCCAGGCTGGGCCTTGAGGGAAGTTTGTGAGAAACCCCAGAGTCTGATCCTGCCACCCCAGCACACGGGTCAAAGAAGACCAACCTCGTGCCCCCCGACGCCGGGCCCCCAGCAGGCCCCCTTCTCGGCTGTCTTACCACCAGACCGTGAACTCCATCCGGTCTTCCCAATACATGGCACAAAGCAGGGTTCTCTCTAAATATGTGGGAATGGAAGAGCCAGGTATCACACAAACAAGCCATGTGCTGGTCATTGGAACGGCTCCCAGCATCAGCCCTGGGCATCCCAAGGCCTGGGCAAAGAACCAGTCCCATGGCAGAGGGGCTGGCTAGCTTTAAGCCTGGGCGCTTACTTTCCTGACTTCATCAGGGGAGTAGAGCCCAAGGCCTTGGGAGAGCAGGGACTTCCCTGGTCTCCTGGAGTTGAGAGCCCACGTCAGAAGCAAGACTGGGCCTGACTGTAGGGCCTCAACAGCAGCCTAGATCCTAACGGACAGGCCTTCCTAGCCTGGATCTTCACATCCACAAGGTCTGTGGACAGAATTCAGGGGTTCATGAACTTGGATGAAAAAAAGGACATATTAATTTCCCCTAAACTCTAACTACAATGTAGTACTTCCTTCAATTATGAATACAGGCCACAAACCACACCTGAAACCTTTTCACCAACAGCTTTTCACATGATATTTTCACATCATATTCTCATATCATATTAAAATTGTTGCAGATCTCTTTTGAAGTTGTGGCAATGTCTGCTGCTAGATCTTGTATCTATTTCACTGTAACTAGTTGCCTTGGTAATCCTCTGTATTTTGTTTTATGCATTTAACAACAGTCAGAGAAGCCGTCTGACTTTTTTGGGCTTTACCAGATACTAGCGTGGCCTATGAATGAAAAAGTTTAGAATCCCTGTGAGAACATGAGTCCTGGGTCAGGAGAACATGATTTTGAAACTCTGCTCTGCTGCTAATAACCTGGGATAAGACTAAGCTCTCTGAGCCTCCCCTTCCCATCTGTCAAATGGGTGTACAAGGCGGATGAAATGAAACAGTACAGCAGGCCCGGGTAGAGTAAGCAATCAACAGATGGGTCCAGAGCTGTAGTTCCTGAGGTGAGCACGTGCCCTGCTGGTGTGAGTACCGCTCGAGCACCTGGCAGAGGGCGGCCTGGCCTGGTGACTGAGCTGAGGCCCTGGCTTTGCCCAGAGTCCTGTGTGGGCGGGGCTGCCCCCCTGGGAATGAGGCAGCCTGAGGGCTTGGCCTCCCACATTTGGTTCTTCCCTTGGGAGATGGGAGCACGGCAGGAAAGGCAGCTCTGTACCCAGGAGGGAGGGGCCCTAGAAGAAGGGAAGCAGTGACTAGGGCAGGGGCTCCCAAGTGTCGGCCATCATCTCTTGCAGGGGAACCAGGCTCCCTGAAGTTGCAGGATCACGGCCCTACCCATTTGCTGATCCTTGCCCTCCTACCCTCCCCCTGACCCCAGGCACAGAACTTCTAACAGTACACACTTCTGAGAATTAATTGCTTTTAGAGAATCATTTCACTGTTTAAATAACTTTCATCATAGAGAGAAAAGTCAGACTTCTCTAAAATGTTCACCTTGTGTGCTGAATTTTATGTGCACAAGGAAAACCACATGGATAGAAATGGGTTTTTTGTTTTCACACACAGCGTTATGGACTGAACTTATATGTTGACGCTCTAAGCCCTAGTACCTCAGAATGTGACTGTATTTGGAGAGATGGCCTTTAAAGAGGTGACTAAGTTAGAATGAGGCCATTAGGGTGGACCCTAATCCAATATGACTGGGGTCCTTAGAAGAGGAAGAAACACCAGGGATGTGTGAGCGCAGAGAAAAGGCCATGTCAGGACACGGGGAGAAGGTGGCCATCTGCAAGCCAAGAAGAGAGGTCTTGGGAGAAACCAAACCTGCTGACACCTTGATCTTTGACTTCCAACCTCCAGAAATGTGAGATAACAAAATTCTGCTGTTTGAGCCACCCAGTCTGTGGTACTTTGATATGGCAGCCCTAGCAAATGATAAACACAGTTTTAACAATACATGCTATCTATCATGTCTGCTATCCACAGTGAAAATTATAAGATAATAGTTTTTGAATAAAATCCATCAATTGATTTCTCACCCAAACTATCTCTGGATTGTCTGTCATACATTAAAGAAATTAAAAGTCAACCTGAGGGGGGACTTCCCTGGTGGTCCAGTGGTAAAGAACCTGCCTTCCAATGCAGGGGACGCGGGTTTGATCCCTGGTAGGGGACCTAAGATCCCATATGCCACGGGCCAACTAAGCCCGCGCGCCAACTAAGCCCACGCGCCACAACTACTGAGCTCCCGTGCCTCAACTGGAGCCCGCATGCCGCAAACTACAGAACCCACATGCCCTGGAGCCCGCACGCCACAACTACAGAAGAGAAAATCCACGTGCCACAACGAACAGCCTGCATGCCTCAACTAAGACCCAACACAGCCTAAATAAATAAATAAATAAATAAATAGATAAATAACTTAAAAATATATATATTAAAAAAATCAACCTGAACCCTACGGAACGTGAGTGATTACCAAAGTTTTATTTAATAACTGAATCCCTAAAAAGATCAACAAATTTTAGGTGGAAACTATTGAGATGAGGGGAGGGATCTACCAATAAACCTTTCATAAAGGAATTGATTCTTTGGGTTGAGAGAACAGAGTAGAATATTTTACATAAATGACTTCAAAAATCCACTAATTGGCTCTTCTTTGTCACCTACACACACGTACATATATATACACAACATACATCAATATTTAGAAATTCTGGAATTTCCTAGCTCTGTGAGAGACATGGATGGTTTCGTTGGTTTTACTACATGTCTAGTAGGTCAGCATCATGGTTTAAACTCTCAGTGGACAGCATCACACACTGACCCTAGATGAACCAGGGCAGCTGGTGGTCCCGAGCCATCTGCTAAATGTGTAATACTGGTTATGGGGAACACCTTGTGAGAAAGAGTGAATTGCTCCCCACCCTACAGCGACGTATTCCCCCAACAGCATGGACAACTAGACACTCAATCAGAGCCCAGAGTTCAGTCCAGAGTTGCCCCAGGAAACTTATGCTTTCTTCTTCAATATGCTCATCGAAGAAAGCAGAATTATCTCTGAATATAAAATGATCAAGAGAACTGGCAAGTTATTTAAATAAACTGTTTCTTAGTTTCTTCCAACCAATGTCAAATTCATTCTAGATGTGGGCCATGTGAGGCCCACACTATACAATGACAGGAAGAGGGGAGAGATTTCCAGCACTGTCCAATGAAATAATCCTCAGAAGGCCGGCCTCTAATCCGGAGGATGTGGGTGTGAATCGGCCAAGTTCTAGCAGAGAAGATAAGAAGCAGGTTTATCCAGTTATGTTTTATCACGATTTTGGACCAGTCAAAAATATAAAGCATTTTGCTATGCAAATCGTGCCAAAAGTCACCCTTAAATACTATTCTACCTAAAATGAATGGGAGAAAAGTAAACTTTTTGTTCAAAAAAGGTTGAATTCATCACTGTGTGTGTGTGCGTGTGTGTGTGTGGTGGGGGGTGGGTACAGGGAAAGGACATAATAGAAATAATACAATTGAAAAGATCCTAACGTCCAATGTTCTGTTGCCCTCATTACTTTCTATTCTCTATCTTATTTTTATTTATATTCCTTGATATTTTACTTTATATATAATGTTCTTAACTCATTTTCATGTATATATTTCTTGTGTGCTCTTGGCATCTTCAGGTTAGATTTTTGAGAATTTTTTTTCTGCTTCCAAAAGTAGCATATATTCATTTAGAAAATGATAGACAATATAAAAATACAAAGATGAAAATAAAACACGACAGTTGTACTTAACCATTGAAGGAAGCATTTGATAATAATTAAATATTAGGTGAAAAAGGGTTGGGGTTAATAATACCAAGAGATAATTCTTGTTAACCTTTTGATGTATATTTTTCCAGCTTTTATACACAAACACACACATACCTCTTTGTATCTATATAAATACACACATGCACAACTGTTTGACCAATAAATATTAACAGAAGGAAATTTATAATACATACAACTCGACAGTGTTTTAATAAGGAAAGGCCCTTAAATTCATATCGAGTTATTGCAGCCATAAAAAAATGATTGCAAAGGCATTCATTATAAAGGTAATGAATCTACTCCAAGTTATACCGTTAAAATAAAATCATTTAGCAAAAACTCAAATTGCTGCTAACATTGGTAGTTTGGGGATTCCTACTCATGATTATTTTTGGTTCTATTCTTTAGAAACTCCTCCATGAGACAAACTTAGTTGGATGTGTTTAAGATCTGCAAACCATCAGAACTAATTAAGATGAAGTTGGCTTTGTTCTTCAACTTCCTGTAAAAATGCTCAACAGGAAAATTGATGCTCACAGCAAACCACAGCCATCCTGTTTCTTTAGCAGTCTTTTCACAGCTGCAGTTGCCCGTAGTTTCTATTTTCTGATACCAGGCCCAGTGCAACAGCTCGGTGCCCCACCCCCAAGCCCGGCATGTCGTTTTGGCCATTTTAGCAACTTTTAATACGTTTGCATAAAGTTTGTTTCTATTATTGTGACTCTTCCTCTCCTCAGTCCAAGCTCCAGAGGGCTGAAGGCAATGAGGCAATCAATGCAAGAGGAGAAGCAGAAAAGGCTGCTCAACCCAAGAAGAAGCCAAAGGTAGAGAAGAGAAACAAGCTTTCCTTTATAAGCAAAGCAACTGCCTCACCTAGTTCATGATCATTGTTCTTCTCAATCTGAGCTGAATGTGGTACGCGCGCTTGCTGTACACAGGACCCCTCATTTCTCAAAATGTAATTGCTCTTTTCTCCGTTGATCATCATTTAAGGCAATAGCTTAAGTCAATTCTGCTTACGGGCTGTTTTCTCAATGGTAAGGGTTTGTGTCTCTGCTGTACTTGGAGGGTCCTTGGCTATTTCAGAAACACTTCTTTTAGATAAGGAGTTGGATAATTTGGGGAGTAGGGGGAATTTTTCAGAGAAGACATTTTGAAGCATCTACAATGTCATTACAATTAGAGGGGAGCCTGGACACAAACCCACAATTTTATTTTAAGAGTAACTGCTGGGGAAATAAAGGTTGCTATGAAGTAAAATTATTTTCTTAATACACTGTCCTACATGTTTAATTGAAAACTTAGTGCAAATTCATAGACAGCTAAACCCTCTCAAAAATGAGAAAATGAAGGTAAGTTTAATGACCCACCTACTTGTCCTTGTTTAACTATGGGAAAGGAAAGAGAAATCTTTTCTACTTTATCCACTTAACTAAAAAGTACCAATTTTCCTCCCACGACTTCCCATCTCTAACAAGTACTGGTTGGTTTTTTTTTTTAGTACTCTCTTTAAGGGCCTCAAATCTCAAAACTACATTTCCCTAAATCCTCAGCATCACATTTAGTTTTACCAGAGGATTAAGATCTGCCCCTCCCCGTTCTCCACTACACACACACACACACACACACACACACACACACACCCCACACACACTCATGCACACATACTCACAGCATATAGGTCAACATACTCAACATATTTTATTCATTTAACCATTGAAAGTGTAGCCTTATAATATAAGCAGAAGAGTCACCGAATTTACTTCTGAAAAGGTCAAAAGACTTAGAAAGGAAATGGTCTTACCTGAGATTATTCACTTAAAGATATTTACTGTGGCTGTGACATTTAAAACAAAGCATTTGTACAATCCCAGATTCTCAGGATTAGAAAAGAACATCTTGTGCCCTCCTAAGTACTTAACGAAAAAAGCTCTTGAAATTACAGTTAGTTGTTAGTGGCCTTGGGCAAACTGCTTAGCCTAAGTCCAGTTCCCACAATAAAATGGCGAGAAGGGTACCGACTCAACAGGACTATTCAAGAGTTAAATGAGGCAAGTGCTAAATAAGTATTAGCCATTTAAAAAAAATAAAATAAGCAAAAGTCAAGAGCCTAACATACAGTTAGTGCTCAATAAATATCGTCTTTTCCTTTTTTTAACCATGAGAAGGAGAAACCACAAGCTGATGATGTAGCCCACATGTGCACACCCATGCAAACTTCTGCATTACAAACGAATGGCAAACGGAGGTGCATATAAAGTGCATTTTAAATTTCTCAGAAAAGCATACTAATTAAGGCATTTCTTATTCTAGTATTCATTTTTTCAGTTTTAATTTTCAGGACTAAGGGTTGCAAAATACAGACAGAGGTATTTGATAGTCCAGGGGAAATGCTCTTTTCAACAATAAGTAAATGTATGACAATTTGGAAAAACAAAAATGAGTCAAACCTTAAAGCAGGAACGAATCACAATTTAAATAGCCAGAAACTCCCAACGAAAATGACGTGTTCATGAAATGTTAAGCAGACTTCAAAAGTGCATAAAACTTGAAAGGTCCAGGAATTAGGTAGCTCACTTCCTCTTACATTTTAGCACAGGTTGGGGAACTTCCAGCCTATAGGGCAGATCTAGAATTTGATTTCGTCAACTATCAGAGTGAAATTGCTGCTGGACCCCAGGGAAAATTCTGCACCATGGGAAGGTCTCTGAATACTGCAGTTCATTCAGAGTATGTGTAATCCTTAAAAGTTTAGATATTAGAGTAATTGAAGAGCTGTGAGCAATTAACCAACAGATGAACTTTTCAAAGAGCATCAGAAAACAACCTATGATTTTAGATAAATCATTTAACCTCTTTAGACTATAAAAGGACAATTTTGACTGAACGATGTTCCAGTTCAGAAGCAACATAACTTTATGAAGTTAATACATAATGTTAGACCCACAGCCCAAGTGACTAGTAAGGGTATGGTTTCCACACTAATGGACCTCAAAATCTTTTTCAGGCTTCTCATCTTCCTCTCTCACTATCCTGTCTTATTCTTTATCCTGCTTTCCCACTATCTTTCTCTCTACCAAGCTGTCCTACTTTTCTTAATTAGAACCCTACTACAGTCTTTTCTTCATTTTACCACTTGTCTATTTTCTACTGTATACACTAGTTATGCCATTGAATTATTTAAAAGAACTTATACTTATTGACCAAAGTTGTACGTGCCCTCTTAACTTTTTAAAGCTTTATTTTATATTTCTCCATGGGGTAAAAGGAATATAAGTCAAGTTGCTTTTTCATATATGCCCCAAAGAAAAAAAAAGCATTTTTTTGATACAAAAAAGTTTCCTTAATCCTGCTCCGTACATCTCTGGGTACACCGTTTGAAATACGAAAATTACAATATTTTACGTCAAAATATTAATCATATTAAATGTAACTAGTAACAATGAATGCTGCAGAATTTGATTAGCAATAGTAATTGTGCACCGCACTGTTAGGATGTTGAACAGAATGATTCTAAAAGACAAACTGTCCTAAAAGACTCTGCTTAGAAATGGTTTGGGATTTGAACTTAAGTAACAGGTTTGTAGCAACAGACTGGCAAGAGCTTAGCTCCACGGTACTTTCCTTTGAAGCTTCCAGTGGCTCCTTTTGCTTTAAAAGCACTTACTGTTGCCAGCCGAAGTGACAATTCAAAGGCGGTCATGTGGACAATTGCACCATCCACCGAAAGGATACAGTTACTGACATAAACCCCCATTTTAAATGGGAGAAAAAATTCCTGTGGATCCAAACTTGCCCAGTGGTCAGGAATAATTCTCTTGAAAATCTCGCTTACATTTTGGTTCAAAACGCAAGTTCTAAATTGCCCACAATCACTATAGCAGTGAAACTAGTCCTGTGTGCAACAGGACTCGACCACATGGTACTCTACTGAAAAATTAAACAACTTTATCTCAACATACTATGGTCCATCAAAAGCCATTGAGTCCTTCCCTCTAACTGAATAAAGGAAATACATTTAGTTTGAATATAATTTTTCTTACCGTTAAAGGATACTGCGGGAAGGCATGATCAGGGACACAGGCAGACAGGGAGCAAGCAAGACATGAGAGAGAAAACCGTCCCTGAGAAAGGCATCATCTTCTAACGCAAACGTGGGGTCGTTTTTGGACAGCCATTTTGGACAAGCTCTGGCCTCTCGTTAAATGTGACACACTGAGTCAGAGGCAGACATCCTTCTGTGGTTATTCACTTCCTGTCTGATTAATTTGTTGCTTGTTCCTTCCTCCTTTTCTGCAGAAAAAAAGGCTAGATGGGTTTTACTTCAGAAGCAAGCAAGAAAAAAAACCCTAAATTTGGAAAATTACATGTTTCTCCTTCCCACCAGGTGTAACATACCTTTAGGTACAGGGACGAGAGGAGATTAGCACCTCCATCTGGTTAACAGCCCAACTGTATTCTAGACACCTCCACAAAAATAACTGCTCACGGAACGTGACATTCCTTCAAGAAATTCCATTTTAAAGCATCGCTCTTGATATTGATGATAACATTTAGGATTAAGGGAAAGAGTCACTCAAGAACTAAAAACTCTAAGCAGCACTAATAAATAACGTAAGTGATCCTTCCTCATCTACAGAGCCGGGTAGGGGGTAAGTTACAAACGCAGGTGAAGAGAGCTAGTCAGGTGTATGAAGGCAAATGAGTTTTGAAACGTGATTTTGGTGCCCAAGTCAGGATAAATAATATACAGGCACAACTCATTTTATTGTGCTTCGCTTTATTGTACTTTGCAGATATTACATTTTTTTTTTTTTTAAACAAATTGAAGGTCTATGGCAACCCTGAGTCAAGCAAGTCTATTGGCGCCATTTTTCCAAAAGTATTTGCTCACCTTGTGTCTCTGTGTCACATTTTGATAATTCAAGCAATATTTCAAACTTCTTCATTATTATTATATTGGTTATGGTGATCTGTGATTGCTGATCTTTGATGTTACTACCACGACTCGCTGAAGGCTCAGACGATTACCACTTGAATGAAGTTTTTTAAAATTGAGGTATAGTTGACTTACAGTAGCAATAAAGTAGTTTTTAATTAAGGTATGTACATTTTTTTTAGACATGATGCTACTGCACACTTAACAGCCTACAGTAGAGTATAAGCATAACTTGTACACGCACTGGGAAACCAAAAAGATCGGTGTGACTTGCTTTATTGCGGTATTCGCTTTATTGCAGTAGCCTGGAACGGAATCCTCAGTATCTCCGAAGTAAGCCTGTACACCTCAAGGCAGCTGAAGATCAGAGCTTTCTAGGCCAAAATGTTTTGTTTCCGTCCGCCACACTTAACGGGGTGACAATAACTCTCCCAGAGGATGCTTGACAGAAGCACAGAGATGATGAGTACACAAGGAGGAAACTCAGATCCCTCACTCCCAAAGGACTCTAAGAGGTGGGTAGGCAATGGAATACAGGCAAAAAATATTATAGCGAAACCTTGAGAAGTGTATAAAAATCTGAAAACGCTCATAATTTTTTCTCAATCCACCTGAAAGGTTCAGACTGATATCTGTGACACACACCACGTACCTCGGAGAAAATGGTATCAGCTGAAAGAATGAAAAACAGAGGCACATTCTGGAGAAGTACTGGGATAGTTGACGTCCAAGGTTCTTTTAACTCTCAATTCTTTGAGCTATGAGTCTAGCCTCACAAGGAGTTTCATGATGCCAAGCCACGGCAGAATTCCTAGAAGTGGAGCTTCCAACGATTAGTGACCTAGAGTCTTCTACTTTGCCTGGTGCCACTTGATGGTACAGACTTTATTCTTCTCAACTAACGTAGGGCCTGGAGTCCAAGCGACACTCAATACATGAATAAATACATGCAGGCCTGAGGCTGGACAGAGGTGGAGGCCTGCAGCTATTATCTCCTTCGCCCTCCACTAAGCTCGGGAAAACACAGAACTTGATCACCTACCAGGTAAATGCCTGAGTGACTCTTTGGGGAAGTCTAACTATAGTTGGGTCTAAAAGGAGAACACGGGCAATAGGGTGATTTCTCTATGTATTTACAGAATTACTTTGAAGTTCTCTAATAAGTAATGTGCCCCAAACACACACACACACACACACACACACACACACACACACACACACACACACCCACCCTAGGACACTACAGTTCATGACTATTCTCACCCATTAGGAAAAACTCAACTAGAAGGGGGTATGTCACTTAGAAGTCTGGAGCCTGTGAGACACACAAGGGAGTAGTTGTCTAGGGTTTGGGTCTATTTCATCTTTAATGAGAACTTGTAAGGACAGTCAACTTTGGATACATTTATGAGGTATCCACTATGCACCATAGGACATATATCAGATAATGTTCCTCCCTGTTTAAAACCCTCCAACGGTTTCTCATTTCACTTTAAAAATCCAAGCTCTGCCTAGGCCCACAAGGACCCACAAGATCTGCGTCCCCCCGCACACCCAGCTCTCTGACCTCATCTCAAGTAAACTCCCTCTTGCTAATTTCCTTCCAGGTCTTTCTGTTCCTTAAATGCACAAGCTCATTTGCATCCTGGCCCTGACACTTGTAAGCCCTCTCACCTGGTACACTCACCTCCCTGGTTCCTTTTCATTCTCCAGTTGTCAGCAAAAATGCCCCCTCTCATGTCCTATCTCTACTCCCATTTTCTTTTAAACATTGCACATGTCACCACCTGGCATTTTTTCATTTAATTGTTTATTTACTTGTACATCCCTCCCCACTAGAATTCAAGCTCCATAGGATCTTGTTTCCTGCTGTCGCCTCAGCATCTAGAACAGCATCTGACTCCTGGTAGGTGCTCAATAAATATTATTTGTTGAATGAAAAAGAAAATCAATCTCTCTTTAAAATTCTACCAGAGCATAACATTCGTTTAAGAGCCTAAGGCTGTTCCCCCTAAAGCAGTGACTAAGGAATGCCAAGCCTAGACTTGCCACTTTCTTCTCGGGAAGGCTTAGGTTAAAGGGAAATCTGCCAGGGAAAGGACACTGGAGATCAGCAGTAAACCCTTTAGCCAACCCGGGGGCTTGGCAATGTGTGCAGAGTCTCATGCAGTGCAAGTGGCTCATGTCATCGGGCAGTGGGGAAGAGAAAAATGGGTTAGGAAAGTTAAAAACAAATAAATAATCCAATCGGAAAGGAAGGGGAAGAAATTAAAAGAAAAAGGAAATAAGGCAGGAAAAGATGGAGACAAAGGAGAGATCACATGGTGGGCGGGGGGCAGTTCCAACTGCATCACTGACAAAGCGGCCTTGGACGCCACCCTCTGCAGTGGGTGTAGGTGTTGGACGTGAAAGCGCTCTCTGCCCTTCCTCTGTGCCCAGGTGTTCCAGATCCGTGTCAGTTTCTCAGACTAAGGAATCTTAAGGATGAATGAGACTGCAGAGATCAGAGTCCACACCATCATTTACAGAAGAGGAAACGGGGGTCCAGAGAGGTTAAGTGACCTGCCTCTGTCACACAGCAGGCAGCAGCAGAGCTGGTGCCAGAAGCCCAGTCTCTCTCTCCATGGTCCAGTGTCATTATGGCCTTAAGCCTCATTTTAAGTTCAGAGGAGGATTTCACTTAATTCCTCTCTATAAGCATAAGAAGAGGTGGAAGGAAAAGGGGTAGAGAGAAGGCTGTGATGTGGAGGGGACCAGTTGAGGGTAGGGTTTGTACTGCTGTTGGGGATGTTATTATAATCAAAGGCCGAAGAAAAGTGGATTGAGACCCCAAGGCGAATAAAGATAATCACAGTTCTGGACTTCAAAGAGAATCTTAAATGCGTATATCACCCTATTCAATACATAGACCAGTCCCAGCCTAATGACGGAGTAAAACAATAATCAACAGTCTCCGGACCAATCAGATGAAGAATCCTCCATGTTAATCTACAGAAACAGAAAACGAAGGACGGACAGAGATTATAGTACAACACGGTGGTTCTCACCAGTCTGGGTAAAGCCGTAAAGAATCACAGCCAACGACCCTCCTATGGTGACCCCAAATCAACAGAGACTGAATAAGGGCAACAGTGACATGTATAAAATATAAGAACAATTGTTTTTCATAATTCTGGTTTTTCAAGTTGTGTTTTCATGACTACATGTTATAGTTCAGTATTTCCCTGGTAGTGGAAACATATTTTAGAATACTGTATTCCTTCCATTCTAAAACACCACCTTCTTCAATAGCAAAATACCCCCCTTATAGCTTTTTCGGGGGAAAAGGAAACAGTACCAAATTAAATGTATGCATTCATTGTAAGAGAAATTTTACTTGCAACTTGTTAAAATATAGGAATTATGCAATTTAAAAGAGCAGAAACAAAGGAATTACCTTCTTCCTCATACACTTACCAGTACAGTTACATAGAGGGCTGATCCTTTAAAAATAATCTCAGAAACAGAGAAATTAAAAACAAATTTTGTACTATTCTATGTCCTGCTAATATAAATTGGTATAATCTTACTTGGGGAAATATTTGCAATATATTTCCTTATGTTTTGGCAGCTCAGCATCCACTGACCCTACTTACAATGATGTCCTTCAGTTTTCGTTTGGAGACACATCCCTCCCTCCCTCCCTCCCTCCTTCCCAGACCCTGTGGGTCCAGAGGAATTCACTCCCATTCCAGATACACGAAGAGCTGGCTCATGGGATCCTTGCATTCATGTGGCCCCAGAGACTTTTTTGGCGATGGCCTGTGACCTCATCAGAACCAAGGGAATTTGTGGCCAGAGGAGAGGACTCTTCCTGAGGGATGAGACTGGAGTTGGATCTGTGACGATGGAGGGGCTGGAATTGGCTCACTCATCCTCTCACCCACATGGGGTTTGAAAATGAGACCACCAAAGTGGGGAGCTGGGGATGGAGAAAACCCAGCTGTTGGCGTTGTTGGCTGAATCCATCTATACCTGAAGCTAGCACTATTTTGGACTTTTAACTTATACTAGCAAATAAATTCTCTATTTTGTTTAAGCTAGTGTGATCAGGTTTTCTATCACTGGCAATACAAACACTCTTACGTGATACAGAAATCAGTAGTAGAAGTGAATATTGAACGTGACTAACCCTAAAATGTGCAACTGGCTGATTTAAGGTTGGATGACAGCTAGTGCGGGCTCTCCTGCTCTAGGAGGTTGGCCATCCTGGCTATGTGATGGCAACACTGCTGGTTATGGCGCCACCTATTGAATCCTGGGTCTAAGACCACGAGCCTCCTGAAGGTGCACCATTAAAGGATTCGGAGAAGAAATGTAGAAGGTTGGAGTGTGTCGGCTACTTGCAGCCTTCAGTGAGAGCCACAGGAAAGAGATAAACTTAGGATGAAACTGATTGGAAGCCCAGAGGCAGGGAAAAAGGGCTTTGTTAATAGAGGCCTTTTTTTTTTTTTCCTGTGAGGTGCAACCAAGATGGTTGAGAGTCAAATAATCTGGAGCTTTGTGGGTTTAAAAACCCAAATTCTCTACACTATGTTAACATTAGACAGAGCAGGGCCAGACGGTAAGAACAATATCAGGAAAGAAGTTTGAAACCTAGGAGAAGCCCGATTCCCCATCGTCCCTCCAAAGACACTGTGGTCTCTCATCTGAGTAGAAGGCCCGTTACATTCACTGTGATACACTGGTTTCCATCTCAGAAGCGAGGAGGAAATTATTAGTGGCTTCACCACCTCAGGCCACTGTTTCAAACTGTACCTAATCAGAGGCCACAAAATTTGGGAGTGGAGGATGGTTCATTTGCTGGGAGACAGAAATGCCCAGGCTTGGCCCCACAGTCAAAGAGTACGACTCAACACAATCCTGAGTTTTGTTCACTAGTCCATGGAGTTCAGGGGTTAGAGAATCCTACCACGTTTTTAAGTACTAGAGGATAAAGCCCCAGAACAGTCGAAAACAGTTTATGATTGCTCAAATCCTAAGTCAATCCCTAGATCTCTGAAGCCAGGAGAACAGGGTGTAGGCCGTGGAACAGGTGCAGCCCTGCTCTGAGAGACGGCTCTGAAGGCAACAGATAAGGAAGGCCCACCAGAGAGAAGGAGGTTAAGCCACTGGATGACCGAAGTTCTCATTCCGTTGCCACACAGCTAGAATCTGTTCAGTGGGTTATAAAATATGCTAGAGACAGGAGACCAATGTCTCCGCTCCTTTCCCAAATGGAAGTTTAATTGTGAAATTCTTCTACTGTTCTCCCTCCACCATTGTATACTGGGTGTTAAATTTATAATCTAGCACTGGACCGTGAGATACTACATTCAGCACTGACGGACAAGACTGTGGAAAGTCTGGACTCGGCGCTGGACTTGGACCTGGATTGGCCACCTATTTTGGGGAGGAGGGTGAGTGTGATTTATTATGTGGGAGCATTTTTGAAACTGTACGTGTGGGAAGATGTGTGTGTGTGTGTTGGATGGGTAAATAGAGTATACGTTGGTTGCTTTGGGGCTGTCCAGCATCCATTCTTCTGAATTACAGTAGAGCCTCAGATCTGGGGAGAGAGACATCCACTGATCTCCACTCCTGCTCTTCTGGCTTCAGTTGGGCTAACTCTACCCGGGCTCCAGGAATGGAAAGTGACCAGCCCTGGCCAGTTAGAGCCTGCGGTTCCCTGGCTGCAGTGATTGGTTCAGAGACGAGCATGGGACTACTTCGTACCAAGGAGATGCAACGAGACTTTTTCTAAGATGTGTGGGGCTGGGACTGGTGGTATGACAGCCACATGTACACACATGGAGACTGAGAATGAAGCCCTGCAGTGAACAAGCTGTGAGAGGAGCCTGAGACTAAGGGATAAATTAGGAGTTTGGGATTAACAGATACATACTACTATATCCCACTCCTGGGCATATATCTGGAGGAAACTCTAATTCAAAAAGATACATGCACCCCAATGTTCACAGCAGCACTATTTACAATAGTCAAGACGTGGAAGCAACCTAAGTGTCCAGTGACAGAGGAATGGATAAAGAAGATGTGGTATGTGTACACAATGGAATACTACTCAGCCATAAAAGAGAACGAAATGATGCCATTTGTAGCAACTTGGATGGACCTAGAGATTATCATACTAAGTGAATTAAGTCAGAGAAAGACACACATCATATCACTTATGTGTGGAATCTTTAAAAAATGACACAAATGAACTTATTTACAAAACAGAAACAGACTCACAGACACAGAAAACAAACTTATGGGTACCCAAGGGGGAAGAGGGTTGGGGAGGGATAATCAGGAATTTGGGATTAGCAGATACAAACTATTATATATAAAATAAACAACAAGGTCCTATCTTATAGCACAGGGAACTATATTCAATATCCCATAAAAAACCAAAATGGAAAAGAATATGAAAAAGAATATGTACATAGATATATAAAACTGAATCACTTTGCTGTACACCTGAAATTAACATAAAATTGTAAATTACTGTACTTCATTAAAATAAATAAAAATATGAGGCAATTGGAAATTTGAATATTGATTGACATTTAATAATATTAAGATTATTGCTAATTTTTAAGCATGATAATGTTATTGAGGTTATGTTGTTTTTTACAAAGAGTCCTTAAATATTTCGAGATACATACTGAAATATTTGTGGATAGAAAGGTATGATGTCTAGATTTGCCCTGAAGTGAAAAAGGGGGAAAATAGCTAGAGGTTTAAAGAAAACAAAATTGGCCAGAGATGATCATTCTTGAAGCTGCGTGAGGCATACGTGGCAGTTTGTTATAATGTTCTGACTACTTTTCGTATACATTTGAAATGTTTCTATAATAAAAAGTTTAAACAATAAAATAAAAATGACTCGAGGCTCACTCCCTTCTTCATCCACTAGAGGCTGTTAAAGGGGTTTGCTCACTCTGTTACAATCATGCTCAGACCTGGGAGTTACAGAAGTTACCTTTTTCTCCTCATAATGATCTCTTTGGTTGATAGATGAAAAGGGACAGAGACTGAGGGCTCCCTTATACTGATTCAGAACCCAAGTAGCTCTTCCTAGAAAAGCATTCAACTCTCAAAATTGGAGACCCTCTTAATGGCAAGAAAAAAACAAAAATCTAAATTCCAACCAACCAACCAAAGAACAAAAGAAAGCAACGCTCCCCCTAGATTAGCACTGTCCAGTAGAAATAATTTGAGCTATATGTGCAGTTCTATATTTTCTACTAGCTACATTAAAAAGAAAAAAAGTGAAATACTAATAACATTTTATTTAACACCCTATTTCAAAAATATTATCATTACAACATGTACTCACAATAAAAAACCTATTAATTAGGCATTTTGCACTCTTTTTTCCTATTAAGTCTTCAAAAACAGGTGTGTATTTTACTATGGGTGACATTTCAAATGCTCAAGAACCGCTACCACACTGGACAACACATCTCTAGATGGTGAGGGCCTGGTGGGAAGGAGCCCCGTCTTATCCTTAATGATTTAATTAAAATGCAAACATTTCCCAGGTGTCACCAACATTCAATACAAGTGGCCCCCAGGGGAAAAAAACCACGTGAGATATAGAAAAATGTTTCTTACAACTCAAGGGGCCAATGGGTGGAAAGCCCTGTTTTCACATCCTGCCATGTATCTGTTTGCACACACACCCAGGGAGAAGCTGCTAGAATATGGATAGCTGTGTGTTCCTTCTGGCTGCTAATCTGGTTGCTAATCATTAGGTATGAAGCCCAGGATGGGGTCTCTACAATGATTTCTGGGCTGGGGACAACAGCCATACTGTTCCCTGTTCAGTCTTCCCTCCAGCCATATGGCTGGTTACTCAGTGTCTCCTGCTGGAGAATCGAACCATGTGCACACGAAAGCCCTTCCCTGGGCTTCTCAGGAAAAAAAGGCTCTATCCAGCTCTGCACCTTTGGGCCTGATGGCACTCATCTGAAGCCTGCAGGAAGGGCTCACTGACCCGAGACTCCCCCTGGGACCCCCTGACTCCAAAGAAGCAGGGCCAGGCTAGTGCAGCTGTTACGTGGAGAAGCAGACCCAGATCCTCTGCACGGGGACAGGAAATGGGGGTGTTTGTGGGTGTCACAACAACGGGGAGGGCCCGTCTGGGATTCAGACCAAGGATGCTAGACAACCTGCAATGTACCAGACTGTCCCACTCAATAAAGAACTGACCCGCATGACCTACAGAGGTCCTGTTGGACACTGATGTAGGTGAAAAAACTATTTAGTTTTCTGAGCCGAGAACTTAACTCCATTTTACATACAATTCAAAGTAATTATTGCACTGTTGTATTAGTCCCTGAATTTTCCAGTAATGCAACTGTCATATAAATGAAATACTATGTTTTGCTCAGCTTTTTACCCAGAGTTGCTCACCTCTGCTGGAAAATGTGTCCCAAGGTATCGCCACTTGTGGTACCTAAGTCTCTCTTACCCAAATTAGCCTGCAGTTGCAGCTGTCTGCCTCACAGTGATTATCAGGGTATCTGCAAACCCCTGACCACTCCATTTTGTTTGCTAATCAGTTGTACCCGATCGCTTACAAATTGAAGTTATTTTATAATAAATTACATTCCTTTCATTTCTCTTTTTAAGTACAGATAAAGATTACATGGATCTGGGGGGACATGACGTGTGAGGTCAGATTATTTCCCTGGTGAAGGTTCATCGAAGCTTGTGAAGGGGGCATTAGAAAATACCGTTATTCAAAGTGAGCCCGGGGTCAGACAGGGCTGCAAGCCACCGCTTCTGTGCATACCCCTGACTGAGCTCCTTTAAAGTCAGGCACGGCAGTTTGATGGCTCTGCTTGTCCAGCCTGGGAAATAAAGAGAGGAACCCACGGGGACCGTCACAGCTGCTCACCTATAATCCTGGGAGGGAATCTCACACTTTGTTTCCCAACGGTCACAGCTGCATGCGGTGCTTCTTGCCCCTGTTTCTTAGCAGGCCCTGCTTCGCTCAGTGGCTTGGCTGAAACAATTTGTTCTGCTCGAATGACCCCAGATTCCATCTGATTTTGCCACTTCAAGAACTTTCCGCCTCCCATTTGGCTGCTCTGGAATCTCCAAATGACTGACTGGGAAAACAGACTGTTGGAAAAACACTTCCAGGTTGTCTCTAAAGGGATGGCTGCCCTATCAGACAACGGAAATGCCTTCCGCTGGACCCAATGCACGTACGTGTTCCCTCAACTCCAAATACAGGTGCAGGGGCAAGAGATCAGAAGAGGTGCGACCACAAGGTGATCTGCTCTACCATTCTGTGTGTGTGTTTTGTTTGTTTGGGTTTATTGGGTTTTTTTGTTTTTGCTCAGTGCTGACTAAATGACTCTTCCCCTGCTGCATGGAAGCTGCTTAATTCAGTCTTGGATCATTTCATCCTGTTTGAGAACCATTCCAACAGAATGGACGGAATGATGGCTTACGTAAAAAGCAACTCCAGGACTACGTTTAAATATTGACTAGGTTGAGAAAAGCAAACCACAAAGACTTGAGGTGTAAAAGCCACATGTGGTTTATGTTTTGTAGGACACCCTCAGGAAGGTAAATGGACATAGTTTAAAAAAATCAAACTGGTTTCTCCCTGCCTCACCCTTACCTACCACCATTAAGAAATAAAAAACAAAATAAGACTAAACAGCAATTAAACAGAACCCAAGCTGGGTGTTACTCTTGGCCTTGGGGTGGCAGCTCTGTCAAGCAAGGCAAATATGTAGCTGTCTGGGTTCCATGGCTAAGGTCAAGCATAATCGCCGCCGGGTCCACAGCTCCTCCCATCCCGGCCACCGCCCCTCTCAGTCACCACAGCTGCTTCCTTCCAGATTCGCTTCTCCAACTCCAGCTCCTCTGGCCCCATGCTCAACCTCCTGGCCAGTCTTCTCCAGCCAGAAAGAAAAACGCACAAAGAAGACTACTTCCTAGGAATCAAATCTTCTATGATCTTTTATCTGCTCTCCCCATGTACCTGTCTCTGACCTCACGGCTGACTAGGGAGCAGGAACGCTGCGAGGGCTCCCAGGCAGTCACTCAACACTCAGTATCCACTGCGTGCCAAGTGCTGTTTTAGGTGTTGCGGCTGCCACAGGGATCAGACAGGGGAGATCACACAGTGATCTCCACCCTCACAGAGCTCACGTTCACATCTGAGTTGACGATGTGATGGAAGGAAAACAATTCACCCCCCGTTCCGTGCCGCACAGGTGTTACAGAGTACCCAGGTCACTGCCAGAGGAAGGGCTAGTTCAGGCAGACTCTGGTGTAAACGTATAGCGCACCAAAGTCCTGGGGTAATCATTTCGATTTGAGAACCATTTCCATACAAACATACTTGAGGGCACGCTGCCAGGCCAGTCCACAAAAGTCTATTTAATTCACAACATGACTAAACTAAAACTTTAGTTCCAATTCTTCAAGGGAGAGGACTCAGAAGTGATGGAGGGGAGAGGGCTTCATGATTGCTGTGCCAGCCTCAGCCTCTGCCCCATCCCCAAGCCGGCCCTACACTTTCCCTTGACCGCACGCAGGGCATAAGGGGCTCCTGTCCCTAAGTACTTCTTACCCAGAAGTCATAATTCCCCTCCACAGGGTAAGATGACCTCATCAAGATGTCAGGAGGAAATCGACTTGTTGCCTTTTATCTTTACAGACAGAGGAGTTGTTAACCCAAACGACATTAAATTAGTGGATGTTTTGTTGAGAGAAAGGAAGCCGTTTGGCTGGAGGGAGATGCTGTACAGTACAGTCACACTGTCTAGGGTAAACTTTCTTAAGTTTTTCCTACATTTTATAGTTTTCTTGCTTCACTTAAATATATATATATTTTTTCTTATGAAAACGTCATACATGAAAAGTTTAGAAAATAGGAATCATATAATTTTTAAAGTGACCCATTAGTACTCAGAGAAAACCAGTTACCATTTTGGAATTTCCTTCCAGTCTTTTTTCCTTTCTGTGCATGCATCTGAAATGGAATCATACTGTATATATATAGTTTTATACTCTTCTTTCTCACACTTCCCCGTGTTATTAAATATTATCCTAACACAATTTTAATAGTTGCATATTTCATTTTTATAGATGTTCCATTACCTATGTAAATACTCTTTGTTGTTAGATATTTAAACTGCATCTAATTTATTATTACAAATCCTACTATGATTAATACAATTGTATGTAAATGTTTGTGGTCCTTTCAGATTATTTCCTTAGGATAAATTTATTAGAGTACAATTACTAGAATGGAAGATATGAAGTTTTTCCTTTTTCCTCTTGATACATGTTGTTATACTATTTTCTTAGTTTTAGCATTCATATTCTCACTAGCACCCATTTCATTTCTTTTCAACATGTGCTTTTATCACTTTTCAAAATGTGCCAGTTTGATAGACAAAAAAACTGTATGTATGAGCCATTTTAATTTTCATTTCTTTGATTATTAATGAGGTTAACAATGTTTTATATGTATTTATTGTCTTCTCCATTATTAGTATATCTTTCTCCATCTGTTATCTGGATTTTTTTTTTAAATCACAGGGTTTTAATCTTTTCCCTTATTTCTTCCACTTTTGAATTTAAAGACCACCTAAAAGCTCCATGACTTTTCATAGACAAAATAAAATGTTCTGACCACTGGGGGACTGGGTAGATAGCAGTGACCATTTCTGTGTGTTTATAAATAAAATTTCATAAATCCAGAATCACTCCTACTCCCAACAGATATAAATTTACAAAAGAATTCCCTGAGATTGCAACTGTGGATAATTTTGTGCAGCCTCTGAGAATGTTCAATGTCTAAGAAATGTTTCCATCCCATACTGGGAGGAAGGAGCAGTACATCCGGGCACATCTGACCACGGTTCTTCCTGTCTCAAAGGCAGAAGTAGGAATGCCCTGATTTATGTTATACACGTGCAGACGTGTAAACGTCTGAAGTCTGAGTACAGAAAACAACCATTATGACCCTGAGTCACCTTATTCCATTTTTCACAAGACCAAAGTTCCCAGGAACTAAGGAGTAATTTAGGCTGACCTAATGAGCATCCAAGCTTCTGTTATGTTTGCCATCTTCCTTAGTAATTCTGCAAATATTCTGGAAAAAGTAAAATCTAACTTAGAATTTTTTTGATTGAAAACTTGGTGATAAAAACCTTTCTGAGCCTAAGTCATTCAAAGTAACTACAGTTATCTATTTGATGATTCACCAGAGGACCTGGGCTGGAATGACATTCTCTGGTCTCCTTTCCACCTGTGTCTTCCCAAGTCAAGAGCTATTCCTTACTTGGTACAGTTTTCTCTCCTGGACTTAGAAGATGCTCAATATGTCTAAATGAGAAAGGTAGATAGTTTGGGGTAAAGTGACTGGCACAACGCTAAATACTCAGCAACATCAGCTATCATTACTATAATTAAGTGAGCTAAACTTCTCCCCAGTTAGTGCTACTTGGTAAAAGAGGGAACACAGCAGATGCAGTGGCTCTTTTTGTTTATAGAAGGATAATTCAATGTAATTTAAGAATAAAGAATTTGGGCTTCCCTGGTGGCGCAGTGGTTGAGAATCTGCCTGCCAATGCAGGGGACACGGGTTCGAGCCCTGGTCTGGGAAGATCCCACATGCCGCGGAGCAACTGGGCCCGTGAGCCACAATTACTGAGCCTGCGCGTCTGGAGCCTGTGCTCCGCAACAAGAGAGGCCGCGATGGTGAGAGGCCCGCGCACCGCAATGAAGAGTGGTCCCCACTTGCCGCAACTAGAGAAAGCCCTCGCACAGAAACGAAGACTCAACACAGTCATAAATAAATAAATAAAAGAACGTGAATTTCTTTAAAAAAAAAAAAGAATAAAGAATTTACTCTATGTCATAGTTGAGAAAACCTGGGTACTCGTACTTTCAGAGTCTCCATTTTATATTGGTTTTACAGCTCGTTTTCAAGTCTACTTAGGCCTATTTCAAAAAGCTGGCATTGATCTACACAATTCTCTTTTACGAATGCCTCTGCTTTTTGGGCAATTTCAAAACTCACTAGACTTAATGAACACAAATTCAGAAAAAATGCCCCAGAAACTTCCTAAAAATACCATTTCTCCTAAAAGTTAAGGAGAAACAGGGATTCATATATTGAGTTTATGTTCACTGCCTTGTTTTCATTTCACCTGGAGAGGCTCCCTGCCAACTGTAGGTTAGAGTTCCAGGAGGAGGATGGGGACCCCAAATCCTCCACTTCAGAGAGCAGGCTTATCTTCAGTGCACTAAGAAAATGTCCCAAAGCCCTTTGGGACTGTCTCACCCAACTGGGAAATGGAAGAAAGAACTTCTTTTCAAGTCTGCGTTATTCTAGTGGTTGCGGAGTGCAGAAAGAACAGTAATGGTCTGTGACTGTTTTCAGAGGTGGCACATAATGAACGGAAAGAAAGCAGGCCTTGAGACAAGATCTGGGGTCTCTGAGCAACTGAGAAAACAAAACGATTCCTATCATCATGCCCAGGTTCAGCCACCACGAGATGAGGGACGCAGACGTGAAACACAGTTGTGCCCAGAGTCAAGGAAAGCTTCAGCAGAACTGAACACCACACAGGAAACGCTTTGCGGATCCAACTCTCGTTGGCAGGGAATTCACGGAAAACCAATCTGAAGATCACCGATGTGAAATTTTATTTTCCAAAGTACAAAGGCTTCTGAACACAGAACTTTCTAGTCATCCTAGGTTTACTCCTACCTCGTGCAAAATACTCTGTAGGGGCACATTTCTAATATTCTTCATCAGCAGTGCCTACTGAATTCTCTTCAGCCTCTAATGCACAAATGTGGAGATTAGGTTTTCTTCCCTTGCTTTCCGCCCTCTCCCTATATCTTGCAAATACAGATGAGAGTTTCTCAGAAATGCTGAGAGATACATAAAGTTGAGGTATCTCAAAGTCTTTATAGGCATAAAGATGCACAAGGTTGAACAATGGAGAACAACACCACATATTATACCCTGGATTCATTAACAATTACTTAAAAACAGTGTAAAAGGCAGTGTACAATATATATTACTTAGGAAGTAACTGGGACCTGTTATTGCTTTGCTAGCATTTGGGCTTTTACAAAAATAAAGTCCACGGAAGGACTGGGTCAACTCAGTGGGTATTTTCCTTAAGTGTAACTCCTCCCACTCCCTCCCACACACAAGAAAGCAATTACATTTTAAAAAATATAAAATCAGAACTGGATGAAAGTCAAATCAGTTTCTTTTTAATCCATAAATCTGGGAATATAAAATCACTATAAGTTTATTATGGTTATATATTTAAAATCTCTAGTTCTATTTTCCTCAGCATAAGTATAAAAGTACTGAAAGGTTTAGAATTTACTTGTAAGATAATGTAAAATATTACTATCTTCGTAACAAAAGAAATTCATGAATTTATGGAAAAAGGAATGATATTTATAAAACATGTTAGTAAAAGCACTTGCATATGTTTGCATATCAACATTTCAAAGTATTCAAAGGTCATTTATTTAAAAATATTTAGGACTTCCCTGGTGGTCCAGTGGTTAAGACTCCAGGCTTCCACTGCAAGGGGCATGGGTTTGATGCCTGGTCAGGGAACTAAGATCTTGCATGCCATGTGGCATAGCCAAAAAAAAAAAAAATAAATAAAGTATAATATTTAAAGTATAATTAAAGGAAAGTTAAGAATTGCTTTACTCAAACTTGCAGTTTCTAAAAATTTATCAGAACCAGAGAGCCTGGATGTACCAAAGATTAAGTAGAAATCCACATTCAAGAGAGTTCCATGGAATTCTCAGAAAGAGAGAGCAGGCAAAGGGTCATCTGAGGACATTATTTTAGCCTAAACTTTGAATATCATTCAAACAGGGGAGCCAATGCCTGATATTAACAAAATGCAGTTTTCTACTGGTAAGGTCAGATGACAGCCCACCCTGTCTGCCAGAATTAGTGGATGAGGAATCATTTCATGAAGTCATGCACAAACATGAAATAGACTGTAAAGGTTTGCTGCCATCCCTCAATCATCGCTTTGCTTGGCTAGGCTGACTGCCGGCAGGAATATCTCCCTCTGCAAAATTGTTTCAAAGTAATGACCTGGAGGAAGTGGTGTGCTGAGACCATGAAAAAAAAAAAATCCCTCAAACACAAAGATAGTTCAAAAAGCATCTGTATATGGCTCAGAGGAAACAAACAGCTCAGCTAATTTTCAACTCAAAATAAACCCAAGAGACCAGTTTACCTTGGCTATAACCACACACACACACACACACACACACACACACACACACGCAGGAAAACTGAGGGTCAGCAATTATCCAGTGATTCTGTTCTGTGCCAAAGGGGATGAACGGGGAAGATTATCCATCCTGGAGCCAGGATGGAATAAGAGAAGATACCCCACCCCACATGGCTTCCCACACAGATTCACATGTATGTAAGGGGACTTCACACCATTCTCTCCATGAGACCGGTGGGTCCTAGAATCTGATGTCCCTCCCTGAAGCCAGTAGTAGATAAGAAGCCATTCTGAGACTCTAACATATGGTCTCTCCATCACCGAAGGCTTTCCATGGGTTTTCCTTCCACAATGCTGTCCTTACAGAGCTAAGAAAGGAGCAGGGCACCTAAAACTTTTTTTTTTGTGTGAACATTAGGCTGAAATACATCTACAATCTTTTAAAATGAACAATATTGAATTTTCAACTTTTGAGCATTTAAAAATATTCTTCAAATTAAGCCAACACATCAACAACAAAGATCACATTTATATTTGGTTTTGAAAACCATTTGGAATTTTCTGTAAAAGCAGCTACTTTTCTGACAGAATAGGTGGAGATTGCTACCAAAATCTTAAAAAGATCCTTATTTTTATTTTCAAATAATTTTCATTTGAGAAGATCATTAGATATGTCAGCAAAAGTCTTTAAATTGGTTTTTCAGTCCTGGTTTTGTATCACTGCTTTGACGTCTTTCTTGCTGATAGGGTGAAGGAAGTTCCAAAAGCCCTTCAGTTCTGATCATTTGAGGAAATTCATCTCACAGCTGAAGGCTTATTTATTTTATTTGATTTTCATCTTTGTGAGAGGAAGACAGGAAAAAGTGATTGAATTTTAATATCAGAAACATGTGTCATTGACCGTCAACTGGGTAGTAAGATTTTTAGTTTAAAACTTTTAGTACCCAGGGGACAATTAAAGTATTTTAAAGGATGCTTTCCCTTCCCCTTCACAATATTCAGGCTGGGTGCAGGAAGCAGAGATTTTGTCTCAGCTCGGTAGCCCACCCACAAGAGCAGCTCCACGCTACAGTTTTCGACATTTGTCTTTCTAGGCGGAACACCAGTCAGCAATCCTCTGAAGCTCATAAAACCCAACATAACCTTTTGGGCTTCTCTGGTAAAAACACATTGAGTAATAAAGGACAGAATGCTTTCTGTTCAATGTTTCCAGTGCTATTCTCTGGCCAGAAGAAATACCAAATCATAGGCATCTGGAAAAGAGAGATGGCCCAGAAAGAACAATGGTCTTACACAGCCTGTGAGCGGTGACCCCCTAAAGGTTCGTCTCCTGCTGTCTGCTTCCTGTGGAGCTACAAGCATTGGAGCAAAGAGCCATTTCTATCAGACTTGACTCAAGTGATAGGGGGGACTTAAAGGGCAGTGGTCGACTTCTAGGGAGTGAAATGTTGTCTGATCACCTTGAGGATACAGGGAGTGGTGAAAAGATGCGGGTCCATGGCAGTGACAGTGAGAGAAGGAAGTGTGGTCCATGAGATTGCACACCATGTAATGTTAGTATCTTCCCTATGAGCTTTCCCAAAGGCATCATTCAGCTTTCGAAAACAATTAAAAGGCCCATCAACATCTCTATGTGTAGTTTACACATCATACGATGCTTTCTTGGCTGGTCCATGGGCATAGAAAGAATTGAATAAGATACCAGAAAGTAGACGAGCTACAATGTGAACTGATGCAGAGGTGGAAAGGGCATGACTTAGGAGGGCAAGGATTCAAAAAAGGTCTCTGAGGTTTCATTTCCACAGTTCTTACTCACATAATTTCCTTTCTGGATCTTAACAGTGACTAATGGGCCTTAGAAAATGAATCGGGGTACTAGGTGGAAAATGCCAGAAGTCGACGGCTCTCTTCAACAGTGTTAAGTTTTTTTTTTAACCCTTTCTTTATTCTAAAGTCCTCTTTTCAGAATAATTTAAAATTCCATAATTACAAGTGCTCCCTTTGTGCCTGTGTTTCCCTTCTGAGACCAACTGCAGCTAGACCCACCCTAGCCATGGCCAGCTGGACGAGAGCAGGTCCCTGGCCAGGAGTGGCCAGTCTTCAGGCTGGATGGCACACTGAGCTGGCCGGGCATGAAAAACTCTACTCACATAGGGCAGTCAGGTTCCTCCCAGAAGGATGAACTGGGAATCATGGAGAGGGAGGGGCAGTCAGCCGATGGCACCAGACAAGAGACAGAAAGGAACAGCTGACCCAGTTAAGCAGTGGACATGAAGAGAGAGGAGATGATCCATCTCCTGGCACATCATGGTTTTTCAGGTCCCTAAACTGCATCCTCGTCTTCAACGATTTTAACAGTATTAATAGTAACAAGAACAATAATATTAGCTAACATTCATTGCACACTCACTATATGTTAAGGAGCATTATAGGCCCTTTTACAAATATTAATCCAATCGTTTTCAGAATAATTTTATGAAGTAGATGATGATGATGATGTTGGCAATGAAGCACAGAGAATTAAGTAACTTGACCAAGGCTACACAGCTTTTAAGTGGTAGAGACACAACCTGAACTCAAATGGCCTGGCCCCAGAGTCCATGCTTCTAACCAACATGTGTCTCCCTGTGGGGCTAGTCCTGGGTACCCCGTTTCCTTATTGACCTTCCTGCAATAAAGTCCCTCTATTAGGGAGGCCTGACAGTGTGTCTATTTCTTGCTCCCCTATTGTCTCAAAATTAGCATTTTTCTTGGTGCCACTCATTATGAATCTCAGTAACTTAAGTATATATTTATTAATTCAAGAACCATTTAATGCTTACTATGTGCCAGGAACTGCTATGAGCTCTGGAAGCTGTTACAGCTCTCGGGAACCTTATCCTTGGTAGAAAGAGAGTTGGTCTGCAAACCCCAACCCACTAGAATGTGCTTCTAGTGTCTACTCTGTAAGGTCACACTTCCATATATAACACGCGTATATCACTTATGCATGATATGTGTACTATGATATCCTATCTTTGTACATATTGTGTCTTATTTTTGCATAATACTATATTGTATCCTGAGCTCATTGATAAAATAATGTCTAAAAAAGCACATTTGAAAAATCACCAATTCTTAAAAAACTAAAAATAGAGTTACCATATAATCTTGCAATCCCACTCCTGGGCATGTATCTGGGGAAAACTCTAATTTGAAAAGATACATGCACCCCAATGTTCACAGTAGCACTATTTACAATAGCCAAGACCTGGAAGCAACCTAAGTGTCCATTGACAGATGAATGGAAAGAAGATATGGTACATATATACAATGGAATATTACTCAGCCATAAAAAAGAATGAAATAATGCCATTTGCAGCAACATGGATGGACCCAGAGGTTATCATACCGTATTAAGTAAAGTCAGACAGAGAATGACAAATATCATATGATATCACTTATATGTGGAATCTAAAAAAATGATACAAATGAACTTATTTACAAAACAGAAATAGACTCACAGAGGCAGAAAACAAACTTATGGTTACCAAAGGGGATGGGGGGGAGGGGGTGGGGGAGAGATAAATTAGGAGTTTGGGATTAACATATATACATGACTATATATAAAACAGATAACCAACAAGGACCTACTGTATAGCACAGGGAACTCTACTCAATATCTTGTAATAACCTATAATGGAAAATAATCTGAAAAAGAATATATATACACGCATATATATGTATAACTGAATCACTTTGCTGTACACTTGAAACTAACATAATATTGTAAATCAACTATACTTCAATAAAAAAATGAAAAATAAATCACCAGAACAAAAACAGACATGTTGAAGATGGCTTCCCTCCTAGGATTTCAAACGTCCTTCCTAAGTTTCAGGTCTTCCCTTCCTAGGATTCCGGGTCAGAGCGAGGCTGTGGGGAGGGCAACAGTTATGCTCGTGCTGGCTGGGACTCGCTCGGAAAGAGTACGTGCCTGTAGGTGGGGCTGCCATGTTCCCCCCAGACACGGTAGAGCAGCGGTGCTTCTAGCAGGGCATCTCAGGAGTACGAACCACGGCCTTTTCTCCATCCTACTGAAGCTCAGGGTCGGCCACTTGTTCATGGTACGGGCCCCATTGCCACTAAACGATGTTCATATATGTCTGTAGCACTTGCAAGATGGGTGCTCCCAGACACCGGGTGTCACACTGTCTCATCTACCCCTACAGCAACCACAACCCTGCTCTGCATCGACAGGCCTTTAATACATTTTAAGTAATTGTCTTCCCCAAATTCCAAAGTCTACCGTGCAAACTGGTGAACATAAATAAGTTTAAAGAAGATCAATTACCTATAATCCTACTGGGTAGAAATATACATTTGTTAACTTTTCGGATTATTTCCTTCTGGTCTTTATACATACATGAAATGTTTTAAAATTAGGATTGTAATGTATGTAAGTTTGGAATCCAATTTTTGATTTTTAATGACTGCATGATATCCTACATCAAAATTTATTTAACATTCTTTTATTTCTGGTCATCTAGTTATCTCTTACTTCCCTTTTATAAGTGTGCCAATATCAATATCATTATATACAGATTCTTGTGCTCAGCTAGGATTATGCAATGGAATAAATTATAGAAACAGAAGTATTGGATCAAACAGTTTGAACAATTTAAACTCTCTTGATACGCAGTGCATACACACATTGGGAAGGCTCACATTTCCTCTGGCATCATAAAGGAATGCCCCATTCACCATACTCTTGCCAACACTGAATATTACAGTTTTAGAAAAGCTATATCCTAATTTGGTTTCTTCAATGGGTCAGAACAGAGTATATATTGAAACTCTATGCTCCAAAGTAAATTTCAGAAGAGCCACTTATGAACAAGAGTAAAATAAGCCTATGATCGTCAGTCCCAAACTTCAAGCCTCTGAAGCCTTAAAATGGTGTAGAATTTTTAAAATGGAAATTACTTTAGAGATCACTGAATAAACTGTTTTGGTTTATAAATAAGGTAACCAAAGCTCAGAGAGGTTAGGGACCTGGGCAATGTATTTGAGTTAGAACTAGAATCTAGTTGTCTTGCCCCATGAGTCATTTCTTTAGAATAGGTTGACAACCTAACAGAAGCAACAGAGTGAAAGTATAAAGGAAAAAAACAGCATACAATATTTGAAAAGGAAACCATTACTGATCTAAATTCTATTTTATCTTTGACATCAAGTCAGAATAACTTGTTTTATGGACAAAAGCAAAAGCTCACATCTAAGTACTACTCTGTTCTTAAGATCCTTGTTTAAATCTATAATAAGATTTTTTCCCCCACAAGCATTAAAATATTCAGCATTGATCTATTACCTTCTCATCTGGCCAACATTCACTAAGAAGATAATGTGGCCAGGGGCTGTGCTAGGTGTTGGGGTAGCAGGGGGGAAGTGTCACAAGGTAAGAAACGAGGGATTCATTCTTGGGGGGAGGTGGGCAGGAAGACGTGAGCAAACAATCATAATCCACGCGACTGGGTGGTGACAGGAGTGCACAGGTGCTGTGGTGGTGGCAGAGTGATGGATGTGGAAGGCTTCACACAGGAGCTGGCCAGGAGCTATGCTTGTGCTTGAAAGCAGTCTACTGAGCAGAGGAGGGAGAGGAGCCTCCCAGGCGGCGAGAGAGTAAGGCTGCTCGTCAGATGTGGCTGAAACATGGCGGCCTGGGGAGATGAGGCTGGAAAGGTATTCCGGGGTCGGGCAGTGTTCAGGAATTTGGACTCCCAAACTGGAGGTGCCTGGCCCATGAAAGACGTTTAAGCAGTGGTGCCATGGTCAAAGTTGTGCTTTATCAGCTCACTCTGATGGCAGCGAGGGGAAGGGCTGGAGTCTTTGAAGGCAGGAGACTTATCTGCACTAGTCCAGCCCACAGGCTTTGAAGGTATAATTCAGGGAAGAGGCAGAGGAAACATAAAAGGGGACATGGATTCAAATAATACTGAATGTTATTTGAGAAATAACATGACATAGAGATTGATTAGACGGGGGTGCCATTAATGAGGTGGGGAAGGCAAAAGGAGGTCCAGGTTTTAGAGGGAAGGCATTTGCTCGCATTGAGCTTGAGATCTGGCAAGATATCAGGTATATCCAGAAAGCAAATGGAAATACAATCTGGAGGTCAGGGAGGGACAAGCACAGGTCACAGGTCAGCATAAGCAGTATAGGGCTAACCACCCCTCCCACTCCAACATCCTCCCGCATACACTTGCGTACTTCCTCTCGCCTGCAGGCAGTACTGCCCATTAGAAATATGCCAGCCATATACACAATTTACAGTTTTCTAGTAGACACATGAAAAATAGTGACAGGTGAAATTAACTTTAAGAATAAGTTCTAGGGGCTTCCCTGGTAGCGCAGTGGTTGAGAATCTGCCTGCCAATGCAGGGGACATGGGTTCGAGCCCTGGTCTGGGAAGATCCCACATGCCGCGGAGCGACTAGGCCCGTGAGCCACAACTACTGAGCCTGCGTGTCTGGAGCCTGTGCTCCACAACAAGAGAAGCCGCGATAATGAGAGGCCCACGCACCGCGAGGAAGAGTGGTCCCCGCTTGCCGCAACTAGAGAAAGCCCTTGCACAGAAACGAAGACCCAACACAGGCAAAAATAAATATAAAAATAAATTAATTAATTTTAAAAAAAGAATATGTTTTCTTTAACCCCATATATCTAAAATATCATTTCAACATGAATCAATTACTAATGAGATACTTTACAGTCATCTTTTCGTACTAAATCTTCATATCCTATGTATCCTTTACACCTACAGCCCAGCCCGTATCAATTCCGACCAGCGACATTTCAAGGGGACTATGCACCGGACTATGCGGGACTAGACGGTGAGCCGCAAGGGTGATTTAGGCACCAACATGATGTGTCTCTAGGCCTTGGAATTTGTGGAATTAAATTAAACAGAACTTAATTTTACAGATGAGAGAACAATGAGGAACCTGTTGAGCCCCCCAAATCGCTACCCACCACCCCCTTCTCGTGCTCTGAGAGGCAGTGGCAAAGGGGCAGCGTCACATGACTGGAAGTTTGAAAGGGGTGAAGGATAGGGACTACCCCTCTAAACCTTACTTATTAGGTAATCAAATATCCTGGAAGCAATCTGATCGAACTCAGATCCACTTGAACTTGAACTGGTTATCTCTTAATCTGTATATGTGTCTGGTCTCCCAATAAGTTTCCTAAGGCAGTGGTTCCCAAATGTCAAACATTTGCAAACCGACTTCATAATCCTGGGATGGCTGCATACCACCCAAATGATATCATTTACTTAATATTTTTATTTAATTCAACTAACCTTAAAAGAATCTGAATACATAATTTAGTGTCATCCTAAGTGACTAGATCCACGAAACCATGGATTTCGTGTGTTGTTAGATATTTTTTCTAGCACACATGATAACTAGGGGAGAACCCACTTGCAAGCTCACTCACATGTTGGCAGGACTCAGTTCCTCGCTGGCTCTTGGTCAAAGCCTCCCTCCCTTCTGTGCCGTGTGGGTCTATGGGGTAGTTCAGAAGGTAGGTGGCTTCCCTCACAGTAAGCAACAGAGTGACAGAAAGCCCCCAAGATGGAAACCATAGTCTTTTATAATTAAATCTCAGAAATGATATCCCATCCTCTCTGCTGCATCCTGTTCACTATAAATGAATCACTAAATCTAGCCCACATGAAGGGAAGGGATTTAAATAAGGGTGTGAATTCCAGGAGGTGGGGAATCCTTGGGGGCTATCTTAGAAGCTGCCTACCAGGTAATGATGTAAAATGTCAATGACCTCTATTGGTGATGATGTCACAAGCGCTGCTAAGACTACGGCAGTTTGTTGGCTACATTCATACTTGCAGGACATGCAAATTTTCAGTTAGAGGTTAGTGAAAATAAAGGTGTATTATGTTCACAGACTTCAGCTTAAACCCCCCTGTGTTAAAGAACTCGGCATACCTCGCACCACCTAAAACTCAGTCTGATGCTTTGTGGATGGGCACAACGACTCCTCACATACCCCTGGAACCACCATGTGTGGGCATTTACCATGTTTGTGAAAGAATCCTTTTTTTTTTTCTTAACCTTGTGGTACTGCAAGTCCAACTCTAAAATAAATCGACTTTGAAAACTCTGAAAACTGTTCCCACAGCTGCAGAAAGCAAGTGTTTGATACTAATAAATCAGGATTAGTGGAGCTCGGCTTATAATGAAACTTTCACCTCCTCTGGGCAGGAGGAGAAACTGATCTACTGGGACAAACAAGTCATGTTTCAAAGGGATCACCATTTTTCTAATGACAAGTAGGATCGGAGTAGAAAGCAAATAGAGGAGGGATGTTGTATTCCTAAAAAATCCTATCTTCTTAAACTTGGGGCCCTCTGAAAACACGAATCAAAATTATATTTCTAAGGGCCTTGCTTGACTCTGCTTATTATCTTTCCAGCCATAGCCACTGCAGGTATTTTCCTTCTAGATGGTGAAGAATAGCCTGGGATGCTAACGACAGGCCCAGAGCGGAGAACCAGTGACCTTGGTACACAATTATAGGTTAAATTTTGCCCTCCTGGACCCCAATCAAAATTCGTCATCGCCTGCTCACAGAAATGCCTAGGTGTTCCATTGTACTGGGGGTGAGACAGGAGTTATATTCAAAATATTTAACAACCAATAAGGCACAGGCAATAACCAATCCAAACAATGTCTGATGCTGGAGCAGGGTCCTGGGGCACCCCTTGCTGTGCCAGGCATTAATCCTTAGTTGCTGAAATATGAGAGAGGTCTTAGGGGTGCTGGGGTGTACTCGGGTGACTGAGGTTGGTGATGAGTCACCAACGGGTTTTGAAGCATCTCAGTATTTTAGAAACCAGCGCGGCTGCACCAGTGCTAACAGTGTGAATATCATCTGCTGCAGTGGGGGGCTGCTCCTCCCAAGGGTGCCCATGGAGGGTTCCAGTGTAGGAGCTGACCCTATTGCCCTTCGGCACTCCGTCTGGCTTGTACTGTGGGGACACAGCCCAGCCCTTCTTTCTGCGCCTGGAGTTGAGGTCAGTGCCTCTAGGTCCTGGACCACTTCCAAGGCTCTCAGAACCCCCTGCTCATGTCTTCTCAGGGCTGGCTGGCTGCAGTCTCCCAGCTCCCAGGCACCTTCTAGGAGCAGCCTGGACAGCTGCTGCCAGCTGGCACCAATGGACTTCTACGCAAGAGAGGGCTCGGTGTTTCCTGTAAGTTTGATGGAGGGGCTGTTCTTAGTCCACAGGCATCACACCACCCAAGCAGCCCCACCACCGTACGGGGCAGAGATGAAAAAAGAGACTCTTTTCGTGTACCCTCTCATTTCAAGGACTGGTTTAGCAACTACCTGAAATTCCTGAATGGAGCCCATGTTTTACTTTTTCATAAAAGAGGTCATTCTGCAGTGCCTCTTGGTCTACATTATTTTACTAAAATGCTCTGGTTGGTTTACTTTGCTCTTGCTTCTGGTAAGCAGAGTAGGGGAGGCTTTGGCTACAGGTAGCCCTGGGTCTGAATTCTGGCTCAGGGGACTGCAGCCCAGTCACTTCCCCTCTGAGGCAATATAAAAACTTCTGTAAATGGGGCTCACACAGAGCCTGCCTTGTAGGCTGGTCGAGGGTCTAATGAGACAAAGACAAAATGGATAGATACTCTTATAAACTGAGTACAAGACTGAGAATAAAAACTTTTAGTCTCTGTTTGGGGTAGGAACTTCCAGTGTTACTCCAGTGTACCTATTTAAGTATTTCTTAAATAGATCTTTTTTGTTCACTCAAGCTGACTAAAAAGCAGACAAAGGGCGAATTTAGAGGTCAAATGTATTCAATAGGTTTTGCACAGACTTAGATCCAACCTATGAGAACTCAGCGTTCTCCCTACTGAATGAAGTTAACATACCTCCTTTTTTTCCAGGAAAATAGCTAACATACATTAATTCATTAATATTTGTATAACTAGCTAACATTTGTTTCAATCACAATAAATGCAATTTCAAATCAAGATAATATAAACATAAACATTAAAAGATGAAAAGAACCTCATAATATTTTCTTCAATTGCCTTGACATATACGCAAAGAAAAGCATGATTTCTTTAGGTATTGAGCATCTAAAAAAAAAAAAACTTTGCTTTTGCCTATGCTGCTAAAAATTTTTTTCTTAAAAATAAGAATTATGGAGACTTCCCTGGTAGTCCAGTGGTTAAGACTCCACGCTTCTACTGCAGGGGCCGCAGGTTTGATCCCTGGTTGGGGAACTAAGATCCCACGAGATGCAGCCAAAAAAAAAAAAAAGAAGTACATTTTCTTCTCAAGTGCTCATGGAACATTCTCCAGGATAGACTATATCTTGGGTCACAAGTCAAGCCTTGGTAAATTTAAGAAAACTGAAATCATATCAAGTATCTTTTCCGACCACAACACTATGAGACTAGATATCAATTATAGGGAAAAAAACTGTAAAAAATACAAACACATGGAGGCTAAACAATATGCTACTAAATAACCAAGAGATTACTGAAGAAATCAAAGAGGAAATCAAAAAATACCTAGAAACAAATGATGATGAAAACACAACGACCAAAAACCTATGGGATGCAGCAAAAGCAGTTCTAAGAGGGAAGATTATAGCAATACAATCCTACCTCAAGAAACAAGAAACATCTCAGATAAACAACCTAACCTTACACCTAAAGCAATTAAAGAAAGAAGAACAAAAAAACCCCCAAAGTTAGCAGAAAGAAAGAAATCATAAAGATCAGATCAGAAATAAATGAAAAAGAAATGAAGGAAACAACAGCAAAGATCAATAAAACTAAAAGCTGGTCCTCTGAGAAAATAAACAAACTTGATAAACCATTAGCCAGACCCATCAAGAAAAAAAGGGAGAAGACTCAAATCAACAGAATTAGAAATGAAAAAGGAGAAGTAACAACTGACACTGCAGAAATACAGTGGATCATGAGAGAGTACTACAAGCAAATATATGTCAGTAAAATGGACAACCTGGAAGAAATGTACAAATTCTTAGAAAAGCACAACCTTCCGAGACTGAACCAGGAAGAAATAGAAAATATAAACGGGCCAATCACAAGCACTGAAATTGAAACTGTGATTTAAAATCTTCCAACAAACAAAAGCCCAGGACCAGATGGCTTCACAGGCGAATTCTATCAAACATTTAGAGAAGAGCTAACACTGATCCTTCTCAAACTCATCCAAAATATAGCAGAGGGAGGAACACTCCCAAACTCATTCTACAAGGCCACCATCACCCTGATACCAAAACTAGACAAAGATGCCACAAAAAAAGAAAACTACAGGCCAATATCTCTGATGAACATAGACACAAAAATCCTCAACAAAATACTAGCAAACAGAATCCAACAGCACATTGAAAGGATCATACACAATGAGTAAGTGGGGTTTATCCCAGGAATGCAAGGATTCTTCAGTATATGCAAAACAATCAATGTGATACACCATATTAACAAATTGAAGGATAAAAACTATATGATCATTACAATAGATGCAGAAAAAGCTTTCAACAAAATTCAACACCCATTTTTGATAAAAACTCTCCAGAAAGTAGGCATTTGAAGGAACCTACCTCAACATAATAAAGGCCATATATGACAAACCCACAACCAACATCGTTCTCAGTGGTGAAAAACTGAAACCATTTCCTCTAAGATCAGGAAGAAGACAAGGTTGCCCACTCTCACCACTATTATTCAACATAGTTTTGGAAGTTTTAGCCGCAGCAATCAGAGAAGAAAAAGAAATAAAAGGAATCCAGATCAGAAAAGAATAAGTAAAACTGTCACTGTTTGCAGATGACATGATACTACACGTAGAGAATCCTAAAGATGCTACCAGAAAACTACCAGAGATAATCAATGAATTTGGTAGAGTAGCAGGATACAAAATTAATGCACAGAAATCTCTTGCATTCCTATACACTAATGATGAAAAATCTGAAAGGGAAATTAAGGAAACACTCCCATTTACCATTGCAAGAAAAAGAATAAAATACCTAAGAATAAACCTACCTAAGGAGACAAAAGACCTGTATGCAGAAAACTATAAGACACTGATGAAAGAAATTAAAGATGATACGAACAGATGGAGAGATATACCATGTTCTTGGACTGGAAGAATTAACATTGTGAAAATGACTATACTACCCAAAGCAATCTACAGATTCAGTGCAATCCCTATCAAACTACCAATGGCATTTTTCACAGAACTAGAACAAAAAAATTGCACAATTTGTATGGAAACACAAAAGACCCCAAATAGCAAAAGCAATCTTGAGAAAGAAAAACGGAGCTGGAGGAATCAGACTCCCTGACTTCAGACTATACTGCAAAGCTACAGTAATCAAAACAGTATGGTAGTGGCACAAAAACAGAAATATAGATCAATGGAACAGGATAGAAAGCCCAGAGATAAACCCACGCACAGTCACCTTATCTTTGACAAAGGAGGCAACAATATACAATGGAGAAAAGACAGCCTCTTCAGTAAGTGGTGCTGGGAAAACTGGACAGCTCCATGTAAAAGAATGAAATAGAACACTCCCTAACACCATACACAAAAATAAACTCAAAATGGATTCATGACCTAAATGTAAGGCCAGACACTATCAAACTCTTAGAGGAAAACACAGGCAGAAAACTCTATGATGTAAATCACAGCAAGATCCTTTTTGACCCACCTCCTAGGGAAATGGAAATAAAAACAAAAATAAACAAAAGGGACCTAATAAAACTTAAAAGCTTTTCCACAGCAAAGGAAACCATAAACAAGACCAAAAGACACCCCTCAGAATGGGAGAAAATATTTGCAAACCATGCAACTGACAAAGGATTAATCTCCAAAATATACAAGCAGCTCATGCAGCTCAATATCAAAAAAACAAACAACCCAATCCAAAAATGGGCAAAAGACCTAAATAGATATTTCTCCAAAGAAGATATACAGATTGACAACAAACACATGAAAAGATGCTCAACATCACTAATCATTAGAGAAATGCAAATCAAAACTACAATGAGTTATCACCTCACACTGGTCAGAATGGCCATCATCAATAAATCTACAAACAATAAATGCTGGAGAGGGTGTGGAGAAAAGGGAACCTCTTGCACTGTTTGTGGGAATGTAAAGTGATACAGCTACTATGGAGAACAGTATGGAGGTTCCTTAAAAAACTAAAAATAGAACTACCATATGACCCAGCAATCCCACTACTGGGCATATACCCTGAGAAAACCATAATTCAAAAAGAGTCATGTACCACAATGTTCACTGCAGCACTATTTACAATAGCCAGGACATGGAAGCAACCTAAGTGTCCATCAACAGATGAATGGATAAAGAAGATGTGGCACATATATGCAATGGAATATTACTCAGCCATAAAAAGAAACAAAATTGAGTTATTTGTAGTGAGGTGGATGGACCTAGAGTCCGTCATACAGAGTGAAGTAAGTCAGAAAGAGAAAAACAAATACCGTATGCTAACACATATATATGGATCTAAAAAAAAAAATGGTTCTGATGAACCTAGGGGCAGGACAGGAATAAAGACATAGACATAGAGAACGGACTTGAGGACACAGGGAGGGGGAAGGGTAAGCTGGGACGAAGTGAGAGAGTAGCACTGACATATATACACTACCAAATGTAAACTAGATAGCTAGTGGGAAGCAGCTGCATAGCACAGGGATGTCAGCTTGGTGCTCTGCAACCACCTAGACGGGTGGGATAAGGGGGGTGGAAGGGAGATGTAAGAGGGAGGGGATATGGGGATATATGTATGCATACCACTGATTCACTTTGTTATATAGCAGAAACTAACACAACACGGTAAAGCAATTATATGCCAATAAAGATGTTAAAAAAAATAAGAAGAAGAAGAATTATGGAATCCCTGAGGGTTAAACAGTAAAAGGCAAGGCCTAAAACAAAAACCCTGATCCTTCCACTCTCGTTTACTTAAGTAAACATTCTCTCTCTGATTTCAGTCCCAGAAATCAATCAATGAGTAAGTCCTTATGCAGAGTTCCATTTCATGTTTTTTATAGGAGTTTTAGAAGCTACAGGTGCATTGAGGAGTAATATTCAACCATTAAGACCATTACGGAAGATTAATTTCTTCTAGGATTCTATCTCCTGTGTGTAGACACATATCCAAGCCTACTCAACATCTCCATGCAATGTCTGTCTAACAGACCTCTCATGCTCATCACATCCCAAACTAAACTCCATAGATCTCCCCTTCCCTGCCACCCCCTTGATCTACTTACAGCCTTCCCCGTCTCAGTCTGATGGCACTTCCATTCTTCCTATGCTTAGGGTAAAATCCTTGAGGTCTTCCTTGACTCCTCTCTTCCACTTATCATCATTCAATCCAACAGTTAATCTTGTTCTACCTTCAAAACAATCAGGCTCTGCACTATTCACAATAGTCAAGACATGGAAGCAACTTAAACGTCCATTGACAGATGAATGGATAAAGAAGATGTGGTATATATATATATCATATATATACCATATATATATATATATATATATATATATATATATATATATATATATATATATGATATATATACACAATGGAATACTACTCAGCCATAAAGAATGAAATAATGCCATTTGCAGCAACATGGATGGACCTGAAGATTATCATACTAAGTGAAGCAATTCAGAGAGAGAAGGACAAATACCACATGCTATCACTTATATGTGGAATCTAAAATACAACACAAATGAACATATCTACAAAACAGACTCACAGACATAGAGAACAGACTTGTGGTTGCCAAGGGGGGAGGGGCAGGGGAGGGTTGGATGGGGAGTTTGGTACTAGCAGGTGCAAACTATTAAATATAGAACGGATAAACAAGGTCCTATCTTATAGCACAGGTAACTATATTCAATATCCTGTAATAAACCATAATGGAAAAGAACATGAACTTTGCTGTACACCCGAAACTAACATGACATTGTAGATCAATGAAACTTCAATTAAAAAAAAAAACAGGCTCTGATTATCCCTCACCGTCATGTCTAGTGCTGCCACCCTGGTCCAAGGCACCCTCATCTCTCACCAGAGTACTGGAATAGTCTCTCTCTTCAACTCTTACTCTCCTGTACTGTATTCTCAATACAGTAGCCAGAGGCATCCTTTAAAGAACAAAGCCAGATCATCGTCTCTCCATGGCTCAAAGTGATCCCAAAGCTCCCTCTCACTCTTGATTGAAAGCCAGAGTCCTACAAGGGCCTACAAGGCCCTCCAGTACTTCCCCCTACTTCCCTCCTCCTCACTTACTCTGCCTGGTCACACCAGCTCCTCCTTATTCCTTGAATATGCCAGGCTTGCTCCTGCCTCAAGGCCCCTGTGCCTTTCCCCCGGTAACTGCAAGGCGCATTCTCTCACCTCTTCCAAGTCTTCACTCAAATGCCACCTTCTCCGTGACAATCACCCTACCTGCCCCACTTAAATCCATACACCCACCCCTGCCTTGCCACTCTTCCTACCCTGCTGCACTTCTTCCACAGTCCTCGCTACTTTTAACCTTGTACTATACCACGTGACATACGATTTTATTAGGGTTTTGTTATTGTCCACATCTCCCACCTAGAATTTAAGATCTACAGGGAAGGTGCTCAGTAAATATTTCTGAATTAAGGGAAAATGCCCCCCAAAGGGCAGAAAAAAGACCCCATAAAATATCAAGAGTCCAAAAAAGGGCTTGTAATGTCCAATTGCAGGACCCACATATTATATTTCATTTTCTTTTTATAATGCTTGTGGCATTTTAAAGAGGAGTGACAAAGAAGTAGAATTGACACTGAGGAGAGGCTGCTGCTTGCCCAGGAAAGACCCTGTGGAGTGGCATTCCTGGGGAGGGGTAGATCACCACACTTCCAGCACAGGGACTTCGCCACAGAGGTCCCCAAATCTCCTTCTTATCTGGGAGTCAGAGGGATCAGACTCAGAATGACCGACCCATCTTACAAATTCACGAGAGGCTCCCTGGCACACCAGAATTCACAAATGATGGCATTTCTTTCCAGTGACCATGGTCATTGTCCAGAATATACTCTTCTGAGATAGCGGTAGCAAGGAAGCTGATTTAATGTTCAGAAGGTGGTTCAGGGATCTTGGAATCAGGGCTAAGGATGGGTAAGCCTCTTGAAGGCTGTTTAATCTGGGCCATGGTCACTGGAAAGGTTACTTAATCTGGGCCTGATCTTCAGCCACACTGCTCCATGGACAACCCCTCTCAATCCACAGTCATGTCCACAAGATTGAGGGTCTCTCTTACTGGCCAATCCTGGGCAACTGCTGGGAATTTTTCCTTTCTGGGCTGTCCTCTTCTTTGCTCCAAGGGAACCATCACTGTTCACTGCACACAAACTTTCTCCAGGTAGGATGGATTAGGAGTCTACTGATAAGGTTACACCCATATTGCTGTGCCACCTTCCAGAAACAGAGGTCACTTGGCTGGAGTTTTGTGAGCTCATAAGCTCCTCGGTCGCTTGGCCTGCCCCTCTTAGGCATGGGTCTGGCCTCTGTAGATCCCAGAGGGGTAGAAGTTCTCCAAGTCCTTGGGAGCTCTCAACATTGCAGCCCGTGCTGGAGCCAGGAGCCAGGAGCCGTGATTGATGTTCACCACTCTCACTAATTAGCTCTTTTGGCCAAGACAAATCACCTAACCTTTCGGGGCCTCAGTTTCCAAATCTAAAAATGAGGGGAGGGCTTCCCTGGTGGCGCAGTGGTTAAGAATCCACCTGCCAATGCAGGGGGCACGGGTTCAAGCCCCGGTCCGGGAAGATCCCACATGCCACAGAACAACTAAGCCCATGAGCCACAACTACTGAGTCTGTGCTCTAGAGCCCGTGAGCCACAACTACTGAACCTGCGTGCCACAACTACTGAAGCCCACACCCCTAGAGCCCGTGCTCCGCAACAAGAAAAGCCACCGCAATGAGAAGCTCCTGCACTGCAATGAAGAGTAGCCTCCGCTCGCCACAACTAGAGAAAGCCCACGTGCAGCAACGAAGACCCAATGCAGTCAAAAATAAATTAATTTAAAAAATAAAAATAAAAAAGTAAAAATGAGGGGATTGAACCCTTGAAGATCCCTTCTATTTCTAAAAACCCAGAGTTCTATTTTTTACCTACCTCTTTAAGTTTTAAATAATGACAACAGCATCTGAAACCCTGTTTCCGAAACTTTTCCCAAGGCCAGATGTTCCTGGCACCGAAGTAGGAGAAAAAAATAGTTTTTGAATAACCTAACTTTTTTGTCTTTTAGAGCAAATTATCCTCTGGCCTTTTCAATTCCCTTTCCCCTACTGCTACCTCCTTATGAATCCTTTAAAAAAGCTTTAAAAAAGTAAACTATCCACCCTTCCATATTCATCAGGATCTATCTCATAATAACATTATTTCCCCCGCCCTCCCCCCCAATTATTTTTCCTATGAAAAACCACTCAAACACTTTCATTCTGGCAACTATGCTCATCAGCCTTGATTTGTCCCTGTTTTGCAGGGAAGGGTATTAAATGCTCTGAGGAAGTGGAACATAAAGATTAGAGGTGGGGCTGGCGGAGGAAGCAAGCTGTCTGTGCAGGTGAGTTCTGGTCTCAGTTTTCACGAGGTGATGGGCAAGAAGGGGGAACGCAAAGGGAAGGAGAGAAAGAGTGAAGGCACATGTTGTTTGCTTTGAAAGAGGTTTTAGGCGAAGCCCTGGTGGCAGCCCATCAAGAATGTTCAGTTGGTTAAATGACTTCTGGAACTGGGACTTTCCTAAGAAGTCACACCACAGTGAGAGGGCGGAGCTGGAACACCAATTCCTGTCCTTTAGCAGCTCTCTCTGTGCATCTGTCTGCGTAGCAAGCTGGTGAGGTATTGGGCAGCCCCTCTACTGGTCCCACACCCAGTTTCCAGGAGCCAGGATCATTCTACAGGTCTCTAAAGCCTTTAAGGAAGACCAAATCTTTCCGTAGCCAGCCTGGAAATCAAAGATGCTCCAAACCACCATTTAATAAGTCAGTGATTTATTGAAAGAAGAGCAATTCACTAGCAGACCCTCCAAACGAATCTATAGGTATAATACATGAATAACTGCCTAGCCTGAAGTGAGCAGCATATTCTAAATAACTGTAGGTGCCAAGATATCATCTAATGACTTTTAACTGAGGAAGCATATGCCCTAAAGAATTTTTAGGAGGGGTGGGTACATGCATGTGTGCAAACATGTATCCTACTATATAAAAAAAAAAGTCTCTGTTTTTAAGTCACACTAGGATTACAAACCAATACAATGAGTGAACCTAAAATATGACATATTATTTAAACACAGGCACAAACAAAAGCAGAAAGCTAGCCTAATTCATACCAGAAAGTATCAAAAACAGACATTCTGGTAAGTATCTAGCTAGTCTGACAGTCTCAAAGCAGTAACTTCGAATTAGTATGGAGAAATTACAATGTTGGTGGTGTATGAATACCTCCGGGTGGAACTGGCACAGGATGTCATGTACACTAGGAAGAGGTGCCTCTGAAGTTTGTCGGTTTATTGCATCATAACAGGGTTCCACCTCCAGGACTCATATTTTCCCAGTTTATTTTGTTATTCTTTTCAAGACAAAGCTTTCTCTGTCCTTTCATCAACAAACAAACAAATGCTACTGTTCTTGTCATTTCCTGATAGCTTGCTTTTTTGGGGGGGGTGGGTGTGGGAGAGGAGAGGAGGGACACTAAGGCTTTTTTTTGTGGGGGGGGAAACAGAACCAACTTTCTAACTGATGAAGAAGTGGAGGGAAACTGAAACAGTAGAGTGAAGAATCAGTCGGGCACACAGGCAATGCCTTCCCTAACCACAATGATACTCCATTTAGAAGTAGCACCTCCAGCAAAAGCAGCCCTACACAGCACTGCGCCCACCTGCCCATCACATCTTCCCTACCAGTTCCTTCCTGAAAATCTGAAATCTACACAAACCCCCTGGCCACAGCACCAGAAGAGGCCCGCTGTTCTTGCTCCTTTTCCTGAGACAGCAGACCAAGTCCTCTTTGGGTCCTTTCTACTCAGAAGCAAAATACATTTTGCTTGAGGCATTCATGAAGGAAAATGATAATGGTTTCGTAATCTGAGGTGAATTCAAGCCTGTGGGTTTGGAGGGAGGGTGGTATAAGAAGACATAATTACTGGATGATTCTCAGAAAGTATGTTTATTCTTGCACAGGGTCTAGTTTTAGTCAACAGAATTGAGGATAAGCCTTTTTCCTGACGTTTACATAGCTGAAAAAGTATAAATTATGGAAGGAATAAAAAGCATTACCCCAAGCTCTTCCCTTTCTTTTCCTTCTCTTCACCTTTGTCAGTTCTCAAAAACCAAACTGCTTATAAGCTGAAAATGACTGAGATTTTGTATAGCACTCCAGAGTTAGGATAAAAATCATACAGTTGGAAAAAAAACCCCATATTATTGAAACTCATGCTCTTTCCCAAGGGTGTAGATCACAGGAGGCAGCTGGTTCCTAGTAGATAATGTGAAGATTAGAACCTGCACATACAATACTTAAAAAATCTACAGTTCCCTAAATATTTAGAATACATAAAGAACCCTTAAAACTCAACAACAAAAAACCAAATAACCTCATTAAAAAATGGGCAAGGGACTTGAACTGACATTTCTCCAAAGAAGATATACAAACAACAACAAGCATATAAAAAGATGCTCGGGCTTCCCTGGTGGCGCAGTGGTTAAGAATCCACCTGCCAATGCAGGGGACACGGGTTCAAGCCCCGGTCCGGGAAGATCCCACATGCTGTGGAGCAACTAAGCCCATGCGCCACAGCTACTGAGCCTGCGCTCTAGAGCCTGTGAGCCACAACTACTGAGCCCATGTGCCACAACTACTGAAGCCCACGTGCCTAGAGCCTGAGCTCCGCAACAAGAGAAGCCACTGCAATGAGAAGCCAGAGCACCACAATGAAGAGTAGCCCCCGCTCGCCACAACTAGAGAAAGCCCACACACAGCAAAAAAGACCCAATGCAGCCAAAAATAAATAAATACAATAAATTAAAAAAAAAAAGATGCTCAATATCACTAATTGTTAGAAAAATGCAAATCAAAACTATATCATCTTACATCCATCAGGATGGCTGCTATAAAGAAAAAAAAACAGAAAACAACAAGTTATTAGCTAGGTTGTGGAGAAAATGGAACCCTTGGGCACTGTTGGTGGGAATGTAAAAGGGTGTAGCTGCTATGGAAAACAGTATGGCAATTCCTCAAAAAATTAAAAATAGAACTACCATATGATCTACCAATACCGCTTTTGGATATATATACAAAAGAATTGAAAGCAGGGTCTCAAAGAGGTATTTGGACACCCATGTTCACAGCAGCATTAGTGACAAAGGCCAAAGGCGGAAGCAATCCAAATGTCATCCACAGATGAATGGATAAAGAAAATGTGGTCTGTACATATAATGGAAAGGTGGTCTGTACATATACATTCAGCCTCAAAAAGGAAGGAAGTTCTGACACATGCTACACCATGGATGAACCCTGAGGACATTATGCAAAGTGAAATAAAGCAGTCACAAGAAGACAAATACTGTATGCTTCCACTTATGTGAAGTACCTAGAGTAGTCAATCTCATAGAAACAGAAAGTAGAATGTGGTTGCCAGGGGCTGGGGGAGGGGAAATGGAGAGTTGTTGTTTCATGGCTATGGAGTTTCCATTTCACAAAATGAAAAAGTTCTGGAGATGAGTTGTACAACAATGTGAATATATTTAACGCTACTGAACTACACATGTAATAGTTAAGATGGTAAATTTTATGCGTGTTTTACCACAGTTGAAAAACCCAAATCTATGGCTCCCAGTATGCTAGTGTTGATAACAATAATACCTCAGACACACCCAGGAACTTCTCTCTGAGAGGCCCAGAGAGCTGGCCTACAGACTTGCTGATGCCAACTCAAAACGACGGCCGAGGACAAATTCAACTATATGGTTGCACTCATCAGAGCTTTATTTTTTATTTTCTTTTTCTCCACTAACATGAATATTTTGAATATCTCACCATTTCACTCCTCTGAAACTCAGGCCACCCAAACATCTGTGGATGCTGATTCTGAAGTGCTACTCTGCATTATCTGGGATTCTGGGGAAAAGAGGCCTGCCTAAATGTCAGGGTCCAGGAGAGGAGGGATATGTGAAGTCAACCCCCTTCCTCTTCTTATTTAGAGAATTCAGTAACATGCCCATGCAGTCCCTCCCCATAAAATTCAGCATCTTTTCTCCAGATAAAAGATGACCACTTCTCTCTTTCTACTTTTGACCTTCACACTGAACTGGCAGTACTTCCTGTCTAAGAATTACACGTGAGATTAATATTCCAGGTGTTCTCCACCATCCAACACGATCTACCACCTTCTTGCCATTCTGAGTTCTCTTCTTTTTGTCTTTTTCTTTTTCCGAAACCACTTCCAGATTTGGGGATCAGAGGCGCTGCATAATAATGACACTTTATAAACCTTGTCTTGCATCTCAGACACAAAGGAGCACAGTGAAGGTAGAAAGCTGGAGAAATGGCTGGGGAGAGAACAGATTCCCCCAGGAGAAAGGGAAACAGCTTTCGGAAGGATGCACTCCAAGAAAAAAGATGTCAGGTCCATCCGGAAAGTATTTAACAAAATAAAAAGCCCTTTTCTGCTATGAGCAGCAGATTAGCAGAATACAAAACTCCCTGAACAACAAACCTCTAGGACCAATTAAAAATCAAAACAAAACCGAAAGAAGAGCTCCTTCTAGGGATGTCCAGCCACGGCTAAGCTGTAAGCCTCTTTCTGGTGCTCAGGAGAGCTCCTGGTGCCATGTGCAAGAGACCTGTCCACGGCAGTGCTCCTCCGTGTGTCTCCTCCAGGCATTTATTTGTGCAAAGGGCTTCAAACATCAAATAAAGTCCAATCTCCCCTCCAGCTCCCACCCCCAGTGGAAACGTGGGCTGCCTCAGTCAGAGCTAGTGCAGGGTTTCTGAAACCACTTGGGCTGAGAGATCTCCAACTTAGAATCCTCCCATAGTCTGTCAGCTTCCTCTCCATCTTCTTGCATAACATGGTAGCAAAACACGAAAAAAATGTGGCAATCTGAGGACATCGACAATGATTTTTTTCCTCTTGCCTCACAGTTTTGGTTATTTTGCAGTACTGGGACATAAACAACACATGGGTCCCCTAACCCCTCACCCCGTTGTCGTTATGTTTTTCAGCACAGACACTTTGTAGTACACTTTGGAATGAAGAGAAGGAAACAAGAAGCTCCCAAACCTGGGCTCTTCTCTGCCTTTCTCTCCCTGCCTCTGTTAACACGTGAACAGCCACAGAAGAAGGCTCGTTCGTTTTCAAACGGCCCAGAAAAAAGCTCGGCAATCTCTCTGGCTAACCTGTTTTAGTGCTTAATGATAGTCCAAGAAGGTAGTAACTTCCTTCCTCTCACTCAGATTTGAGACATTTTCCTTTGTCATACAGGTCTGCAAGCGGCAGGCCGTTGTGTAAGAGCCTTTTACTGAAGTTCTGTATTAAACTGTCCCTCAAGGACCACAGGATGAATAATCTTGGGCCCTTTAGCTGTTTCTGGGCTCTAATTTCCAATGCTTTAACCATCTCTTGGGCTCTTCTCTAGACTCCTCAAATCTTCCTTTCTAGAGGAAGCACAAGCTGAAGACACAAAGCTCTAGTGACAGACCTCATGGCTTCTATACACCCTGCACATAACAGCCCCAGGCTATGCTCTGAAACCCTGGGGCAGGGGGAGGCAGGGGACTTCCTCATCCCACATTCAAACTGCCCACACCCCTCTACTCCCATTTTCTGTTAATAAAAAGAAGGAAAATTGCCAAAAAAAAAAAAAAAAAAGAACACAGAAAGGAAGAGGGCAGAAAAAAATATATAAAAGAAAAGGGAACTTAAGAATTTATAATGATACAAGAAATTATTTTAACAGGAAATACAAGCCAAAAGATTCGTTCTGCCAGGCAAAAAGTGCATAAAAACAACAAACTTCTACATGCAGCCTTGCAGTGAGTTTGTCCACACATTATTGCTGCATTTTCTACCGCCCTTTGAACACCCGGCATCTGCCTGCAAACACAAAATGATGTGTCCCAGTTTATGCTAATAGGGAAACTCAAGGAGAGGCTTAGCTGGATTCCATGAAATAAGTAATTTAACGACCATCTGAAGGTTTGTTTTTTAGGGTACAGAAGTTCTGAATAGGGAAGCGGGAGGTTCTGAGAATTTCATTTTCATAATAATGGCTTGCTGCTTGTTCCTCTAATAACGTGTGGCTACCAGCTACGCCCTGGATCTTATATTCAAAGCCGGAGCAATTTCTTCACATTGCAAAGAATTAAAGATGGTTTAAGGAAAGAGAACCAGTTAGGTATTTTAGAATGGCTATGAAAGATTTTTCAGGGGAAGAAAAAAAAGGCACTAACCTGTGTTGTTTTAATCCGCTGAAATGACCCAGGTTCTCAAGTTCCCCCTCTGTCTTCTGGCCAGCTTCCTGTAAGTGTTGCATGTGACATTATACTTCCTCACTGCACCTTCTCTGACTCGTTCAAGAAGCGGTCAGAGGCATGTGATAAGACCATCTCCCTGCCTGCTTCACGCTGGGGTAATCCTGTGTCTGAAGAAATGCTGTGTCCTCGCAGGGGTCCCCAGCTGGCTTCAGGCATCCCTAGGGCTCAGGTAAAGAGGAGAGAAGCAAAGGGGGTGGGGGGCAGGGGACAGTAGTATCCGGGCTCCTGGCTCTTCCGACTCCACAAGGAGGGAGGCGGAGAAAGGGAGAGACAGAGACTTTTGGGCCCCAGGGCTGCCCATCTTGGGGTAGGGGCGGCTGAGCTCACTGGGGCTTAGGTGCTGTCCTATCACCAGGACAGGCCTTGGTGCTACTGCCCCGGGAACTGCTGAGGAAGGGCGGCCGTGGTGCTGCACCCAGGCTGTCCCCAGGATCCTCTCTGGAGGACACCAGCCCGGAGGAGCATACCCAGGGCCTGGCTCGTGGTTCTGCACCCTGCAGCGACAAGGGCCACTCACCCTGAGTTTCCGGGGACAGTCTCAAGTTCACATCCAGTCTAGCTAGTCCTGCTGACGGACTGTGTGCCCTAATTCTGGGCTCAGCAAACAAAGCCACAGTACTCCCTGCCTCCCAGGGCTAAATAACTGGCACACACTTCCCCCCTGCTGGTCTCCAAAATATGCCAGCCTTTTGGTTTCCCCTGAAAGGGCTGACTTTGTCTTCCTGTGGGATGCTGGGGGGTTCCTGGCGGCACGTGAGCCCTGGCCATGGGGGGCCCTGATGCTGGCCTGGCAAGAGCACCTGGGAGAGGCCTGGAGCGGGGAGGTCTGGAGCAGAGCTGAGGCAGGACCAAGCAAGAAGCCCCGGGCTGCCATTCTAGCTTACTTGTTCCTGTGGTCAGTACCCGCCTCTTTCCTTTTATAATTCCTCTAGCTCTCTGGAGGTCCAATACACTGGAATTTGTGGATGTAGGAAGTGGTATGTGGGAGTAAAACGATGTCCTGGACAGAGGGGAATATTCTGCAATTTGTGCAACTTGACCCAGTGCAGAAACCCCAAAGCTGCTTCTATTTGGCTACGCTGGCGCAATTCTTTTTTTAAAAAATGCTTTTAAAGGCATTTTTAAGTTGTTTTTTAGGAAGGTAACCGTAGACAAGCTCACTGTTCCAAGTCTTGAAAATATTACCCTATAATTCCCTCAAAGAAGTTTTCCATGTGAGAATCCCGAGTGAGGGAACGAACCCTGGGAGTCAGAACTTTGGAGAACACTAAAACTCTGAAGTCTCACCACATGATTGCATTTCTGGCTTTGAAAACATGCAAAACTGTTTTTACCATTTTGACAGTTGATGGTTGGTTTTCTGATTGAACTGTACAGTTAGATTAGCCAGTTGAGTGAGTCAAGGTGGCTGAAAGCACGGCATTCGCTTTAAAATAGGAATAATGGTAAAACTTTGCCATCTTGGAAAAACAAAATACTCCATCGATGATAAATAATAATGAGTCCATTTAAATTTATTTAGAAGTGTCACATTCTGGGCTAAGCTGCCAGTTCCATTTTTTTTCAACTAAGCAGTTACATATGTTCTGCTTCAGCCATGCTCTGTGTGGAATTTTTAAAGGTCTCAACAAAATGCCTTATAACTTCCTTTTAAACTCTAGAATCTGGCCTCCTGTCCATGAATTTTTTTTTTTTTCTGTTTAGGCATTAAAAGAATTTTAATAGACTTTATCCTTTAGAACAGTTGTAGTTATAGAAAAATCAAGAAGATAGTACGGTTCCCACACATTCTGTATCCAATCTCCCTACTATTAAAATCTTACATTTAATATGATAGATAAATAACAATTAAGAAACCCAATATTGACACATTATTATCAACTAAAGGCCATAGGTTATTTCGATTTCCTTAATTTTTTTCCCCAATGTCCTTCATCTGTTCCAGGATCCCATCCAGGACACCATATTACGTTTAGTCATCAAGTCTCCTTAGACTCCTCTTGGCTGTGACAGTTTCTCAGACTTTCCCTGGTTTTGATGACCAGTTCTGAGAAGTACTGGTTAGGTATTTTGTAGAATGTCCCACAATTGGGATCTGTCTGTTGTCTTTCTCATGATACTGGGGTGATGTGTTGTTTGGAGGAAGACCACAGAGGTAAACTGCCATTTTAATCACATCAGATCAAGCATATATACTATCAACATAATTTAATACTGTTGATGTTGGCCTTGATCACCCGAGGTAGTGTTTGTCAGGTTTCTCCACTGGAAGGTTGCTCCTCACCCCCTTCCATACCATACACTTCGGAAGGAAAAGCTTGAGGGTGGAGTATCTATACAAATTATTTTGAATTCTTCTGCACGGAAGATTTCTCTCTTCTCCCCATTCAACAATTTTTTCAACCATTTATTTATATCAGTATGGCCTCATAGGTATTCATTTTATACTTTGGGTTATAATTCAACACTATTTTACTAATTTTGTTGCTCAAATTGTTCTACCTTTGACTGGTGAGAGCTCTTTCAGTTGGCTCCTGTGCTCCTTCGACATTCTCCCACCAATATTCTGTTTCTTGGTTTTTGTTTTTGAGCATTTCATTATTTTCTGGCACTAAAATATGCTCCACACTTATCACGTATAGTACCGCCCCAACTGTCCATTACTTATTTTGTCTTGACAAGAGAATAAAAGAAAATAAATCTATGGGTCTGAGAAAACTTAAATTTGCCTTCAATTGTCATTAGTTCTGCCCCATGTATTAGTAAACATTTTTAAAATTGTTTTTATAAAATTAGTCCTATCCTCTACCAGCAAGAAAACACCAAAACATCAACTGAGTGAAATTCTGCATTTCCTTAATTCCAAGATGCATGTTTGTGTTGATAGTGCTTTTTTCCTTCATATTCTAACATTTCTGGAACCAAAGTATATATTTAATACCATGTCCTTGCCCCCGCCTCCTCACCTGTCATAAATTTGATGGTACACCTTACAGCTGATGGTGTCTTGGGAATGGAGGAAGTAGAGCAGTCGATTAGTTCTTGTTTGGACCGTAGACATCACTTAACTACTTTCACTGATATTTTTTCCCCCACTGAACAAATATTTTGACTAAAGTGGTTTGATGTGTAGCATCTACAGATTTTTACCTACTCCCAGACACATTCTAACTTTACCTCAAACCACATATTCTCATCAAGCATTAAGTTCTTTTCAATTTTGTATGGGTTACTATCTGATTCCTTTTATATTTACCATGTCACTTTTTCAAGATCTCAGAATCCGTCATCATGCCTGAGGAGCCTAATGCTGACACTAAATGGTTGCAAAAAGGATGTCTCACTCTTACAGATGAGGACTAAAAGTGCTTACTGGTCAGAAGCAGATCAGGAAAGACTCCTTGGTCCCCCCCCTTTCCTACTTGGGGAAGCCATCTGATTATGTAATGGCAAAACTGGTCATTCCTTTCTCTATGGCCAGGAACTCATGAACTGCCGCTGCTTTGGGAGTGTCATGCTTTACAGATTTTTTTCTTTTAATGGACAGAGACTCGTTTACCTAATCACCACGGGCATATTTCAAGACAGTCACAGATAAAATGCCCAGAAAAATGCCTTTTCACCCAGGCAGATAGAACTTGGGTACTCTAAACATTATTATGTGTCCTACTCCTGTGTAAAATATACTAAGGTACTGACTGTGCCCTAACCATCTCACCAGCATCCAGAAGAGATTGGAAGAGATGCTACACTGACTTTTTTTGGCAGCCCTTACCACATGCACGGAGTTGTCCTTTGATATCTGCAGGGGATTGGTACCAGGACCACCACCCCGCCCCCGACACACACACCAAAATCCACGGATGCTCAAGTCCCTTACAGTCAGCCCTGTGTATCCGAGGTTCCACTTCGGTGGATACAGAGGGCCCAGTGTACTTTAATTCTCACAGCAACCCTTTGAGGTAGGTACTCTGATCCCCACTTCACAGATAAGTAGCCAAGTTAGAGGAGCTAAATAACCACCCAGAGGCCCTTGATAAGTTTGAAGCCAGAGACTCAGAGCTTCATGCTTCTCTTTGCTATAGATGGTTTACCATCTATAACTCACAAACGGGCACTTTATTGAATACAGTCTTGTTCTCTAATTATTTTTTGTACATGCTTTTCACCTCAGCTAAACCTAAGTGACAGTGAGGACAGGGACAGTGTCTTTTAGCCCATTAACTCAGCTTTCCAGCCTCATTCCAGCAGCTTTCCTGTTAACTCTGAACTTTTGCCTTACTGCCAATCAAATTTTTTTTCTTATTGGAAAAAATTCACAATTTTTCTCATAAAGGTAAATAATTTAACTTCATAATTTCCCTCCCCCTACTTTGTTGTTTAATTTTGTTTTTCATTTATTAGCTTCTTAAATTTTAAGCTTATTTTCTTTTCAGTCCTTTAAATAAAAGTCTTAACTTTTTATCTAACTATATTTTTAGTACAATCCCCATAATTCAGTGCACTGTATTTTCATTGTTAATTTTAAAATAGTCTATAGTTGCAGTAGTGATTTCCTTTTTGATCCAAGAATTATTTAAAAGGACCATATCTTAGTTTCCAAGTGCTTGGATGGAGGTAAGGGCAGGAGCCATCTTGTGTAACTTTCAATGCTATGTTATTGTTATAGGTCTACTTTTTGGTTAGTTTAAGTTTCTTTGTGGTGTAGTATTTTATCAATTTTTGAAAATGATCCATGGTCTTTTAAAAAAACTGTGTATACTTCCTATTTGTTGGGTTAGGTTAATAATAATAACTATGTTATTCAAATCTTCTGTTCCTACTTAATTTTATTTACTTGATAAAATTCTGAAAGTATTTTGTTAAAGTCTCCCACTATGATTATGGAAAAGTTTATTTATGCTTTAAATTTTTAAATTTATTTATATTTTTATTTGCATTATTTTGCTTGTATTTTCTTAATAGCTACTTTTATTTTTATTTATTTATTCGCCTTTGGCTGTGCTGGGTCTTCGGTTCGTGCGAGGGCTTTCTCCAGTTGTGGCAAGCGGGGGCCACTCTTCATCGCGGTGCGCGGGCCTTTCACTATCGCGGCCCCTCCCGTTGCGGGGCACAGGCTCCAGACGCGCAGGCTCAGTAATTGTGGCTCATGGGCCCAGCCGCTCCGTGGCATGTGGGATCTTCCCAGACCAGGGCTCGAACCCGTGTCCCCTGCATTAGCAGGCAGATTCTCAACCACTGCGCCACCAGGGAAGCCCTTGCTTGTATTTTCAACAAGTTTTACTTTAATTCAGTGCTAAATGTTCAGTACATAAAGTTTCATTGTTATTGAATCTTGTTTGATTTATATCTATTCTCTTATGTCTTGTTCAGTATTTCTTTTTACATTGAATCCCACGCTTTTTAGAATTAATATTACTATCCGTATTTTTGTTTTGTTAGTTAGAATTCACCAACCTATCCCTTTATTTTCTGCCTTTCTGTGTAATTTTGGTATACAAAGGCTCCTAAAGACAGCATTTAGCTGGATTATCTTTTTAATCAACCTGAGAGTCACTGATTTTAATACAGGAATTTAACCTAGTCACATTTATTGTTATATGTTTATCTTATGCTTGCTATTTTATCATATGGTTTTCTTCTTACTTTTTTTCCCTCTTTTCTTGACCTTTGCTGATAGACTATGGTTTTTATTATTGTAGCACCCCTAGCTCTGTGTGTGTGTTTTAATATCTAATGGTTTAGAAATCCTACCTATACTTTTTTCTAAAGATCAAATACATGTGACCTTTCTTGGTGAACATCAGAGAACTGCATAGTAGGACCCTGTTAATTGGTAAGGTCAGTCTATTGCTTTGGGAAATTTAATGGTAGATTCATATTAATAACAATAATAGATTTTGTGTATATATGGGAATGACACTACATAGGTATTAGAAACCCTTCTAAAAGAGTATGTGACCAGGTCTCCATTCACTTCCCTTCCCCTTTCCTACAACAAGGACCGGCTACTATAGCTTTCACAAATCTTGTGGATGAGTGTGGGGTAGAGGGGCAGTGGTTGGGATATAGCCAGGAACATCTTAAGGAATGCTTCTGCAAATTCTGGACTCTGAGACATGCAAGCACTTTGGAGATCTGTAGAAGTACCTGTAGAAGGGAGGCTGTCAGGGTGAGTTTCCTGCTACTTCACTTCCAGTCACTAGAAGTCATCATCAGCTGAGAAATCTAATCTAGAATTAGGTAAGAGTGCAACAGTAAGATCACAAGAATGTAAACATACCCTCTAAAGAGGTGAAGAATCCAAATGAGAAAATAAATGTTGCTAGACCTGCTTAGGAGGCTAGAATTCTCAGTTTCTTAATGTCTAATTAAGAAAGCTCAGTAATCAGCAAGAATCCATCCTTTTTTCCCCCTAAAAAGGAGGTGGTTTCCACTTTTTAAAAACTTTGATATAGGTGCAGGGGTGATGGAGAAAATTCTGACCATAAAATACCTAAGCAGGTATTCTTTGTATGTGTTTCTATAAGTGCATGTGTTTGAATAAAGGTTAACATTAAAATTCCATATTTAATTTTTCATGGAGAATCCCAGTGGGAGGGAGGGAATAGGGATAAAGGTGAAGCAACTGTTTGAAGCCCTGCCATTAACTCTCAATTTACTGGACTGAGATCCTGGTTTGGATCACAAAGAAGAAGTGATTAAATACCTTAAAAGAGTGTTTCTGTTCTAACATATTTTAAAAATTAATTTAGCCGCATACAATTTTATGAAGTAAATATTTTTTTAAGCATTCTCATGATACAAAAGGGGAGACTAAGGGATTCCAAGAGTTGAAGGGATTTGTTCAAACAAGTAAATAAGTGATAGAACTGGGATTTAAACCCAAAGTTTCTGACTACAAGTCCAGTGTCATTTCCAACATACACCAAAACTTCTGTCTCAGAGAAAGCTAAACCCATGCACACCACATACATGTTGTGCAGAGAGAAATTGCAGCAAGGCACACCCTTGGCAGTCAGTGCTTCACAATGTAGGTCAAACAGTCCAGCCGGACCCCAGAGCAATTGTTTCTACACTGACCCTCAGGGATTTGGGGAGCATTATGTCATGCCAAAGGCTTTCCTCATTAGCAATCATGCAAAAAGACACCATGCACATTTCTGAGCACTTGGAACAGCTAAAAAGAAGATGAAATGTCAAGAAAGTTCTCTTGATGATGCACTGCACTCTGGTACATTTGATTATGCCACTGTAATGTAATCTAAGCCAGAATCATCAAGCAGAGGCTCTGGCCAGCTGTCTTTAAAGCCAGAGCCCTACCTGACAGAGTCATTCTTTGGCATACTACAGGACCTGAGGCCAACAACCAAACTGGTCGTTTCCAATTTCACGCAGTTTAATTCCAAAAAACTAGGCCCCTCACTCATCTTTGTTGTTGATCAAAACATTGAAAGGATATGGCAAATTCCCTTGTTCAAAAAAAGACTGGCTAGGGGCACACAGAAAGCCTTGACATTCACCCAGGATGAGTTTTAAGAAGCCTCATAAACACAGAACTCCAGAGGTTGTAGACAGTATTGAGAACCAAGACCCTCTCACATATTTCTTGCTCCTTTCTTTTAGGCTGAATAGAGAAAAGAAGAATATAAGGCAATCTTACAATTCAGAGGTGAACCAAGGTTATTGGGAGAGATCATGAGTGGGTATTATGCAGATCTGTAGCCCTGATTCAGGATTTGTGTTTTTCTCACACATATACATAACATGGGACCAAGAGAACAGCTAATTAATTGCCTGTTTTCACAATCTTCCTACTCAGATGCATCCCTCCCTTCCACATTTAAGAGCACATACAATAGGGTAGAATGGGTAAACAAGCTCAGGTCATTCCTAAAAGGAAGGATTCTGGAATCAAACTACCTGGGTTCAAATCCCAGATCCATCACTTACTAGTTGCAGTGAATTACGTTATTCTTTGGGTCCAGTTTACTCATCTGTAACATGCAGATAACCTTCTGAGTATTGACTGTGATGCTGCATTCAAAGAGCTTAGCCAGTGCAGTGCATAAATGGTGGCCCCTGTTACTGTTAGTAGGTGGAAATTTTATTAGGAAAGTCTACATTAGAATTTCTTACAAGAAATGCAATCAGGGACTTCCCTGGTGGCACAGTGGTTAAGAATCCACCTGCCAGTGCAGGGGACACGAGTTCGAGCCCTGGTCCGGGAAGATCCCACATGCCACGGAGCAACTAAGCTCGTGTGCCACGACTACTGAAGCCCGCACGCCTAGAGCCCGTGCTCCACAACAAGACAAGCCACCGCGATGAGAAGCCCACGCACCGCAACGAAGAGTAGTCCCCGCTCGCCGCAACTAGAGAAAGCCTGCACGCGGCAACGAAGACCCAATGCAGCCAAAAATAAATAAATAAATAAACAAACAAATTTATTAGAAAAGAAAAAGAAATGCAATCAGAGTCAAGCAATGGGCTTTATTTCTGAGGGTGCTGGGTAAACAGGAAATAAAAGATATTCAGAAATCAGAGGCAGTGGAGCTACAGGTCCTCCAGTCATTCTAGAGAGGCACAGTCCATCCAGGAAGTAGAACAGGAAATCCATATGGATACTCTAACTTTGGAAGTGGTGTAGCATTTATACTTCTAAATTTGGAAGAGATGGATGTATTTGTGTCTGATCAAAAAATTAGGAGGAAAATGGTTTGTGAATTATATCTCCATTAATTTTTTTTGAATGATGAAGGGTTTCATAGCCAGTGAAAAACTATGTGGATGAGAAAGACAGAGAGGTTTAGCAGTGGCCATGAGTGTAGGGAGAGGAACAGATGGCTACACAGAATTTTGGAGAAATTGTTAATGTGGTGCGAACTGTAACACCTTTAAGCCATGCCTTTTAGAAAACCTTAGATGAAAGAGATATATTACTCTTCAAGGCTTTCTGGCTTTCTGATGTTTTCTTTGAATGAGACTCCAAGCTGGATCTGGACCATGTGGGGTCTCTAGATTTATTCAGGTTATAATTAGAGTGTGGGTCATATCCAGCTGAGCAACATCAAACCCAACCACATGTGTTTATCACATATTTTCTGGATTATGATTTGGATTTTGAAGTGGCTGCAGACAGGCTGAATTACATGATTCTATACATGAGGTAAACTTTCAAAAGATAAACATCTCTCAAGATTTTATTAATTACTCACAGTCATTCTGAATGAGTAACAATACATTTTATATATAATTACCTATTATTTTCTTTGCCTAGAAATAAAGTTGGTGCTCTGAGAGGTACCTAAAATAAAACAAGGTGCTATTTGCTAAATTACTGTTGCATATCTCTCAATGATATACTTATTGTACTGAAAGCAACATAGCAGCTACTAACTAACTTCCAAGGACAAACGTATGTACAAAAATGATCAAACATCTCTGAATCTAATAACATAAGTGTACTTATTGAAATATGTTTCCTGAACATTTTATATAAACTGCATTTTAACCTTAGGGGCACTGTGGATCATTAATAACACTGTTGGAAGTGTAGGCAGAATAGGAGTTAATGGAATATTATGATGAACTGCTTATGGTTTCTGTTTTAATAAATTATACTTCCCTTTTTACTGGAAAATGACCACCATGAATTGTAATATTCATCAAAATACGTTGACATTTTTAGTAACTAGACTTTATAGGTGTAAAGCTTTCCTAAGCAATAAGGAATATGCAGGGGGAAGATAAGTTGTAACAAGTAGTGTGCTACTAAATGTACAACTAAATGTATAAATTCAGGTTAAAAATAATTCATTTAGCTTGATTAAGGACAAGGATTTAGGGTTACAAAAACAAATAAAGCAAAGCAACACCAACACAACCCTGGGTTGTCATTAATGATAAACTGTCTTGCAATCCAATTTGCTATCCAAATTGTAAAGAAAAAAATCTAGGAACCCACGACCAAACTGTGCTAACGGTGCACAGACACATCCTAGGATTATGTTTCTCGTTTGCGCAGTTGCAATAACAGGCATATTTTACTTACAGAAATCCAACTCTTTATGCTTGAAGGAAAAAGAGAGAAAAAACAACATACACAGTGACAGCCATCTCACTCACCATTCCGCGCAATGAGTGCGCCCCGAGTCTCCTGAGATGACGGATGTGAATCTGTGGTTGTCACGGGCATGCCACACTGGGTGTTATGCCAATCTTCAAAAACACATATTTTTCACATGCCAGGGCTCATAACTGGCAACCAGCTAGTTCATGTGGAGGTCAACCAAGGAAACAGTGATCAAGAGTAATTCCGAATAGAGGAAATTGCTACCTCAGCCACAACTGTAAACGTCACTGAACTGCACTGGACCAGATACTTCTTTATCTCAACGTGGTTCCCCATCCTGACAACGGCAGCTCAGAAACTCTGCTGCTGCAGTGACTCTAAGGCTCAGTTATAAACCACCGTTCCTTCTGGACGGTCCCTCCCTCACGTTCTCCTTATGCCAAGTTGATGAAGGAAAGATTTGAGACAGATTTTAAAAAACCAACAACAACCTTCTACTGTTGTCCTGTACCTGTGATAGTTTCATGTCTCTCGAAAGGAGACCGGAAGTTTGGAACATTATTGGCCCTTTTAAAGGAAAAGAGGAGGCATACCCAGAGGTGAGTGACTATCTTAACACATGAGAATGTGCTAATGACATGCTCCCCACCGCAGCCTGCTTTATCATCCCTTACAAAAAATCTGGAACAATATGTAGCGAAACAAAGAAATTACTTTCCATCTCTCAGTACATCTCTGAAGTAAAGAGTGAAACTTAAGGCAATAAGCACCTCAAGAGAGAGGTGTTCTGTCTCCTGTGATGCCAATCTTGGCCTTGGTCGAAGGTCAGCCCCTTCCTCCCTCCCTCCCTTCCTTCCTTCCTTCCTTCCTCTCAACCCTCCCAGTAGAGTCTCACCCCCTCACTCCACTGGACCAGTCATCCCCTAGACCACTCCTTACCAGTCCATCTGGAGGTTAGGGGAAAGAAAGGGGCTTGGCACCTTGCAGGTGTTTACTGAATGAATGCACGATCACTGCCTCCCAAAAACAAAGAACAGAGGAATTCCTCATTCTCAAATCCACAGTCCAGTTCACCAGTTTTATAAACGGTCCACTCTGTGTATGCACAAAGTATAAAAGCTTGAAAATGAAAAATGCTGATTCCAATTCTAAGTTAACCTGCTTAGTAATTTATAGATCTTAAGGTGAAACTGGATATAAAATTCCCTTTGTCCCTCCTTCTACAATCTCCTGTACTAGTGTTTCTTGGACCTTCTACTTTCACTGAATCATAATACCATCTCGACTGCTCTCCTTAGCAGTCAAAAAAAAAATGAAATCTCCTAGCTTTTCAGTTTTCTTTCTAGGATTAAACATAAACAGTACACCTCCTGACAATATTTTTAACAGAGTGGTGTCCAAACAAGATAGAAAGTCTTTGACAAATAGAAAGTAACCAATCTATCTTCAGTCATACCTGTGCTAGTGATCTTTGTTCTGGTTCAAGGTGCCCATGGGCTCTCTTCAGAAGGATGGGCAGTGAGAAATGGCCAAGCAGGTGCCTGCCATGAGGACTCACGTGTGATGGCCACACAAGCACACTTGAGACTAGCACTATGGTGAACTTAACGTGTCTACAGACAGCCTGGTTTACTGGCATTGCATGTGCTGTGTATTTGCTACCCCTGATCTAGGACTATGTGTTTTGACCCACAAGGAGCTGGCTTTCTCTGTTGCTGGCTGGGCTGAAAAGGCAGCGATTAGAAAAAATAAAGATTTCTCCACACAGCCTCTCAGCAGGGATCTGCCCTGTGATCTGCCATACCCTGATTTTCAAAATTCAGACTGAATTCAGACTGTTCATAAAAAGACCACTAAACTAATTCCAAATGTAAGTACTAAGACTGTTACTACAGTTCAGCTGCTTCTGAAGCACAAGCTACCTCAGGTCCTAATAGCCTAATTTTCCTGTATATGCTCAGATTGCTTTGTAAATGCTCTTAATAGCACAAACTATTAGCATTATCCATTAACCTAAAATAATTATGACATTAAGTGTTTATATGTATAACAATGTTTTTCTTTAAAAAAACAAAAAACAAACCCTAAGTCCTTTTTAATGCATTGCCTAATTCATCATCATTGAAGAAAGCTGTTATTTCTACTTTAGAGGTGGTGACACGGACTTACTGCTAAATGAAAAACAATAACATACTCCTCTGAGCAAGCTCTAAAATTGCAGAAGAGCTCGGTTTGCCACCTATTACTGGGTCTCAGTTCAATACATATCTATTAACTGATTAGCTCACTCTCCCATGTTTATCTTGTATGGAAAAAACCTAGCAATAATATGGTACATTTTGATGGGACCAGGTGGTTCTTATAGTCAAGACCTTATAAACACAATGATGTGATACTGTAACTACCCAAGCTATACAGCCAGCCCACCATGGTGGGTGAGTGCTCTAGTTATCTACTGCTGTGTAACAAATGAGCCCAAAACTCAGCTTTGTAAAACCACCATTTCATTATCCTCATGGATTCTGTGGGTCAGGAATTTAGAAAGGTCATGATGGAGACAACTCGTCTCTGTTCCATAATATCTGTGGTCTTAGCTGGGATCATTGACAACTTGGGGGCAAGAAGGCTAGGGCTGGAGAATCCACTTCCTTGATGGTTTCTTCATTTATGTCTGATGTAAGGCTGGGAAGGCTAAAGGATGGGCTCACCAAGACTGTCCACCACAGCACTTACATCTAGCTAGACTTCTTACTTGGTGGCTCAAGTCTCCGTGTTCCCAGTGAACAAGGCAGAAGTATGGCCTTTTATGACCTAGCCTTGAAAGTCACATGAGGCCACTTCTGTCTTACTCTCTTAGTAAAAGAAGTACAATCCCCTTCCCCCACCAGAGTCAAAGGAAGGGGACACAGACCCACCTCTCAATGGGAGAAGTGTCAACATATTTGCAGCCATGATTTCAAATACCTAGAGTGAGCCTTCAGTTTCCCGTTGTCTGGTGCACCAACATTTGGAACTTGAACTTTTATTGATCAGCATTTGTGTTTTCAGAATATCAACCATAAGTGCCTGCAATTATATTTCTGGATAATCAGATTCTGAATTGCCAGGGAGGCAATAAAATGCCTACATGGATGTTAGGAAAATATTAATTTGGAAGAACAACAAAGTATACAACTGGCAGATTTGTTGGCCTGTTTTGCCTTTAATTTTATCAAAATTATTCTGTTGGGAAAAAAATTTTTCCCCTATTTCCACTAAGGCTATAGAGCAATCAGATGCCCCAAGCTAAATTAAAACACTTAAGGAAACTTAGGGGAAATCAATTTAACTTTATAGAACTAACTATTCAGCATGAGATGGCAAATTCAAACTTCTATCAGAGCTGGGCAGGTAGAGAAGTAAAAGCCAATGGAAATACTGCAGACTGGGGTTAACTGAAGCACATGTGCCCTCTGCCTTAAGGTATCTGAATTTGATTTTTAAAAAATACTGCATTTTCCAGAAATGGCTCTTAGACCACAGCTTACGATCTTTGATTGAGATTACATGGTGGATATTTCTTAGGTTTACAGTTTTTTGTCCTGGTTCTATTGTTCTATTTTGCACTCCTCTGAGACCAGAAAATAAACCCTCAATATATAATTATGTAGTTAATAAACATGTATTGAGCATTTACTATGTTCCAGACACTGAGCGAAGCTACTGACATTTGTTCCTTATTTAATGCTCAACAGTCCTTTGGGGTATTACTGAACCCATTTTACAAATAAGGAAATGGCGCTTCAAGGAGGTTAATTAACCTGACAAAGGTGATAAAGCTCCTGAGTGGTACACAGTGGTTCACACCCAGACAGGTTTGACCCCGATACTTGCGCTCTTAGCCACTGCATGTTATAATATGGTGCTTTTGATGAATGTGGCTCCCCTAAACCACAGGTGAGTGGTGTCCAAGAAAGGGGCAAGCCTTGGTCAACACTTCTTTGGTTATAACCCATCCAGTTACTCTAATTTTGGGATAGAAATGGAAGTTTACCTGAGGCACTGAATATGCAGAGACAGTCCCTCCTACACAGAATACTGGAAGTTTAAGACTGTATAAGGTCACTGTACTCCAGCGCCCAGACCACGTCTCTCTGGACACCGGGAAAGAGATCTGGAGATCTGTCTCAGCCTTCTAGAAGATGGGCAGTGCCTCCACCATTGATCACCTGATAGAATCCCATCCACTAGCAAGGCACAACTCACATATTTATCAAACGAGCACAAGATACGGGATCATGGAAATCGGTGTTTCTGTGCTCAACACCCTCTCTCGGCAGACCATCACATGATTTTCCCTTTAAAAAATCTATTTTGAAAAATCCCCTTTAAAAAAAGAAATCCTCCTCTATTTCCTTGAAAAGTCAAATAGAGTTCTCATACATCAAACATATGACAGAGGCAGTTTTTAATCATTTAAATTATTTATCCTTCATTGTTTAATGCTTTACACCACTCCTCAATGTATAATTTATTATACCATTTACGTTTATTAAAAATTGATCACAGGGACAGGCTCTCTCCCCATCTTCTCAGGCTACAGATATTTTTCTGTCAGATCGCTTGAGAATAGACAACAATTTTTAAAAAATTGACTTTAACGGTTTGTATGCATGTCCCTTTCTTAGGGTTCCTTTTCTTCCACAAAAGGACTAGAGGTTACCTTAGTGTATTAACTGCTCATTTCCCTTTTTCATATATTACAAGAAAGCTTATCTGAAGGCCCACTGAGGCTTTCAGGAAAAAGGCTTATTTTACTTTTCTAACTTTTAGAATGTGGATGTGAAAAGGAGGCATGAAAGAACAAGATTCTAGAGTCTTCCATGACAGAGGTCATAGCTGTGGGGCTGCCTCTTTCTCTTTGCTTTTTCTATTCTGTTCAGTATTTCCGCCTCAGATGATTCATTTTCCTTGCCTTAACTGGCGTGTTTTTTTTTTCTCTTCTCCTTTTTCCAATTTTGTCCTAAATCCCCTTGCCTTTGCACTTCTCAACCCTGGGACCTGAGTTGCTCTCTGCAAGCTGCCAACCTCAAATCCTATAACTCTCCATCACCAGTGTTTCCAACCCACTGCCCTCAAAGTGAAAGGTTCAAGAAGGTGCCATCCTTGGACACTCCTGCCTCAGACCTGGTCACTCTACTCTTCCCCATGGGAGGACAGGAGAGAAGCAGAAAGCAACATAGTCGGTGAGAGAGGTGGGGGAGGGAAGCAGAAGAAGCAGGTTCTAATAAGGTTCTCACAACATGTTAGTCTGAAAAAGGTTTGCAGTGGACTAAAACCCAAAGGAATCAAACGTGGTACATTCCAGTTGGCTCTCCTTGCTACTTCCAGCCCACCTCGATGGGATCCAACCCTGCCTCTCTTCCAGGGCTCCCCCTACTGGAGCGGATGAGACTATCACTGGCCGCCCAAGCCAAAAACCTGAAGGTAACTCTCGCCTCTTCCCTCTCATTCACTCCTATAACCAATCAACCAATCACCAAGACTTGCAGATTCTACTTCTTAGTATCTCTGGACTTGTCCCCTGAGCCATCCACCACTCTCCCCTGCCTGGCCCCAGAACAGTTTCTTGGGGTCTCCAGGCCCAGGTCCTTCCATTCTCAGCATGATGTAGCTATGATGTCTCTGAAAGGCAAATCTGCTTAAAATTCTCTTCCTAGCACAACTGAAATCAAGTCTAGTCCAAACATGGCGTACCAGGCTCTCAGTAAGTGAGGAGGCTCCTGCTTAGTTCTTGGGCCTTTTGTTTGAACCCGAGGTGTGACTCCTCCCCTCCCCCCACCGAACATACCCACGCAGCTCTACTCTCCACACTCCACTCGCTAGCCACACAAAACTTCTTCAGCTCCACGGAAGAGCCATATTTTCTCTTGTCTCTTGGCCAGGGAGCATGCTGTTCTTTTCCCAGCAGCCCTCTAGCCATCTCCACAGGATGCCTCCTCTGTCTTTCCGTGAAGTCCAGGTGTGCTCCCAGGGCCCCTAGCACTCTTCCCATCCCAGCACTCATCACTGGCATGGTAATTTTCTGATTCCTCATTTCCTGTGCTCCCCACAGACTAATAAACTCCATAAGGCCAGGGACAAGGCTTTGCTTGTTCACCATTGTATGCTCACTGCCTGGTGCATGACATGCACTTAATAAGTATCATTTGATTGAAGAATGACTGTGGGGTAGTCTGTTCCACTGCTGGCCTCCAATGAAGCATGCCTCCTGGTATTCACACCTTGTGTAGTCCCCTCCCCTTGAACTGGGCTGTACCTGTGACTTGATTTAAAAAAAAGAAAGTGAAGAACCTGCTAGTTCTGGGCCTGAGCCTTAAGAAGGCCTGGCAGCTTCTGCTTTTCTGATTCTAACTACCATGTAAAAAGTCCAGCAATACTGCTGAAGAGACCATATGGAAAGACCACTTGGAGAGGCCACTTGGAAAGTGAAAGGTCCTGACATTTCCTGGAGAAAAAGAGAAGCCCAGCTCAGTTCTGCTGCAGCTAACCTGCCATCTGAATGCAGCCCCAGACTGACCACAGGCAAGAATGGCAGAAGAGCTGCCCAGCTGAGCCCAGCCCAGATTGCAGAATTGTAAGCAATTAAATGATTGTGGTTTTAAGCCACTAAGTTTTGGGGGTGGTTTGTTACATACCAACACATAACCATAATAAATTCAATATATAAATAAAATGGAATACAAAAATCACAGAATAAATTTTATGCAAAGACAAGTCAAAGTTTCTAAAAGGCAGATCTAAGAAAAGAGCAACAGCATTAAAAGGATATAGAGGAACTCATACCACCAGCTTCCATTTAAAATACATCACAATTTTCCTCTGTCATTTTCTTCGGTTTTAAGATATTTTCCAATGAAAAGATTTCCCTTTTTTTTTAAAGGATTCCTGGTCTGACATTAAAAATAAAGGAGTCCAACCAAGGATGCAATGTGAACATTAAGACGCTAATGGAAACTAGCAGGTTACCAGCCCATCCTGCTGTTCCACTTCCTCTTACTTACAAGTAGGGTAAATCCAAAGCTGTGGATGAGGGCATGCGGGCTGCTGTGTTCAGGGCAGACTGGAACATTGTAGGGGCTCCTGGCTTAGCTGGACTGAGCATCAGATGTTCAGTTCAGTGTGAAAAGTCACCCAAAGAACAAAACGGCCAATTTTGACTAGAAACTAAAATGATCAGTAGAAGTAAAACAGACAGCTACCCATGACTTTAGCCCAGGCATCCAATCACTTACACAAACACATACACACACACACTATACTGATGTCCCATGGAGACAGCTGAGGCACTATCACATAATCCAGGATATGGCTAGATTCTTTTTAAAAACCCACGCAGATAGACAGAACGAAGAGAAAGTGCTAAATTTACAGCGGTTTGGTGGAATTTTGGATTGACGCTTCTCCTAATTACTGCTCTTTCAGAAAGAAAAAGGATCATCGTAAAAGAAAGAGGGTCTAAGCTAAGTATCTGTCTTTCACAAAAACCAAAAAACAGAATGTCAAAAATATTTTCTAACAGTTTATACTGGACTAATGCTTTGATGTTTCTGAATGATCTCTAGTAGGTAAAATTATCGACATATTTTTGAGAATATATCATGTCTTCTATTATATTATTATTATTATTTTTGGCTGCGTTGGGTCTTCGTTGCTGTGCGCGGGCTTTCTCTAGTTGTGGCGAGCAGGGGCTACTCTTTGTTGCAGTGCGTGGGCTTCTCATTGTGGTGGCTTCTCTTGTTGTGGAGCACGGGCTCTAGGCGCACGGGCTTCAGTAGTTGTAGCTCGCAGGCTCAGTAGTTGTGGCGCATAGGCTTAGCTGCTCCGCCGCCTGTGGGATCTTCCCGGACCAGGGATCGAACCCGTGACCCCTGCATTGGCAGGCGAATTCTTAACCACTGTACTACCAGGGAAGTCCTATCATGTCTTTTAAAACTATCTCCAATTAATAAATCTTATCTGGTGGAGACTGAAGAAGCAGATTTAAGAAAAATCTGGCAGCATGAATGCTGCATGTTTTGAAAGAGAAGGATCAGTTCCCAGTGTGTGCAAAGCTCCAGACTCTAAGCAAGAGTAACAGAACCTTAAGCATAAACGTAAACCTTCAGCATTTATTACATGTCCTGTCAGTTGGTGAGACTGAGCATTTAAACGCTGCTGAGAGAGAGCAAAATCTAGACTTAAAAAATGGGAACTATTTCCCACTCTTTTTTTTTCTCCTAGATAGGGGGGCTCTGTGAATAGATGCCACTTGGCTGCTCCCTGCAACCCAGCAACCTCAGAGAATGGGAAGCTTGTTCTCTAAATTTTCCTCTTTTGGGGGTAACTTCTGGTGGCGGCACAGACTTGTGCTTTGACTGTGGGGAGAGGACAGGATACGCAGGCAGTGAAAATGAGCCAAGCACCCCATTTTTACCTTCAAGGGAAGAGAAAAGGCTGGCATAAGAGCAATAGCGTTTCTCAAGAGACGGGACCTGGGAGATTGTCATGGGGAAGCCAGTCATCTCAGATACAAGGAAATGAAGGGGTACCAAGCTTTGTGGTAGGGATGGGAACTCATTTTCCTTATGTGCCAGTTGCTAGGCTGGGCCTTTTCACATGATTTTATTTAGTACGTATTTAATGTGTTTATTGGGTGGGTGGATGAACGACGAAGGCAGGCAAGTCCTATCCAGAAAGGCCACAGGAGTCTGTGAATGGTACAGGTGGGACTGGGATTCCGCAGAGCAAGGTGGAGAAACAGGGTGGAGAGGTTTATAACTGAGCCTTGGGGATTAGGGGAGGGGGGCGGGAAGGAGGGAGTCAAACCTCCTAGCGAAGACCATGTCCACGCAGCTGACACAAGCCCCCAGATGTTTGACCAGGTGACTTAGAATCACGGTGAAGCTTATTAAATGCAACAAGTTCATGTACAGTGAAACTGTGCAGAATCCCACAAGCACTCTATACCCTAGAAAAGGGCAAAACAGTGTGAGGCACCTTGGAAAAGTGCAGGGTTGTTCAAGCCACGCTCTGTGCGGCTTGCGGGGGACCCCCTCACAGAGCACCACGGAAGGCACATACACTCGACTTTATCCAGAGAAGCTTCCCTTCTGCTTGAAAAAAAATGAGTTCTCTGCTAAAAAACTCAAAGTGAAAACTACTGGTGCAGCACAAAGACTCTTAGATAAGGATCCTGCAGACGTGAATCTGAGTTGTAGTCCTACCACTAACCAGCTGTGCGCCCTCAGACAAGCCATTTCGTCTCCTTGAGCCTCTGTTTCAATATCCAGACAACGAAGATGACACCTATCTTACACGGCCATTTTGAGGATCTAATGTGATAAATTATGTGAAAACACTTTGAAATTATTTCAGAGGTACAGGTTTTATGGAACATAAAATGTTTTCTTTTTTTTTTTTTAAATAAAGAAATTTCTCCGTAAGTCAACAGGCACTTTCCTTGGAGGCCATTTTCTATCTCCTGTGTTTGTATCGACAAAATCCATGGCTGTCTCGGAGGAGAAGAATTATTTAAAGAAGATAATTAGTGCTCAGCACAGTTTCACTGACACCCCCAGAGTAGACAAGATAAGGGGATCTTACTCTCAAAATCTACCTCTGGGGTTTGGCAAATAAGCTGGTAGAAGAGCTGCTAAACTGACAGAAAATGGGTTAAAACCTCCAAGTTCCATGTTCATGGCTTCAAAGTGAGAACTTAGACCTTTGCTTGTGTTGGGAAGGCTGACGTGGGATCAGAGATTTAGAACTAGAAGGGACTCCCGGATAATCAACCTCTATTTTACAGATAAGAAAACAGTGAGCCGGGATGGGAGGTGACTCATCCAAGTTCACAGTGGCAACTGTGGGACTTGACCTTACATCCAGCACTTTTCCACTGCAAGAAGTCTGGCTAATGGTAGACTCCTGAAACCTGATTTCCCATCAATAATGCATCTGTGTAAAGTCAGCTCAACTTCCCCATGATCCACTTAAACAGAGCGCTCAGAAGGCATGCCAAGCGGTGGCATTTCTGCTGTGCCTGGGGGTAGGGCGAACCACTTCCTGGTTTGCCCAGGACAGTCCACATTTATGCCTGTTGTCCCAGCATAATTATTAATTGTGCTCCCTTGCCTCTCACAAGTATCTGGATTTGGATGGAGAATTACAAAGCACTCTTTGTGCTTTTCTGGGAGAAAGAAAGGGACTCAGGGTAGAACTGCTCCCTGAGAGCTTGGTGTGGTGGTTTGGAACCAAGAGAGATGTGATAGTTGTCTTCAAATACTGACAGGTCTGTCTTATGTTAATAAAATTAGACCATTCTGTGGCTACAAGGATTAGAGTATGGACCACCACGTGGAAACCACAGGAGAGGAATTCTTCAGTATGAAGAACTGTACTCTAAAGGGTCTCCAGAGCCAACCTGCCTGGGTTCAAATCCTGGTTCTGCCATTTACTAGCTCTGTGACCTTAAGCAGGTTGTGCTTTAGTTTCTCCATCGGTAAAATAAGAATTCCATAGGGAGTGCTCCGTAATCACCTGCCCCCATTACTATTCCTGACTGTTACTTGGCAGGTAGTGGATGTGCCCAGAGTGGGCTTCCCACAGGTCGACTAGGAAGGGGCTGTTGGGCTCCTCCTGGAGAGGCCAGTCAGCACTGGCTTGGCTGATGTTGGAGATGCCACCCTAACCCGGTGAACTCAACGGGGCTGCTGACTGCTTGAGGCTGAGTGTGTCAGCAGGGGGCATCTGGTGTCCCCAGTGAGGGCAGCACTCTGGGCTGAGCACTCTGGAAAAGGACCTTGTTCAGGATTGTCAGGCGGCTGGGAAGGAACTGCCATCCCCACTGCATGTGGCAGTGGAAGGTAGTGCTTTAGAACATGGGGCTATCAGACCATCTGCTTTGAATCCTGGCTCAACCACATGCTAGCTGGGGACTCTGGAAAAGTTACTTAACCTCTCTGTGCCTCAGTTTCCTCCATGGTAGAATGGGGATGACAACAGTGCCAGTCTCAGAGGAGTGAGTGTGATACAAGTACAGCCCAGCACAGAGCAAGCGCCTGATGAATACCGTTACCGTGACGGTGGCACCGGCCGCTGCAGCTTACAGCAGGACAGCACCTGCAAGGAGCGGGCACTGAAGTCGGCGGGGGCAAGGAGCCTGCCCAAGGTCTCACAGCCCAGTAAGCACCTCGTTCTCTTCTCTGCCCAGCGCTCAGTCCAGCTCGGGGCCAACTGACTCACCCACCCTCTGAATCCCCAGGCACGGTTGGTCAGTTGGTGCCGGGGCTGCAGAAGTGATGGGCCTGAACTCGGGCAGCGGGCATGGGAGGGCCAGAGCCGGGCCAGCGCGCGGTGGGCAGAGCTGAGGGCACCCTAACCAACAAGCAGGGGTGAGTCAGGGTGTGAGGCCACGAGCTCAGAGCTGGGTGGAGATGGGATGGAGGCAAGAGCGATTTTACTGAAACACAGCAGGTGGCATCACTCCATGGGCTAAAACCCTATTAGATTAGAGTATGGTCCTTGCAGAGTACCTGGCCAGGCCTGCATCTCTGACTTCGTCCTCCCCACCTCTCCTCACAGCCCTCCTTCTTTCCCTGGGACCTGTCCAGCTTGTTCTCACCTCAGGGCCTTTGCATTCGCCATTCCCTCTGCCTGATGCACACTTCTCCCCAGATATTCACGTCTGGCTCCTTGTCATTCATATCTCAACTCTCATAAACTTCCCTTAACAGCTGTACCTCAAGTAGCACCCCTACCATTCCATCCCATCATCCTGTCAGCCTTGTTTCATAGCCCTTATCACTACTAATCTACCTAAGTAATTAACTAAGCCTTAATTACTGAAGCATTCATTAATTTATCTGAGTTACTTGTTTGCTGTTTCTCCCTCCTAGAACATACATTCCACAGAGACAGGGAGCCTGCCTTCAGCAAGCTTCAATAGTGAGCACTGAGCAAATGTTTGGTGAGTGAAGAGATGAAGCAAAAACAGGCTGCAGAGGAGTGAGGTTTGGGGGCGACCGACCTGCAGAGGTGGGTTCAGCTGTATTGGTCAGTGGGAGCCTGGGGTCTGGGTGGGTGTGTCTGTGGCTGCGTTAGAGACAAGAGGCCGCCCTGGAAGGGGAAGGAGTCCCTGGAGGGAACGGACAGATGAACTGAATGGTCTTCACCTTCTGAGCAGAGCAGGGAGTGGCATCGCTCTGGCTGGCACAGGTACCTAACCTGGCCCCGAGTTAAGACTGCACATGTGTGTGTGGCAGGAACAGGCCTGCACTCAGCAACTCTTCTCCTGGAGCGTGGTTTCAGGCCCTCAGCACCTGGCAGACAAGAGGCAGGTCGGTTGATGTTTTCTGAACAGTGCTGAGGAGAATCTAGCACAGAGGCCTGCAGAGATGGGGCTTAAAATAAACATTCCTGATTATGGTTCTATAGAGCGGCAAAGTTTAGCTGCTTTAAAACAAGCAAGAATCCCACGGGGGGAAATCTATGTGTGGAATTACCACCCTATTCACAGCCAAGCAGAGCTAATCTGAGCGTCCTGAAACAGGGCAGCCAGGCATGTGAGGTTCCCGTAAGTGTTTCTATCTTCACGTCATGTTTGATTTCTGGTCCTCCAGAGCAGCAATCCCAGATGAAGCAAACCAGAGCCGTAAACATGCTCTCTGAAGGGAATAAGAGGGCTGCTTTGACCAGAAGGCTCTACGCTGGAGACCCAGCAAGAACAACAAAAAAGAATGTGGTTCCCATTAAGAGTCTTTCGGCATTCATCAGCCTACTGTCTTGATTTTGAGAGTTTTTTCCATCAAGTTATCTGGAGGTGGTACCCTGGATCGTTATGAGAACATTGATGCAACAGTTTTAACAAGCGTTGGTAAACGTTCATAAAGCTCTAATTACTCGAATTTCATATCTAGGAAGAATATCACTGCTTTACAGATTAATTTTTAAATTTTAACGTTGGTGGGGGATTAGGCAGTAGAGAAGTTAGAGACAAACTGAAAGGGGAACAAAAAGCACTTCTCTATAAACATGTCCTTTTCAGTAACCTTCTTTCCCAGGAATTAAGGTCAAGGGTGAGAGAGAGAAGGAGGAAATAAGGGCCTTAGGAACGTTTATGGGGACCAGGACCACAGATGAGACTTTTTGAATAAGGTCGTGCCCTAGAAAAAGTCACTCTCCTGACCTAAATTCAGGAGCAAATGCCCCGTGCCTCTGGTTTACAAGCGACAAGAGCTACCATTCAGCCACTACCAAAACCCCTGAGGAGTTCAGAAGAGGAAGGTAAGTAAAGGGTTGGGCAGAGAAGGAACTAATAAAACATCTTCCCCTTCAAAGCACTTGGCTAATGTTTCCCAATTCAACTTCACAGAGAACCTTGAATGCAGCCATTAATAGTCCTTATTAACAGACTGGAGAGGGAGAGAAAGATTACCATAAATGTGGGAACAAAACTCTGGAATTTGCACTCCTCCCCAGCCTCCAGCCATAAGCTTCCAGAGGGGAAAGGCAGAGGGCCTTCGGCTTCAGGGGAGAAGCAGTGAGCTCAATCCTCATTTAGTTTTGATTTTACCTGTGGAATGCCCCAAACCCACTGGCACACCCCTGAGATAGCACGGATAGGCAAATTGCATGGGGGATTCCAGATGTGAAAGTGTACGTAGGTAAGAGAACGCACACAGGTTTTTTTTCTCTTTTTCCACTCTCCACTGCCGAGCTCCTCTGTTTTGGTTGAGCTCAGCGGCACAAGTGCCTTGGATAATCTAGAAATCGCTTCCATATGTGGGCACAGGAAAGAATGTACTCATTGGCTGCCTGAGAAGGAAGCTCTGGCAGCCTCTCTCCTGCCAGAAAACGTGTCTCCGGCTGCAGAGAGCCACAGGGTGTTTGAGCTGAGGGAGATCTGGGGAAGCATCTCCAAATCCCCACTCCCCCTCAACTTACCCATGAGGACTCTGAGGCCCAGTGTCACACGGACAGGGACAGAGCTGGAGCTAGAACCTGGGGCGCCGGGACTGCCTTTCTTATTTTCAATGCTCTTTTGCATTTAGATTTGGTTTTATCCAAGAACGTTTTTTATCTTAAATAGGTGTAAGTAACTAGGCAAATTATTAAACGCAGACGGAGTTTGCTAGGTGTACCTGCCATCCTGTGAAGCCCCTCATGCATCCAAGGTCCCAAGCCCGTATTCAAGCTCCAGAGCCAAAGGGCTACCTATTATTTGTGACTGGATCCTAGTTCCCGGTCATCCCTAACTATTCTCTCTAGGCTTGGGCCATGTAAAACTTGAACTAATGTCTAAAATGGACAGCAGTCACCCTGAGGTTAAATTTGCCTACTTTTAGGGGTGTCTCCTTAGTCCAAGCTCTTCAAGTGAGGTGACCTCATTTGGACAGAAACCATCCTTATTCAAGTATTTTTCTCAGGTCACATGTTGTCTTTCCCTCTCCTCTCCTCACACCCCTGCTTCCCTGCCTACTCCCCACTCCCCCACCCTTCGCCCCACAATTGCTTGAAAGAAGGACCTGTAGTTAATTCAGTGTAGCAGCAGGATGGCAGGTTGGGGTCTGGACCAACAGGCCCAGCTAGATACTGAAGGCTGGCCCTAGGGGCTGGACCCTTACAGGAAGCTCCGCTCAGAGGGCGCCAGGGAGCTCCTCCCACTCTGCAGTGGCACCCACACCAGGGTCTCCACGGCTCCTGACCACTTCAGAGCCTTAATGCCCGGTTAGTGCTGGGTTGGTCCAGAACTTGAAAGAAAGACTCCATTTAGGACCCGACAGAGAGTGGTCTGCAAGCACCTTCCTCTCTCCAGAAACCTACCACCCAGAACCTTGGGTGATTTAGGCCTGAATCACATCATCTTGAACTGCTTGACCCGAGTGGGTAGACGCAGCAGTTTCAGATGCGCAGGGGTGGAAAGTCAGAAGGCACTCCTGCCTGTGTTCTCTGCTTGGCCAGGGGCAACTTGCGCCTCACCACTTTGACTTCTCACCTCCAAGCAAAGAGCCAGAGCAACTTGTCCCAAGACCCACCAATGAGTCGCCCACACCTACAAGTCAGGGCAGACAAACCTCAACTTTTTTTTTTTTTTTTTTTACAGCCTTCTGCCTGTTGCCACTAGGGAATTCTGCTTTCTTTTCTTTTCTTTTTTTTTTTAATTAATTAATTAATTTATTTATTTATTTTTGGCTGTGTTGGGTCTTCGTTTCTGTGCGAGGGCTTTCTCTAGTTGTGGCCAGCGGGGGCCACTCTTCATTGCGGTGCGCGGGCCTCTCACTATCGCGGCCTCTCTTGTTGCGGAGCACAGGCTCCAGATGCGCAGGCTCAGTAGTTGTGGCTCACGGGCCTAGTTGCTCCGCGGCATGTGGGATCTTCTCAGACCAGGGCTCGAACCCGTGTCCCCTGCATTGGCAGGCAGATTCTCAACCACTGCGCCACCAGGGAAGCCCAACCTCAACTTTTTAAAGGCTTGCTATGCGGAGGACCTGAAGCCTGGGTGGGGTTTAGCAGTTCTGCTCTTTAATCCCAACTTTTTGGGGTCTTTTTAAACTGTCCTGTCCCTTCTTATGCTCCATTATGAATCAAGTGTGTTAAAGTGCCCTTCAAAAATGTTTTCTTAATACTACCATAGATAATTAGGATTATTACTAGTCTCATTGCAAGTATTAATTAGATAACAAGGTCTTTCAATAAATATTTATTGAATACTTATTATATGTGAGACAGAACTAGGGATGTAACACTGAATATATACCCTTCCCTGTAACGTGGCTCCTCCATTTAGGGAACTCGGAACGAAGGGGCTTCAGCTGCCCTGTATCACCCTGTTTATGCTTCCATTTCACTATAAACCGTGTTGGATGGTGATGAGTGTACACTTATTCAACTGTGAGCACCCTTGCAGGACAAGCAGGGTCTGTCTTACTTGCGCCAGGACAAGGCATCAGGGACACTCAGTGTTCTCTGTATGAGCAGAATTAAAACTCAGCTTCGTCTCCTCCCTTCCTTGGTCCTCCATCTCCATCACCATCTCACCAACTTCCAGCGATTGGAAGCGCAAGGAAAACCTCTTCAAGGACTACAAAGCCTGTGTTACTGGATCTCCTTCTGCAGAGATCTGCCAGAGCTACAACGAGAATTGGTTTCTACACGCCTGATACATTTCTGTTTAAATCAGTATTTTTCAAACTGCAAATTGCTGCCTATTATCTGGCTGTCAAATCGATTTAATGGGTTGCAACCAGCTGTTGCTTCTTTTCTTTTAAAAAAAATAATAAAAATGTACTGCACATGGTAAGGATGGGAATTGTTTTATAAAGCTTTTGTTTCTATTATCAATCTATCTATCTATACTGGATCTCAGAGAAGAATACATTTCTTACTGTGAGTCATGGTCAAAAAAGGTTTTGAAACGCTAGTTTAGATAATGCTTCTTTATATGGAGTACTCACTGTTCACAGAGAGATTTCTTTTCAAATATTGCCCAGATGCCATCTGGCATCTGACATTGTGATCTGTCACATCTGACATTCAAGGAATAAGGCACTCTAAGCATGCTTCTTTCTGCTGTTTTTTTAAACTCTAAACCACGCGTAGTCTCTTAAATTCCCAGACCCCAGAATCTTCACAGTACAAGGTTCCTGCCCGTGGCCTCTGTACTAGGACCGAGTTTATTCGTGCAGCTCTCGTGCCTTGGGCCCTTCTGAGGTACCTCATGGGGGGAAAAAGGAAGAACTCCCTGGGCTGACTTACTGAACAGGGTCAGTTAAAGCACACGCTGCCCTCTAGTTCCTCCTGGCAAGCAGGCCACTGCTGGTTTCGTGAGAGTTCATCAGTTTACACTGGAGCTGGGACGGTGAGATCAGGAGAAGGTGGGCCCCACCTGCACCCGCCAGGGCTGGCCCACAGCAGTCCCCTCCGTACCCCGTGACCACGCAGGGGGCCGGAAGCCACTTTCCCACCCCGCACGCCATCCAGGCTTAAGGAGGGGGAGGAGCAGCAATGCGGCAGCAGCTTGCAAGTACCAGCGAGGCGGGACAGGGGGCGCCTGCTGCTGGCACAGCACATGTCACCGAAACTGTCGATCCAACCAAGCCAAGGCGCGGAGACCGCAGACCTGGGCAGCACAACCTTCTAAATTTGAATCCTAGCTCCGCCTCTGGTTTCTTCCTTAACTCTATAACAGAAGGGTTCCGGGTCACATCAGAAAAACACAAAGATCCTGTTACCCTCTGACCAAGAGCAGTGACCTGTGGATTTGAGGTTGGAAAGGCCCCTTGGGGCTCAGAGCAGCGCACCTCCCTGAAAACCTTCCCACATCGGACCGGGCTTGAGAATGGAGTGGGTTTTGTTTTACCTCCTGCTCTCTGAAGAGCTATTCTATTCTGTCCTTCCCTGGGCTTTGAAGTGATGGCCAGAGAAGCTGCCAGCGGGGCCTGAAGGAGTAAAGCAGCCCTGCCCCTTGGGGAGGGGACCTTTAGGGACTGCTGGTCCAGGTCTCTGCAGGCACTGTGGAGAACGCCCCTCGATTCCCCCCAAATGCTTTTGCTGAGGGTGGGATCACACTGACCAGGGCTGAAATCAGCCCTGACAATTTTCCCTTACAGCCCACTTTGGGCTTATTTTGAGGCAGTACAGCCCAGAGGTGGGGAAAACAGCTCTGGATGCCCTTCCAGGCCTGGGTTTCTGTCTTTATGTGACTTCCTCTCCATTCTTGCCTGTGGGGATCCCTGGGTCATTGCTCTGCAGGTACGAAGGTGACCTGTAGTTGTCCCTGTCTGCAGAAAGGCTGTCGAGCCCTGTGGTTCTGGCTGCAGAAAGGGGCAGGGCTGCCCAGAGTCCCCTGGGCAGGCCTCCGCAGGCTGCCTGAGCCTCTTCCAGGAAGGGCTCGATGTTCTCCATCCCAGCAGTGGAGCAAGAGCCCTGTAGCGGGCAGGCCTCTCGGGCCCCAAGGCCAATATGGCCAGAGCTTGGCTAAGGCCTGGCTGCCTGACAGCAGCAGGGTTCTGAGAAACATTTTTTCTTTATGGATAGGAAGTGACCATTTCCTCTTCTCCCTCACATCCCTCACTGAACTCTGCTATAAGCCGAGTCAGTTTGATTCCCTAACCTCCAAAAGAGACTTGAGCAGACGGTACCAGGGACTTTCTAGAAGGCAGAGGCTCAGTACTGCAAACTCCCTGGGAGCAGCTGCCACTGGAACCCTGCCTTGCCTTTTCCTCACCTGGGCTTACTGCGTCCTGTACCTGAAGGAGGTGTCCAGCTGCATCCCTCACATCTTTAAGTCAGTGTTAACCTTGGCCCTGCCCAGCAAAGAAATAGACCATTCTATGTTTCATCTGTAATTTAATAAGAAAATCACTTACAGAATATTTTATACAGTCTCAGGCAGGGGAAAGAGAACTGCACTGGAACTCAGCAGGCCTGTTACCAACTAGCCATTGGCCTTGGGAAAGTCACATGACTTCTCTGGGGTTCTCCTTCTACCAAGAGGTTAGGTAAAATGGTGTTCATCTTCACTTGGCTTCCCATGTCCAACATTCTGGGATTTTATGAAAGATTCTACATTTCATAGTTGAATATTATACTCTTTCTCCACAGGTTGAATGTCATTCATTTATTCTTTTTTTTTTTTTTTTTTCTTTTGGCTGTGTTGGGTCTTCATTGCTGCACACAGGCTTTCTCTAGTTGTGGCGAGCGGGGGCTACTCTTCATTGTGGTGCGCGGGCTTCTCACTGCGGTGGCTTCTCTTGTGGAACGTGGGCTCTAGGCACGCAGGCTTCAGTAGTTGCAGCACTTGGGCTCAGTAGTTGTAGCACTTGGGCTCAGTAGTTGTGGTGCACAGGCTTAGTTGCTCCGTGGCATGTGGGATCTTCCCGGACCAGGGATTGAACCCGTGTCCCTTGCATTGGCAGGCAGATTCTTAACCACTGTGCCTCTAGGAAAGCCCCCATTCATTTATTCTTGAGAACATCATGTGTCACTAGTCAATGATACTAAGCAGCATTTGTGACACTCTAGGAAGATTTTCTTCCTCATTAGAGACTGCTGAAGTCTTAGGGGTCATTTAGAATGTATGGCTGTGATGAGTGTCAGGTGTTAAAGTGGGTGATTCGGAGTAAAGCTAATGTGGTACTCCAAACACCATGAAAAGAGCAGGCCCTTCTGCTGACAGGTCAGCTGTTGGTCTTTATTTTTTCTGGCTGTCCTTTTTGCAATGTGTTGGTGACACTAACCCAGAAGTATGCAGAGAAACAGGAAGTCCAGGTTACTTCCCCAGAACAATGGATCAATGGTCAACCATCTACATGAAGAAAGCTGGGGCCACCTAGGTCCTTTACAACTGAATGTCCCTTACTGAAGGGGCAGGTGGGCACTGTGGTTCAGAGCAGGCTCTGAAGCCACACGGACTGGACTGAATCTCACCTCTGCCAAGTTAGCCATGTGAACTTGGACAAGCTGACTATCCTCAAATTCCTCATCTGTAAAATGAAGATAATAGTGTCTGCCTCATAGGGTTGTTACATGGATTCAGTGAGTTAATTCAGAGCATTTAGAACATTACCTGGTACATACTAAGCAATATCTATGTTATTAGATGCTATTATTATTACTACTTGTCCAAACATCATTACTAGAAATCTGAAGAGGAATAATTCATTCCTGACTTCTGTGAGTAAGCGAGAGAAGGCAGGCACCCTCTTGCTTCTGTTTCCTAATGACTTCTTTGTAAGGGCTTAGTGCAGCTCACCACTTTTCCCTGCACTTCCAGGGCCCCCACCCAGCAACCTCCTTAGGTCAGGAAGCTTCTCACCCTGCAGAGGACGCTTAGGATCCGAGTCCCTTCACTCCCACTGCTGAGGCGTCTCCCCGTAGCTCAGGACCACCAGATTCTTTCCCTGTTGTCACTGCTGACCTCTGTACTCTCTCCACCACCAGGAACTTCCTCCCTTTTCCTTCCTCCCTCTGTGTTGCTGGGGCCAGAGCTGAAGGGAACAAAGGGGAAGTTTCTACTAGGCCTCCATCCTTCCATGGGCATCTGGGTTGGAACTCAGAAAGCATCTTCTCCTAGTCTAGCACCTTATCTACAAATGGTGGTTGGGCTCCCTCGGGCACCAGTCCTAAGGTTCAGCTTCCCGGGTGGCCAAGTTTGTCTAACCTCTCTGTAAAGCAAAGAGTCCACAGGGGTACCATTTACCAGTGTGCTGGTCCAGGATCTTTCTATGCACAACTGGAGACCCTGTAATGTTAGCACCAATGTCAAGAAGCAAGAGCAGTGTGCAGTTTCTTGGATGCCTTCCAAGATGGTCTGCCTCTGAGCCAAAACAGCAATGTGTTGTTCCTCAGACCAGGATTAAGAAACACAAACAAGACACTCAACCAGCAATGGTCACAACCACCAATCAATGGTCACTGCAGAACTCCCAAGGCAAAGCCCCAAGTGGGTATTTTTCTCCACCCCCGGGAATCCCCACCATCGTACTGAACATCCTCCAAAGCACACACTTACAGTCACCTGCATATGGTGTTTGGTCTGAGACTGTACAAAGGGCACATTAGTGAGCAATGACCTCTGCTTTCTAAGACACTGCAAAGGCAGATGTGTACAAAACTCAGCAATCCATGTGCTTTCCCAGCAACATTTAGAATTGGTACTTCCTGGCTCTATCTGAAGTGTTCTTTAAAAGGGGTAAGCCAATGACATGTGTGTGCACGTGTGTGTGTGTGTGTGTACACATGCACCCGTGGGTGGTAGATGATGAGGACATATGGTTTCAGGGTTGGGACCATGTGTGCACTAATACAGAATAAAAGTGAGTATAATGGATGTGTGTAGGCACACACGAGCTAGTGTGATTTTCATTGGATGTAAATAAAACAAGATCTGCCAGGCATACCTGGACTCACCTGGCTCACATCTCACTCCCACAAATAACATTACAAGAAAATCTTGGGATAATAGCTAATGGTCTTTTTTCAAGAAGACAATAAGATTCAAGTATTAACGAAGAACCCTATGAGTTCCACGTAATACAGCCACAGTATTTTAGCTAAATGAGGAATGCGATAAACATCTATTTCTCTCCCTTATTTACCAAATACTTAGTCAAAAACAGGTAAAGTAACATTTCAGACTTTCAAATTTCTGACTGATAAGTTAAACTGTTAACAACTGCATTGTTTAGACAGTGCCTTACCTGGAAATGTCCTAGCCTAGCCTCAGTCTTCTTCCCATTCTTACAAATTCCCCTACTCTATTTTTGCACAGTGTTTTATTGTTGTCAAGGTCATGTGACCACTAGGCAACAAAGCTGGGATTATAAAACAATGGTAAATTTGTAGTCTACTGCTCTTCTGCACTTTTCACTTTCCTACTCTACCTTTAGCAGAGGATTCAGTGCAAAAGGAATTAAGTAAATAAGCTGGTTGATATCAGGTCTTAACCTGAAATGTGACTTGACTTTCAAGAGTCTATTTCTGAGGATTGATGGACATCCAAAACCAGGGGCAGAGTGAAAGTGAAGGTAGGGCAGAGGGAACATATGCCCTCAGGCAACAGCATATGAGGGCCCCAAGAAGCTGAGTGTTTGCAAATCCCAATGCCAAAACTATGGCCTGTGCCCAGTTCCTCCTGGGCACCACTTTCCCTCACTGCCACTCTCTGGCTAAAATCTAATACTGCTACCTACCAAGGCCAACCAGGTACCCAGAACCCAGTCCGGACTTAGGACTCTGGCTAGTTGAGGGCCAGTGGATTTCTGGCCTTGAGAATGACCTGTTTTTTTGAGTGGTGGAGAGTTCAGTCCTGCAGGACTGGGCCACCCATGGAGACTCAGGGTCTAGAGATTTTCCTGTTCTCATCAGACCTCCCATCTTACTGCACTGAAGTCTCCATTAAGACTGACTGTGAGAGGCATACGGACAAGGCTGCATTCTGTGAACTCACTCAGCTCCCGTGGACCTTAGGGTTCTGCACAAGAACACACATTCTGAGGAATTCCTCTGGTTCCATTATGCCAGGACTTCAGCCTCAGTCTCGCCTGGAACCTTGTGCTTCTCCCTGCTTTAGCCTGGCTCCCTCCAGGCAGACACGTCAGCTTGCCCGGCTAGTCTGTGGCCTTTTCCCAGCAGGAGGCCCTTGGCTTGTCCTGACGGTTTGGCAGGATGTACACACTGATCTTTCCGGGGACACTGATCTGGACCATTCAGCCTCATTCAGGAGATCCAGCTCTCAGAGGGTCCAACTCTGATGTGTTCTTTCTTAAGCAGGACATCCCTTTATGAAGCTTCCTAGCCTTTAAAACACTCACATTAAAAATAGAGCAACACTTTATTATGGCAGATATCAAGGACTCACAGGGCTTCTTAATTTTCAGTTCCAATGTCTGCTGCCCAGACACAATCTTTTTGCCATCTGTGTCAGGTTAGTTACAAAGCACTGTTATTATTCTGGGCTACACAATGTTGGCCCGACCTACCCAAATACAAGAAATTTTGCAGATTGATTTAGTTATTCTGTTCATATAAATGAATCCAGTTGTACAGCTGTTTCTGATTAACCAATGTACTGCTGGAGTTATATACAAATAATTTTATAGTGAACTCAGCAACTACAAGGACAGGAGCAGTGGAATCTAGTCTCACCTCCCAGAAAAACAAGCAGGAGCCACAAGGGCAGGGGCCTTCAACCACACTCCAGGTTTAAATTCCTATCTGCTATGATTCACTTTTTCCTCTTGATGTAATTCAGCATAACTTATAACTAATGCTCTCAAAGAATGTTTGTCTTCAGACTTTAAGATTCAAGAGGGAAACCCAGTTAGCTGTGCAAGCTTAAAACTCCTTTAAAATTTCCCATCTTTGCGTTTTATAAGTTTCCATTTTTCCTGGTGAGACATTTATATTTCCTGAGACAATTTCTTACATAATATATTTCAGAAAGAGAAAATTGGAATCAAAAGGTCTGTATTTACTTTGTTATATGTAGATATCAAGTGTTTTGTTTCATTTCAATACAGAACAATTAAGCTCAGTGAGCTTAGGCTCAAGTTTCTCTTCTCCAGGTCTAGAAGACAAACCATATGCACATTAGAAAATTAAGGAAAAGACAGGGCATGAATAATTCAAATGAATGGAATTAAAAAAAAAAAAAAGGTAAAGAGAGTAACAAGTGCTCCCTAAAGAAATCACTTGAAACAAAACAGGAAAAAGAGATTAGAAAGTTTATACTTCTAAAATGAATTACACTGGCAAGGATGTGGGGAAACAGATATTTTCAAATAGTTTTAGTAGGACTATGAATTACTACAACTTTTAGAAAGTAATACCACTTTAGGGACTGTGACAGAAATCAAAGCTTCTGTATGTTAGTATGTTCTGAACACACGGATATTCGGTGAAGAACTGTAGTAGCACAAAATTTGAAATAATATAAATGGTTAAATTACAGAATATCAATCAGCTATAATATAAATGAGTTTTTAATTTGGAGAGAATGGCTATAATGTTTTGTTATATTAAAAAAAAAAATTAAAAAAAAATCTTGGGACTTCCCTGGTAGCGCAGTGGTTAAAAATCCGCCTGCCAATGTAGGGGACATGGGTTCAGTCCCTGGTCCGGGAAGATCCCACATGGAGCGGAGCAATTAAGCCCGTGAGCCACAACTACTGAGCCTGTGCTCTACCGCCCGTGGGCCACAACCTCTGAGCCTGCATGCCACATCTACTGAAGTCCATGCGTCCTAGAGCCCATGTGCCGCAACTACTGAAGCCCACACACTCTAGGTCCCACGTGCCACAACTACTGAGCCCGCTTGCTTGCAACTACTGAAGCCCACGTGCCTAGAGCCCATGCTCCGCAACAAGAGAAGCCACTGCAATGAGAAGCCCACGCACCGCAACGAAGAGTAGCCCCCACTCACCACACTACAGAAAGCCCACGTGCAGCAATGAAGACCCAATGCAGCCAAAAGTAAATAAATAAAATAAATAAAAAGTAAATCTTGTGGATATCAAAAAAGATATCTTCACCCCCATGTTTATGGTAGCATTATTTACAATAGCCAAGATAAGGAAACAACCTAAGTGTTCATCAATGGATGAATGGATACAGAAAATATCTCACACACACGAATATTATTCAGCCAGGAAAAAGAAGGAAATCCTTCCATTTCTGACAACATGGATGGATCTTGAAGGTATTATGCTAAGTGAAATAAGTCAGAAAAAGACAAAAACTGTATGATCTCATTTAAATGTAGAATCTAAAAAAGCCGAACTTGTAGAAACAGAGATTAGAATGGTGGTTACCAGGGCCGGGGTAGGGTGGGGGGAGGTAGGAGAATTGGGAAGATGTTGGTCAAAGGGTACAAACTTGCAGTTAGAAGATGAATAAGTTCTAGGGATCTAATGTACAGTATTGTGATTATAGTTAACAATACTGTTTTAAATACTTGAAAGTTGCTAAGAGACTAGATCTTAACTGTTTTCATCACTAAAAAGAAATGATAATTATGTGACATGTTGGAGGTTAGCCAACCTATGGTGGTAATATATTACAATATATGAGTGTATCAAATCAACTCTTGTATACCTTAAACTTATACAATGTTTTGTGTCAATTATGCCGCAATTAAAAATCATGTAGCCCAATGTGTATAAGGTTTCTATTTTTAATAGAAAAACTATATATGTGCTTATATATTTGTATATAGTTTTATAAGCAAAGAGAAAAGAAGGGCACACCCCAAACTGGTAATATTGATTACCTCGAGTGGTTAGATTTGAGAGACATAGGAGAAAAATTAACTTTTTCTTTGTATACATCTTTCTCTTTTGTTTTATTTATATCAAGCACAAAATACTTTTGTAATCTCAACAAGGTAAAAACTGTAATTTTTTTTTAAGTGATAAGAGTCACATTTTCAGCAAAGACTGAATTACAAAGACTGAGCACCTGGTTTGGTGGTTGACAAAAGGGACATGTTTCATCACAGCAAAGTAGAGATGATGTATGCAAAAATTCTATACAGAAAGGAATGTTATGGTTAAAGTAATACCATAATACCCCATGCACAGTCCTTTAACCAACTGAGAATTGTTTTCTCTTTTTCTTCTGCCAGTTTCTCATCAAAGGGAGAAGATTAAGAGGGGGAAGGTTTACAATGTTTAATTAATAAGGTTCTAGCTCCAACATCTTTGTAAAGTATCACGTAAAGTAATCCCCGATTTTAACAATGATCTAATTTTTTATTTTGTCTCAAACAACATGTGAGGCTTTTTTTTTAAACAGTGCTAAAACTCTAGGGAAAAGAATAATGTGGAATTTTACTCACAAAACCTGTGATTATTTAAACTGATGCTTTGGGTTAAATTTTAAACCATGCACGGCAATCAAATTCTAGCTCTAATAGATAAGAATAGGCACTGCTAAAGTAAATTACTACTTTTTAAAGATTTTTAAAAAGACTTCAACTACTTTGCCTTTTTCTAGGCCCTCAAAAATTGAATTAGAAATTTTAGTACCATCTGAAAACTTGTCTTAGTGTCCCCCAGCCTGCCTTCTGGGGCCTGGGAAAGATAACTGGTTTCGTCTTGTTTTATTCTCTCTGCCCCCACCCTTTTGTCTCAATCCATCACCCTGGTCCTTCCTGAAAGTCCCTCCCGCAGCACATACATGTGCTCCTTACATTACATGAGCCTGCTCAAGAGCACCCATTTCTTCCCCTTCTATCTCTGGCTGATCTGTCTCCACTATTTAAATATCCAACCCCATAACACAAGTCTATTGTGGTGAAGACACTGATCCCACTGCTTACATTTTTTTAAAAAAATAGCTAGGGTACATGTTTTCTCAAGATCTTCTCCAAGGTCTAAAGGTTCTCTGCTTTCAAAATCTATCCTGCCTAGGGCAGAAAATAGTCTCAGAGTTTCCTGAAATATTATTTGATAACATGTTCAACACTTCAAAATTGCATCAAAGATGTGGCCAGATTTCTTTCTTGGTCCCTCCCAGGCCTAAATTCTTCAGTCAACAGATCTAATCTCCTGCATACGCCTATAGAAAAATGCTTGGGAAGTTTCAGAAACGGGCTGGGTGACACACAAATGGTTGAAAAGCTAGAAATTCAACCAACTGCCCATTTGGTCTGTGTAAGCCAACTAAATGATTATATTGATGCTGTCACTGAATTGGTTGGTTGTCTGACTTGACTCAATGGACTAGTTGTCTGGGCATCATTAGCAAGAGCGAACAGATGAGAAGATGGTCATTGAACAGGAAAATATGTCCACGCCGACAGCAGAATGCCATGCAACTATTAAGAACATAGTAGCAATATACCCAAGAAATGCTAAAACTATCAGGCAAGCAAAATGCAAACAACCCAGTCTCAAACATGTGGGGTGGAGGAGGGAGAATAGGAGGAATGTAATCAAACTGTGTTTAGCTGTTACAATGAGGTAAGGTGTACACATTACATATTCAGTATTTAAAGTAACCAAGTATTGCCTATGAGAGAAAAAATATATTTAAATAATGTAAATGTGTATATATATATATATATATATATATATATAAACATATATAGATGTGTATTGCCTATGTAAGAAATATGGAACATATGTAAAATTAACTTTTATTTTAAATCGTAATTGACTCCTCTGGCCAAGGAAACTATTTGGCCCTCAATTTTCCATTTTATTCACCATTTCCTTCCTCCTGCAGACACCTCTTACCTAAGAGGACTATTTATCCTCCAAGTACAAAGGAGTCTGTGGCAGTCTGGGGAGAGGCTAGTGTCCTTCAATTTTGCTTAAACTCCTTTCTCAAGTTGTACATCACCTCTTAGCTCAAAGAAAAAGATGGAAAATCTGTGGGTGGGAGAGCCTGAACACTCACTAATGTGGAAGTGAACCACATACAGGTATTAGATCAGGAAATGTTACTTCTTAGGTTCTACAATAATAATTTCCACATTCCCCACAAGAACACAAAATCCCATTCCTTTATTATTAGGATCATTGTTATTTTTCAATTTGGAAGAAATAAAGATAAACAGCATTTAAAGATAATTATGTATGTGATGAAAAGTAATGTATTATACATATCAATCATGGTGAAGGATGAAATCACTCTTAGGATGAAACTTGTTTCCCAGCATCTTCAGAAGCCAACATCAAAATCTACTCTGCCTTTGTAAAAAATTCACTCACCTCAAACCTTACAACCAGAGTGGTGGAAATAAACTGCCATTCAACAAACATTAATTGAGAACCTACTATACAAGAACCTACTGTTTCTGAGAGAATGTAAAAAAAAAAATTAAGTTATTTCCTGCAAAGAGTTTACAATCTAATGAGGGAGAAAAAAAACACATGCAAGTGACTCCAATACGGAATAGAGTGGATTCCGAGCCACAGGTGAGGCCCAAACAGACAGCAATGAGAATTTACTAAGAAGAGGGAGGAATCGACTCCGGAAGAAGACGGCGTTTCGACTTTTCTTCAGAAGCATGTTTTTACAATGTGAACCATGTTCATCGAAGCCACTGAACTAACAAAATTTGTAGGTGATTGTGTCTCCTGTTTATTTTAGCTGTATTCTTCTCTTATTGAGTGTTAACAAAGTCTGCTATTTTTCTTCTCAACAAGTACTTGTGGCCAATACGAAGAATCTATAGGATTCAACATACAAGTGAGGAGAAGGGCAGTGTCAAGTGGAGAAATGGCAAAGCAGAGGCATACAGATGGGAATGGAAAAGAATCTTTGGCTGGAGTCCACAGCATGAAAAGTGGCGTATAATACAGCAGAAGGTGAAGTTAAGGGTTAAAAGTGCAGAGTTTGGAATCAGACTGCCCCAGGCTTGAATACTAGTTCTGTCACTAGCTGTGTGACCTTGGGCAAGTTACTGAACTTCTCTCAGTCTCAGGCTCCACATACATGTATAGAATCTACCTCACGGGGCTGTGTGACTATTAAATGATTCAATTAAATGACACATAGTAAGTGGTAATGTTAAAGAAAGAAAGGAAAGGAAAGAGGGAGGAAGAGAGGGAGGGAGGGAGGAAGGAAGGAAGGCAGGAAGGAAGGAAGGAAAGGAAGGAGAGATTTTGTAAAGCTTGGGCCAGATCACAGAGAGCTTTGAAAATCTGATTCACTTAAATTAATATAAGCAATAAAAGGAAATTAAAAGGAAGATACTGAGTTACAATGGAAAGATGGCTTATTAGAAGAGAAACAATATATCCCTAGTATGCTAAAATGTTATAGTCAGCCCTCCACATCTGCAGAGTTTGGTATCCACAGGGGGTCCTGGGCCAATGCCCCTCGGATACCAAGGGATGACTACTTGTATAACATCACAGCAACATGGTTTTACAATATGAACCATGTTTCTGAAGCTTCTAAACTAATGAAAACTGTAGGTGATTGTTTTGCCTGTTTATTTTAGCTACGTTCTTCTTTTATTGAGTATTAGCAAAGTCAATTATTTTTGACTTCTCACCAAGTATGGACGCCTGACCTGAAGGCTGCAATGCTGAGCACGCTCCCCAGGCATCCGTCAACGCTTCTTGACTCCTGGCCGCCAGGGAACACGAGAGCAGTGCTGCTCCCATCCGGTGGGCGTGGGCGCGACACCTGCGACCAAAGCAGCTTGGCCGGGGACAGGCAGTCCCCCCGGTCACCCCCCACGGATGAGGGCCACCACGTGACTACCACAACATGTTACCCCAGCACTTCCTGGTGCCAAAGGGACAGGAAAGTAGCACATCTTTCTTCCCCTGGCCCTTTATCTGCCCTGGTCGTCTCAACAGAGTAGCTTGACTGGCTAAGCAGATACCACAGGCTGGTAGCCCTCCCCTCGCCCCCCATACTGACGTTCTCCTCTGTGACGTCCCTCCTCCTCAGCTGTTAAGAGACTACATGAGGTGATCAGTATGAAATGCTCAATAAACTACAGACAGCCGAGGGATTATTACGTGCTAATTTATATACAAAGCAGTTCCTATGTTTAGGCTCTTTTTTTATTTCCATATGGAAAGAAGAATACCTACACAGTGTTTTGTGCAAATTAACACTGATAATAACGATGACCCACAGCCTCGGCCTTGGCGCCATCTTCCGAGAAACCTCTGCGCCATGAGAGCGAAGGTAAGCAGTCCCTGCCAGTGAGCTGAGGCTGTAAGAACTGGAGATTGTGGGAGGAGACGTGGCAAGGGAAGGCCGCCATCGTTCCGGATCACTGGGTTCTCAAGGGTGCCCAAGAGCTGTTGGGAGAGGAAGGATAGTTTGGGGAGAAGCAGAGGAGGTGGTGGTGGAGGAAGAAGCAAAGGCGCAGGCTGAAGCGCAAAAGAAGAAAGATGGGGCAGAGGTCCAAGTAAACTCGTACACCCATGGAAGCCACGGGAGCAGAAACAAGGGAAGCCAGAGGCCAGGCACGCTGGTACAAGTCGTCGGACTGCATGCCAACTGTCTAGAACTTGTCTCAATGGATCTGGAACATTTATGGCCATTCTGATCGCCTTGACCACCTCCGAGAGACCCATCTTGCTGGTATCAAAACGGTCCCTTTCAGTCCTTTGCCCTGGACTTGTGACATTCTGGACTAGTTCTGTTCTCAGCTGTGGCTGAATGTAACATGTGTACAATAAATCATCTCTTTTGCTGTCTTAGTTGAAGAAAAAAAAAAATAGCCCACAAATACCTAGCAGCAGCACTGTCCTGGATAATCTGCCAAGTGATTCACATCCATGATTTCATCCGACCCTCAGAACAACCCCGTAGGTACAGGTGGTTACAGTACTCTGATTTTAAAGATAAAGAAACAGAAGTCGCAGAACATGTGGAAGACAGAGCTGGGAATGGAAGATCTGCCTGACCTCCAGGCTCACGGTTTTACCTTTAGGGACTCTGCAGGTGGTAGTACGTCAGTACCACCTGGGGGGGCTTTCAAAAATAGATTCCTGGGCCTCACCCCAGCCTTACAGAATCAAGCCTTTTTAAGTCACACCCATGACTAAGGACCAGCATACTTCAATACTGGTTAAAGCGTGTTAGGTAGATAGCATTACTCAACTAATTGAAGGTATTCTGGGGAATATGGTGAGCCTCAGAGTTTTTATTACTTCAAAGTATAAAAGGCACAGAGTTAATTATTTTAACCTGACCGTAATCCCTACAAGGTGAGAACAATTGATAAATGTTGGGCTGGGCAATGAGGCCCATAAGGAAGTATTCATTTCTCCCAGGGAGGAAGAAACTGAACTGTTCCTCAATTGGAGCAGGGAAGATGGAACACAATGGACATGTGCCTATGAATCTTCCCATGCCTGGCACATGGAAGACACTTAGTAAATACTTGTTAGATAGACCAATGAGGGAAGACTGACTCTCTCCAGCTGGAAGTAATTTCACTCTCCTCTAAATTCCCTGTATTTGATCTGTACCTTTTTTTCATCTTATTTACCACATTCTACCCTGCATTCCTGCTGTTCAAAACCATGTCTCATCTCTACCAGAAGGTAAGCATTCAGGGATCAAACCCCATCTCCTTCTGAGCTAGGTCTCCCCTTCTACCCTGGCACAGGGCACAACAGTGACCCCTAAAAGGGACCCTCAATGCCAAATGAGCATGTTGCTTGATTTCAACTGTGAGCCGATTCACATACGTGGGTCCTGGCTATTCACAAGGCCTACCAAACTGTCCAGCACTGCAACGTAATTGTGGATTGCTGGGTCACAGTGGCAGAGAAACCTCTGTATGAAAATCATTAGGAATTTGGTAGACCTCACGGGAGGGCAGGCTTCTGGAAGATGACGGCTCTGGGAGACACAATCCCAAATAACAGATGCTTAAAACTGAAGGGGTTACAGCAACAACAGCGAAAGGCTCTTTTCTTTAATTCTGTTCTCCTGATGTGCACTGTAAAAGCCATGTATGTTCCTAAAATTACAACCGTAGTGAGGAACACCCTGAAATATCTAAGACGGTGACACAGACCCAGTAACAAATACTTCCCACAAAAGTGGGCTCATCCCTGGCCAGAGCAACTAAGACAGTGCGTTTAAAAAGTAAAGGCATCCCACCCTCTCCTCACTGCCCCGTCCCACCACTTTAGCCCTTTATTGCTCTTGGGTCTGTGTGGCCCTCCAATGCCTTGTGCTGTGCTGCTTTTTGCTGTTTCACACGCCATTATCCCACCTGATCCTCACACGATGAGATGGAGGAAGAGCAAAGGTTATCAACCCCATTTCTTGGATGAGATAAGTGAGGCTCAAGGTACACAATATGCATGATATGCCTAAGGGGCCAGAAAGTGGTTGAACACACAGTAGACACTTAATTGCTGAAATGAACAAACAAATGAAAGAAGGCATGAATCTCTCCACCTGGAAGTAATCTCATTGTCTCTAAATGTACCAGAACCTGATTTTAACTGGCTTACAAATCTCTCTGTTCTACATCACACAAACCTAAGAGTTTATGTGCTGCCTAGGGAGCCAAAATTATGGCAGAGGTTGGGTAGGTCCCAAGGAAGAAGATGATATTAAAATGTTTTAATAACATCTGCAGAGTCTGGTCTGCAGAATTCCACTCAACAGGTAATGGGCTCCTACAGATGGCTGCAGATTTGGTCCCTGAGAAACTCAACCTCGTGGGGATGTCAGGCAGGTAAAGATACACAGCAAGAGTGAAGGCAGAGTTGTAAGCCCTGTAAAGAGGGATTAAGATGCAAATACTGATGGCCTATGCAGGATCTCTCACCTCCGGAAGTCAAAAGGTATTTTATACAAACTGAAAAGGAAAATCCTTCGGAGTTATTTTATCCGCTAGAGAAAAAGGCATTTTTTTGAGGAGGAAAAAATATGCCAATGACTCAAAATGAAGCTGCAGTATTGTTTTGGAATTGCCTTGGGAAACTGGCAAAAGAAAACCCACCTAGGGCGGGACTCTGTCCAGGGGCTCCGCGGCTGCACCGCCTAAAGCCTGGGACTACCCACGGCCAGCGATTGGGGGTGGGGTCCAGTGACCATGCAGGGGACAAGAGTGACACGCAATTTTCAGAAAAAGGGACCAAGTCCATCCAGTCACTGCTGACAACCTGAGAGGCTTCCCAGAGAACTGAGATGAAGTCAGGAGCCCGTGGCCCAGGAAGGAATATGTATTCCTCCGGGATTGAGCAGGACCAGAGGACCTGGCCCGGCTGGGCCCCTCGCAGACGCACCCTTTGTTAATCTCAAAGAGTTCAAAGTCTAACCACGAGTTGAAGATTTGGGTCCCCCTGACTGGGTCAGCTGGTTTCTCTTACCCTTGCAACTTTAACTGTTCTTTTTTAAAAAGAAAATGTAGAGGGAATGAGACTGAAGTGAAGCTGCCCGGAAAGTTCGGGAGAGGCCCCGGGAGAAAAGCGCTGACGGGGACTAGAAGTCCTCTAAGGTCACTGCACACATCGAACGCGCGCGTCTACACCGCCCACTGCGCGAGCAGCAGCCTGGGGCACCCGGCGGGAGGCGAGTTTGGGAAGCCGAGTTGCGGGATGGGTACGATTCCCCAGCGAAGAAAGCGAAGCGGCTCCAGAGCAGGAACTGGCCCCGGAGATGCCCGAAAATCCCCATCCGCCGGCGCTGGGGATGGGGAGCAAGGCGGAAGACGCGCCCCAGCGCATCCCCGCGAAGCCCCTGCCGCGGGTACCCACAGCGCGAGCGGGGCCGAGCCCCCCGGGCGGCCCCAGGCTCGGCGGAGCCAAGCAGCGCGCCCAGCCCCAGAGGCGCCCGCGTCCGGAGCCCATCGGTCCGCGGCCCCTTCTTCCCCCGCCCGCCGGCCAGCCGGCAGGACGCGCGAGCCGCCGGGCCCGAGTCGAGCCCCCCAGGAGACCGCGCGCCCGCGCCCCCGCCCGCAGCGGACGCAGCCCCGACGTCCCCGCGGCCCCCGCCCGCGCCCACCCGGCGCCGAGCCGCGCCGCCCAGCCCCTCCCCGGGGTCCCCGGCGGCTGCGAGGGTCTCCACGGGCGTTGCCCTGAGTCCCCGGAACCCGGTCGCGCCCTCGGTGGCGGCGGCGGCGCGTCCCTTACCGCGCAGCGGCTCCGTGGGGCTCCAGGGCCTCGCGGCGCACCGGGCATTTTTTTCTGGGAAACTTCTCCCCAGTCCGTAGGGCTGAGCAGCCGGGCAGGAAAAGTGCTCAGCGCCGGGAGGCTGCGACCATCCGGGAACTTCGCTGGGATGTAAACCCTCCCCCTCGGCTCCCCGTCCCCACCCCCCTGCGGCCCTGCCACATGTGGACGCGCCGCGAGGCAGCCGTCGGCCCTTCGCCCTCCTGTCTGCGCGCCGCGCCCGCGCTGCCTGGTGCCGAGGTTCTGCGCCCCGCGGCCTCGGGACCCTGGAGGAGCGTGGCAGTAGTGGGGCGGTTAGGAGTCTGGGGCTCGTGTGTCGCTCCGTCTCCCTCCCCTGTGTTTGCAGAGGAGCGGGAACTGGAAGGGGTGTCCAGCCGAGGGCACTTTCCCCCAAGGTCTGCAAGCTCTCCAGCTTCCCGCTGCCGGGGTTACCCCCCAACCCCGAGGGAAGACCTTTTCTCATCGCCTTCTCCTCTGTTCTCAAAAGAAGGGGCCTGCTTTGAGACACCTTCAATAGAAATTCATCTTAAAAATGAATTTTAAAATGGAGTGGCGCCCACAGAGGCCCAGGGTCCATCCACATCTGTCTTCCTGAACACTGCGTGGGGACAGTAGTGCTACTCCTCTCGTGTAAAGATGCCCGCCCCTCCCCCTCCCCCTACCGCCAGCACCAAGAATCGGCTGGGATTGAATGGTTTTGCTCCTAGTGGGGATGGATTTGTCATCAGCCACCCGCATCCTCAAATACGGTGGCATCAACAGCAAACATTTGGAGAAAACTGAGGCTCTACTCTGTTGCTGGAGCTGTTACTGACCGGCTCTGAAAGCCGCCGTTTCCAGGCTCCAAAGAAAAGTTAATACTCACTAATACGACAGAGATGGTAGAACGTGTGCATTTGAAAAGAACAAGTTACGATCGATATAATAACCATTTAATCATATTGTTAAAATATCAAGGCTGTGTATCCCCTTAAATAAAAGCAGAAAAGGTGGGAACATAGGCACTTCAGAATTGATGTCCTAGGCTGAGAAGGTGTTTCATCCTTGACTTTAGGCTGTCTGCTCCTATGCCAGTTCCCATGTGCACACTTGTACCTTGACATGCTCTTAACAGATACAGTAATTCTTCTGGGAAAGAGGTTGGTGACATGGATAAACTTCCCAGTGACAAAATTTGTCCCTAAGTGTACCCATCTTTTAAAGGTTCATTATGTATTTCATCATTCGAAGCTTTTCTTTTTCAACCATTTCTATAGTGATATGCATATGCTTGCAATGTTTTATATAAAATGAAGACCATTGATTTCATATATCAGTATATTATTCCAGACTTGAAAAAAAAAGTCAGTAGCACTTACCACTGTGTATCATGGAAGTTAAGTCCAGGAGCTGGCTCCTATCAGCCCTCTAAGCCTCAACTTCTGCTTCAGTCAAATAGGGATAACAATAGCTCTTACCTCTTAGGATTGTTGTAAGGATTAAATGTGATAATCCCTCTAAAGATGAGCAGAGTAGCGGCACACAAGTGGAACAGGAATTTTTACTTATCTTTAATTCCCCAAAGCCCAGTAGAGCTCCTGGCAACTTTTAAGGAATTGATTAAATATTGGTTGGGATAAGAACTCTCTTGAGTGTGTGTCTTTCAAGAATCCATATAAATTTTGCATTTGTACACAAAAAAGAAAATTAGGAAGATAAAATATATGTCCATTCCCATTATTTCATCATTGGAAGCCAAAAATAAACGGTATTCAGAATTGTCTACTGTTTTAAGTCACCCATAAAGTCAGTGATCAGTTGTCCAGAGTGCCCTGGCTCTCTCTCCTCAGACAGCATTTCTCTCAATAAGGTCAGAACCTGAATAGTATTTTATCAGTGGTAATTTTCTAGTTTCAGTGAGTGGGCTATGGTTATGTTAGATGTTAACATTTAGGAAAGCTGAGTGAAGGGTACGTGGAAACATTTTTTACTATTTTCACAACTTAGTTGTAAGTTTCAAATAATTTCAAGTTGAAAAAGTTAAATTTTCGTCTTAAAAAGATCAAAACCTAAAATTCTACCACAAATACCTTCTTCCCTTGGGTAATGTTAAATTATACCTTAAAATTAAGATACTGAGGGAATTCCCTGGTGGTCCAGTGGTTAGGACTCTGCGCTTTCACTGCCGAGGGCTGGGGTTCCATCCCTGGTCGGGGAACTAAGATCCCACAAGCCACAAAGCTTGGCTGAAGGGGGAAAAAAAAAAAAGATATGAAATGAAGAATGAAATTAGGTGACTTCCCTGGTGGCACAGTGGTTAAGAAGCCGCCTGCCAATTCAGGGGACACGGGTTCGAGCCCTGATCCGGGAAGATCCCATATGCTGCGGAACAACTAAGCCCGTGTGCCACAACTACTGAGCCTGCGCTCTAGAGCCTGTGAGCCACAACTATTGACCCTGCACTCCTAGAGCCTGTGCTCCGCAACAAGAGAAGCCACCGCAATGAGAAGCCCGCGCACCGCTATGAAGAGTAGCCCCCACTTTCCACAACTAGAGAAAGCCCGTGTGTAACAACGAAGACCCAATGCAGCCAAAAATAAAAATAAATAAATTCATTAAAAAAAAAAAAAAAAGAATGAAATGAAGTTCGTACCAGGCACTAGGCAAAGGTATTATGCTAAACCTCTGCAGTCATGGACACTTTGAAATGAATGAAGAAAAAATGACTTCTTGAATGCTGCTTGAAGGCAAAGTTAGGTTACAAATATTATAATGATCTTGGGAAAGAAGGAAAAGGGAGGGAGATAGAAGGACATTGAGATTGGCAAAATTAAGACAAATTTACCAGAACCCAATATTATTAATGACATATATGTGCTTACCATTTCAGAACTACTATTTTGGGACTCACCCTAACCTCTAAACTAGGCCTGTGGTGTTTTAGAACCTCCCCTCTTATAACAATTATTTGTTTATTGCAATTACTTTTTAAATGCCTGTCTCCTCACCCCTCCAACAGTAGTTCCCTTTTGGGGGAGGGACATGTGAAGGCAACTGGTTCACCACAGTACTCCCAACACCTGGCACATTTCTAGTACTCATGACCACTGGATGAATGAATATACCAAGCATTAAGCTAGGTCCTTTTACATATAGTATCTCATTTAATTCTCAAGGCAAATTAACTGTATAGATAGTTGTCGCCATTTTACAGATGAGGAAACTGTGACTTAAAGAACTTAGGCAACCTGCCCAAGATCACTCAGCTTGTGAACATCAGAATCCAGATTATTTTGACAGCAACACCCTGACTCTAACTACTATGCGTACTGTCTCTTGACCCTACTTCTCGTGTTTGTTCCACCTCTGACCTTCTGCTGGTGCCAATGACCTGAATTGACTAGCATCCAGATTCCTTGGTGCCAAATAGCAAAAGAAGAAAACTTATTGATCTTTGAACAGACTTACTGGGGTTCAGGTATATCTGGTTAAAGGCTCTATACTGACAAGTGACTTGGGTTCTCTCTTCTGACTTAATGCAGGAGAACATAGAATGTTATGTGGGACAAGAGCACCAGGCTAGGTCAAGGGATGCTGCAGAGAATCAGGGTGTACTTAGTACCATACCTTATTCCAAAAAAACTTAAGACAGTAAGAATTGAATGTGATGAATTTAAACCTTAGTCCAAGATAGCAAATTAATCATCTTCTTTCCTTATTAAAAATATATTCTCATTCTAAATAATTCAGGTATTCCATAAGCATAGGTATAGAAGGCTAAAGACTCCTGCGATCCCATTCTCCAGAGATAACCACTGTAATAGTAGGATATATATTCTTCTCCATATTTTTTCCTATATATCCTTATTTTTTAAAAAAAATCAACAAATATGTATGAAAAGCCAAATAAATGGGGCCATACTATACATTTTCTTCTGTAATTTGCCTTTCTTTTCCCACTAAATAATCTATTGCATTGTTTTTCTGTTACTATATAACAAGCTTGCATAAATTTAGCAGCTTAAAACAACATCCATTTATTATTTCATGGTTCTGTAGGTTAGAAGTCTGGACATGGCATGACTGGGTTCTCTGTTCAAGGCATCACAGGCTGAAATCAAGGTTTCAGCCAGGGCTGAGTACTTCTCTGCAGGCTTTGGGAAAAATCCACCTCCAAGCTCATTCAAATCATTATTAGCAGAATTAAGTTCCTTATGGTAATAGGACTAGGGTACCCATTTACTTACTGGCTGTCACCAAGTGGCTGCTCTCAGCTCCTAGAGGCCACCTGCATTCTAGCTTCCTCCATCTTCAAAGCCAGCAATGGAAAATTCCTTCACATTGAATCCCTCTCACGCTTTCAGTGTCTTTTACCAGGAAAAGCTCAATCCTTTTTAAAAGCTCAGCTGATTACATTAGGTCCATTGAGCACAATCTCCCTATCTTAGACTCAACTAATTTAGGGCCTTAAGTACATCTACAAAATCCCTTTACAGCAGCTTCTATATTAGTGCTTGATTGAACAACTTGGAGAAAATATGTGTGTACCCGGGAGTAGAAATCTTGGGGCCATCCTAGAATCCTACCTACTGTAGATACATAAGTTTATCTTTCCATTTCCCTAAATATAAATCTACTTCATTCTTTTTAATAGCTATGTAGCCTTTCACTGTATGATGAATCATAATCCAACCAAATCCCCTATTAGCAGACATTTATGTTGCTTCCAGTTATTTGCCTTTTAGAAATATGCAATAAAGATTCATGCTCTTAAATGCCGACACACCTGTGTCCTTCTGTAAATTAGCATCCTAGAAGTGGAGGTGCAGGGTGGCAGGGTTTGCACCTTTTGATAGATCCTGCCAAATTTCTCTCCAAAACGTGATACCAATTTATACTTTGAATGACAACATTGAAGAATGGAAATAGCTAATTCTTATAAACAATTAAATTCCCTTCATAAACTGTTTCATCAGGAGGCCATAAGTGTAATGGTTAAGTGCACGGACTCTCTGTCAGGTTTTTTGTCTTGACTCTTTGATTTCCTAATTGCATGAGCTGGAGCAGGTAGCTAAGCATTAGTTTCTGTATCTCTAAAGAGAGGATAAAAATGGCATCCCTTTGTATTAGTTATCAGTTGCCATGTAACAAATTACCTCAAAACTTAATGACTTAAAACAACACACACGGGCTTCCCTGGTGGCGCAGTGGTTGAGAATCTGCCTGCCAATGCAGGGGACACGGGTTCGAGCCCTGGTCTGGGAAGATTCCACATGCCGCGGAGCAACTAAGCCCGTGAGCCACAATTACTGAGCCTGCGCGTCTGGAGCCTGTGCTCCGCAACAAGAGAGGCCGCGATAGTGAGAGGCCTGCGCACCGCGATGAAGAGTGGTCCCCACTTGCCACAACTAGAGAAAGCCCTCGCACAGAAACGAAGACCCAACACAGCCATAAATAAATAAAAAATAAATAAATAAAAATTAAAAAAAATAAAAAATAAAAAATAAAACAACACACACTTATTATCTCATAATTTCTATAGGTTAGAAATCTGGGTGCAGCTTAGTTGGGTGTTTTGGGTTAGGGTCTCTTGCAAGGATGCCATCATCTCAAGGCTTGACTGGGGGAGGATTCACTTTCAAGTTCACTCACTGGCTGTTGGCTAAAGACATTAGTTCGTTGCCACATGGGTGTCTCCATAGGTCAGTCCACATCATGGCAACTGTTTTCCCTCAGATTATAAGTGAGCAACGGGCAGCACCCAAGATGGAAACCACAGTCTTTTTGTAATCTTGAAAGGGACATCTCATTGTTCTGCCATATTCTAGCCATTAGAAGCAAGTCACTAAATCCAGCCTACACTTGGGGTGAAGGTGTAGTACAAGGGTGTGAATATTAGCAGTCAGGGGTCATTGGAGTCATTAGAGGCTGCCTACCACTCTCATGAAAGTGTTGCGAGGTTCAAATGAGTGAATGCGTGTGAAAGAATACACATGGTGTCTGATTCTGAGCAAGCACTCGAGAAAAGTTCATTATTCTTGCTGTTACCATCATCATCCTTGTTCATTACTCACACCCATTTTCCTATTTGACCCAGCATCACATCAAGAACAAAAGAATGGCATTTACACCACAGCTGCTGTTTGGACAGTACAGCAGGCAGTTTCCATCAGGAAACAGAAATCTTCTCAAATGAGGTAATATAGGAAAGCTTAATCAAGGAATTGTTTACAAAGGTGTTTAGGAAAAGGAACAAGGGACGCTGCCGTTACTGCCCCCAGGCCTGAAGGGGACAGAATGTGAGAGGGTAGCTTCAGCTCTGGGAGGGGGCTGCTGGCGGGAGTTGTGACCTTCAGATGAAGAATGGTGTCAAGCCGCGGTGACCCTGGGGTGAGACTGGAGGCATAAGTACCCTGGCTTCTCTCCTGCCAGTGTCACCACCACGTGAACCCAGCCAGGAGCCAGAGGACAAGGAAACCCGCCATGCTGTCCGCACAGGTCAGCCCCCCAGGGCTGGAGGGAGGAATGGAATATGGCCAGCACGGGCAGGCACAGCTGTTCACTAACCGATGTTTCCCGGGGACCTGACATCATGTCCCTTCACATAAAAGAGGAACTGAAAGGCAGTTAATCCTCAGTGTCCGGCATAGGGGGCAGGAAAGGGTGGTGGCAGGGAGCACAAGTCCAGAGGAGTTTGATCCAACTGCTGGTTTCTGGTGCCCCTACAGGAGCAGTGAGGAAGGTACAAGGATTGAAACTCATAACTGGCAGGCAGGTCCCGAGTAAGTGTCTCAGGAAGATCATGTGGGCTGTAGGTTTTATTTATGTGGGGAATGGACTTAATGACATGAAAGGCATTTGTTCTGATGACTCTGATGGATGATTAAGCCTTGCTTCATTGGTCAGGTGCCAGGGCAGGTACCTGCGAAGACCTTAGGGGCTTCCAAAGGCACAAGGTTTTCCAAATGTCCTCCTCCTGTAACAAGGATCCAGGTGCCTAACTTCAGTGAGATGAGGCGGCACAGCTGGAGGACCAGGGAGAAGTGGACCCTTAATAGCATAACCAGGAAGTGGGGTGACCCCCAGGACTCAGAGTGGGCCTTTTCTTCCCAGTCTCAGCATTCACAGGGAGTCCCTGTGGAAGTGTGGCCGTGCTGGGATGGTTCTTCCATGCTATACACCTGCAGAAGTGGAGGATGCTGGAAGGGGGCAGGGAAGGCTGAATTTGTTTACTTTATTTATTGTGGCAAATTGATAGTCACTTTAAAAAAAACACTTTATGAAGATGCTGTTAAAATATGATTGATCTGGAAGACAACCCTTTAAAAGGTGAGGAGGGCACTTGCTAAAATATCCCAAGGGTATTTTGAAGAATGATAATGTGTCACGGACCCAGGCAAGTGATGAACTCAACCTTCTGCAGTAGGTTTTAAAAATCACAAAAGTTAAATATACGTAAAAATATAAAACATATCAAAATAGTGATAATAAAATTAAACAGTAGAATCTGTGAGATGGGATTGACTGAAAATCTGTAATTTGAGAAGACATTATCTGTGTGAAAGTACTTAAAGATGTCACTAAACCTAAAACTTTTTAAAACTTCAAGTGTGTGTACTCCTTTTTTTTCAAAAAAGGCAAGTGTTCTAAATTTGCTCTTCTTTTCTGTGATGATAAATGGTCGTTAGCAGTGTGCTACCTATTTAATACTTTAGAAAAAAATAAGTTCTCTTAATCTATCCCTTTAATGTAAAGTGACATTTTAATGATGTGAGAGAAACAGCCTTTGAAAAGAAATTTGTACTCTAGAAAGTATTTTTGAAAAGAGGTATTTAGAAGTATTTCTATCATCCTATGGTGTTGTTTTTTAAAAAAATCAAGTATGTTATCTATAAAAACCCTTATATCTATTTACTTTGAAAACTTGGAGAAGAATTTTAGATCTGCTTAAAAATCTTCCTATCAACGTATTTTAGAAGAGAGGCGGACGGCTGAGCCCTTTGTTAAACTTGTAAAATGCATCAGATTCTAATAACCGTTCAAGAATAAATTACTGACTGCAGGGAACAGAGGAATTTACCAGCTGAATTTCAATAGAGACCTTTACATAACAGGTGAGTGGGACTGAAAAAATTACCGTGATTTCCTAAGTGCACCCAGTTCTGCTCTCCCTCGTCGGCAGCAGGTAACCGCTGGGAGGCCGCTTCTGCTACGCCAACCGCATGGTTCAAAAGCAAGTAGTGTACTTGGAATGGGACCTCCAAATCCAATCTTATCACAAAGGGTTAAACCGAGGTTGTAAAAAATAATGGAGCACTAAGAAGATCTATGGTTGCCAGGGGCTGGGGGCAGGGAAGAGGGATGAATAGGCGGAGCACAGGGAACTTTTAGGGCAATGAAATGACTCTGTATGATACTGTCACAGTGGATCGTGTCGTTATGCATTCATCAAAGCCCATAAAATGTACAACACAAAGAGTGAACTCTAATGCCAACTACAGACTTTAGTTAATAATAATATATATCAATATTGGCTCATTGTAGTGAGGTGGATGGAGTTAGAGTCTGTCATACAGAGTGAAGTAAGTCAGAAAGAGAAAAACAAATACAGTATGCTAACACATATATATGGAATCTAAGGGGAAAAAAAAAAGGTCATGAAGAACCTAGTGGCAAGACGGGAATAAAGACACAGACCTACTAGAGAATGGACTTGAGGATATGGGGAGGGGGAAGGGTAAGATGTGACAAAGTGAGAGAGTGGCATGGACATATATACACTACCAAACGTAAAATAGATAGCTAGTGGGAAGCAGCCGCATAGCACAGGGAGATCAGCTCGGTGCTTTGTGACCACCTAGAGGGGTGGGATAGGGAGGGTGGGAGGGAGGGAGATGCAAGAGGGAAGAGATATGGGAACATATGTATATGTATAACTGATTCACTTTGTTATAAAGCAGAAACTAACACACCATTGTAAAGCAATTATACTCCAATAAAGATGTTAAAAAAAAAACAATTAGGGCTTCCCTGGTGGCGCAGTGGTTAAGAATCCGCATGTCAATGCAGGGGACACGAGTTCGAACCCTGGTCTGGGAAGATCCCACATGCCGCGGAGCAAGTGGGCCCGAGAGCCACAATTACTGAGCCTGTGCGTCTGGAGCCTGTGCTCCGCAACAAGAGAGGCCGCGATAGTGAGAGGCCCGCGCACTGCGATGAGGAGTAGTCCCCACTCGCCACAACTAGAGAAAGCCCTCGCACAGAAATGAAGACACAACACAGCCATAAATAAATAAATTAATTAATTTTTTACAAAAGTTAAAAAATATATATATTGGCTCATTGTTTTATAACAAATGTACCACACTAATATGAGCTGTTATTAATCTGGGAAACTGGGGAGAGGAGTGTTCTGAGTGGGTATATGGGAACTCTTTGTATTTTCTGCTCAATTTTTCTGTAAATCTAAAACTACCCCTCAAAATAGTCTATTAATTTTTAAAAAATGAAACATATTCAATTATAGTCCTCTTAGAAAGAATATTTTTGTTGCATTTTTAAAGTGAGAGCAAAAATTTTGTACCATTAATAAATAAAACACTTAAAAATACTGTTTACCTCTAACTCATTCACTTTAATTTATACTTTTGTGTATGTTTAATAATGTACACAATGGAGTATCACAGTAACACCTGATTGTAATCTGTAAGTCATCATCAGTCTATGGCGGGGAGTTGCACCCTCAAACATTTTTGTTGATACTATGCACATTCAACATGTTTGTTGGTCTCTGGACTAACGCTTTCCCACAGAGAAGGTCAGCTTCGCCTGGCTCAGTGAGTGTCTGGCGGTGGCTTGGTAAGCACTCTTGGAAGGTGGTGCTGGAGGATGAATTACCGAGGCTGCCTTCCTGGGGCCGGGGCAGTACCAGCCAGGCAGCCTGCAGGGGGCGTGTCCCGCAGAGCAGCAGTCAGGATTAGGGGCTGAGGGGCTTGGTTTATGTGGAGAACATCAAAGAACCAGAATTTCATGACCTGACCAAGTGACAGGCAGGCCAGGGAGGCTGGTGTGGAGCGCTGGAAGAGCCAGGTCCTCTGGCAGGAGGGGAAGATAAGACTGGCTTACGTGGGCTATTCATCAATGAGGTCAGTCACGGTGGTCATGGGGAGGCCCAGCAAAACTTTCAAATGGATAGATTCCATCGGCAAGTCCAGTTCTGGCAGCACGGTGGGGCCTGTCAAACCCATAGTCATAACTTGGTATCAAGAGTCACTGGAGTGATCAGCCCCTGCGGGCTGGACTCGAGAGATTGGACTCGGAGGGGCTGATGGGGCCAGTGTGGCCGCTGGAGCCAGTGAGGGCTGAGGGGTCAGTGGGGCAGGCTGGGCTAGCCAGCTCGGCTTTCCCTTCAGCCGGGAAGAAGGAAGCAGCTCCCACTTCCTTACTCATCACAGAATCGAATTAGGAAATGAAACGGCCACTTCCTGGCCTGTAGAGAGAAAGAGCTCCTTGGCCATCTGCCAACTAGAGGAAACCCCAAATTCAGCCTCTCCCCAATCCCTGAAGCCCCGAGTTCCTCTGAGACGGTGCCCCGTCAGGTACAGCAGTGGTTGCACACGTCTTCTGACAGCAGAACTCTTTTCTTTATGCACAACACCAAACATATAAAGCCAGCCAAGGCCGAGCTGCCCTGGTGGAAGGGCAGGGGAGCTGCAGGGTGGGAGCTCAGACGTCTGTCCATGCTTGGCTTCCAAAATGAACCCTGAGGCGCAATTTGAGAACCAGTGCCTACAGAAGCAAGTCCAAGCCCCTTGACGTTCCTTCTATTTTACTTTCCAGTCTTGTCCTTGGCCACTCCTTGCTTTACGTTTTATGCCTCAAAGTACGGCATTGCTCCCACACATCTGAGCTGTTTCATGCCTCTGTGCTTTGGCTCATGCTGTTCCTTCTGCTTGGAATGCCTTTCCACTGGCTGCCTCTGGCCCAGTCTTCAGAATTCACCTGTGATAGCATCTCCTTTGATAAGGTCTCTGGGCTCCCATAGTGCCCTTGAGATGTCTACATCTGAAAAGTTATCTCTTCCTACTGAAATTCTTTCTGTATCTGTTACCCTTACTAAACTGTAAACTTCCCAAGTGCAGGAATTGTTTGAATCTCTGAGTCCTCCATTCCCATTCCCAGCACTTGGAATAATTGATACAATTTTTTTTTTTTTAATTTATTCTTTGGCTGCGTTGAGTCTTCGTTGCTGCGTGTGGGCTTTCTCTAGTTGCGGTGAGCGGGGGCTACTCTTCGTTGTGGTGCGTGGGCTTCTCATTGCGGTGGCTTCTCTTGTTGCGGAGCACAGGCTCTAGGCACGCAGGCTTCAGTAGTTGTGGCGTGTGGGCTCAGTAGTTGTGGCTCGCAGGCTCTAGAGCGCAGGCTCAGTAGTTGTGGTGCATGGGCTTAGTTGCTCCAAGGCATGTGGGATCTTCCCAGACCAGGGATCGAACCCGTGTCCCCTGCATTGGCAGGCGGATTCATAACCACTGTGCCACCAGGGAAGTCCCGATACAATTGTTTAAACATTATCTGTCATCAGTTTAGAATGCAGTTTAGAAAGGAGTCACCAGTCTCCTTTCTGGAAAGCAAGTTGGAGAAGAGAGTGTGTAATAAAGAAGGGAGGGAGGGGCACAGTACCTGAAAGCAGAGGGGAGAGGAGCTGAGGACTGAGGGGCTGGAGGGAAAACAACCACGTCCTGTGGATTTTTGCATAAAGTCACTGAAAGTTTACATCGGGTCTTGGGCCTGACTTACCTGGCACCAGTGCTGCCAATTAAACCTGGTAATAAGTAACTCTGGGAAAATGCACCCTTGTCTGCCATAGAAGGGACTTTCCAGGAGTTCTGGAGGCTTTTGATTACTTCCCCGAGATGCTGCAGGCCTCCAGGGATTCTAACCAGCATAATGGATTTTTTTAAGAAAATGGAGACAGCTGAGCAAGGAAAGTTCTTTCAAGTCCCAGGGGGATGATAATGGTTTGGTTTAGGACTCCTTGAGATCTGTCTGAAGGAAGAAATCTCTTACTGGAATTGTTTGTTCATGGTTAGGGAGGGGGAGAGGGAAAAGGCATTGGATTTTGTATTATGAGAACCAGATGGATCCCAGGCCCTGCTTTAAAATATTGAACAATCTCTCCATATATAGAATGAGCTAGCAATGCTCCTCTTTCCCTGCTTCCCAGGTGCGCTGCAAGAACAAATGGGGCCAGCACTGCCACTCACTGGCTTTGTGACCTTGGGCAAGTTCTTTAAACTGTGCACCTCGGTTTCCTCATGTGTCAAATGGGACACTACTTCCTTTGATCAATGAGATAATCCACAGAAAGCTCTTAATACAGGGCCTGATATAGAGTAAGCACTCAATAAAAATTAGCTGAAGTTATTGCTAACACCCTGAGCCATTTGGACAAGTTTAATTGATGATAAAAAGGCAGCTGAACTACCAAAAGGCGAGACAGCGTAAAACTGACCCGTGCGTCAGCAGCAGCAGCATGGGGTGGGGGGGAGCTTGTTAGCAATGCAGAGTTTGGGGCCCAGCACCAGCCCTAGTGAGTTTAACAAGGTCCCCAGGTGATTCATATTCAAGTTAAAGTTCAGGAAGCAAGAACGTAGAAGCACTGACATATCTACCACTTAACTCTCTAGGTCACTTTGGGCAGGTTCCTTAATCTCCCCGTGCTTCTTTTGTCATCTACAAAACCCTGGCTCACAGGGCCGAGGTGGTGGTTAAATGACGTAATCTGTGCCAAGCATCTAGGGTGGCGTCTGCACGTGCTAAGCGCCCTTCAGGATTTGCTGCTCTGCTCGCCAGCCTCACCCCACCCCCGCCCCTGCCCAGGAGCCTTTGCTGCTCGGTTTTCCAGCCCTGCCCCCAACCGCAAGAGCCTTGCGCCTGGGGCCATGATTCAGCAGGAACCAGACGGTCGGGTTCACGTCCTGGCTCCCCAACCTGGAGAAAGGTCTGCCTGTGTGACCTGGACAGCCACCTGTCTGTTCCAAGTCTCAGTGTTCCCTCTGTTAAAATTGGCCCGGTGACTGTGCCTAGCTCTCGGGGATGCTGGAGCGTTGAGGGAGATGTGCAGCAAAGGCCGGGCCGAGGCTCGCGCTCGCTTTTATCGATGGACACGTACTGATTGGAGTCCACGCTGCAGGCTCAAGCGTGTCCCTGACCCACTGGAGCGCTGTGCCTCTTGCTGCCCAACCAACGGGTGCAGGAACTCCCTGGGTACCAGGGACGACAGGACCCAAACCCTTCCAGGCAAAGGAGAGAGAGAGGGTAGGCTGGGCCAGGTGAGTAAACCAGCCTGACCCCTCCCCAGGCGACTCACCTGGATTCCCCCCTAGCCCCTAAGCCCGTGAGGGTGGGGCTCAGCGGCAAGTTTGGGGAGCGTCTAACGTTTTGCCTCCACATAATGAGTGTATGTGCTAGGTGTACTGTGTGGATAAAGAATAGAAGAATCCTGAAGGTATAAACATGATGACCAGACGGGAGACTCATCCCCGTCTCTGCCTGTTCTGGGCCTGCCAACCTGCGCTGTTAGGATTGAAGGAAAGGCCAGTATGTCATCCCATCTCATCGTTGTCTCTAACACCTTGTTTTCACAGTTCCTCTCAGTGACTCTGGTGTCACCACAAGAAGTGTGTCCTTTTAAGGTATGAACCCGAAACTCCAGTGGGCTTCTCTGAAGTGAGTGGAGAGCTTTTCACCTACTTCAGTTAAATTGGCAGTGGGGATCTCATTGCTTGGAGAAGAATCTTGCACAATGAACGTGAGAACAGTTTTTTTTGTCTGTTTTTGTTTTTTATTATATTGAAGTATAGTTGATTTACAATATTGTGTTAGTTTCTGGTGTACAGCAAAATGATTCAGTTATACATACATGTATATCTATTCTTTTTCAGATTCTTTTCCATTATAGGTTTTTACAAGATATTGAAAATAGTTTCCTGTGCTATACAGTAAATCCTTGTTGTTTATCCATTTTACATATAGTAGTGTGTATCTGTTAATCCCTAACTCCTAATTTATCCCTCCCCCCTTTTTCCCCTTTGGTAATACATGTTTGTTTTCTATGTCTGTGAGTTTATTTGTTTTGTAAATAAGTTCACCTGTATCATTTTTTTTAGATTTCACATATAAGCGATATCATATGATATCTGTCTTTCTCTTTCTGACTTCACTTAGTATGATAATCTTTAGGTCCATCAGGGTTGCCGCAAATGGCATTATTTCATTCTTTTTTATGGCTGAGTAATATTGCATTGTGTGTGTGTGTGTATATATATATATATATACAGACATGCACGGTGTACATAGCATGTATGTAGTAAAATGAATTATTTTTAGTACTGACATAGCACTGTAGTTTTGTGAATGTCTTATATCTTTTTTCAGGGAATAGTTTATATAGAATTTCAGCCTTGGGTGCTGGCGGTGAAGCGTAGTACTTCTTCCTTGAGTCTTGGGGAGATGTGCTGTTCTCCATTTTCCGGTTTACAGGACTGGGGTAGCGCGTTATACTACAAAGACTCTTCATTTCAGGAGCTTGTTTTCAATGAGACTAATTATTGGTATTAATACTAGAATTAAAAGAAAGTATAGGATAGATGCAAGCTGTCCAACAGCCATATATGGGTACTCCACAGGCTGTCCTCCGATTCATGTTAGTGTCAGTAAGTCTGCCACTAATACTCAGAACGAGAATTGACTGAAGGGCTGAAATATTATGCTTCGTTGTTTAGATGTATGGAGTATTGGAATTAGAGCTAGGACTAGGATTGAGAGTAGTAGGGCTAAGACTCCGCCTAATTTGTTGGGGATTGATCGTAGGATTGCATATGCAAATAGGAAATATCACTCTGGTTTAATGTGTGCTGGGGTACTGAGTGGGTTTGCTGGGGTGTAGTTGTCTGGGTCTCCGAGTAAGTCGGGTGCAAATAGAGTTAATATTAGTAGGGTTAGGATTAGTAGTAGGGCGCCTAGAATGTCTTTAATTGTGTAGTAGGGGTGGAATGGAATTTTATCTATGTCAGATGGGATACCTGTGGGGTTGTTGGATCCTGTTTCGTGAAGGAAGATGAGGTGGACGATTGCTAATGCTATAATGATGAAGGGGAGAATGAAGTGGAAGGCAAAGAAGCGTGTTAGTGTTGCTTTATCCACAGAAAAACCGCCTCAGATTCATTCGACTAGGGTAGTACCAATGTATGGGATTGCTGATAGGAGGTTGGTGATGACGGTTGCGCCTCAGAATGATATTTGTCCTCAGGGCAGGACGTAGCCTACGAATGCAGTGGCTATGACCGTGAATAGTAGAATAACTCCAATATTTCATGTTTCTCGAAAAGCGTGGGAGCCGTAGTATAGACCTCGTCCCATGTGGGCGTAGAGGCAGATGAAGAATATGGAGGCTCCGTTTGCATGTAAGTACCGAATAACTCAGCCATAGTTTACGTCTCGGCAAATATGTGTGACTGATGAGAAGGCGGTTATTGTGTCTGGTGTATAGTGTATTGCTAGGAATAGGCCTGTTAGGATTTGTACAATTAAGCAGAGGCCGAGTAGGGAGCCGAAGTTTCATCATGAGGAGATGTTTGATGGGGTAGGGAGATCAATGAATGCATCGTTGATGATTTTTATTAGTGGGTGTGTTTTTCGGATGTTGGTCATTGGTGTTCTTGTAGTTGAATAACAACGATGATTTTTCATGTCATTGGTCATGGTTGAAGTCCATGTGAGAATAATGGTAACATACATTGTTTTTGTTTTAAGTATTATTTTTGTAATTAGTTTTGTGGGGGTTTCTTCAAAGCCTTCACCTATTTATGGAGGATTAGGATTGATTGTGGGTGGTGGTGCTGGATGTGGAGTTGTTTTAAGTTTTGGTGGTTCGTTTTTGGGGTTGATAGTATTTTTGATTTATTTGGGGGGAATGTTAGTTGTGTTTGGTTATACGACGGCTATGGCGACTGAACAGTATCCTGAGGTTTGGGTTTCTAATAAAGTTGTATTAGGAGCATTTATTTTAGGACTAGTGGTAGAATCTTTAATTGTGATTTATGCTTTGAAGAGTGGAGAGGTGAAGATTGTGTTTGAGTTTGATGGGTTAGGGGATTGGGTTATTTATGATACTGGGGGTTCTGGGGTTTTTAGTGAAGAAGTTACAGGGATTGCAGCGCTATATAGTTATGGTGTTTGGTTAGTGATTGTTACAGGTTGGTCTTTGTTTGTTAGTGTTGTAATTATTATGGAGATTACTCGGGGCAATTAAATAAGATTATGCTGAGAGTGATGGTGATGAGGAAAGATAAGAAGTAGAGTTTGATGAGGCCTTGTTGGTTGGAGGTTAGTGTAGAGGCTTTCAATTGGATAAGGGCTGTAGTTTTTGGTAAAGTAGTTTCTAGTCAGGTTAGGTCTAGTAGGGAGGTTGCTAGTTTTTGGCTTATTGATAGGTCAAGGTGAGGAGGTAGACGATGTATGATTGTGGGGAAGTATCCTAGCAGGGTGGAGAATTTAAAGGGGTTTGATGGGTGTGTATATTTTAGATTTTGTGTGTCAAGGTTAATTTCGAATGCGATAATGAAGCCTAGAGTTGTTATTGTGAGGGCGGTTAGTTTTAGATGTAGGGGTATGGTTATTAAGGGTGTGGTTACTGGGGGGATGCTGTTGGATAAGATGAAGCCAGCGAAGATGCTTCCGATGAGTAATCGTTTGATAGGGTTAATTAATAGTGGGTTATTTTCATTGATGGTTGTGGAGGGAGGGAAGCGAGGTTGTCCTAGTAGTGCGAAGAAGATAATGCGAGTGCTATAGACGGCTGTAAGGGAGGTGGCGGTTAAGGTTAGTAACAGGGCTCAGGCGTTGGTATAAGACGAAGTGGCGGCTTCAATAATGGGATCTTTGGAGTAGAATCCGGTGAGGAATGGTATTCCTGTTAATGCAAGGCATCCAATGATAAGGGCAGTTGTGGTGAATGGGAGGGCCTTAAATAGTCCTCCTATTTTTCGGATATCTTGCTCGTTGTTTAGGTTATGAATGATGGAGCCAGAACATAGGAATAATATGGCTTTAAAGAAGGCGTGTGTGCAAATATGTAGGAATGCTAGGTAAGGTTGGTTGAGGCCAATTGTTACTATTATTAGGCCTAGTTGGCTAGAGGTAGAGAAAGCAATGATTTTTTTGATGTCATTTTGGGTGAGGGCACAGATGGCTGTGAATAGGGTTGTGATAGCACCTAAGCAGAGAGTTACTGTTTGGATTAGCTTGTTATTTTCTATTAAGGGGTAGAAGCGGACTAGCAGGAAGATTCCTGCTACAACTATTGTGCTTGAGTGGAGTAGGGCTGAGACTGGGGTAGGACCTTCTATTGCTGATGGGAGTCAAGGGTGGAGTCCGAATTGGGCTGATTTTCCAGCTGCGGCTAGTACGAGTCCTATAAGAGGAAAATTTAGGGGGTTTTGATTGAGTATAAAGATTTGTTGTAGGTCTCATGTGTTTATGTTGGAGAGAAACCATGCTATTGATGCGAGGAGTCCGATGTCTCCGATGCGATTGTATAGGATTGCCTGGAGGGCGGCTGTGTTTGCGTCTGTTCGTCCGAACCACCAGCCAATGAGTAAGAAGGATATGATTCCTACTCCTTCCCAGCCAATAAAGAGTTGGAAGAGGTTGTTAGCTGTAACAAGGATTAGTATAGTAATTAGGAAAAGGAGTAGGTATTTAAAGAATTGGTTGATGTAGGGGTCGGAGTGTATATATCATATTGAGAACTCTATGATGGATCATGTAATAAATAGGGCTACTGGTATAAATATGAGTGAAAAGTAGTCTATTTTAAAGCTAAGTGTTAGTTTGAGGGTTTGAATGGTGATTCAGTGTCAGTTTGAGATGAGTGTTTCTTGGTTTGTGTGGAGGTATATTATTGCGGGGATTAAACTGGTGATGAAGGCGCAAAAGACAATGTTTTTTACATAGGATTGGTATTTGTTGTTTTTGTGTGGATCTGTATTGGACACTATGATAGGGGTGAATAGGATTAGCAGTGTAAGCAGGACGAAGGAGGTAAATAAGTTTATTACTTTTATTTGGAGTTGCACCAATTTTTTGGTTCCTAAGACCAATGGATAACTACTATCCTGTAAAAGTTTGAAAAAGCCACAGCTGTTAGGTGTGGGAGCATGAGTTAGCAGTTCTTGCGATACTTTTTCGGTAAGTAAGAAGTTTTAATCTTCTATCGCTAGTTTCACAAACTAATGTCTTTTTTAAACTATACTTACAGTAAAGGGGACCTAAGATGATTTTGGGGTTTAGTGATAGGAGTAGAAGAGGAATAATGTGTAGGGCTATTAAGGCATGTTCTCGTGTGAAGGAGGGGATAATATTGTTGATGTGGTGTGTGTGTTTGCCACGTTGTGTTATGATTAGTATATATAGGGTATAGAGAGCGGTGATTACAATGTTTGCTCCTATTAGAAGGATAGTGGGGTTTGATCATGAGAAGACTGATATGACTACGAGTAATTCTCCGACTAGGTTGATGGTTGGGGGTAAAGCAAGATTTGTTAGGCTTGCTAGTAGTCATCAGGTGGCTATTAGTGGTAGGAGGACTTGTAGGCCTCGGGCTAAAATTATAGTTCGGCTATGGATGCGCTCATAGTTTGAGTTTGCTAGACAGAATAGTATAGAGGATGTAAGGCCATGGGCAATTATTAGAGCGGTAGCCCCTATATAGCTTCAGGGAGTTTGGATGAGGATGGCTGCAATGACGAGTGCTATATGGCTGACTGAGGAGTACGCAATGAGTGATTTTAGGTCTGTTTGGCGTAAACAGATAGAGCTGGTCATGATTATTCCTCAAAGGGAAAGCATGAGGAATGGATATGCTATGTGTTCTGTTAGGGGATTAAGCATGGATGTAATTCGTAGTATGCCGTAGCCTCCAAGTTTTAGTAGTACGGCTGCAAGGACTATGGAGCCTGCGATGGGGGCTTCTACATGTGCTTTGGGTAGTCAGAGGTGTAGTCCATAAAGGGGTATTTTTACTAGGAAGGCTATCATGCAGGCTAGTCATATGAAGATATTAGATCAGGAGGCGGATAGTGGTTTGGCTCAGTGTTGTAGAAGTAGGAAGTTTAAGGACCCCGTTGTGTTTTGTAGATATACTAGTGCTACTAATAGTGGGAGGGATCCAATTAATGTGTAGAACAGGAAATATAGTCCTGCGTTAAGTCGTTCTGTTTGGTTACCTCAGCGGGTGATAATAATAAGAGTAGGGATTAGTGTAGCTTCAAATATGATGTAAAATAGGATTAGTTCGGTGGCAGTAAATGTTATGATTAGGAGGGCTTGTAGTATGATTAGTATTGTGATGTAGAGTTTTTTTCGGACAGGTGGTTCTTTGATAAGATGGGATTGGCTTGCTATCAGTATTAGGGGAAGAAGTCATATTGTTAATATTAGGAGTGGGGTGGAAAGGGGGTCGGAGAAGAAGATTAGTGAGTAATTGAGGCTGTTATCGTTGAGTTGGTTAAGGAGGAGTAGGCTTGAGAAACTAATTAAGAGACTGTGGGCTGTGGAGTTAATTCAGATTAGATTATTTTTTGATAATCAGGTTAGGGGTATTAGTATAATCGTAGGGATAATAAATTTTAGCATTGGAGGAGGTTGAGGCTTTGTACGTAGTCAGTGCCATATGTGTTGGAGACTATGACTAGTAGGGCTAGTCCGATGGCTGCTTCACAAGCTGCGAAAACTAGGAGGATGATAGGTATCATGTTAGCTAAGGTGAAGTGTGAATTTAGGATTGTGAGGGCTGCTAGAACGAAAAGTGATAGTATCATGCCTTCTAGACAGAGTAATGCGGATATTAGGTGGGATCGATATATTAATAGGCCTACAAGGGATATGCTGAAGGCTATGAGAACATTTATATGGATTAAGGTCACTTGGTAGTTGTGAATTTGATCACAGTCTAGTGGGTCGAAATCACTTGTTTTATTTTAAACTAAATACCATATTCGGCTCATTCTAGGCCTTCTTGAGTTCATTCATAGGCTAAGCTAGCTGCTAGTAGGGAGATTAAGAATAAGGCTATTGTGAGTATTGTGTTTAGGTTGTTTGATTGGATAGCTCAAGGAAGGGGAAGCAGGAGGGCGATTTCTAGATCAAAAAGGAGGAAGGTAATGGCTACTAGGAAAAATTTTATGGAGAAAGGTAGGCGAGCTGATCCTATAGGGTCGAATCCGCACTCGTATGGGCTTGTTTTTTCTGTGTAGATGTTTAGTTGAGGAAGTCAGAAGGCAATAAGTACGAGTAGTGAGGCTAGTATTGTGTTTGTTAATAGGGTCAATATTAGGTTTATTGTTCTTTTTTGGGGTGTACCGAAACTAACTGATTGGAAGTCAGTTGTACTAACTAATACTAAAAGAACTATGAGCCTCATAGATAAATAGACACATAAAGAAATAGTCATACAACATCTACAAAATGTCAGTATCAAGCAGCATCTTCGAAGCCGAAGTGGTTGGATGTGAAGTGGAATTTTAGTTGGCGTAGGAAACAATAAGAAAGGTGGATCCAATAATTACATGTAATCCATGGAAGCCTGTGGCTACGAAGCAAGTTGACCCATAGACCCTGTCTGAGATTGTAAAAGGGGTTTCGTACATATATATATATATATATATATATACACACACACATACCACATCTTCTTTATCCATTCATCTGTTGATGGACATTTAGGTTGCTTCCATGTCTTGGTTATTGTAAATAATGCTGCTATGAACATTGGGGTGCATGTATCTTTCCAAATTAGAGTTTTTTTCCGATATATGCTGAGGAGTGGGATTGCTGGATAATATGGTAGCTCTATTTTTAGTTTAAAGAACCTTCATACTGTTCTCCATAGTGGCTGTATCAATTTACATTCCCACCAACAGTGTAGGAGGGTTCCCTTTTCTCCACACCCTCTCCAGCATTTATTATTTGTGGTCTTTTTGATGATGGCCATTCTGACTAGTGTGAAGTGATGCCTCATTGTGGTTTTGATTTGCATTTCTCTAATAATTAGCAATGTTGAGCACCTTTTCATGTGCCTGTTGGCCACCTGTATGTCTTCTTTGGAGAAATGTCTGTTTAGATCTTCTGTAGGTGGGCACAGTTTTGATTCCAAGTCCAGAAGGGACTAAGGGAGTAAGCCCTGTGGAAGTTGGGACTTCTTCACCAGCTCCACGGCCTCCCTCCCAAGAGGGGCAGCGTCTGCCCAGAGAAGGGCCTTGAGTGGGCAGGCAGGCTGGGCCAGAATCCTGGCACTGCTACTTCCTCGCTTCCTGCATGACGTTAGGCTAATTATTTCTTTCTCCTGAAAATCAATTGACTTGTCTGCAAAATGAAGGTAATAAAACGTCCTTGTGTAGCATTGTCATGGGAATGAAAATGGAACATACTTTATAAGGATCCAAAGTGAAACACTTGAGAGCGTGAACGGGGCGTTATTAGTAATTCCACAGAAGCCCGCCTATCGGCACTGTCCCTGACAAAGTGGCGCATGTGGTCTCCTTAATTAAAGGGCACATGCTAGGTGCTCAGTGAGTGGTAGGTCACTTCTATCGTTACATCTACTTAAGACAGGATTGCCAGATTAGCAAAGAAAGGTTGTGTCACAGGGCCCAGCAGTAAGGTGAGAATTACGGGGTTAGAGAGTAAAGTAAACTACATTTACATTTAAACTACATTTACATTTAAATTTACATTAAAGTAAATGTAGCCAAGATTCAATTCATGAATCACTGGGATTATTGCACACAATTAGCATGAAACACAGGTTAGTCAAAGTAGGGAGGAAAAGAGGGTGGATAATAAATCACTCCCAGGAGAAGTTTGGGAAGGAGGCGTCTAACACAGGCAGTGGTCTCTGGTCCAGCAACAGGTCTTGCGACAAGCGTGAATAGAAAGTCACCCTCTGCTCTGACAGGGCCTCCGGTGTCCCTGGATCAGCTCTCAGCAGTGTGGAGCTGGGTTCTCCAGTGAAAAGCCTTCAAGTCCCTGGACTCAGTGGTCCCATGTTAAGGAGTCTGCCAGAAACGAATAAGGCTGCGCCCCAGGGGGTCTTGTCTCTATCAGTTGCTCCTCCTGTTCCAGTGAAGTTTTTCTGAGGACATTACCAAACAATTTCCTTATCTAAAGTAACACTTAATTTATCACACGAAGACACCGCAGTCCTATACCGGATGTTCCAAAACAACTAATTTGGAAGTTCGTGTTGGCCACTGCAATTCCATCTTGAATTACTTAACACAGCTTAAATCCTATGAGTTTCACACCAGATGAGTAGGAATCATGACATGAAAGAAATCACATCATAACACAGGGTCTGAAATATTGCCTGGAACGTACTTGTAATAAAAAATTAGTTGTTGTTTATCTGAAATTCAAATTTAACTGGTTAATACTGTACCTTATCTGGCAACTCTTGTTTAAGAGTCTCAGGTCACAGGGACTTAAGTTATAAAAGTAAAACTCTGTTACAGCCAATGCCATGAAGAGGGATTGCCTCTTAGAAACAAACTGTTGCATTGGTTCTTTTCTCCCAGTAGTCACAGGTTATTTTGGAGCTGGCTTTAGGAGAAGGGGGAAGAGAAACCAAATGAGGGTGAGGGGAATGGTGGAAGGTGATGGAAGGTCCAGGGAAACTGGAGGGAAGATGACTAAGATCTCCTGAGGAACAAATGGAGACAACCTCAGACCCTTTCAGGGCGTGGAGCTTTAAGAGATTAAGGACAGAATGAGCCCTTTCGGGGAAAGATAAAGAGGAGTTTGGAAAGCTCAGAGTGAGGCGATGAGTTGTACGTCCAATGCCCTGAAGGCAGGAGGATGGTTACTGTAACTGGTGTAAAGTTTTAGGTGTTGTCTATCTCAACCCTGACATTTTCAGTATGTTATTTACCCAGAATGTTCAGAGGAGAAGATTAGCAGGGCTTTTACTTCATTTGCTCTCTTTTTTTACCTCAAAGGTGATTTGAGAGCTTTCTCTCTCCTGTTGGTGTGAGAAAAGACGGTAAGAGAAGGAGGGAGATGAACCATGGTCACCTACACACTGAGTGCTGCAGGCGCACGTGAGAATCAGTCCTGGGCCTGTGCTGTGGGCAGGAGTGGGTCTGGGAAGAGGTGTCCACCGCCAAGGCCAGGGCTCCGCAGTGGTCCTGTCTGACTCAGGGGGACACCTGCTTGTTGGTGGCGGGGCTCCCCCTGGACTCTGCAGAGCCAGGACTAATGTGAGCACCGAGGCTGTCATTTTTGCAGAAGGGACCTGGGAAGACTGGCCTCTTGGCTGGGATGTTGCCTCGGTGGGCCATCAGCCCCGTTGGCCGTTCACTGATGGGCTCCCCCTCTTTGGGAGGGGGTGGTGTATTTAAGGCAATTTAAGGAGTGATGCGAGGGATGCAAGCTATAGGTTTCTTTCTCACTACTGCCCGCAGACACTCAGTCTGGGTTAAGCCCCTGTACACACACAAACACACACACACAGAGGTATCCCCTTTTTCTGGGTGTGAGAGGAGCAACTGAGAGCCTTTCCCCTTTCTAATCTGAGTCCTGGAGTGCGAGGGAGAGAATTCCACCACCGGTCCCTTCCTGAGATCAGACGGCTTGGTTGTATGGAGGTGACGCAGTAAAAGAGGCTATTTGAAAGCCTTTCTAGAAAGCAGAGCACAAGACAGCTGCAGGCTCTTATTCGGCTGTTTACCTCGTGGTCAGGAGAGAAGTTAGCTCCCAGCAAGTGGGGTCAGTTCCTTCTCTCTTTCCCCTTCCTCCCCATAACCCACACGAGGCCGTCCGCATGCTCCCCTACAACCCAGCCAACCAAACCACACACTGGGACCAAGAAATTGGAGAGAAAGTGGAGGGTGGCACCGAAGGCCATCACCTGGCTCCCACCTTCCGCCCGCCTTTCTCCTCTATCGGATTCAGAGTTTTTCATTTGACAATCCCCTCACTCGGGTTTCAGCATCAGCTGGTTTCCACTTTAGCTCCTGTTCCCCAGGGACGTGACTTCTTGCTCATTCTCACACACAACAAGGCAAACCTGAACGAGAGGATTATCCAATGAAAAGAAACTATGAAGCCAATTAGGAGAAACGTGGGCGGAAGATGGGTGTCAGGTGTGTGCCCTGGCGTCTGCCCTCCGCTTTCTCTCTCCCATGTTTGGATTCACATGTGCAGTCCAAAACTTGAGTTAAATGTATTCAATAGAAAAAAAAAACTTCTTTATTCTGAGATTATGCCCTTCCTTATTTTTGGTGTTAAAAGTTCTTTTTTTTCCCATAAAATGAAGGTCATAATAAATGATGATTTAAAAACTGTTCATAGTTAGTGATATAAGATGTTAGCAGACTCATGTCAGTCCCTGAAAACAATTTCTTTGAAATATTTTACGCTTACACTTGAAATCCAGAAGTCCGGGAAGCACTGAGTTAGAACCTTGGTGCCCCAGGTGTCTGGGTCAGAGCGAGCATTCACATTCAGGTACCCGACGTGGCACTCACAGGCACACCTCTGCACTGCAGCGTCCTTTCATGACAGGCAGGCAGGTGACGGAGCAGACTCTTTCTGACATCATGGATTCTAGGGTAGAATAAATCTAAACTTCCACTGGTGTCCTTATTATACCACAGAAATTGATGAGAAATTCAACATGCATTTTGACAGCAACAAAACGCTACCTGCTCCATTTTTGAGAGTTATGTGTACAAAGCCGCTGAAATACATTCTCCACCGGAATCTGCTTTTAATTAGCCCTGTTGCTTTCTAATTTTGTTAAATTGAACAAATATACATTTGAATCCTCACTGAACAAACATGGAATGAGGGGCTGTGGGAAAACTAGGAGTGGATCAGATGTGGCCTCTGCCTTCCAAGAGGTTACAACCCAGTAGGGTGATAAGAAAATGACCAACTGTGGTAAAGGGAGGACAGTGGGGGAAAGGCATGAGATGACTCAGTCTCAGGGGGGTGGTGGGGAAAAGGGAAACAGTTCAGAGGAGGCGGAGGTCACAGTTGACAGGGGACCAGCAAAAGCATTATGAGAAAGGTGACATCTAGATGGACCAAACTATGTGAGCAATGTGGGAGCTGCAACTGTGTAATCACCCGAGTGTCCCTAGATCCCTGTACCCAGTAAGTGCTCAATAAATGTTTGAAGGATTAATTAAATAAGTATTACTGGTGGTATATGTGCTAGTTAAAATAAAGAGTTACTAAACACTATGTTTTTCTTGGGCTTAGAGCATTTGGGGAAAGCTCTTAGTTTAAGCAAGTTTTGTGTGTATATACCAAGGGATGCTTTCTCACATTTCAATTCAGTGGCTGCAGTACTTACTGTTCAGCACAAGAGGGAGCTGCTGCCCAGCTTACTTAACTAAAATAGTAGTATTTCTCTAGGTTTGCCCATTTTTTCTCAAATTACAGTGTAATATATTGTGCCACTTAAGTACCCTCCCCCCAAATAGCCCACCAACCCCAAATTTCCTATCACAATACAATAAAATTATTATCGATGGTGCATTATTTTCTGAATGATTATTTTCTACATGATTAGTAGGAAAAAATATATTTAAAAATATTTTAAAATATATAAAAAAATGTTTTATAAACAAATACCTTAGACCAGGCGGACTGTTCTTCAGAGCCCTAAATAATCCAGGGTTTCCCAGTAATGGGAGCTTTGCTTATAAAAATGCTTTAGGACCTCATATGTGGGCAACAAATCTGAGATAACAGTCACTTCTACGTGCCCAAGGTTTCATGAGGATCAAAGTCTACGAGAGATGTTAGTTGAGTCCAGACCTTTGAACTTAGGATGTGCAATTTCTTTTGCAAAGCGCTACAAAGTGTAGATTACGTAGTAGCCAAAATTCAGGTGTGTCTTGAATAAGAACACCTGATATTTATAGTAATCAGAGTTTAGGGGGGAAATTAGCAAGTAATTGTGTATATGATTTCAAAGGATTTCTTGGTTTACTAACAGATTCTTTACAGAATTTTTCCAACAGCAAGCTTCCTAGTACTGTACATTTAAAAAAAACACTTGAATTCCCCAAATCAAATCTACATACTATTTTTCAGTGACATTGTTTCTGTCAAAGTGTGTACTGTTATCTAAAAACAGCCCCTATAAATGACAGTGTATAGAAAATTTAAATGTGGGAGGTAGCATTATTAAGGTAAACGGAGAGCAATGTGTTTTTAGTCACCTGCGAATGAAATAATAGAAAGAGTTTAAAGTGAAAGAACATTTGCCCAATTCATGACCAAATTCAACCTATGTAAAGAAATCTGAATTTCATCTTAAAGAAAGAAAACAATCCCTCTCGTCTTCCCAGAACTATTTCATTATTTATGATTCTTTTTGGAACGGTAAGTCCCAGATTTCTGCCATCACCAACGGCCACACTCTCCCATGTCTGAATGCCCGTGTTTGTACATCACCTTCTACCTGTACTGTTGTTCCATGCTCTTCACTGTTGAAGGGCAAGGACCAGGGCTTCTTGATTTTTGTGTCACTTACAAAGCCTAGCCCAGGGCCAGTGGTGGGCTCTTCATTCACGTTTAGAAAAAAATCACAGCCAAGTGTGACTGATAAATAAATAAAGGAGGAAGAAAATGGGCTCTTAATGCTTAAGGGTTATATGTTTGCTTATTTCTGGTTGATTGGTTGTTAAATCTTAATGCTCCAGTCAAGAGGTAGCAGGGGTGGTGAGGAGCATGGACTCAGGCATCTTGAGTTCAAATTACAGCTCAGCTGCTTCTAGCTATGTGTTCTTGAGTAAGATTCCTGTCCTTTCCATGTCTCAGTTTCTTATTCAGTAACACGGGATGATGCCGATGCTGATATGAAACTTCCCACATAGGGTTTATTCTTCATAAAATGTGCAGAACAGTGTCTGACATACAGTAAATACTATTAGTGATTATAAAATAGAATAATTATATTGACTGAGAAGTAGTCAAAGTGTACGTTGTTCATTAAAAGCCAAATAAAGCTTTAAAAAATGTAATGGAGGTGGAGTGATGAAAATGTTCTGGAATTATATAGTGGTGATTGTTGCATAGCCTCGTATACTAAAAACCACTGAATTGTATACTTTCAAATAGTGAATTTTATGGTATGTGAATTATATCTCAATTACAAAAATGTAATGGAGAAAAATTCAATTCAACAAATATTTATGGACACATAACAGGTACTCAACCTTCTCCTGGGCTCGGTGGAGGATATAAAGCAGTTTAAGACATAATCTTTGCTCTGGAGGGTATTGTTTAAGGAGCACCTGCGGAGTGTCATCGGCACCTTCCCCGGCGTCCTGGAGGACATCACTCTCCACGTTTCTTACACTGAGACTCAGAAGGGTTACGTAGCTTGCCCAAGGTCCCACAGGAAATATGGGTAGCAGGAACCCAGCTGCTTTCTTCAGGTAGGGACGGTCTTGTCGAGGACAGATGATTTACATCTATAGAGTAACTAGTGAAGCAGACATCACAGGAGGTCATCAGGCCCCACATGTGGGATAAGGAAAATCAAAAAGAGCAGCCAGTGGTAGGGGAGGCAAAGGCCTTTAGAGGGGTCTTTATAAAAAGGGGAGATTTGTGCGTGTGAGTCACAGTGGGAGTAGGCATCCTAGACGTGTAAGAAGTGCTCCCCGACCTGCTTTTCCTAGAATTATGCCTATTCTCAGGTTGAAAGCCTTATAGTGATCATGTTAACGAACATGGCATATGAGACATTCAGATGACACAGCTGAAGCCGTAGGCATTTGTTTGGACCAATGACACCAAGGTAGGATGTCAGTGAGAGAACAGGAGGATCTAAACACAATTTAATTTGCTTGACTCACCACCCGTTTGCTTCTTTCGTCATTTATTCAGTACTTTTTTTTTTTTTTTTTTTGAGCGCCTACCTGACTAATACCTGAGAATATAAACAGAAATAAAATGCAATCTTTGCCTTTCGGGAAGATTCCAAGCTAGGAGTTGACGTCAGACAGGTATACAAGAAAACAAAGTGATAAGTGATATATAGCAAAGGACTATAGAAAGGTGAATGGAAACACAGACTTAGAAACACTACGTTCAGTTGATGTTCAAAAAATAAAGATTGTTGAAGAGGTTTATTTTTCTGGCTAAAACGTATACTCTTGCAAAGTACCTTAACAGGGCCTTTCCCAGCTGATAGAAGGACGAGAAAGGCTTGGGGAAGAGGTATCCAGGGCTGGGAAGAGACAGGAGACCCCTCCTCACTCTGCTCATGTGGGCTCCCTGGCTGGTGGGTGGGCCACTTGCCCCAAAGTGGTTTTAAATGTAAAGTGGGACAATTTCTCTGCTCTCCCTTTCCGAGTGACTTCCTGAGGGAAGATATGTTGGGGCCTGGTTGGAGGAGGGAGCCAGGCCCCTTAAGGATAGGATTCATCTCCCCCAAGAGGAAACCAGTTTCTCTATCTGGGCCTCACTTTCACCCAGCCCTCACTCAGGGCCTATTTTCAAGGATAAGAAAGGAGCAGTTTGTGATTTTAAAAAACAATACTTTTTATTGTGGTAAAATACACATAGCATAAAAGTAATCATTTTTTTTTTTTAAAGAATTATTTATTTATTTATTTTTGGCTGTGTTGGGTCTTCGTTTCTGTGCGAGGGCTTTCTCTAGTTGTGGCAAGCGGGAGCCACTCTTCATCGCGGTGCGCGGGCCTCTCACTGTCGCGGCCTCTCTTGTTGCGGAGCACAGGCTCCAGACGCGCAGGCTCAGTAGTTGTGGCTCACGGGCCCAGTTGCTCCGCGGCATGTGGGATCTTCCCAGACCAGGGCTCGAACCCGTGTCCCCTGCATTGGCAGGCAGATTCTCAACCACTGCACCACCAGGGAAGCCCAAAAAGTAATCATTTTAACCATCTTTTAGTATACAGTTCAGCAGCATAAGTATGTTCACAAGGTTGTCCAACCGTCACCACTCTCTATTTCCAGAACTTTTTCATCATCCCAAACTGAAATTCTGTACCCCATGAAGCAATAACTTGCCCCTCCCCCCAGCCCCTGGTAACCATATTCTACTTTCTGTCTCTCTGAATTTGACTACTCTAGGTATCTCATTTAAGTGCTATCATATAATATTTGTCCTTTTGCATCTGGCTTATTTCACTTAGCATAATGTTTTCAAGGTTTAGCTCTGTTGTAGCATGTGTCAGAATTCCATACCTTTTTAAGGCTGAATATTATTCCGTTGCATGTGTGCATCACATTTTGTTTATCCATTCATCCACTGATGGACACTTGGCTTGTTTCCACCTTTTGACCATCGTGGATAACACTGCTCTGAACATTGGGGTACAAGTATCTGTTCGAGTTCCTGCTTTAAATTCCTTTGGGTTTATACCGTCAAGTAAAATTGCTGGATCGTATGGCAATTCTGTTTTGCTTTTTGGGGGACCACCAAACTGTTTACCATAGTGGCTGCACCATTTTACATTCTCAATACCAATGCACAAGGGTTTCAATTTCTTCACATCCTTATCAATAGCAACTGCAGAAGAATGTGGAAGGGATCCTGAACTTGAGTTGAAAGAAGTCAAGTACCGTTTCTGGCTTTTCCTTTTTACTCCCTTCCCTTCCCAGCTCTGCTTTTTAATAAAATATTTATAGGGGAATAATTTTAGATTTACAGAAAATTTACAAAGATAGTAGTCTTAGTCTGTTTGGGTTGCTATAACAGAATACCACAGACTGGGTGAACAACAGAAATTTATTCCTCACAGTTCTGGAGGCTGGAAGTCCCAGATCAGGGTGCCAGCATGGTTGGGTTTTGGTGAGGATCCTTTTTAGAGTTGCCGACTACAGACTTATCGCTGTGTCCTCACCTGGTAGAAAGGGCCAGTTAGCTCTCTGCAGCCTCTTGAACAAGGACCTCTTAATCTCATTCATGGGAGCTCCGCCCTCATGACTAAGTACCTCCCAAAGGCCTGACTCCCTAATACCATCATATTGGGCATTAGAATTTCAACACATGAATTTGGGGAAGACACAAGCAATTAGACCATCGTAACAGTAGTTCCCATATGCCCTTCTCCCAGCTTCCCTCACTATTGACATAGCTATGGTACATTTATCCAAACTAAGCGGTTAAGATTGGTACAATACTTTTTTTTTTTAAATAAATTTATTGATTTATTTATTTATGGCTGTGTTGGATCTTCGTTTCTGTGCGAGGGCTTTCTCTAGTTGTGGCAAGCGGGGGCCACTCCTCATCGCGGTGCATGGGCCTCTCACTATCGCGGCCTCTCTTGTTGCGGAGCACAGGCTCCAGACGCGCAGGCTCAGTAGTTGTGGCTCACAGGCCCAGTTGCTCCGCGGCATGTGGGATCTTCCCAGACCAGGGCTCGAACCCGTGTCCCCTGCATTGGCAGGCAGACTCTCAACCGCTGCACCACCAGGGAAGCCCTGTACAATACTATTAACTAAATTATAGACTTTATTCAGATTTCCACTAGGTCCTTTAACTGTTCCAGAGTCTAATCCAGACACCACATGGCAGTAAGCATATCTGCTTTTTAACTTTTTTTAAAAATAGAGGTATGAATGCCAGATAACAGCATGTTAGTTTCAGGCTCACAACATAATGATTTGATATTTATATACATTGCAAAACGATGACCACAATAAGTCTAGTTAACATCCATCATACATAGTTACAAAAAATTTTTTCCTGAGATGAGAACTTGTAAGATGTACTCCCTTAGCACTTTCAAATATGCAGTACAGTGTTATTAACTATAGTCACCATGCTGTACATTGCATCCCTGACTTATTTATTTTATAGCTGGAAGTTTGTACCTTTTGTCTCCCTTCACCCATTTTGTCCCCCTCCCCTCCAGTCCTCACCTCTGGCAACCACCAATCTGTTCTCTGAATCTATGAGCTTGGTTTTGGGTTTTTATTATAAATTATTATTTTTAAGATTCCATATATAAATGAAATCATTCAATATTTGTTTTTCTCTGTCTGACTGATTTCACTTAGCAGAATGCCCTCAAGGGCCATCCATGTTGTCTCAGATGGCAAGATTTCATTCTTCTTTATGGCTGAATAATATTCTTCTCTGTGTGTGTGTGTGTGTGTGTGTGTGATATTTTCTTTATTCATTCATCCATTGATGGATATATAGGTTGTTTCCATATCTTGGCTATTGTAAATAATGCTGCAGTGAATGTTGGGGTGCATATATCTTTTTGAGTTAGTATTTTTGATTTATTTGGATAAATTCCAAAAGTGGAACTGCTGGATCATAGGTTCTATTTTTAATTTTTTGAGGATCCTCCATACTGTTTTCCATAGTAACTGTGTCAATTTACATTCCCACCAGCAGTGCATGAGGGGCCCCTTTTTTCCTCATTCTCTCTAGCACTTGTTATTTCTTGTCTTTTATTTTAATTGAAGTATAGTTGATGTACAATATGGTGTTAGTTTCAGGTGTACAGCAAAGTGATTCAGTTATATATATATGTGTGTGTGTGTGTATATATATATATACACATATATATTTTAGATTCTTTTCCATTATAGGTTATTACAAGATACTGAATATAGTTCCCTGTGCTATACAGTAAATCCTTTTTACTGTTTATTTTATTTATGTATTTTATCAATTTTATATATAGTAGTTTAGTATAGTAGTTTGTATCTGTTAATCCCATACTCTCAATTTATCCCTCCCCCTCCCCTTTCCCCTTTGGTAGCCATAAGTTTGTTTTCTATGTCTGTGAGTCTGTTTCCGTTTTGTAAATAAATTCATTTGTATCATTTTTTAGATTCCACATATAAGTGATATTACATGATATTTGTCTTTCTCTGTCTGGCTTACTTCTCTCAGTATGATAATCTCTAGGTCCACCCAGATTGCTGCAAATGGCAATATTTCATTCTTTTTTTATGGCTGAGTAATATTCTATTATATATATACCGTATCTTCTTTATCCATTCATCTGTCGATGGACACAGGTTGCTTCCATGTTTTGGCTATTGTAAATAGTGCTGCTGTGAACATTGGGGTGCATGTATCTTTTTGAATTATAGTTTCGTCTGGATATATGCCCAGGAATGGGATTGCTGGATCATATGGCAACTTTATTTTTAGTTTTTAAAATACTGTTCTCCATAGTGGCTGCACCAATTTACATTCCCACCAACAGTGTAGGAGGGTGCCCTTTTCTCCACATTCTCTCTAATACTTGTTATTTCTTGTCTTTTTGACGATAGCCATTCTGACAGGTGTGAGGTGATGCCTCATTGTGGTTTTGATTCGCATTTCCCTGATGATTAGTGATTGAGCATCTTTTCCTGTTGGCCATCAGTATGTCTTCTTTGGAGAAACGTCTATTCAGGTCCTCTGCCCATTTTAAAATCAGATTGTTTTTTGCTATTGAGTTATATGAGTTCTTTATATTTGGGGGATATTACCCCCTTTTCAGACACATGATTTGCACATGTTTTCTCCAGTTCAGTAGGCGGCCTTTTCATTTTGTTGATGGTTTCCATTGCTGTGCAGCAGCTCAGCAGCTTTTTATTTGCTGAGACCCTTCTGACACTCTCCTCTCTGAGCCTCAGTTTTCTCACGTGTCCAATGCGAACAACGATAGCAGCAACCTCTACCCACAGGGTACGGTGAGGACTGAGTGGATAGAAGAGGTGAGAGTGCTTTGTGGGCTGTAAAGCTTCATGCCCACGAAAAGGATTATCATTGAAGCCTGCAGCCTCCCTCCTTTCACCAACTGGCCTCCCTGCCCTGCACCAGGTCTTGTGCCTCTTGCTGACTGAGCTGCCAAAGGCCGTCAGGAGGAGGCTCTGCCACCAGGCCTGCCCTGGCCAGAGGAGTCCTGGTGCTCCTGGCCCCGTAGGTGGCACTGACCTGATTGACCGAGGGCTCTGGCCTCTGGCGGGGCCTCCTCCCGGTGCTTCCTGTGTATTTAAAAAGCTCCTCCAGGTGCTGGCAGCTTGACACTTTGGGGGTGGAGAGAGGCTGGAGGTTACAGGCTCAGCTCTCTCCCTGGGCATTTGCGATGACCACTTGGGATATCCTCCGGCCACAGAGGGAGGAAGAAACCATGAGTTGGCTCAGCTGCTTTTTAATTCTCTCCAGGTTGGGGTCGGGGAGGGGTGGTGGGCTGAGGGTGCAGGGGTGATATTCTGAGTCTGGTTTGAGAGATTGCAGGAGCTGAGCTCAGCATGCTCTCTCCACTCCTGGCTCCCTCTGGGGCTTCTTGGAAGGATCTCTCGCTTGCTCATGGCCACTCTCTCCCACATGGCTTCTTGGTTAGTGCTTGTAGTGGGTTGAATGGGGGCCCCAAAAGGTCCTAACCTCTGCTACCTGTGAATGTGACATTCTTTAGAAATAGGGTCTTTGTAGATGTAACCGAGTTGAAGATCTTGTGATCAGATCATCTTTTAGGCCCACTCTAAATCCAATGACAGGTGTTTTTATGAAACATAAAAGGAGGCAACACAGAGGCAGAGGAGAAGGTCATTGAAGACAGACGCAGAGATTGTAGTTATGCTGCCACAAGCCGAGGAACGACACAGGTTGCGGCAGCCACTACAAGCTAGGAGTGAGGCGTGGAGGCCATTCCCCCTCGGAGCCTCCGTAGGGAACCAGCCTGTCAACACCTTGATTTTGGACTTCTGGCCTTGTCTTAGTCAGCCCTGGCTGTCATAACAAGGCACAACAGAAATTAATTTTATCACTGTTCTGGAGATTGGAAGTCTGAGCTCAGGGTGCCGGCATGGTTGGGTTCTGGTGAGGGCCTTCCTCCTGAATTGCCGACTGCTGCCTTTTCACTGTGGCCTCACATGGCAGAGAGAATGACAGACAGCAGGCGCTCTCGTGTCTCTTCTTAAAAGGGCACTAATCCCATTATGAGGGCCCCATTTTCATGACCTCATCTAAACCTGAACTCCCCAAAGCCCCATCTTCAAATACCACCACACTGGGGGTTAGGGCTTCAGCATATGAATTTGCGGGAGGGACACACAATTCAGTCCATAGCAGGCCTCCAGAACTGTAAGAAAATAACTTTCTGTTGTTTCAGGCCACGCAGTTTGTGGCAGTTTGTTACGGCAGCCTTAGGAAACTGAGACAGTGGTCCTCCCCACTTCCCTAGGCACCCTCCTCAGTGAGACCACCAGTCCAAAAGAAGACTTACGGGCCTCAGCGGGGCCAAGGCAGGTAGCATGCTTGGGGAAAGCTGAGGATGTGGATGAATGGTGTGACAGTGGCCTGGATTCTGGGTCCAGACTAAGTGCCCCTGGGAGGACTGGTACTGGGCAGCTGGGGGCTGTCGTGGTTGCCCCTCGTCTTCGGCCACATCACTGAGGAGGGGGACCTGGCACTGCACTTGGTGGTGATTCATCAGCATGAGCCCTTCCTGGATTTCCTCCTAGGCTTGCGGCCTGGGCCTGCAAGATGAGCTGGGCCAAACAGCCCTGCACCCGGCAGCCGTCCTGGGGAGGCATCCAGGGTGCAGAAGTCATATGTGGCGGGCACCAGGTTGCACATGGTGGGGCCACACCGTGCTGCACCTGCTCTGCCACGTCGCAGCTCCAGTGCCCACCTGGTGCGCGGAGGAGCTGCCCACGCCTACCTCAGTCAGGGCCTGACCACACCCCAGCACCAAATGCCTCAGTTGCCTTGTACCTGGAACCTACTTAGAGAAGCGGAGAGTGAGGAGGACTGGAAACTGCAGCTCTGGTCTGAAAATTATGAGGGCCACGCCCCACTCCACACGCCGTCATCCTCGAAGATGCAGAGATGGTCCAGCTGCTCCCAGGAGGTTGAGCTGACCTCAACAAACCAGAACCCGCGTGAGGCCGGAGCCCCCTGCCCTCGGCGGTGGAGACCCAAGCAGCTGACTGGTGGGAGATTCTCCTGAGGGCAGGCTTGGGCCCTGCTGCCCCCAGGTACGCGTGTGCACCCCCCGGGGCGGCCCTGCTCCTGCCCACCCCCTCCTCGCCTGGCTCTTCCGAGCACGGAACATCTGAGGCTGAGGAAAGGATGACAGGCCTAGCTTCTGCAGCAGCAGTAGTGACAGCCACTGCGGGGGTGAGGGCGCGAGTCGAAAGGATAGATTGGGCGGTCCAGCAGCGGGGGCAGGGTACACTGGCGGGTGGGAACGGGGAGAAGAGATAGCAGGCAGAGCACTGAGACCGACCGTGGGCTGGAGCAGTTGGAGAATTCAGGCAGCAGAGTGCAAGTGTCCTCGTGGAGCAGTCAGCACAGACCTGGACGGGGCTGGTGGGAAGGACTTGGACAGCAGCGGCTGAAAGTTACAGCAACGGCAGAGGTAGAACTCAGGCGGAAGTGGAGACCATGGGTCATAGTGATCGGCAGCCGGAGGCAGTGACAGGTGATCTGGGGGAGCAAGAGATGAAGAACTCAGGCGGAGGAGAGAGACTGCAGTGGCTTTGGCCGCTGAAGAACGGGAGCAGGGCTAGGACTCGAGCGGTAGCAGTGGGAGAAATGACTTTGAAGATGGTGGCTTGAGAACTAGGAGCAGGGGAACTCAGGCTTCAAAGCAAGACCCAGCTGTTGGGGTGTGAGGAGAGAACTCAGCGAACGGCAGCGAGGAAAGAGGCAGCCGCCTGTGCTCCTCCGCCTCGCCCCCTACCCCCAGGATGAACACGACGGCATCGTGGTCCACAGTGATTGGAGCAAAACCAAATACCTCCCACCTCAGCCTCGAAACGTCTCCCCATCTGATTTGTTTAATTGTTAATACAATTTCCAACTTGATAAAACCCCAGTTCTGACAACCAGAAAAGAAAAAAAATAATAACTTCAGGATTCGAGCTCTGAATAATTTCTGCTTCCATTTTTCAGTCTATAATCCCCATCCCCCAGGAAAACTTACCCGTCTTGTTCCAGTTTGAGGATGCTCCTTATTTCCCAAGAAGTCACCCCTTTACCCAGACACACTCATCAATAAAGCCACATGGGGCAGGACAGGGCTGGGCTCTCACCTCTAGGTGGGGAGACAGATCCCAGCCTCCCCTCCCATTTCATCAGGAGATCAGCCCTTAATGAAGGGAAGAGATTCCAAAGGTGAAAGTCCTTGACTTGGTGACAGATTGATGCAACAGGAATTTAGGGGCTGGTGGGGCTTCACACTGTGACATTGTTGTACCCACTCAGCGCCACCCTGCTGGCTTCCCGGACAGGTGGTGAGCAGGGAACATGTTGGAGGGCCTCACTTTTAGGGGAGAAATGGGCTATTTGATGTAAAGGAAACAGCATGAGGGCAGGAGTTAAGAGACCTGGCTTGTCACTAACTACCTCTGTGAGCTGAGGGAGGTCACTTCTCTGAGCCTCAGTTTCCTTGTTCTTAGAATGGACAACATGATTTTTAAGTTCCTCCTCTGAATCAATAGTGAGTCCTGGGAGACTGTGATAAATTAGGCAAGCAGCAGACTTAGGTGCTGAATCTCTCTCCCTCTCTTTTTTGGCTAATTGTAGTAAAATATACAGAATGTGAAACTGGCCATCTTTTTTCATTTTTATTTTATTTTTAATTATGGTAAAATACACATAAAATTTACTATCTTAACCATTTTTAACCATTCAATCAGTGGCATTAAGTACATTCACAGTGTTGTACAACCATCACAACTGTCCATTTCGGAACTTTTTCATCATCTCAGGCTGAAGCGCTACCCATTAAGCAATAACTCGCCCCTTCCCCAAACCTTTGTAACCTCTATTCTATTTTCTGTCTAATGAATTTGGCTACTCTAGGTACCTTCTGTAAGTGGAGTCATACAATATTTGTCCTTTTGCATCTGGCATATTTACTTAGCATAATGTTTTCAAGGTTGATCTGTATTGTAGCATTTATCAAAATTTCATTCCTCTTTAGTGTTGAATAATTCATTATAAATGTATGTATATGTATGTATGTGTATATATATATATATATACACACGTTTTGTTTATCTATTGATGGACATTTGGGTGGTTTCCACCATTTGGCTATTGTGAATAATACTGCAGTGAACTTTGGTGTCCAAGTATCTGTTCAGGTCCCTGCTTTCAGTTCTTTTGGGTGTATACCTAGGAGTGGAATTGGTGGATCATATGACAATTCTATGTTTAGCTTTTTTTTTTAACATCTTTATTGGAGTATAGTTGCTTTACAATGTTGTGTTAGTTTCTGCTGTATAACAAAGTGAATCAGCTATATGTATATATATATATATTTATATATATATATCTCCATATCCCCTCCCTCTTGTGCCTCCCTCCCATCTACGTTTAGGTTTTTGAGGAATTGCCAAACCTTTTTCCCTTTAGTTTACTCTTAAATGAAGGCACTCAGTCCTGCCACGGGTGTGTGATGGGGAGTCCCATGGAGATGTAGATTGAACCCACCTGCATTCAGACAGGCTGCCTGGCACTGCCATTCCCCGTTCTCCCTGGTACTGATGTGGATCAGATGTGTTCTGGGGATCTGATGGCCATTACTGAGCCCAGGGCTGCACATTTTCTAGTTCTGGGGTGAACTGCCTTGTGGCTTATAGGTTGCTATGGAGAAAGGAAATAATTTTCTCTCCTTGTCCAGAATTGCAGAAATGATGATGATATGTGCACACATTTCTGATTTCATTTATAGAACTAGAACCCCAAACAGGAGTGGGGTAAGGACTGGGGGAAAAGGCAGGTGGCTTAATTGGGAAGGCAGAAAGATGGCTGACACTAGGACTGAACCTCTCAGAAACACTGACCAGAGTCGCAGAATGGCCCAGATGGAGCCAGAGTTGATCCAAAGAGCAAGCGAGCAGATGAATTGGCCCAGCCCGGAGCTGCTTTGAACCCACAAGGTCTAGGTTCAAATGTCAGCTCTACTTGTTATTTTGGGCTGTGAACTTAACCTCCCTCAAGTTCAGTTTTCTCATTTGTAAAACAAGGACAGTCATGAGAGTTCTGAGGATAAATAAAAACATGCCTGTGAGCCCATTCCCACAGTGCCTGGGCCCACACTCAATACAGGTTAGGACCTCTTTTCCCTCAAACCCCGAGCATCAAGCTCAGGTGCTGTGTTAGACTGGGAAGACTTTCCCTCACCTCCAAGTTCTAGAAACCTACTTTAAAACGTGAGTTTTTGAGACAGTTTGCCATGGTGGCCATTGTGGTGGCCATTCTAGAATTTTCCTATTGTCTTCTACTGCTTTCTTTCTCTCCAAGTCAAATGTTTCATCTTTTTGGGACTGGTAGATGGGCCTTTTTTAGCAGGTACAAAACTGACTTTTAAGCAAAGGATAGACTCTTTGGGTAAAATTTAAAAAATTAAAAACTAACAGAAAAGCTCAGTTATCCTGGGCAAAATTCTTCTGGACACTGTTGGAAATGAACGCTTCATGTAGCAATCCAGATTCATTTACTGCAAAAGGTTCGCTCTCCAGGCAGCCACAGCAGGAGTGAAGGGAGAAGCAATGTGAAGACACTTTGAGGCCATAACCTTATGTAAACAGAAACTTTTGTCATGAATAATAACTACAGAAAATTAAATGTTTGATAAGTGAGCGTGTATCCAAGTAGACAGATTTCCCCGGCACTGAGGTTCAGCTCGGCTTTCTGCTCATCCTTGCTGATTTAATTCAATGAGCCGACCTGCAAACACAGCCAGCGTTCCGATGATGCAGACGAGCATGAAGACTCCGAGGAGAATGTGGTCCATCACCATCGCAACGTACTTCCATTCCTCGGCCGCCTGGGAGAGAGAAATGTGTTAGAATTTCCGTAAGACGATCACGGACTCACGATGTTCATGCTATCCATCATCTAGGCGCCCTTCAATCTGTTGATCCTCCCTCCACTGGCATTATGATCTTTATTTTTTAAATAGGTTATTCACAATATGATGACTTGCTAAGATGGCCTGGGGGTCACTGGGCACATCTTAGGTCAGTAGCTGCCCCTTGAATGCCAACCTTCCCATCAAGCCAAACCCATCCCTCTGTGCTCGAGCATTTGACCATTTAAACAAGAGGTGCAGATCCCAAGCCACAGAGCTTACGTTATTGGACTCCTGGTCTGACTTCATGGTCTCTGCGATGTATTTGATGCCCTCGATGGCACTTTTTACCTCGGGGTGTTTGATCAGGGGAGAGTGGAAACCCATGGGTGGAGGTCCCGGCTTCCCAGAAATGTCAGAAATATCAATGTCTTCTGTAAAAATTTTTTTGTCTTGTTTTTCTCTGGATGGTCTTTTCATCGTGGAGAAGAACATGATATTTGGGATAGTGTCAATAAAAACCTATAATAAAATAAAAAAGAAGTCCACGTATGGGAATTATTGTCAGCAGGGCAAGCATCAAACTCTGATTTTGAATAAGCAATGTGACCTTAGGCGAATCATTCAGCTTCTCTGGGCCTCAGCCTCTTTGTCCCTAAAACAAAAGGACTATACTAGATTTTCTCAAAGCTTCCTCATCTGTATCCTGTGACCTGTCAAATTACTAAGGCTAACAGAGATGATTCTGTAATGCCAGCAGCTTGCCACTGGAGGGAGCCTGTGTGCAGCTACTGACTCATAAGAAACGAATGAAGCTTAAGCTTCCAGATCCCCTGTAGGCACCCACTTCTTTCAAGGCCTGTGTCCTCATGATCAAAAGGTTAAAGAAAGGGCCCCTCCCACTAAAAAGATACATATAAGGTTCCGGCCCCACAAAACAGCTAGACTGTTTTCTTCTGTTTCTTGTTCCTGAAGAAATGCAACATAGGTATTGCCAGGAGTCACCTGGCCTTTAGAGAAGCAGGGACTGTCTCTCCTCTCAAAAGAATACATTGCAAACAGTAGTTTCTCTGTCAATTCATAACAAATCTTTTGCATTGTGCACAAAAGACTGGACGTTAGTGTCTCTGTGAAGATGTATAAAAGAACCAACATATTGGAAATGTTAACACATTTTAAAATTCAGTAATGTAAATATTTGAGACCAAGTTTCTCACTAAAACTTTTTGACAGTCTCTCATCAAGCCCGCTCCCTACCCCGACTCCCAATTTCTAGCCCTTATTCTAGTCTCAGCAGATGATTCTACCAGCAAAAATATAAGCAGTCTGTTCACAAACTGGAAGACATAAAAACAGACATCTCAAGATTTCACAGCATTTGAATAAAAGGATAGTGATTTATTCATCTTCTCTAATCAAAGAGATTCTTTAAGGTTGAGTTTGGAATGGGCTTTGTTAATTCTGGTTTTCTTATCTCCCTGGGGCGGTTGCTTGAGTTATTTATACCCAGCAAGAAGCCAAAGAAAGTTCCTTCCCCAAAACCCCTACAGCCCAGAAAGGACTTTCCGTTCCTAAGTGCCCACAAGGGTTACCTAGGAGGCCACTGGCCACACAGAAGAGTAGACCTGCGGATGCCTTGAGGGAGGGGCGGCCCTGTGCAAAGTGTGCCGGGGCCTTGCTCGCTCACCTTCCGCACCCACTCGGGCATGACGTGGGTGCTGGGGGAGCGGTGGTGTGTGTTGATGATGATGACGGTGATGATGATGGATGCGATGACGAACACCATGGTGAACAGCATGTACTTGCCAATCAAGGGCACCGCACTGGAGGTGGAAGGGATCAGCTCCACAATGACCAGAAGGAACACGGTTAAGGACAGCAGGACAGAGATGCTCAGAGTCATCTTCTCTCCTGGACAAAAGAAGAAACAAACACAACCCACCTGTTATGGGCTAAATTGTTCTTCCACCCTAATTTATGTGTTGAAACACTAAGCCCCAGCCCCTCAGGGACTGTTTTGGAGATAGGGCCTTTAACGATGTAATTCAATTAAAATGAGGTCTTAGGTTGGGCCCTCATCCAATATGACTGGTGTCCTTATCAGAAAAGGAGATTAAGACACAGACACACACAGAGGAAAGGCCATGTGAGGACACAGGGTGAAGACAGCCATATGCAAACCAAGGAGAGAGGCCTCAGAGGAAACCAACCCTGCTGATGCCTTGATCTTGGACTTCCAGCCTCCAGCACTGTGGGAAAATAAATTTCTGTTGCTTAAGCCACCAGTCTGTGGTCCTTGGTGAAGGCAGCCCTAGCAAATGAGCACACCACCAAAACCCAAGGGTGAGAGGAATGTGACCGGCATGTTCTCAAGGTCTCGTTGTGGGGAATTTTTTCTGCAGAATTTCCTATGAGACCTTGGCAACTTAACCCTGCTGATGATGGCAAGTGGCAGGTGTTTCCATTAGAGGCTGCCAAGCAGGAAATGCTACTTCACCTCTTGCCCAGCATTCCATTTCTTGGTGGAACTCAGGGAACCCAGAGATGTTCTGGGTTGTAATCGAGACCCCAGATGGCAGTTTTTCCATCTGCAGCAGAAAGTCTTAAACCTCACAAAACTGAACTGCAGCCTGGCCTACTTGTTACTCAGCAGTTGGATGGGCAGCCCAGAAGTACATGTATCTTTTTCTCATTGTGGGAACAAGCTGCAAGACCAAAGCCAAGAAAGGACAAAATCAATGATTTCACACCACTCACTTTCTCATCTTCATCTAAGGGGATGATTTGGGTTTTTTTTCTTGTTTTGACTTTTTTTGTTTTTCATACTAAGGGATGAGGGATTCCCCTTCCCCTGAATATTTTCTCCAGGCCCTACAGTTTCAGGGTGAACAATTCCCGGATGGTGTCTTGGTTGGACAAGTAAACAAGAAAGCCAGGGGCTGGATGGCACTGGAATATTTTTGTGGGGATTGACCAGCTCAGATGCAGTAGAGAGCCTTTGGAAGGGACTTTCCTTGGGCTGATCTTGGTGTTTGTGTCCTGGGAAACCCCTCGTGTGGCCCTGCTTTCCAGTGTGGAGCTTTTCCCATTCTGGACGCGTCCAGATGCTAGGAATATACACAGGATCCAGAATGGATGCAAACAAGAAATTGTCAGTTTCTGGTGGGTAGGAAAGTCTTCAGAAGTAAAAAAGAAAACAGAATTATAAATATAAAATATTGGTCAAGGTACATCAAATTTCTTGATTAATGATAATAATGATAGCTAACAATTATCAAGCTGTCTCACTGTTCTAAATGCCTTTCAAGCATAAATCATTTAATATTTATAGAAACTCTGATTAGTTTCCATATTGCCCTGCCTAGAGTTTTCTCTCTTCACTTTAAGAAGCTTCATTTGATTAGAAAGTTGAAAAAAATATTTGTTTGTGATCATTTGTTTAAGAATGAGTACAATCCCTAGAACATATGTTCTGTGGGGAAAATTCTGCCTTATTCTCTACCTTATCCCTGTCTTGTAACAGTTGTTTAAACGGTATATGTTGAGTGAGTGAATGTGTAAGTTTTTTTTCCTTGTTGGAAAGTTGGATTTAGACTTTTGTGGGTTTTTTTTTTTTTCGGCCTTTTGATGAAATTGTTATCTGTCATAAGTTTGAGGACCACCTTACCACCTTTCTTTCTTCCCTGCTTGTCTGCCGTAAATCGTTTAAGAGCAATGACTTGCTTGCAGGCATATGTGTTCCCTTTCCCCCTTTTCTGTAGATTGTTGGTGTCTGGTGAAATTATGTCACAGATGTGATTACTCAGTAGGAGGTAAGTAAGTCGTCCAGGCTGATATGGGAGAAAGAATTGCCACTTGGGAAGTATGGTGTTGTGTGTAAAGATACTGCCGTCTGGAGAATAGATACACAAAAGCTATTTTCAAGGGGCAAGCAATGGGCAAAGGAGGCAAGACCTGATTAGTCACATACAGCAAGTGACCTCATGGGGTACGAGGCATCGGTAGTGTCTGTGATACACGCCTTACCCAGCACATTTCGGGGCACGCAGCAGGTATTCAGCAAATAGGTGCTGGTGGTTATTCACTTAACCAGACTGAGCTATGTATGCGCATCCTCAGAGTCCCCTTCAGCTCTCTGCCTGCTCTGTAGTCTGCCCCAGCTGGGACTTCACCACTGCACATGGCCACTCAGTACATGCGTCCTCCCAGGGATGGTGATTTGGGTCTGTCTGCCTGTATTTGTCTATTAGCCGTAGTTATTTCTGGCTTCCCCCAAAATAGTAGCCCGAGATCCATCAGGGTCAGCAGCCGCCGCCATGGCAACTGCACCCACCTGAGTCTGTGGGCAGGTAGAACACCAGGCCGGTTAAGAAGGAGAAGAGCAGGCAGGGAATGATGACGTTGACGATGAAGTAGAGGGGCAGGCGCTGCATGACAAAGTGGTAGGTGATGTCCAGGTAGGGGGTGGAGGGACAGCAGGCGTAGAACACCCAGTGCTTCCAGCCCCGGGAATCCTTGATCACCCATTCCCCACTCTCCATGAAGTTGCTTAGGTCTGGCTGGTCGCTTTCCTGAGAAGATGGAATGAAACTTTGAATTCCCAGCCTCGTCACCCCGAGGAGGGGTAGGGTTTCCTAATCAGCTGTGACAAGGCAGCCGATCCCAGCACTGTCACATACCCAGGAGGGACCCTGGCTCACCTTCGCTTTGGGGTCTTAGGTTCCTTTCCTGTAAAATAAGGGGGTTTGGACTATTGGGATTCTCCATGTTGACTATACATTCAAGTCACTTGGGAGCTTTAAAATATATGGGTGCCCTAGCTCCACCCCAGTCCGATTAAATCAGAATTCTTGGGCCTGAGCCTGGGCATAGAGAATTATTTAAGCCCCAGGTCATTCTCTTATGCAGTGCATCAAGAACCTTCCCAACCAATTGAGAACCACCAAACTAGACAATCCCCAAAGTTCGAACGGGTGCTGAGAGCCTATGATAATGGAGGAGCAGAGTTGGAGACTGAATCACGCTTGTCCTGCATCCAACCTCCTCACAGTAGGTCACCACCTACCGGGTTGATGGCCACCACGGATCCGTCATAGGTCCAGGTGCCCAGCTTCATGCTGCAGTTCTGTTCGTCAAAGGGAAAGTGGGTGACGATGATCTCGCAGTAGCTTTTAAAGATGGCGGGAGGTGTCCACGTGATGTGGCCAGTGTAGTCCAGGAGCACTTTGGTGAACTTGACAATGGCAAAGTCACCATCTGCACTACAGTTGGGATAAAAGAGGAACAGGGATCCAAGTGACAGATGAGCCTTCAATTCTGCTTGGGGATGTTAACGGGAGACAGTTGTTAATTATTCAGGTGCTAATTATAGAAGCTTTCTTTTGCGCTGCATCACTTTTTATCTGTGGCAATGTTTTTCAAATTTGTCTGATAATAAGGATCACTGGGGTGCTTGTTTAAAATATAGATTCCTGAATCTAAAAAATAATACAAGTGAATCTTTACAGAACAGAAACAGACTCACAGATACAGAAAACAAACTTATGGTTATCAAAGGGGAGAGGGAGGGGGAGGGACAAATTAGGAGTATGGGATTAATGGATACAAACTACTATACTTAAAATAGATAAGCAACAAGGATTTAGTGTATAGCACAGGGAATTATATTCAATATCTTGTAAAAACCTATAATGGAATATAATCTGCAAAAAATCTGAATCACTATGCTGTATACCTGCAACTAACACAATACTGTAAATCAACTATACTTCAATAAAAAATAAAATAAAATATAGATTCTTGAGCACCATCTAAGTGCTGAATCAAGATATCTGGGGACGAACCTGAGAATCTATAGCTTTAAAGGAATAAGAGGTGACACGGATTCACTGCATCCCAGATTTTTCTTCCCAGTCCTCAGTAGTATTTGTGATGTTAATCTCCATGTATCCCTTCTCTGATATACTTTGAAAGTTAATTGAGGAAAAAAACAGGAATTTTAAATAAAAACATATCTAGTGGCTCATTACAGTGACAAGCAGGTTAAAGAAGGGGTCTATTACCTTTAAAGAACTATTTAGATCCCAGTGGGGTGGGGGTCACAAACTCAGATGCCTCCAGGGCCAGGCAGGCAAGGAAGGAGGGAGGGTTGAGCCTGGCAAGGGGAGAGACCCTCTCTCCTCTGAGGAAGGCGCCACTCGGCTCTGCCATGGTGTCTGCGTGGGAGCGAAGGCTCCATGTTGCCTGATATTGGATTCTTCCTTGGAAGCTGGGAATCAAGACTTTTAATCCAAAATTGCCATATTTTTGAATGTTGGATTTTTCTAGAGAAGTTAAAAATTCAGATTTTAATGTCCCAATTTTCCAATGTTGGCAATAATTTCTCGTTAAAAAAGACAACATGGTAGATACTAAAAAATAACAAACTGTTTCTGCAGGGCTTGTTCAGTGGGTGGTCTGCTCACCCCAAAACAGCTCGTGCCCCAGGACCTTGGCAGAGAGCAGGACAGTATAATAGGTGCTGAAAAGTGGGTGGGGTCTACCTTGCTGGGCTTTCAGGGACATGTGGTATATACTGTGCCTCACTTCATAAATCAAGAGATTTTCTTCTCGTTAATTTTTCCTTGGGACTGAGAAGAGGCTCTATCCAGAAAACCATGCAGCTTGAGACCCTCCCAACAGAGCAGAGGGAAAGGATGGTCTATGTCTCTCCTTCTAAGCAGGTGAAACAGGATTCTCTCCCCTATGAGGGTCTTTCTGAGTGAGCTTATCAAAAGGACCCGAGCATTTTAATTGCTTCCCTCAGATTCTAAGTGAAAGAGAAACTTAACTCTGAGAGATAGACACTCTGTCCTATGAGCGTACTTGTCCAAAAGTTTACACAAATGATTGTGTACTTTGACTCAAGTTTGAATCCCAGGTCGGATTGGAAAATATGTAATAAAATATCAAAGTTGGGGAGGGTCGTCTTAAAAGGTATCATTTCTGCTCACTAGCCCTGGCCACCTTCCCTGGTGAGTCTGCTAGAACGCACAGCCTGCTCGCTCCAGACACGTGCTGTAGGATGTCAGACCACAGATCCTCTAGGCCAGTGTTGAATGCTCCTGCCTGGGAAGGATGCTCTTTGCAATGAACATTCCCTGACAAATGAAGGGCGTATGATAATGAACGTGTCATTAAATTGGAGTGTCTTGAATCACATTATAATTTCACAACGTGCAGTCTGTCACAGAGCCCAGCGGATGGGCCGCATAGGCATCCCAGGCCATCAGCAGCACGCGGCATCTTGGGATGCTGTGAAGATGTGATGAATAACAACCCCAGGAGGTTCAGACCTATTGGTCGGAAGGACATTTAATTCCAAGGAACTCAATTATATGATGTTTGGGTTCCTTGGATAGTTGCCATATACCCTACAGGAGCTCTCAGGGATTAAATGTCCCCCACCCTGCAGCCCTGATTCAATTTGGCTCTGATAATTGTTTCTATTCATAACATGAGACACCATATGGCAACCCTAGCATGTCAACTTGGCTCTTGGTTTTTAAGGGTTATTTAATGTGAACCGTGGTGAGACGCATGCCAAGAGTGGCAGCCCTTCCGTTAGGGCACTTGGGCTCCACCTGCCCCTGTAATGTCCGCCTCCTCATCCTGTCTGTTGTGCTTACTTGTTATAAAGAACTAGGTCTGGGTGCCAGATCTTTTCCGATGGAATGTGAATTTTTTTCACGCCACCATAGTCGTCTGGGTTCCATTTTAAGTTGCAATCCACCCATTGCTAGAAATGAAGACATTAGGTTGATTAAAAAACTAAAAATATTTTTTAAATCTAGGGTTATCAAGAGCTCTGATGAGCACGGTAATTCAGGTATGGACAGAAATTGTGCTCCAGTAAGAAGGGTTTGATTCAGAATTCAGTTTTCCCTTTAGTAACAAGTAAGAGCAAACACAGAGCACTGAGTACATGCAGGCACTGTTGTAAGCATTTTACCCATATTCATCATTTAGTCCTCACAATGTTCCCATGAGGCAGGAGTGATTATTGACCCCATTTTACACCTGAGAAAACAAAGGTAGCCCCAAGTAACGCCACCAAGTGGTAGCAGATCTACCAGGTACACTGCCCACCTTAGGAAAGGAGAATGACCCTATTGGGAATGTTTTTCTCAAGCAGGCAACATCATTTTTTTTTAAAGTATTATATTTTCTTCTACATTATGAAAGTAACATATACCCAATGCAGCAAATTTGGATAACACAATGTTGAATTGTCTCCCCCAAATTAATATGAAGTTCTAACCCCCAAGACCTCAGAATGTGACCTTATTTGGAGTTAGGGTCTTTACAGAGGTTATTAAGTTAAAGTGAAGTCATTAAGGTGGGCCCTAATCCAATATGACTGGTGTCCTTATAAGATGGGGACATGTGAAGACAGATACATATTCAGGAAGAAAGTCATGTGAACGTGAAGACAACCAATTCTGAGCAAAGGAGAAAGGCCTGGAGCAGGTTCTCCCTCACAAACTTCAGAAGGAACCAATTCTGCCAACACCTTAATTTTGGACTTTTGGCCTCAAAAACTGTGAGACAACAAATTTCTGTTGTTTAAGCTGTCCAGGTTGTGACTTTGTTCCAGGAGGCCTAGCAAACTAATACACACAGAAAAAGCACAAAGTACAATAAAAAAATAAACACCAAAACATGATCCACAGTCCCACTACCCCAAAATATCTACTTTTAACATTTTGGTACATATCCCTGTTACCTAAATTGATTCCCTCTGGGCCCATGTTAAATTTCAGGGTGAATAAAAACAACATGAATGCAATTATCTAGCTGAGTTACCTGTTTCAGACGAACATTGGTTGTCACGATCTGATTTACTTCATCCTGAAAAAAAGATAAGGCCCCATCTTTAGGAGGACAAGAGGGGAGCCGGGGGAGGGTGCCCCGGGGCGGGAGGTGTGGAGAGCCTGGAGCCCTCTTGTCTCACCACGTTGATGAGCTGTATCAGCTGCAGGCCCACCGTCACCTCCACGGCCTTGCGGTGGTCTTCCACGGGCCGTACTACGCTGTTGTAGTTTTCAAATAGCTTTGCCACCAGGCGGGTCTCATGTTCGGAGCCCAGGACGAGGCCAGCTGAGACAGCAAACAACACACTCACTGTCAGAGTCTGCTCCCACCCTCCACACACACTAACGTGAGTAACTGAGGTGTGGCCAGCTCATGGAAGGCACGCAGGCCCCCTCGTTGAAGGGCTCCCCGATGCAGCTATTATTGCCTTGAATTCCTTTCCAAGTGCAGCTGCCAGTGTGGTCCCTTCCCAGTGGGGCATGCCAGATTATCATGCACTTGTACTTTGGACAGATGACATTCCTTCACCCAGCATCTGACTGCATCAAGTTTGCTAGGAACACGCACACACAAGAAGAAAGGTCCACACAAAGTCGGTCTTGGTATTTCAGAATCTGGTCATGATGCAATGAAATCTCAGATTGGCTGGCCTCAGAGCTCATGATGCTATGAACAGCCCAAGACTGATGCTGATTCACACCCACTAGGTTGTTATTCCATAATTAACAAAGTTAAAATTGACAAATATTGGTGAGGTTACAGAGAAACTGGAATCCTCATATGTTGCTGGTGAGAGGTAAATGGTGCAGCTGCTGTGGAAAACAGTTTGGTGGTTTCTCACACAAGTTATACACAGAGCTACCATATGACCTAGCAATGCCATTCCTGGGTATATCCACAAACGAACTGGTCATACAAAAATTTGTATGTGGGGGTGGGGGGGGATAAATTAGGAGGTTGGGATTAACGTATACACACTACTATATATAAAATAGATAACCAACAAGGACCTACTGGGCATTACACTCAATACTCTATAAAGGAAAAGAATCTGTAAAGGAATATATATACATATATATATGACTGAATCACTGTGCTGTACACTTGAAACTAACACAGTATTGTAAATCAACTATACTTCAATTTATAAAAGAAAAAATCCGAACAAAAAACCCCCAAAGCAAACAAAAAATTTGTACATGAATATTCATAGCAGCAATATTTACAATAGCGATATGGTAGAAACAACCCACATGTCCATCAACGGATAAATGGATAAACAAATTGTGGTATATCTATGCAGTAGAATATTATTCAGCCATGAAAAGGAATGAAGTTCTGATACATGCTACAGCATGAATGACTCTTGAAAACATTATGCTAAGTGATAGAAGTCAGACACAAAAGGGCACATATTGTATGATTTCATTTATATGAAATATCCAGAATAGGTCAATCCATAGAACAGAGAGTAGGTTAGTGGTTACTTGGGACTGTGGGGACTGGGGAATGGGAGTGACTGCTAATGGGCCCAGGGTTTCCTTCTGGGGTGATGAAAAAGTTCTGGAATTAGTGGTGATGGTTGCATAACATTGTGAATGTACCTAATGCCACTGGATTGTGTACTTTAAAATGGAAATTTTATGTAATGTATATTTTACCATGGTAAATCTTACTCACTTATATATTTTTCCATAATTTTAAAAATAAAAAAATAATCACTGCTGATGGGCCCATGTCCCAATTAAGTTGCTAAGAGTGAAAACCACATGTTCTGCTGACCTGGGTTTGGGGCTCCTATTTGGAGCATGAATGATTCCAAGGAATCTTTACTACATTTTCCTTCAGGATGGAGGGCAATATCATCCAGTATTCTCAGAGCCCACAGGCTTTGTGTGTCCAACGTGATGTGGTCCTCACCAGCAGGCAGGCAGGCAGACATTCTCGCGTGAGATTCCAAGAAGTGGGCTGACTTGTCTGCGGTCATGCGGCTAGGGCAGAGCTGAAGTTAGAGCCGGTCATTCTGTGCCGTGCTCCTGCGCTCACTTTTAATGTTATGAATGTGCTGGAAACTGTACAGCTACATGTGCCATTATTCCTATGAGAAAATGTGTTCCAAATTCCAACAAGTGCCTTATGAAGAATCTCCGTAACTCAAGCCTGCTGTGGTTTAGGGGTTGCCTGTTCAGGGCTGGGAGAGGAAGTAGACACCCAATCCGTTTGCCCGGATTCATGTAACCAGATCTCCCCTTTCCGCAGGTTATTGCTGAAACTACACTTTTTCCCTGGGCCAAGACAACTTTAAAAATGAAATGAGTGAAATGCTTTCCCTTTTTTCCCAGTTGTGTTAACCGATCACCGCTAAGGCAGGTTTTTTTTTTTTTCTCCTTGGATCCTAAGTTTGGAAGCATTTGTCAACAAAATAATTATTAAGTAAAAAGTAATTCCGTTTTCTATCTTTATTGATCATCAAAAATAATAACTAACACACCCAACTTGTTTTGTGCCAGCCCCTCTTCTATGTGCTTTATATGTACTAAGTCTTTCAATCCTCATAACTGGGTGTGGTATGTACTATCATGGTCCTCGCTTTACAGATGAGGAAACTGAGGCCCAGATTTCATAAATGGTGGAGCCAGGATGGACACCCAGAGCCCATGCTCTCAACCATTATTTCTCATCCAGAACTTTATATCAGTTTGAAATAACCAATGCTATGGAATGAATTGAAACATTTTCATGCTCCCAAAAGTATGTGTTTTAATTAGCCTGTAGAGCTTTATTAAAGGTCCTGTATTTGTATTACCTTATTGAATCCTTATAAAAATCCTATGAGGTCAGTCTTTACTCCTACTTCACAGATGAGAAAACTGAGGTCTGGAGAGCTGAGCCATGTATTCATGGCTCCCAGCTAGTTAGAGGTGGGATTATAAGTGGAGGCCGTCTGACGAGAGGGCCTGTGCTCTTCACCACCTCCCTAAAGGCAAATGTATCACGTCCATTCGGATTTTTGAAGGTTTCAGTATAGCTCAGATATCTTCATTATGACCTTCCTGGACTCTATGTATTGAATGCCTTACCTAGCCTACCTCTTCATTTCTAGTTTCCCAAATTTTCTGGACCTAAAAGGGTCTGTGCAGAGCTTTCATGTGGCATCTCCCCCAAACTACCTGCATTTGAGGACCCTTAGAGCAGCATGTTGTCCAAAGACCCAGGTTTTGCAGGTGCCCCACTGAGCCCCTGGGATGCAGCTGTCCTCTGTCCTCCACGCCTTGTCTATCCCAGGGCCCACCCAGCCCACGGTGGGAGCAGTGGGGGACTGGCGTGGATCACTGAGTGCCTTGGCCACTGGGTTTGAGGTTATTGCTTTGGTGTTACCTTGGACTGCTTATTTTTAAGTGACCGTTTATTCCAGTTTGACAGGAAGAACATACTAGAAAGCAACAGAGAGAGCAGATGCTCAGCATTCTGTGGCAGGAAAACTATGCAGGCCAACCCTAAGTTCTGCTAGGGAGTAGGGAGCACTGGGGAGCCAGGCACGGTCAGGGTTCCAGGGACACTCACTTCCTCCTCTGCACCCTCGCCAAGGCCAAGGGGCCTTGTGCCTTTCGTAATGAACTTTTAAGGAATTTCCAAGGAGGTCTCCATTTCTTAGACCATATTCATTGGTATTCTTTTCTTTTTTCCTCCCCAAGGCAGGGTAGAATGATAGAAAACTTATAGGACCTGAACTCAGAATTCTAGGATTCTGTTCCCAACTCCAGTATGGTCTGGAGAATTGGAACATCTCTTCCCGGATTCAATAAATCACAGTAAATACTTTCCTTAAAAGGCAGGATGTAAATTAACAAACACACAGACAAACACATACGTAATGTCAGAGCCTCCCTTTTCAGCAAAATCATGCTGGTCATCCCCATTCAGATGGTGGTAACATTAATTCATTCACATATTCGTTGAACATTTGCTGTGTGCAAAGCATTGTTTGAGGAGCTTTGAGGTTTTCCAGCATGAATCTGATACAGATCCTGTCTTCCTACCTTCATGGACATTGATATTTTCCATTTACATAAATAACTGTAAACAAGCTGGGAAGTAATATGCCATAAGAAAGGTGGTAATGAAGTGCTTGGGATTCCTGAGCTGGGGGAGAGGAAAAGTTGTAATGAAAGTGCTATAAAAATAGAACAGAGATCATTATGTGTTCCACTAACACAGGGAAAAGTGTCCCTCACTTTTGCCCCCAAAGGACTGAATCTAAGTAGGGGAACCCAGCGACAATTTTAAAATGTTCTTTTGTACCATACTAGTCCAATCTGTATTTTTATGTGGGGAACAGGTTGGTGGGTTGGACAAAAGGAATTCTGTCCTGTTAATAGTCACCTTGGGTAATTCTTATCTCAGCCTGGTGCTGTGTTTCTTGCTACCTTTTCAATTTCAGGCTGTGTTTTCTGACCATGCACATAAAAAATGGAGTCTGATCACATTCCAAAGTTTGTACATGAAGTGACTTTGGGAAGGTCAGTTCATGTCTTTTAGCCTCAGTTTCCCTATAATATAAATTTGAAGATGTTGGATTGCCTCATCTTGCTCTAAATTTCTGTTAACTATCCATGTGAATTGACACCAGCAAACTCTAGGTTTGATCTAAATACATATCACATACTTCAAAAAATAGCTAAACTTGCATTTTTGGAGATCTTTGGTGTCCTAAAAGATCTCTTAAGGATTTTTATATATAAACATATCACTTAAGAATTTCCATTGAGTGTAGTGTTTGCAAACACACACACACACACACACACACACACCCCCACCACCATCACCACCAAGCCAGCTTTGGTTGGATCGGGTCCAAATCCCAGAGGATATATAGTTTATCAGAGTTTAGGCTATTTCCTTCAATTCTGCTATTGAAAAACATTAATAATAAAGCTCTTCACCTCTTTTGCTCAGAAGACCTGTGTTTGTCAGAGCAATATTAGAGAAGAGAAAACACAGAATGTCAGCTGCCTTGTTTCTCAGTTGAGATGATATCACCAGTAAACTTTTATATGAAGCAATCAGCAAACATCTATTTCCCTCGACCGGAAGTTTGGGATTCACGATAGCTTTTCAGCTGCTGTGTTGTGACACATTCCAGAGTTGAATGCAGGTCAAGGGCTGTGCAAGGTTTTATGGTTTCAATTCAAACCCAAACCTACATATAGTAGTGTCCTTTAAAAAAAAAAAAAAGTAGGCCGTAATGCATTCATATGAATTTTTTTTAGCTTCAGAAGTTTAAAAAATTACAAAATATTTCATCTCTCATGGAGAGAGTTTAGTTACAGTTATGAAAAGGTTTCTCCCTCCAGCACATGGAGCTGTCAATCTATCCTGTTCATTTTCAGAATTCTCCTAGAGCCATAAAGAGATTTGTTAACCATATTGCTTGTGATTATAAGTCACCCTTCTAAGTTCCTATAGTTGTTCAACTATGATAGCAGCTCCAGGATGGTAGAAGAGGTGAATCAGATCATACGGATTACTAAGATGCAGGCACTGAAGGAAAGAGAGATTGCATGTCTACTTTGTAGCTTTTGACCAGGCAGCTCCTATTTTAATTGGATAACCCAACTAAAAATCTTTATCCACAAACCCAATCAAGCCAACATCTGGTGAGAAACTGACAGAGCAGCCTGGGGCTGGTGAAGCCCTGCCATTCTGTGTTCCCATCAAAGAAGCAAGACTCTGGTTCGGGGGCTTCTAGTGCTTCAGCCTCGAAGGAGAGCCCCGCAGCCCTGGCACTTACCTGAGCAGAGGCCGAGGAGCAGGAAGAGTGGCCGGGGCTCCATGGGCTGGTGGTGGAGTGGTCGCCTCTGCCGCTCTCTGGCTGGACACTCAGCTGCTGGAGGGTTTGGCAAGTGAGTGGGCTGAGCCAAGCTATCGTTTACACCACCTGTTTGCGGCAGTGACAGCTGGGCTGCCCGGAGCCCTGGAGCCCCGGGGCTGAGGTCCTTACGTTATTGCAGGGTGTACACTTTACACAACTGCTGGACCTTTGACAAGTTGAGGGTGAACTGCACTCTGTTTTCAATGCACCATGAGTCAGGTCTTCATAAAAAAAAAAAACCAACACGTTAGAGCAGGGAATGAATTATTTTGCCCCGTGAGCAACTCCCTCCCTTTTGTATAAACCAGAGCCTCATCTGTGTGGATTGATTTGATCAGGGTCACTGGGTCTGAGTAGATAGTCAGCTGTGTGTGTAAGACGCTGATCATCCTAAATCACAAAAGTCCACGTTCTACAAAGAGGAAAATTTATTTGCTCTGGTTCCCTCTAGGCTGAGAATGCCTGGGGCTTTTGTGAGGGAGTGGATTTGAGAAGAGTGGGGTTGGTGCCGCTGGAGAGAATTCCATGTTTGATTGGGTTTGGTTTTAAACAACGGTGGCTTCTTCCGTAAAACCGGTTTTACAATGGTCCCCGGAGTGGCTGTCCCCAGCCCTGTCTCTGTATCAGGCAATACCTATCCTGCAGTGCGCCATTAGCGACAGCAGACAGCCCACCTCCCATGTCCTGTTATTCAAGTGAGAAGTAATTAATGGGAAAATTGTCCCACTGCATAAGCGCTGTTCCAGGCTCCTACTTCCTGCCGTCATTCCTCTGCCTACTCTCACTCAGGGAAGCAAAGAGCAGAGTGCTTCAGGTTTTCAATTTATTTGTTTTAAAAAAAAAATCCCAAAAGCCAGTCATTAGTAATTGCTCAGTCAGAGAAGGATTTTTACCAAAATAGAAAAGGGAGCAGTTATTTAAAGACACCCTGCCGGTTCCTTCCTTGCTTCCTTCTCAAATTGAATCAGGTGAAGAAGGTCCCTCACCTCAAGCCCAAAAACAGCATCCTGGCCAATTCCCCCATTCCAGTGAATCCAAAGAAATAATTAGGGAAAGGGCTGGGAGTGTAGTGAAGAGAGCTTGGAGTCTGCATTATTTTTTTTATATAAATTTATTTATTTATTCATTTATTTAATTTTTGGCTGCATTGGGTCTTCGCTGCTGCACGCGGGCTTTCTCTAGTTGCAGTGAGCGGGGGCTACTCTTTGTTGCGGGGCGCAGGCTTCTCATTGTGGTGGCTTCTCTTGTTGCAGAGCACAGGCTCTAGGCACGCGGGCTTCAGTAGTTGTGGCACACGGTCTTCAGTAGTTGTGGCTCACGGGCTTAGTTGCTCCGCAGCATGTGGGATCTCCCGGGACCAGGGCTCGAACCTATGTCCCCTGCATTGGCAGGCGGATTCTTAACCGCTGCACCACCAGGGAAGCCCGAGTCTGCATTATTTATATATTTTTTGCTTTAAATTGTGGGAGATGTGCTGTCAACGGAAAAATTGGTTCCCTCCTTTCCATAGCATAGCACTGCGACTACAAAGCCAGGAATACATCCTTTCACCCTGCCCCTTACATCTACATGGAGCCATGGGACTGAGTTCTAGAAAATGAAATGGGAGGGGAAATTTTGAGATTCACCATCCTCCCACTGGAGCTTGTCCATGCTCTTCTAGTCTCTGACTGGCTGGAATGGACATGGAATGGACATGACACCCAGGGCGACCTTGGAAACCACATGTTGAAGGGGGCTTTGCTTTTGATATCCTGAATCCTTGAGTGACTCCAGGGAGGAGGGCGCCCCATTGGCCTGGTTACCACCCAGCTCTATTCCATGAGAGAGAAGAAAACTTTGACTGTGTCAAGCCATCAAAATTCTTGGGTTTATTTGTACAGAAGGTAGTTTTATCATTATTAATACAAAACTTACTCCCTTGCATTGGGGATCCTAAAACATGTAGCACAGCGGGGAAAGTAAGAAAATTGGTACGGGAGGCAGAAAAGATGAAGATAATAGTAAATTACTTAATAAAACTGTTGTCCTGGATTTCTTCATGAGCAAAGTATGTACCAAGCCAGTGGCTCTAGAAGAGGTTGGAAAACACAAAGTCAGTGTTAGGGTTTTGGGGGTTTTTTGTTTGTTTGTTTGCTTGTTTTGTTTTTTGGCCACATGGTGTGGCTTGCAGGATCTTAGTTCCCTGACCGGGGATCGAACCCATGGTCCCTGCAGTGGAATGGTAGAGTCCTAACCACTGGACCTCCAGGGAATTCCCAGTTCTTTTTGGCTTTGCTTAGGGAGTCTGTACAAGGAAGAGTCAAGCTCAGGCAAAAATTGGTTGGTTCAAGAACAGAAATGAAAGGGATAGGATGAGTCCAGAAATCTGGAGCTTTCTGCTTTGAACCCTAAGAGTAAGTGATAACATGGAAAAAAAAAAAAAAAAGGCCCTGAGAAACAAAAGCCCATTAGGACTTCTCAATACCTGGTCTCACCACTGTAGCAAAAATCGTTTAAGGTTGCTCTCTTCACGCTCAGGCCAATTTCTTTCCCAGAGGGCTTCAGGATGATTTCCATTAAGTTGGAGGAGAGAAGCCTAGGGGTTAGGGTGCAAAGAGGTAAATCGGGCTTGAGAACTGTGTCTGGTAAAGAACCCTAGGTGTGCATACTGTCACGTGCAAATGACTGCAAAGAAAGATTTCAGAAGCTTACTAAATATTTGAAGGAATTGTATGGCCAAAGAATTCTGTTTTTTTTTTAAGAGTTACTTTTTTTTAACGTCTTTATTGGAGTATAATTGCTTTACAATGTTGTGTTAGTTTCTGCTGTACAACAAAGTGAACCAACTATATGTATACATAATCCCCATATCCCCTCCCTCTTGCATCTCCCTCCCACCCTCCCTATCCCACCCCTCTAGGTGGTCACAAAGCACCGAGCTGATCTCCCTGTGCTATGTAGCTGCTTCCCACTAGCTATCTATTTTACATTTGGTAGTGTATATATGTCCATGCCACTCTCTCACTTCGTCTAGAGTCTGTCATACAGAGTGAAGTAAGTCAGAAAGAGAAAAACAAAAACCGTATGCTAACACATATATATGGAATCTAAAAAAAAAAATGGTTCTGATGAACCTAGGGGCAGGACAGGAATAAAGATGCAGACGTAGAGAATGGACTTGAGGACACGGGGAAGGGGCCAAAGAGTTCTTGAACTCAGACTACCAAAACTTTGGTTGCCCAAGCCTTGAATCAGTCCTTGGGTGCCCAAAGACGCACTGGGGGAAAGCAAGCTACAGTCTCTGCAGGAGGGCACTCTCCGCACTGCTCACCTCACATGCGGCCTTGGAGATAACGGACCAGGAAGAAGCCCCGCAGAGGGCACATCCAGGAGCCACGGAGGGCAATGGACAAGGGAGCTCCGCCCAGAGAGCAAAATCAGAGACTTAACCAAGGAATTGTTGCAGAACCTCTCAGTGCCCAGCCACGTTCCCTTGGCTTTCACCTCGACCTGGAGAAATCTACTGACTGCCCACACCTGCAACCCTCTACCTGAGATTTTTTTTTTTTTTTTTCTGGCTGTAGGACGGGACGTGATGGAAGTGCAAGGGAATTAATGCCCCACAAAACAGCCCTCAACCACTGTCGGAGGATAAATTCCCGCCTCGGATGGGATAACTGAGGCACTCTCTGCACTGCGTCCCAGGGTTCATCCATGGGATGGAGTCCTGGTTGCCCATAGTGGACGTGGCCTGACAGCCTTGCCTTTATTCGTTTCCATCTCTTTTCTGTCTCAGTGTCCCCACCCTGCCACCTCTCTGATAAACCCCTTGCTGGGTCTGCTTCTGGGGAAACACAAATCAAGACAGAATTTCTCGTGCTGTCTGGGCAGGGGATCGTCACGATGACGTGAGTGGGTGCCTTTCCCACGTTTCCACCATCTTACCTATTCTCTTCTGTGGGTGAACCACTGGAACTGCAGACTAAAAAAAATATAACTGCTATCATCCACAGGAGTAAACCTATTTTTTTCATTGAAAAGTTTATTATTAAAGTAATTCAACCTTATTATAGAAAAATTGGAACACAGATGAACAAAAAGAAAAATTTTTACCCATGATCCTTCTACCAGAAATATCTATGGTTAATGGGTTATTTTATATACATTCAGACTCTTTCCATGCATTTATGTATGTTTTATGTATTTGTGTATTTATTTTCACTGACCCCAAACCCTGCTTTATGTTACTTGAAGTCAAAAGATTTCCTTTAAGTTTTAGGTTTTTATGCTAGGGAAATGATATTTTCAGGAAAAGATGAATTTTTTTGCAGTTTTATTGAGGTGTAATTGACAAATAAAATTGTAAGATATTTAACGTGTACAATGTGATGATTTGACATCCATATCCATTGTGAAAGCATTCCGCCCATGCCTTCATTTATTAAAAATTTTTGTCATCGGGCATTGCTATGTGCCAGGCACAGTTCTAGGCATTTGGAATACATCAGTAAATAAAATGAAGATTTCTGTTCCTCAGGAAAAATGCATTCTAGTTGGCGGAGATTATCAATAAAAAAATATATAGAACTATACTCCAATTAAAAAAATAAATATATATACAGATAATAAGTGAATTGTTTAGTATCTTAAAAGGTCAAAATGCTATGGAAAAAGTAGAGCCGGGTAAGGGGGATCGGGGCAGCTGGAGAGGGGATCGCAATTGTAAACGTGGTAGGTCGAGGGTACGCTTCAATGAGGATGAGGCATTTGAGCAAACACTTGAAGGAGGCGCAGATATCTGTGGGCTGAGCATTCTGGGCAGAGCGAGCAGCAATAGAGGTCCCCAAGGGGAATGGGCCTGGCGTGCTGAAGGCAGAACAACGAAGCCAGCCCGGCAGCAGCAGAGTGGGTGATGGGGAGACGGCCAGAGGATGAAGTCAGAGAGTAGCCTGGGGGCAGAGGGGACTCAGCACACCTTGTAGACTTTTACTCCGTGTGAGATGCAGAGCCCCTGCATGGTTTTGAGCGGGAGTGACATGATCTGACACATGTTGTAAAAGGGCAACTCTGGCTCCTGTGGCGACCGGAGGCTGTAGGGGAGACAAGTTAGGAGCTACACAGTAATCCAGGAGGTGGATGGTGGTGGATGGGACCAGAGTGGATGCAGTGAGGGCCATGAGAAGTAGTTGGATCTGGGAACTATATTCTGACACTAGAGCTAACGGGATTTCCTGAAGGATTGGAGCTGGATGCAAAAAAAAAAAAAGAGGATGATGATTAAAGATGATTTGCAGGGCTTCCCTGGTGGGGCAATGGTTGAGAATCTGCCTGCTAATGCAGGGGACACGGGTTCGAGCCCTGGTCTGGGAAGATCCCACATGCCGCGGAGCAACTAGGCCCGTGAGCCACAACTACTGAGCCTGCGCATCTGGAGCCTGTGCTCCACAACAAGAGAGGCCGCGATAGTGAGAGGCCCGCGCACCGCGAGGAAGAGTGGCCCCCGCTTGCCGCAACTAGAGAAAGCCCTCGCACAGAAACGAAGACCCAACACAGCCAAAAATAAATAAATAAATAAATAAACTCCAATCTGTTTAAAAAAAAAAAAATGATTTGCAGGGTTTTGGCTTGAACATTATGAAGGTTTTATGTGCCAACAAGTGAATTAAGGAAGGCTGTGGATGGAGCAGATTAAAAGGGAGGAAAATCATGAGTTCTGTTAGTTTGAGGTGTCTATTGGAAATCTGAGCCGGCAGTTGGATTTAGGGAGTCAGGAGTTTAAAGGAGAGGTCTAGACTAGTGTAAATGGTGCTTAAAACCACGACTGGATAAGATCAAAGGAATGAGTATGGGCAGAGAAGAGAACTAACATCAAAACCACAATGAGCTATCACCTCACACCTGTCAGAATGGCTATCATCAAAAAGACCACAAATAACAAATGTTGGTAAGGCTGTGAAGAAAAGGGAACCCTCGTGCACTGTTGAGGGGAATGTAAACTGGTGTAGCCACTGTGGAAAACAGTATGGAGGTTCCTCAGAAAACTAAAAATAGAGTTACCCTATGATTCAGTGATTCCATTCCTGGGTACATATCCAAAGAAAATGAAAACACTAATTTGAAAAGATACATGCACCCCCATGTTCACAGCAGCATTATTTACAACAGCCGAGATATGGAGCAACATAAGTGACCACCAACAGATGAACGGATAAAGAAGATGTGGTATATGTATATACAATGGAATACTACTCAGCCATAAAATAGAAGGAAATTTGCCATTTGCAGCAACATGGATGGACTTGGAGAATATTGTGCTTAGTGAAATAAGTCAGACAGAGAAAGACAAATACTGTATGATATCACTTATAGGTGGAATCTAAAAATTACAACAAACTAGTGAATAGGACAAAAAAGAAGCAGACTCACAGATACAGAGAACAAACTAGTGGTTGCCAGTGGGGTGAGGGAAGGGGGAGGGTAAGACAGGAGTAGGGGATTGAGAGGTACAAACTACTGTGTATAAAAGAAATAAGCTACAGCAAAGGGAATATAGCCAGTGTTTTATAATAACTATAAATGGAGTATAACTTTTCAAAATGGTGAATCACTATGTTGTACACTTGAAACTTATGTAATGCTGTAAACTAACTATACCTCAATTGAAAAAAAAAAGTTGGGAAGAAGAGGAGGATGCAGCAAAAACTGAGAAGGAGGAAACACTGAGGCAGGAGGAGATTCAATAGAGGATGGGGTTCTGAAAGCCAGGTGAAGGGCTCTGCAAGGAAGAAGGTGTGGCCCGCTGTGTTAAATGCTGCTGATGGAGCCCATGAGACGAGGACGGAAATGACCACAGGGCTTAGGAATATGGCGGCCACTGGTGACCTTGACATGTACAAAACCTGACTGGAGTAGGTTTAAGAGGGGAGGAATTAGAGGGGCTTTACTGCAGAGCATAACAAGGAAATGAGGTTGTAGCTGCTGAGAGAAGTCGTCAATAGAAGTTTTTTTGTTTTGTGCCCTTTTTGGGGAAGGGAAAAATAACAGCATATTTACATGATGATCATAATGACCCAACAGTAACAAGAAAAAAAATTGATTGTGTAGTAGGGAGCTGGAAGAAAACACCCATAAAAATGTTTTCAAAAATGAGATTTACTATACATACTTTTCCATAACTTACAGAGTATATAATAGGCTCCCAGTCAAATAATGTCTCTACATTTTCATTTTTAATGGCTGTAGAATATTCTATTTTTTGAGTGTATGATAATTTGTTTAACCAACCCCTTATCACTGGACTTTTGGATGATTTCCTTTATTTATTTATTTATTTTGCTGTTATATGCAATCATGCAGTGGACATCCTTATAAACCAGGTAATTTTCTGATTGTTGCCTTAGGATAAGCTCCTACAAGTGGAAGGACTGGGTCAAAGAATGAAAAGATTTTAAATAATTTTAATGCATATCAAATAGCCCAAATCCCTGTTTTAGAATTGATCAAAGCCATTCAGGTCTGCCCTTATCACAATTATATTTTTCTGTTATACCTATCACAGTTGTGTACTGTTACATTTATTTGTGTGATGATCTGATTTATGTCTGTCTCTCCCACTAGACTGCCGACCAGTGAGTGCAGAGACAGCGCCTGATTTTGCTCACTGCTGTATCCTCAGCTTTTGGCCCAGAGCCTGTCCCACGGTAGGCATTCGGTTAATAATTATTGGTGATGGAATGAATAAATGTAAAGCTTAGTTCAATGCATAGGGGAGAAGATCACACTGATCATGTCATTTGGAGGTAGAATGAGGGATGGCAATCAATTGCTCCAGTGCCTCTCAGGGTACCTGGTACATAGCTACAAAAGTGTTTGTAATTGACTAATTAAATAATGCATGAATGAAGGGTACTGCTTTTACAAAAGTCCACCTTCTTGTGTGGTTTAGCGAATGGAATAGTTGTGGATCCTCCCAAGGTCACTTCTTTGGAGAAAACCCTCAGTCTGTGTCTGTATTTTGGCTACCCCCTAGCCAAACCCTCCTGTTCCCAGCGCTGAGCGCCTCCTTCCAGCGGCCAGCAGGTGGCAACAGTGGGTCATTGAAGTGACGGTGGGGCGGCTCTCCTGCCTGGAGCACCGCCCGCGGTCCCCAGGGCCTGTCGGGGTGCCGTCCACCCGGAAACCTGAAGGCAGGAGGCTCACATGTGTTCCTGGGGACCCCGGAGCAGTGGTCTCCCCTCGGGAGAGTTGGGAAAGAGGGGTCAGCTCTCAGGCCCCCGACAGAGTCTATTTTATAGTTCACAGTTCCCAAGAATCCTTACTGGACAGCTCAAGAGCTAAATGAAACTCATTTGAAAACCTGGACTTCTTCTGGCTCTGAGATTTTATCCAGTTCACACCAACTGACCCACCTCTGTCATTGTCTCAGGCTATCTGAAATGGTCAGTTTCTTTTAATTCAGTTTTTTTTCAGCCAAGCTTAGTGCCAGGCAGTTCAGGCTGACGGTTTTGTAGGAATTACTGGATCTGTAATCATTGGGTTACAGAAATGCTTCTTATGACGTACAAAACAGGTTGCTGCCCGCTCACCATGGGTCCACCCTATCTTGGTGCTGTTTTATTCCAGAGGCTGGTATGGATTTGCCCCCATCCACCTTTGCTCTCTCTCTCTGCTTTGTCCCCTTGAGACTAATGATAGGGAGGAAATCGCCATTTGCCGAGATCCAGCCGTCTACCATTTCACTCTCACAGCCACCCAGAGGGGTGGGTGTATGTTAATGTGTCCAAGCCCACTTAGGTCGAAAGTAGCAGAGATATTTCTAATTCCATATATGGTGCTCTGGCCACTACACTCATGGTCCAAACTGTGCTCCAAGAGGCCGCTCAGAGGGGAGATGTGGCCTAGGGGTGGTGCTTCTTGCCTCTCACCTTTGCTTCATCTAGAGCAACTGCACTTGGACTTAAAAGAAAAAAATTATATACGTATGGGTGTGCGTGTGTGTGTGTGTATATATTCTCCTTCTAAAAGGAAAGCTTACATAATAGTTTATGTACTTATATAAAATAAAAGCAGAAGTTCTGAGCCTCACAGGATATGTTGATTTCAGGATGCATTCTGACACGTGACTCATGGCAGAAATGTGCACTGGCTATAAGACAAAGCAAAGTTCACAGGAACTGCAGCAAGGCCTTGGCCCTTGCAGCGCCAGGGTCTAACCACTTGATTAATTCAGGAAATGCTTTGATGACAAAATCCTTCTGCAACCGGCTTCTCACGTTCTCTGGGACAAACGCAAATCAAGGAAAATGAATCTGATGCAAAATCAAATGTGTCCCGCTCCCACTCTCTGCCTGTAACAAAGGGTGTGTTTTGAACTTTTCTTTGTAACCCAGAGTCTGGGTAATAGCAGTTGAAGGAAAACTAAAGAAGCCTTTGAGGCCAAGTTGAATGACAAGTGAAAAACTGGGGCAGAGAAAGAGGGAGTGGAGAGAGAAAAGCCTCTGGCTGGGTCTCTGGAGCTGGGAAGGGAGAGAGAGAAGGAGAGAGTGCTAGTCCGAGAGAGACGAGTCCAAACAGTATTGTTAAGGAACTTTGCTGGAGATTTAAAGTACACTCCTACCTTTGGCATTTTCTCAAGAGACAGAAAAGATTTGAATTGTTTTAATTATATTTTCCTGCAGGGCTGGGTCCAAGACTGGACCATGTAGGATTCTGGGTTTGTATCGGTTACATAAGCAAACTTCAGTCTTTGCTGTCATCTGGAAGAGTCAAAACCATGCATGTTTTTCAATTTCCTTTTGTCAGCTGCCTGAGTTTCTATTCTGAGAGGTGCAAACTGTTAAACATTGTTATTCACTTGTGTTCCCTAAATAACTTTTAATTAGTTTCAATTTGGACCAAGAATGTTCCACTGTTGACATAGTGACAGGAATTATCAAAAGTAAAATTAATAAGGAACTCCAGAAAAAAACTTGCACTAGCATTATAGTATTTTATCATATCTATCTCAGCAGAGACACAGATAATTTTAATTTTTTAATGTTGGTTTTTAAATGATTTTCTTCAAAGTAATGATTGCATTGGAAAGAGGTTACTTTAAACCTTATTTTTCACTTCTCAAGCATCTTTCACTTCTCAGGCATCTTTCACAATGGAATTTTCCTGTTGTCTTTCAATGAAATTAACTGCATTAGTGCAAGAAATGCAGTCAAATCAGCAACTGTATGTAGCCTCTGAAACCTCATGTGGAGTTGGATAGTTACTGCATTCATTACACAGTGGAAAACGATGAGCAATGACACTTTCACCTAAAAAACTGCCAAAGAGAAAAGCTTGTCAGGGCTCTCAGAATATCATAAAGCAGACAATACAAGAAATTTCAAAATATTGTCGGAGTTTTTAAATCAACTCTCTCCTCTCCCCTCCCTTGTCCTTTAGGACAATGGTGTTAGTGGTCCCCTAACCATTAGTGCATCATTCTAACAAAGACTTGCACACCCCTTTGGCTAAAAAGTAGCCAAATATCAAAGAGCTACTAATCTTGGGGTCAGCCCTTTTTCCAAAACGAGTAAGGCCTTCTGAATCCTTTTGGGTAAAAATCTGGCAAAGATCACAGAGAATTTAGTAAAGGTTTCTGATACATCAGTGGAATATCCTATGAGGATTCCGCCCATGAGACTAATCCAAGCATGCTCTAGTTTAGTCCAAAAACCTATAAAGTCATAAATGCATGAGCGGGTTTCTTTAGTGAAAGGCTGTGACCTGCGGGGTAAATTCGCCAAGTGCAGCAATCAGCTGTGATCCTGTCTACAATCTCATCTTCATCATGCTCTTAAGTACTATGTAATTTGGTCTTGGGACCACTTAGCTAATTACAGATTAGAAGGATGGAGCTTGAGTGTTACTGAACAACTGACAGAATTATTTAGTATTCTGCAGTTCAGTGAAAAGAGTATAGATGTGCTTGAATATTTATGGAGTTTTACCTTCTCTTTTTGTTATAGAGGTCTTACAACGAATTAAAACGTGTGTCAGCGCCATAATGATCTAGATGGACTTTTAAGGATTGGCTGGCCAAGACTGAATTTTATTCAAGCACTATTTCATTTGTCATATTGATGTAACCGAGCAAGGGCTCGTGTGCCCACAGTGCAGAAAGCCAAATTCTGACAGCGGATGTTTGTGGCAAAGTAAGGGCTCCAAGCAAGGGAGTGGGTGACAAGCCACAGATCCACTCCCACTTGGTCTTCGAGCTAGAGGGTTTTCTTAAAGGGGAAGAACAAAGAAGCTGGGGTTAATCATCGTCTTGTGACATTTCTTATTCATAGTTTCGGGAGTCAGGATGCCTATGATTTACGTCTCTGGTCTGGTGGTCCATGACGGGGGCAGTGGGGACGGGGTGTGTCTGTTAGCTCATCTTGCCCTGGAGAAACAACCTGAGTGTGTACGTCAATGATGTTACTGACAACAGCAATTTTAGTCCTCTGACTCTGGTGGATTAGTGTGCAGTTAGCAGAGGATTGAGGTCAGAGGGCACAAGAAAGGGAATAAAGTTTTGGATAGAGAGGTTAATCATAAACTCAGCAGGGGAACTTGGTTTTAGGGAGACTCGGTTTCACTAATTTTAAGTATTTTAGCCTATTGTATGGCTGTGATTGGTACTATTTAAACTGCCAACGTCTGTGTGTCCCTTCTGTGCGCCCTGACAATGTATCAGTGGCACTAGCTTGGCTTTGTCACAGCTCTGGGCACAGTGGCAGTCCCTGGGGTTGTCTGGAGCTCCTAGATAGACACGGTGCATCTGCCTGGAGCTTCAGTTTTACATGAAGCCTTGTAGAAAACAAAAGTAATCAATTTAACCATTTATTTAATGTGCTGCCAATTCTTTATTTAATTTGCTGTGAAGCAAGCAAAATTATGCATTAACTATGTTATGATTAAAAACTAAATATTGGCTAATACTTGCAGTGAGAGAATAACAACTTGTAAACCAAGAAGTGTGTCTGTTTAGCTGTCAGAGTTCCAGCCAGAAAAGAACTGGTGACATGGAGAAAAAAAAATATGATGACAATTGTCCTAGGAGAGTGACGGGCTTTAGTCCCACCTGGCCCAAAGGTGAGGCAGCCCGAAGTCTGCTGCTCCCATCTCCCATCAAAGTCCTCTGTCATTGCACAGGAACTCTAAGGACTACTGTTTCCAACCTGAGGAAACAGGACCCGTCCTGTTATGTGAAGTCCTGAAAAACCTGGACCAGCTGAGCGTGGGCAGAGCCATCAGAGAAGTTCCCACCCACCTCATCCTGGCCTGCACTGGGCACAAGGACATCCTCCAAGAATTGTCCCCATTACTCTCCCAAACTGGCTATGGCACCTCCCAACTCCTGTGCCTGAGGTGCCATGGATGGCACCTTGAATGGGGACCACCCTATAGCACACCCTCATTGTACCCCTGCCCTCACCAGTCTACCCCACTATGGGCAGCACAGCCCTGCTCACATCCAGTCCTTGTCGCTGGTCCAGGCTTCGAGGTCCTGTCTTTGTGTGGTCCATTCCCAGGAATAAGGACTGAATCATTTAAAGCCTGATTTTTCTGTGAAAATAAATATGACTGCAAAATTCATATGACCGTGAAGACCTCAAAGAAGATGGATGCTGTTTGTGGCCCCTTTGAGCGGTCCCTGGGGGTGCATTCATCCTCCTCTGCTGTTAGAGCGTTAGTGTGCACATTTGAGAAGCACGACTCCAGGGGACATCACAGCAAGGTGAAGGATACATCTGTGATGTCCTACCCTGCCCCCCAAATTGGGGACAGTGCTCTTCAGAGGGTACGTGTCCTGCTGCAATCAGGGAAAATTCCATACAGTTCCAGATATCCGGCCTCCTAACTGAACACCTGCAACGCCTTTGTCCCTTCCTGCCAATCTGTGCAAAATGTCAGGGAAAGAAACCAGTTTTCCTTCTTCATGGGCTCACAAGTTGTGCCAATTTTGTGCAGACTGGTCCTTTCTCTCGTTTTCTGTAAATTTGTTTTCAGAAGTATTTGAAGTTGTTTTGGTGAAATTCAGCTCTACATTGCTTGTTTTTCGTTTCAAGAAAGACAAAGCCAGCTTTGGCTGGTGCTGGGGAAGCTGAGCTCAGAGAGCTCAGGTAGGATCAGGGGCTGTTGTGGCTTCCTTGTGATGATTTGTGCAACAGAGCACGTGGCCTGGGCTCCATCCTCTTCCCTGCCCCTTAGAAACTCGGGGAGCCCAGGCAGGAATGAGAAGCCTTTCTGAGCATGTGACTGTCGCTGGATGGAGAGGTCCCGGGATGACCTATTCCTGGACAAATGACTGCTGTCCCTTACCTGGCCTTTCCTCCTTTCTCCTGCCCTGAGGGCTTTCAGGATGCATTTTGGGTGGGAAGAAGTGTACCATGGGGGGTCACTCATTGGATATCTGATTGTGAGAGTCTTTGGTTCCAGCCAGGCTGGTTCCAGGCCCAATTCAGTTAATTCTGGATTAAGATTGAGGGTCTGACCCTTCTCAGGGAGCCCTTCCCTCACAACTTCTTAAAACATAATTTCCCAGAGACTGATCTTTGGTTTGTGTTTCCTAGAGAATAACTGGCAAATATGGAGGATTGTACTTCCGTATTCATTTCTACTCTGGTGGCTAATTAGCACGTTGGTTAAGAAGGATCTTGCGCATTTATTAGAATGGTCACCTTAGCAGTGTGTCTCCAGGGTCTGGCTCTGGAACAAACATCCCCACCCTCCCAGCTGCACAAGGTTTGTGTATCCCTTTTTGTCCTAAACCAGAGTTCTCTCTTGTACCATAAGCATGAAGACTTTGCAGATGGAAATTCATCCCTGAGACGGGGGCAGAGCATCTGCCTTCCCCCAGATGGCTTAGGAAGGGCAAAGAAAGATTCAGAGGAACGAAGCTAAGAAAGTGAGAACCATGGAATTGGGTCAGCTTAATTCTAGGGAAGAACTGGGAAGCAGGTTTGGGGAACGAGAAGTTACTGTCAGAGACTGAGGGAGACGCACCAGAGAGCTGCCTAGGAATGTGGGAAAGGACGCTGGTATCAGGGTAGAAAGACTCATGACTTCAAGGAAGAGAGGCTGAAGAAAATCCTGGCTGGCTGTGAGCAGGGAGAGGGTGAAGGTGTGGGGTGTGGGGAAATGGAGAAAGAAATTAGGGAGAAATTCAGACAAGCCAGGTAGTGCTGGCCTCTACAGGGACATGTGACTGGCCTGCGTTTATTGGGTCCTGAATTTTCTCACACATCAATAAAGTAACTCTTCCACCTGCATTAGAATGGGATGCATGTGTACCCCTTCTCTCTCCCTGCCACCCCCAAGAAGATGATATAAGGACACTTGTTTGGGGACATAAATTCTAATATGTTTGATTTTTAAAAAATTAGTTTCATCACCCCAAAGTTATGCTTGGTGCATTCATGGTCTGCCTTTATGCTCTCTGAATTTGCCTTTTCAAAGCCAGGCTCTTCTCCAAAAATCCACTCTGGCAGGAGATCAAGGGAGGGCCCGATGTTCTTCAGCTAATGATAAAATTCCACAGTGAAGCTTTCCCAGCATCACCCAGAAAGGACCCAGAACTAGCAATCTGGCTGTGAAGACGGCAGCATATGTCCCTATACAGGCTGTGCATCTCGTCTGAGCAGCACCCCTGTCCCCGGCCAGCAGGAGGATGGCTCGGCCAGGTGGGGGCAGATGGTGCCCGGAACCGCACGCCCCCAGGCTCATCTCTGGTGTCCCTTCCGAGTCTTTCCCGCACCCCAGAGCCACGGCCCTGCCCCTTGCCCCAGTGCCAGTGCTGTGGTTTGCTTATTTTGACGGATTCATCCCCGACATGTCAAGATGAAAGGCAGGAAATGGGCAGTTGCAGTTCCCAGAGCAGGAGTGGTTAGACCACATTGCATCACATCTCCAGGCCGGTCATGGGATCCTGGAGGCAAACTCAGCGCAGGTTGACCTCAGGCACCTCACACACTGGGCGCCGAACCCCCTGCACGGAACCCCTTCTCAGCACGGGCTGCCGGCAGCCTTGCTCACTCCCACTACTGCCTGGGACTGAAGCCACCTCCTCAGAAGGTCACTTGCACTGGGGCTCCCCACTGCCCCGAGGGGCGTGCCCCAGAGCCAGCCCACTTCCTGCCAGCCACTTCCAGGCCCGGGTGGCCTGACTGTCTCTGAGCAATTAATGTGGAGCTTTCCCTGCGAACAGGAAGTACCCCCAGATCTTCAGGGCGGAAGTTTGGAAACCCCCAGGATTCTACAAAAGTGGCAGAAGTTGACCCACCAAGACTCAAGCAAAAGAAAGAAAAAAAAAAAAAAAAAAAAAAGCCAAGGCTTTGCTGTTTTCCCTGAGTGACTACTGGCTTTTCCTGCAGCCACCCAGTCAGCTAGAAGATTCTTCTGTAAACACGCCATCTTTTCCATGAGACGTAAGTAAGCATCGCTTCCACCCACACTCAGGATGTTAAAACATTTGAAAAATGATTTGTTCTGGACCAGAAAAAACCTTGCAGGAAGAATTCCATTCCTCTTCCACCAGGTGTATACCATGTGTCTGGGTTATGGGGAAGGTGGGGACTGTAAGTGTACAGTTCCTGGCTTTGGTGCAGTTACACCAAGCCCTCGTCAGCAGGCCACAGAAAGAGCATTTGTGCATTTCATTTCCTCGGGGATGATTTTTGAAAGTGGCTGTAATGCACCTGATCACATTCAGATGTGTTCCGTGGGAAGCGGGTGATTTGAAAGTGCCATAAAGCCAGCTTGCAAGGTGCCCAGATAGAGCGCCACTTCTTGTTCAACAGAAGCCACTAAAGACAAGTACTCAGGGATGATAATGTCGTTTTGTGCCTTTGTCTGGGGCAGCTTATTAAGGTAGAGACCCCTCAGCGTTGACAGGACAACCCCTTCCTGTGTGTTCTAGGAGAACATAATTGGCTACAAAACCTTTTCTCAATGTCACCACTGCCACATACAAACCCAATTAGCAGCAGTGAACTCCGATGACTCCTGGGAACATGGAAATCGCACGTTCTACAGCTAATCAGACCCGTGGAATAGTGGCACATATCCCTGTCCTCAGGAAGGTGGGATCCGGGGACCACAGGGGGCTGGGTTCTCGCAGAGCCCACATGTTCCACTGATTTCAGAGCCCCCCTTTTTGGGTGAATTACACGGTCTTCAGGGATTAACAGTCAGAGACCGGCTTCTCTCTGCTCAAGGCCTCTGGGTCTGGGAGCACCACAGTTTTACTGTGAGGCCAGAGATATTCAAAAGGAGTCATCTAGGTCTTAATTCAAGCACAGCCCCTCAGTCCTCTCCACAACTCCCTCCCCACAAATCTGGATGGATTTAAGAAACGCTTTGTTTCTTGTGATCTGACCCTCCTCCCAAGGACTAAGGAATCGTACATTCTGACTCCTGAGAGACGAAACAAATACATAATTTCAAGGCATGGAAGGATGCTCTGGCCCACCCCTATCTCAGTTTAAATAAATAACTAATGTTGGCAGGCAGGTGCTAAAAGCATGTGCAGAGAGAAAAATATTAATGCAAAAGGGCAAGACCAAAGGAAATACTTGCCTAGTTTTGGAATCGTTATTATGACGGGACCATGGCGATCGTTAATCACTGCCATGTGGGATCATAAGCTGCAAGAGGCACGCTAGGCTCCGGGCACCTTGCTCCTAGTAATAAAAGTCCCATTTAGAAATAAGCTTCTGACTAGAGCAGCTGGGCTCAAATCGACCAGCCCAGCAGCCATGCAGGAGGCTGACACAGAGCCTCTCTGGAGGTCATGCTTTACCCTGATTGGTGGTCTTGTTGTTTCAGGCACTCTCCACTGCCCATGGGACAGGTCACTCCTCTTTTTCCCACCCAGCGATTGATGGGAAGAGCCCCCTGGGTGGAGGAAGCCCGGCTATTAGGGTAGGACGGCAGGGCTGGTGCCAGATTTGGAGGCTTTCTCTTTTTTATTTGACATGTGCTGTGCTGGGTTCGTCTCCATGGAGTTGGGTCTACTCTGGCCTCTGGCAGCAGAGAACATTTGGAAAGAAGTAGGGTGGAAGTCTCTGGAATCAGAGACCTGGGGAATCAGCTGGAACTCTCACCTGTAAGCAACAGAAGCCAACTCTTAAATGGCAGAAAAGGACTCTTAAATGGTGATGGGATGGTCCAGGGTTACAGGGCGGCGGGAGAGTGAGCTTGGAAAAACAGGGGCCTGAGGGCTCAGCCACAGTCAGGCCCACAGGCAAAACGACTCCCAACCCCAGTCTTTCCATGACTCTGCACCCCCTGCTGGGGATCTCGGGGCATCGCAGCCCCCCAGGCACCGCTGGGACTGGACGCGGCCACTGTGGCTGAACAGCTGCCTTCGGGCCGCAGACACAGGACCCCAGAGCGCGGCCACAGGGCTCCTTCCTGGCTCCTGCCACCGTTCTGGCTCCTCGCTCAAGTCCAGGGCTGCCCCAAACGGTCAAGACCGGCCACTTGCCTGTGCCTCACAGATGTTTATCGCGTTGCTTGTAAGCCTGAGTTCTGATGCCGGTTCTCCCACTTTTATTGTCAGTGGGATTTAATGAAGATGAAAGGAGACATCTCCTGAGCCCTGGAGGTTCCTCTCCTGTCCCTACACCCAATCACCTCTGGTCCAATCCTAGTATTCTACTTGGTGCATATCCATGTCCTTCCCTTCTCTTTCTCAGGCTGTTGTCATTTTTATTTTTCACCTTAGAAACTGCATCAGTCGAGAGGGCAAGTTGTGGGCAAAGATCAAAGGTGCCATTGCTCTGCAGAAAGTTTAGGGGGGCAGGGTGGAACCAGTGGCCAACTAGCTGCCAAGACAAAGGCGAGACCTGATTAGACAATGCTAAGCATCTGTCAGAATTCCCAGCACGTGGAACAAAGCTTCAGCTGGGGGCTTCAGCTTCCACGGGGAGGGGGAGAATCTCCGCAAGCAAGGAGACGGTCTCTAGCTGCAGGATGGAGCCGGAGCCAGGAGAGCTCGTCCCCCAGCCAGGTAGGAAGGAAACGGAGTGGGCTGGAGAACATTGGGAGGTTCTGAAAGAGTACAACAAGACTCTCTGTTTATCTTCTCCCTGGCTTCTGCAGCCGGTCTGCAGTTGGGATAAATTCAGCACCGGAGGAAGAGGCAGCGTTTCCTCCCCCTCTCTCCTCCCATTTTAGGTGAGAGGAGGAGGTGGCATGGGGGATAGAGAAAGATCTGGCGAGCTCACCAGCTGGTGCTGCGGGGCTGAGCACAGCGAGCTTGCTCTGTGCTCCCACAGAGAGGGGCCCGGACAGGAAGGAGAGGTGCCCCCTCTCTTTATCCCCTCCCCCATCTCCTTGAAATCAGGATGGAGGGAGTAGGTAGCCCCCGACACGGTGGGATCCAAGGGTCTCCACAGCCAGCACGCCCCAAGTAGAGCCCCACCAACCAAACCAGGCCATGTAGCTTCTGATAGGGGCTGTGATTTTGGAGAACAGCATTGTTTCCCGCAGACCCAGGTGAAATGCAGTCCTGCTGCCTGGGGACGGTAATGACTAGCTCCATCCCTTCTGCAGAGCTGGTTACTGAGGGGTGGGTGAAGGGGTGGCCTAAGGATGGGAGCTGGAGAGATTTCGATGCTAGTGAAGGGGAGGGAGGAGGGTGCACAGTGCCCTGGGTGTAGGGGTCACTGAGGCTCTTGGATAACAAGGGGCACCAGGGAGATTGGAATGAGTGAGTGACAAGGGATTGGGGACAGGATAATCAACTCGTGGCCTCGTGGCCACTAAGATGCAGCCCCACCTCTCTGTAGCTTGAGGAAGAAGCTAGAAAGCTTTGCTCCAGCTTTCCTAAGCCATGTTGAAGCGTCTCACAAGAGCCTGGGTCCGGACAACATGCCCAGATGCCTCTCGGGCTGCGTGTTGGCTGTGGAGATGGTGGAGGGAGCACGGAGGCCAGTTCACTTCGCAGGGAGAAGTAACTCTCCCAGCTGGCTCTAGGGACAGACTTAAGCAGGATTTTATTTATTGTTTCTACTTTCTAAATGGTTTGTTTTAAAATTTGGTTCAAGGCCTTGTAGTTATGGAGACGAGATACTCGGTCTCCACTTGGCTCATCTCGTGCTTTTTTAGGAACCGTACAAGGGCCTGCCACATCTGGTCTTGCTTTGAGCTGCAGTGTCTGCACTCTGAGAGCATTAATGCAGGTTATAAAATGATAATGCTGATGATAAAAGTCTAGCTATAGTGTTAGCTACTATGGAAAAATTCTTGTCATTGGTCTTTTCTGTGGATTGGGCTGTGCACCTCTATCTATATACTGCTTATCACCATAAGTAATGGTCAGGTTTGGCTTTGTTTTGCTTCATGTGTGTACTGGTGTTTATGGCCAAGCTGAGAAGCAAAATATTGCCACTCACCGTTAACAAATAAGGGCTGATCCTTTGGTTGTCTGGGCTCCTTATTAGGAAGTGTGATATTTGGTTATTACTGAGCCCTGCCTGGGTGGGAGGGTCATTTTGAGCAGGCCCAGCTTGGGACCTGGAAGCCAGCATTGCCAGAGGGTGGTTGGCCACTGGGCAGCCTAAAAACCTAGAAGGGAGCTAAGGGAGGCGGGTGAGAGCCATGCATTGTTATGCTGTTTTGATAAAGACATCACAAGTAGGTGAATGTTACATCATATGTATTATATAGACACATGTATGCAGATATGTTAAAAAGTAATCTTCTGGTGGTGGAATGCAGGTGAATTTTTTTCTTTATGTTCTCTGATTTCCAGGTTTCTGCTCTGAGAATAGCTTACTATTGTGATTAAAGGAAGAAGGCCACAAATATTAGTTTGTAAAGAGAAGGAACGAATTTTTATTTTCAAATAACATGTACAGTAGGATTGTTTTTCTAGAATTATATGTATAACTTGTGTGTCCATCTACCTGTCCATCCACTCATCCATCCATATACCCACCCACCTACCCACCCATTCATCTTTCATTTATCCATCCATCCATCCTTCCATCTGTGTATTTGCACAGAAAGATATTTGGAATTGTGTTGACCAAATGTTTGTGATGGTTATTTCTGGCTGGCGAAATTTCAAATGCCTCTGTGTTCTTTATACTTACCTCTGTTACTTGAAATTTGTAATGATGAGGTACATTTTTTAAAAAGAGTGTCTCTGTTCTATTCCTGGGTGAGCCCCGGTCACAGAGCCCAAGTGAGTGCTCCCAGCAGGCAAGGCCAAGCAAGACTCTGACCTCAGGCCCCTGCTCCCTAGTGACACTGAGGCTGCCTGCTGAAACCCTAGTATGGCAGGTGTGCAGCTCAGCAGGGAGGGAGCCAAGAGGGAGATGCAGGTGACACCTGAGCTCTGTTTAAAACCCACAGCCAGTGGCATCCTGAGCCTTTGATGTATGTTTTATGCCCGGCTGGCTGGGTCTGTAGTTGGCTAGGGCTTGTGGTTCACAGTTCCAGGGGGTGGCAGCTACAAGCCTCCGGGTCCCTGTGCCCCTAAGAGTCTCATTCTTGTGCGGTGTCTCTCTCACCCCAGTTACCCTGAAACTGGCATATGGGCTCCTGTGGAGGGATCTCCAAGGGTCCCTGGGTTTGGAGGTTGCCAAAGTCAAGGATGTGTCTGTTAAATGTTTTTAGCTCCAGTAGAAGAGCCAGGGAGGTGCTCCTTGTATACAGATTTGCAGAGCATTTTCTGAGTACTGGGGAGCTGGGAGGCAGCAGGCACTTTCTCACCTGGGGTGAGAGTGAGAACGACAACCACTTAGGGAAGCAGGCTGGCATTTATTATCTAGTGGAGGGGAAGATATACAGACACTGTGACCAGTGAATGCTGTGCTTCTGGAAATGTATAAGGATGATCATTGGAGTGCTTTACATAATATCCCCAAACTAGAAACAACCCACCATCCATCAACATTGATAGCATACATGCCCTAAATAAACCGAGCTATGTTTGTACAGTGGAAGGCTATACATCTGTAAAGATCAACTAACTACAAGTAGGTGCAATGACGTGGATGTAACTCACAGACATAAAGTTGAGTGAACGGAACAAATTCAAGAATATATACAGCATTAGTCCACTCATGCAGAATTCAAAAACAAGCAAAACTAAACCATCTTTTTAGGGATTGCATATAAAAGTGGTGAACATATGAAAAAAAGTCAAGAAAAATTATTATAAAAGTTGGGATAGGGTTACCCCTGGTGGAAGGGAAGTTAGAATTGGCCAGGGTTTCCCAGGGTGGAGGGGGGCTCCTGGGGTGCCTGGCAATGTTCTCCTTCTTAACTTCGGTGCTGGTGACAAGCATGTTTGCTTTACACTTATTCATTAAACCCATCAATTACATCTCACGTGCTTCTTTGAATATATGTTATATTTCACAACAAAAATACTAAGAAGAAAAAAAAACAAAATGTAGCAAAGGGATCTTCCAGCCTCCATGTCTAGAAATGGCCTCTTTTTTTACCTGTAGGCTCCCTTTATTTCAAGGACCTCAAGCAGCATGTTTGTCCAAGTCTCTGACCAGGGTCAGAAATCAGTAGGCTCTTATTCCCCAAGTTCTTCTATGAGCTTAGCCCTGTGCCAGATACTGGTGGGAGTCAGCGTGGGGAATGTGCTGCCTCCAAGACGACAAAACATTATGAATAACAGTGAAAACACCAGACCAGGCTACAGCGACTTCCAGTGCCAGGGCAATTCTTAGGAGACGGAGCTCTGTGAAGGCTCGACCATCAGCTTCTGCTGGTCCCGAGGATGGGTTAGCTGGTGACAGCAGTGGGTGTGGGGAGGGTGGAGAGTGGGAGAGGGTGTTGTGACGAAGGAAAGGATGTCACGAAAGATGCAGGAAGTTGAGGAGTGTCAGGGAGGCCAAAGAGGCCTGCCTGACCAGATGGCCAGGTCCCCATGCGTTTGTAGGGGAGGCCAAGTATTGCTGGATTGATGGGGTGGCTCAGGAGGGTTTAGAAAACCAGGATGATGAATTTCCCCCGCATTCCCACCTTATTGCTAGTCTAGGTCAATCAATCAATAGATCATCACTCTGCTGCCCCCAGGCACATTATAGTCTAAACAATCAATAGAAGAGAATTGAACTAAGAAGACATGTAGAAACCCTCAGAGAAAAATAGGTGAGTGAATATGAGAGAATTAAAATATAAATACAATGATGCTCTTTGCCAAACTCCATTAGGAAAAAATTCTCATCTGCCCCAGGAAACACATTGATCAAAAGTCCACAGGGACTGGAAAACAGCATGACACGTCTTCAAAAAGTTAAACATAGAGTTACTATATGGTTCAGCAATTTTATTCCTGGGTATATACCCAAAATAATTGAAAACAGAGACTCAAACAGATACTTTGTAAAGCCATGTTCATAGCAGCATTAGTCACAATAGCCAAAATGTGGAAACAACCCAAGTGTCTATCAGTAGACGACTGGATAGACAAAGTGTGGAATATACATACAGTGGAATATAATTCAGCCTTAAAAAAGGAATGAAGTACTTATACATGCTATAACATGCATGAACCTTGATTGCATTAAGTGAAACAAGGCAGACACAAAAGGACAAATACTATATGATTCCACTTATATGTCATCGTTTAATGGGTACAAAATTTCTGTTAGGCATGGTGGAAAAAGTTCTCGAAATAGAGAGTGGTGATGGTTGCACAACCTTGTGAATGTTCTTAATGCCACTGAATTGTACACTTAAAAATGGTTAAAGTGGTAAATTGTGTTATGTATATTTTACCATGCATTTGGAAAAAAAGCCTATAGGGGCTGTTATGAATGGAATGTGTCCCCCTTAATTCATATGTTGATATCCTAACAAACAATGTGATGGTATTAGTAGGTGGGACCTTTGGGAGGTAATTAGGTCATGAGGATGAAACCTTCATGAATGGGATTCATGCTCTTATAGGATGAGACAAGAGAGCTTGCTTCCTCTCTCTGCTGTTAGCTATGTGAGGATACAGGAGGGCAGTCATCTGTCAACCAGGAAGCAGGCCTTCACCAGACACTGGATCTGCAGGCACCTTGATCTAGGACTTCCAGCCTCTAGAATTGTACGAAATAAATGTGTGCTGTTTAAGCCACCTCATCTGTGGTAATTTGTATTAGCAACCTCAACCAACTTAGACAGGCTCAAAAAATTGTTCCCGCATGTTGAGATACAGGAGAGAGACCAGGGCTGTGGAATCATTTCTGAACAGCAGGAAAGACAGAAAACAAGGTAAGGTTTCCTCGTTGTAGACTGAAGAAGGAGAAGAAAACACTGTCCTTGGTGGGTTTCTGGAGCTCCTCCTGTAGCCCCGTCAACATCAGAGATGACCCAAATGACCAATGACCGGGTAGACTTGGCCATTTCTTGAAAAGTAGCCCACCTCTCTCCTTCCTGCACTCATGCCTAAACAAAGGTCAACCCCAGCTACCCTCCAAGGAGCCATCCCTTGAAAAAGTACTTTTTAGAATTCTTCTTTTAGAAGAACAAAAAACCCCCCAAAGTTAGCAAAAGGAAAGGAATCATAAAGATCAGATCAGAAATAAATGAAGGAAACAATACCAAAGATCAATAAAACTAAAAGCTGGTTCTTTGAGAAGAGAAACAAAATTGATAAACCATTAGCCAGACTCAACAATAAAAAAAGGGAGAAGACTCAAATCAACAGAATTAGAAATGAAAAAGAAGTAACAACTGACACTGCAGAAATACAAAGGATCATGAGAGATTACTACAAGCAACCATATGCCAATGAAATGGACAAACTGGAAGAAATGGACAAATTCTTAGAAAAGCACAACATTCCGAGACTGAACCAGGAAGAAATAGAAAGTATAAACAGACCAATCACAAGAACTGAAATTGAAACTGTGATAAAAATCTTCCAACAAACAAAAGCCCAGGACCAGATGGCTTCACAGGAGAATTCTATCAAACATTTAGAGAAGAGCTAACACCTATCCTTCTCAAACTCTTCCAAAATATAGCAGAGGGAGGAACACTCCCCAACTCATTCTACGAGGCCACCATCACCCTGATACCAAAACCACACAAAGATGTCACAAAAAAAGAAAACTACAGGCCAATATCTCTGATGAACATAGATGCAAAAATCCTAAGCAAAATACTAGCAAACAGAATCCAACAGCACATTAAAAGGATCATACACCATGATCAAGTGGGGTTTATCCCAGGAATGCAAGGATTCTTCAATATATGCAAATCAATCAATGTGACACACCACATTAACAAATTGAAGGATAAAAACCATATGATAATCTCAAAAGATGCAGAAAAAGCTTTCAACAAAATTCAACACCCATTTATGATAAAAACTCTCCAGAAAGTAGGCATAGAGGGAACTTACCTCAACATAATAGAGGCCATATATGACAAACCCACAGCCAACATCGTTCTCAATGGTGAAAAACTGAAACCATTTCCTCTAAGATCAGGAAGAAGACAAGGTTGCCCACTCTCACCACTATTATTCAACATAGTTTTCAAAGTTTTAGCCACAGCAATCAGAGAAGAAAAAGAAATAAAAGGAATCCAGATCAGAAAAGAAGAAGAAAAACTGTCACTGTTTGCAGATGACATGATACTATACATAGAGAATCCTAAAGATGCTACCAGAAAACTACTAGAGCTAATCAATGAATTTGGTAGAGTAGCAGGATACAAAATTAATGCACAGAAATCTCTTGCATTCCTATACACTAATGATGAAAAATCTGAAAGAGAAATTAAGGAAACACTCCCATTTACCACTGCAACAAAAAGAATAAAATACCTAGGAATAAACCTACCTAAGGAGACAAAAGACCTGTATGCAGAAAACTATAAGATACTGATGAAAGAAATTAAAGATGATACAAACAGATGGAGAGATATACCATGTTCTTGGATTGGAAGAATCAACATTGTGAAAATGACTATACTACCCAAAGCAATCTACAGATTCAGTGCAATCCCTATCAAACTACCAATGGCATTTTTCACAGAACTAGAACAAAAAATTGCACAATTTGTATGGAAACACAAAAGACCCTGAATAGCCAAGGTAATCTTGAGAAAGAAAAACGGAGGTGGAGGAATCAGGCTCCCTGACTTCAGACTATACTACAAAGCTACAGTAATCAAGACAGTATGGTACTGGCATGAAAACAGAAATATAGATCAATGGAATAGGATAGAAAGCCCAGAGATAAACCCATGCACATATGGTCACCTTATCTTTGATAAAGGAGGCAAGAGTATACAATGGAGAAAAGACAGCCTCTTCAATAAGTGGTGCTGGGAAAACTGGACAGCTCCAAGTAAAAGAGTAAAATTAGAACAATTCCTAACACCATACACAAAAATAAACTCAAAATGGATTCAAGACCTAAATGTAAGGCCAGATAATACAAAACTCTTAGAGGAAAACATAGGCAGGACACTCTATGACATAAATCACAGCAAGATCCTTTTTGACCCACCTCCTAGAGAAATGGAAATAAAAACAAAAATAAACAAATGGGACCTGATGAAACTTAAAAGCTTTTGCACAGCAAAGGAAACCATAAACAGGATGAAAAGACAGCCCTCAGAATGGTAGAAAAGATTTGCAAATGAAGCAACTGACAAAGGATTAATCTCCAAAATATACAAGCAGCTCATGCAGCTCAATATCAAAAAAACAACCCAATCCAAAAATGGGCAGAAGACCTAAATAGACATTTCTCCAAAGAAGATATACAGATTGCCAACAAACACATGAAAGAATGCTCAACATCAATAATCACTAGAGAAATGCAAATCAAAACTACAGTGAGGTGTCACCTCACACCAGTCAGAATAGCCATCATCAAAAAATCTACAAACAGTAAATGCTGGAGAGGGTGTGGAGAAAAGGGAACCCTCTTGCACTGTTGGTGGGAATGTAAATGGATACAGCCACTATGGAAAACAGTATGGAGGTTCCTTAAAAACTAAAAATAGAACTACCATATGACCCAGCAATCCCACTACTGGGCATATACCCTGAGAAAACCATAATTCGAAAAGAGTCATGTACCACAATGTTCATTGCAGCACTATTTACAATAGCCAGGACATGGAAGCAACCTACGTGTCCATTGATAGATGAATGGATAAAGAAGATGTGGCACACATATATAGTGGAATATTACTCAGCCATAAAAAGAAACAAAATTGAGTTATTTGTAGTGAGGTGGATGGACCTAGAATCTGTCATACAGAGTGACGTAAGTCAGAAAGAGGAAAACAAATACTGTATGCTAACACATATATATGGAATCTAAAAAAAATGGTTCTGATGAACCTAGGGGTAGGACAGGACTAAAGACACAGACGTAGAGAATGGACTTGACACGGGGAGGGGGAAGGGTAAGCTGGGACGAAGTGAGAGAGTAACATTGACGTATATACACTACCAAATGTAAAATAGTTAGCTAGTGGGAAGCAGCTGCATAGCACAGCGAGATCAGCTTGGTGCTTTGAGACCACCTAGAGGGGTGGGATAAGGAGGGTGGCAGGGAGACGCAAGAGGGAGGGGATGTGGGGATATACGTATGCATATAGCTGATTCACTTTGTTATACAGCAGAAACTAACAGAACATTGTAAAGCAATTATACTCAAATAAAGATGTTAAAAAAAAAAAGAATTCTTCTTTTATTGTGTGAGCCCACCCTGGACGCTATTTGAAAAAGAAAATAAATTTAAAGATGCTGCAACATGTTTACATATACCCAATGGAAATTTTGCTTCTCAGACTGCTTGAGCAGAAAACCTCACATCCCCATGGCAACCACATTCCACCGTGACCACGCATCTCCGCCAGGTCACCCACCCATTTGTAAGCCTCAGCTCTTCAAACCCCTCCTGTCAAACACATGGGGCCCAGATGATACCACCCACTGCGGTAGTTCCACGCCTCCAGGACTGCTGGTGAGGGCTTGTTCTAATCTGTAAGGGACATTCCCGGAGACCCATCTAACCTGGGGCAGGGACCAGCTCTTCGTGGAAATCATTAAGAGACAGAGAACTCTGGGGGAAGCCATCGCCCTGTGGAAACACAAGGCCCTTGCAGCCTACTCAGGGGTCTGGAGCGCGGGGATGAGGGGTGTGCTGCTGACCGGAAAATCAGCCCCTTGGTAATCACAGGAACTGCGAGTCCCACATTCAGTAAAAACTCAGCTGATAATTAGATCCGTAATGCTTTACTCCCTTGAACAGAAATCATGACCCCTTTATAGGGTCTCCGTGTCATCTTCCCTTTGATGTTTCAGAACAAATACTTCTTTCAAATGTATGTTCTCAATACCATTTTCAAATAGCATTTTGGAATGGCTGACCTATGATAAGGCCACCTTCCCCTTCCTCAGGGGGGTGGCCGGGGCCTGTCTTCCCCCGCAGTCACCCTTCCCTGCTGACACAAGGAAAGCTTTGCAGGGGGTTGTCGGTAGAAATGAAAGCCTGCGATTTTGATGTTTCAGGGTCCCCAGCCCCTGACCGGCCAGCATTCCCCTCATCCCTCAGTTTTTATAATCAGCGAGTTTTGAGATTCCAGGCCTGAAGTCTCTTTCCCCACAAAATTGCAGAAAGCCTCGGGCCCTCCGAGAACTGACTTGGTATGTTTGCCCTTTGGATTATATTTGATTGGGTCAGACTTCCAGTATAAGGAAGACATACATGAAAGAAAGCAACTGTCCATGTTGTTGGTGGATCACAGGGGTTTTTTTTTGTTTTTTTGTGTTTTCCTTTACTACTTTCCCTTGCCTTTGAGAAAGTACAAAGTAGGGGAGGGGGAAGTGCTTCCTAACAGGCAGAGTTTCTCTGCATCTTAGGCTAAAGCTGGGCTGGGCTAGTCCTCTGCTGGGCCTTCCCTGAGGCTTCTCAACACCCGCCATAGAGGCGGGCACTTGGCAGGTATTCCTTGCGCAATGTCCCCAGCTCCCCGCTCAGAGTGACCTTCCACCAAACCCTTTGTTTCCCCCACCATAAAGTTGGAGAAAGAAGAAAGAACAGTGGTTTATGGGTTGTAGGCAAGAAAAAAAATCTTTGACATAACCCATATTCAGCTCAGTAGACATGGAGTGGTATGGACTTTGCAGAATGAGAATCTGAAAAAAAAATGTATAACTGAATCACTTTGCTGTATTAACATAAACACACTGCTATATATAAAATAGATAACGAACCAGACCTACTGTATAGCACAGGGAGCTGTACTCAATATTTTGTAATAACCTATAAGGGAAAAGAATCTGATTTTGCAGAATGAAAAGCTCTGGCTTTCCTCTGTAGACAGATAGCTATCAAATAGAAGTGAGCAGCAAGACAAAGAAGAAAGCATGGAGGGGAGAGAGAAGCGGGGAGAAAGAGGGAGAGAGGATCAGTGTCTCCAGGAATCCAGGCCTGACGCCTAGCCCAAGCCTGGCTTTTCCTCCCCCCCCTCCCCTCCCTTTCTTTCTTTCTTGACATGATGAAGCTTCTTCCCTTTGGCAGCTCTGTTTTATCTTGCTACACCCAGCCAGAGCTATAAGGATTCAAGTCTGTCTTCACAGATGTTTCCTTTTAATCACTGTAATTAATATTAATGGTGATTAATTTTTAATGAGGACATATCAAGGAACACCCTGGCAAAAATGCCCACTGGTAATTTGAATAACCTTGATTTTGTGAGGCCATCGTCCTTTTGGCTTGGCCACCTGTTTCACAGACAATGCATCGGATCCCAGCATTCTCTGATAATGTGTTAATTTTTCCTCCTAGATCTGGGACAAAACCAGGGTGTTTCCAGAGCAGAAGCAGTGGGGAAGTGAGCTGCCCTGACTGATTTCTCCTCCCACCTCTGAGGAGGCTGTGAAGGGACTCGGTGGGGGGATCTCCTCTGATCTTTCAGCAGTGCCACCAGGAAGAGGAATTGTTGTTACCTGGTGAGCATTCACTGAGGCTCATTCTGTGCAAAGCACAGTGCAAAGTCAAGTGGCTTTGGGAATCCAAAGCCAGAGGCCATCCTGGTTCCTCCTGCTCTGACAAAGTGGATGGATGCCTTATTCACGGGCCTCAGGGAACGGTCCTCTGTAGACAGCCTGGTGGATGCCAGTGAACCCTCCCTCACTAATCATGTGGAAACCATTCATAATGTGCAAACTACCCTCACCGGGCAGCCAGCCCAACACCGAGGTGCTGATGGTGGGTGAGGACGCTTCCGGGCAGGGAAGCCTGGTGTCAGCTCCCTCACCAGCAGCTTCAAGATGTCAGGGTTATGTATTATTGATACGTGCCTAGTAGTTCTTAATTTCTCTCCAATCATTCATGACTTTACCTAAATCAATGTTTTGAAAACAGATGTTAAGGGAGAAAATGTTCTTAAATAAGTTAGTAAGTTTGCAGAAAAACAAGGCTTTCCGTGCACAAGTTGCCAGTTCACTTGATCTCAAGTTGTTTTTTTTTTAATGCAAATCTTTTCAGACTCCTTATTATGCTAACATGATTGCAATCTTTATTTATTTATTATTTTATTTATTTATTCTTGGCTGCGTTGGGTCTTCGTTGCTGCACGCGGGCTTTCTCTAGCTGTGGCGAGCAGGGGCTACTCTTCGTTGTGGTGGCTTCTCATTGCGGTGGCCTCGCCTGCTGCGGAGCACAGGCTCCAGGCGCGCAGGCCCTGTAGCTGTGGCTCGCGGGCTCTAGAGCGCAGGCTCAGCAGTTGTGGCGCACGGGCTTAGTTGCTCCGCGGCATGTGGGATCTTCCCAGACCAGGGCTCGAACCCGTGTCTCCTGCATTGGCAGGCGAACTCCCAACCACTGCGCCACCAGGGAAATCCCATGATTGCAATCTTCATAAAGGTGGCATTGACGCTTGAACAGTTGACCCTTGAACAATGCGGAGACTGGGGGCACCAACTCTCTGGCACAGTCAAAAATTTGAGCGTAACTCATAGGTGGCTGTATCTGCGGTTCCTCCATTTTCATGGTTCTGCTTCTGCTGATTCAACCAACCGCGAATCATGTAGTAAGTATTTATTGAAGTGGACCTGTGCAGTCCAGACCCCTGTTGTTCAAGGGTCAACCATATAGTATTTCCCAAACTTATTTGACTCTAGAGCCCTTTACTCTTGAAATAACTGTTGAGCTCCCCAGTGTATTATCAGACTGCCTGCTAATAAAACCAAACTAAGCTAACTGGAATTGAAGGCACTAAGCAGAGCACCACGGCAGCCGAGCAGTGTTACAGAAGGGGGACGTCAGAGGGGGGCTTTGTAGGGTTTCGGGGGTCTGGGCTCAAGTGTTTAAGATGTGTATTTCAAGGTGGGGGAATAGAGTCACTTAAGACTGGTGAACATTGCAAGGGTCTTGAGGGGTAGGCTGTGGTTTGATAAGCAAGCTGTCTGCCCAGGTGGAGTCCATTGTCTCGGGTAAAGTGATCTGCGGGAATTTCCCGAAGCAAAGTCCTATCTTCCTCAGGCAAAGGTCTCTTGAAACAAAGAGCTAAGTCATGTTGACACAAGCTCTTAGGCCTTCTAGCTGTGTGAGGTTGGTGCAGGTTGTTGTAGTTCTGAGAACAATTTGTATTTCTTACATTTTGTGGAATGTTAGTCTCATCAAATGTGGTCTGAGAAATATGGACTCCTTCTTAAAGTGGTTTAATATGGTTCCTGTTAGAACCCATCTTCTTCTTCTGACTTAATATCTAATTTAGGTTAGGCTATGTGATTTTGAACAAAATTTGAGTAAGAAAAATACTGAGGACAGAATCAGACTTAGGTCGGAAACTAGGAGGTGAGACTCTGAAGGAGAGCACCTGAAGCCAACTCCATGTCGGACTATTCTTTCTTATTTTCTGCATTCTTGATGTTCTGGCATTTGAGGCCTTCATCCTGGAGAGACCCGCTGACCCAGGGTTAGCTAACTCCTAGAGACTGCAAAGGACTCTTAGGAAAGTTGCACATTTGATGTGCAAACCAACCAATCCAGAGCCCACATCCCCAACTATCTCCTTTATTAAACTCTCACAGACCAAGCCCATATTCCCCCTGCCTTAAGTCACCCTAGTGTCAGGTCCTGGACAACCAGGGACCACCCCTATAGTCCAGAGCCCATTGAAATTATTCAAACTATCCAACCTAAACCAACTCAGGGAACCCACCCTGCCTTGTCCGCTCCTTCCCAAGAGAACCCCCATAAAGACTCCGGGCCATGCTCTGCTCTCTCCCCTTCTGCTCCTGATGGACCCTGTTCCATCCCCACGGGGCCCTGCACGGCTCCTGTTCCTAGGGATCATCATTTCCATGTCTGTGTGTCTTACCATACCTGATTAAAACAAATCCCAGGCGCGTTCTAACATACCAACAGGAAATGCAACAGTCTGCACACCAGGGACACATTAGAATCACCCGAGAAGCTGTCTGCCCAGCGCTTGCGCACAGAGAGTTTGACTTAATTGGCCTGTAGTAGGGCCTCAGGTGACTCTAATGAGTAGCCAGGGCTGAGAAACACTGAGCCAGTGGTTCTCAAAGGGTGATCCTGGGACCAGCAGCATGAGTATCACCTGGGGCCTTGTTAGAAATGCAAATTTTGGGGCCCCACCCCAGATCTCCTAATTCAGAACCTCTGGTGGTAAGGCCTTTATCAAGTTCTCCAGGTGACTCTGAAAGACGCTAAAGTTTAAAAACCATTGCACTGGGCCAAAGTAAGGCAGAGTCAGAGAAGCAGGCCACCAGTGGGCTGAGGGCCTGGAGCCCTTACATTTATGACTACATTTAATGCCACCTCCTCCTGCTGATCAACCACTTCTTCGCTTCCTAGAATCACGGTGCACCCCATGAATTTTGGTATGTTGTATTTCCATTTTTGTTTGCCCCAAGGTATTTTTTTAATTTCACTTTTGATTTCTCCTTTGACCCATTGGTTGTTCAATAGCATGTTTTTTAGTTTCCCCATATTTGTGTATTTTCCAGTTTTCTTCTTAGAATTGATTTCTAGTTTTATACCATTGTGGTCAGAAAAGATGCTTGATATGATTTCAGTCTTTTTAAATGTATTGACTTGTTTTGTGGCTTAACATATGATCTATCCTGGAGAATGTTCCATGTGTGCTTGAGAAGAATATGTATTCTGTTGCTTTTGGGTGAAATGTTCTATACATGTCTGTTAAGTCTGTCTGGTCTAACATCGTTTAAGTCCCATGTTTCCTTATTGATTTTGTCTGGAATCTGTCCACTGATGAATTAAAGTCCCCTCCTATTATTGTATTGCTATTCTCCCTTCAGGTCTGTTAAAATTTGCTTTATATATTTAGGTACTCTTAGATTAGGGGCATAAATATTTATAAATGTTATATCCTCTGGTGAGACTGACCCCTTTACTGTTATGTAATGGCTTTGTCTCTTATTATAGTCTTTGTCTTAAAGTCTATTTTGTCTGATATAACTATAGCTATCCCAGCTTTCTTTTGGTTTCTATTTGCATGGAATATCTTTTTCCATCCCTTCGGTTTCAGCCTGTGTGTATCCTTACTTCTGAAGTGAGTCACTTGTAGGCGGTATATAGGTGGGTCTTGTATTTTTTTATCCATTTAGCCACTTTATGACTGTTGATTGGAGAAGTTAGTTCGTTTACATTTAAAGTAATTTTTGATAATTGTGTACTTATTGCCATTTTGTTAATTGTTTTCTGGCTGTTTTTTATTTCCTCTCTTCTTTTCTTCTACTCCTGCTCTCTTCCTCTGTGACTTGATGATTTTCTGCAGTGGTATGATTAGATTCCTTTATCTTTTGTGTATTTACTGTAGGTTTTTGCTTTGTAGTTACCATGAGGCTTACATAAAACAACTTATATTTATAACAGTCTATTTTAAGATGATAACAAGTTTAAGCACATTCTAAAGCTCTACATTTTTACTCCCTCCCATGTTTTTGATGTCACAGTGTTCCTAGAATCTTGGGACAGAGCTGGCACTGATGTAGTTGAACGTAACCTTTGTATGCCCATATCACCTCCTCTCTCATATAGTTTGGATACTATTTAAAAAAAAAACTTGAGCAAATTATTCCTCAAAACTATGAATTTTCTTTGGTAAGAATAAAAACTGTCTTAGGAAAATGTTCATTCCTATGGGGAGGCATCCAAATATCAGGCCAGGCCTTGATTTTTGCACGGACAAGCCCAAGCCTGTGGCCACATTTTACCTAGAGACACATCAGAGGAAACTCACTGGTCTGAGATTGGTACAGTGAAAATCAAAAGATTTTTCTGTTTTCAGAACATTCCAAGTTTACAACATTTTACCTCTGGAGGGCCCTTCTTGCTAATATTCTTCATTTTAATCTCTAAACATTACCTCCTCTGCTTTTTGTGTTACCACAGTGACATGGGCAGTTAAGTAGATATGTTTCAGAACTAGAAATGCATCTAGCTTCACATGTTGACGTTACCTGCTACAATTAATCGTGATTGTATCTGAACAATAATAAACACCCTAACACTTTCAGAGCTCCAAAAACTCAGTCAGCAACATGCTTATACTTCTTGTTTTGTGCTATCCTGTGGAATAAGCAATAATGGAAAAAATTTACATTGTGAAATATGCTATTACTGACTATATTATAATAGTCTCTCTTCAGCAAAGAACAAAAAACCTCATAAATCAGGGGTTTCCTTACACTATGTGTTGATGAATGAATCATATTTTTAGCTTAGCTCTTTCTTGATTTTTGGTTTCAACACATGAAATATCAATTGATGCGAGATGCCTGTGTGATATGCCAGACTGGTGAAATAATTTTACTTTAAAAGTTATTTAAGCATTTGCTGAGAGGCCCCAATGACTTTGGTAAGGTGGAAGAATGTGTTGAAACCAACAAATGTTTGAATCTATAATAACATTATTAATACAACCTTTTCTAATAAAATTGCTAATTGGTCTTAAATAGGATTTGGTATACTAGTTATAACCTAAGTCCTTGACTATACAAAATCTAGAGAAAACAACTTCAGTTTTTTCCCTTCATTACTATTTGGGAAATGCTAGGGCTGTCAGTCTGTTTTAGATAAATGGTGACTCTGAGCTGTCAGGTTGAGACAGCTTTTTCCAGAAAGACTGCCAACTGTGCGTGGAATTGGCCAAAATGAGCTAAGTGCACTCAGCTGCAGTAGACTGATAACATCATTGCCGAGCTTTCTGTGATGCAGGGAAATTAGAGGCTAGTGAATCCACAGCAGAGGATGGCATGACAGGGCCCTTTCATGCTCTGTTGTCCCATTCCAGAGTGCACACCCTCTTCACAGGGATAGGCAGCTAGTACCGAGGCCCATAGGAAATAAGACAGTGAGGAAAAGGACAGGATTCAAGTTTTCCTAGGCCAAAATGATCTGGTAAGTTCCTTGAGAACAGGAGCTGACCTTGTTCCCAGGCTAGCACAGTGCCTGGCTTGTGGGGAGGGAGCAGGCAGGAAATGGGTGTGGAATGAGGCGTGCGGATGTATTGGGATGCAGGTCTGGGCTTCACTTGTTGAGAGAATGCAAGTGAGAACTAGATTGCTAAAAATTGGAGACGCTGGCCGATCCCTGACAACGCTATACGCCTCTCAGCCTTCTATATCCCCACACAACGCATGCCAATCAAGGGTCAGAGCCGCCCAGTGTCCGGCGGAGGTGTGATGTGCGGTAATGACGTATGTAAAGAGCACGGCTACTTCCGCTCATAAGAGTAATGCCTCTCACTTAACACTAGGAGACAAATGTGAATGCTGTACAGTTGCTACAGGCAAATGAAGTTAAGACGCTTAAAGAGTTCCATAAGAAGTTATCCTCCCAATGACAAAAATATAGAGTTGGGAGAAGAGTTTGGAGTATTCTGCTTTTCCAACGTGCGTTAAAAACAAAAACACTTTTGGCTTTTTAGGTGGACTCACCAATAATACGTAATCAGGTTTGGGACTATAAACTCTAAAATATTTTGTTAAAAATGAAGAGTGTTGGAGCCCTGAACCTAATTTATTCAGAGGCCTTCTATTTGAGCTCATTAAGTAACCAGAAACATTTTGATAAATATCCATTCTTCCACTTAGGGACACGTTTTTCATCTCAATTCAGTGAAGAACTACTTCCTCTGGCCAGCTGGTATAACTGGCATTAAAAACTAACAAAGAATGTAGAGAAGGGAAAATCTTCCGTTTCTCAATAATTTCCTTAAAACTATATACAGAGAGTTGAGAAGAAATGGACTTTATGTTCAGGGCAGAGGACCGGCAGTGCTGCCAGATCTGTGGGTGATGGTGGAGCGGCTCGCTGGTCCCTTCTCCCACTCCTGATGGGATGGAAGTTGAAGCCTCTGCCTCATTTTATAAAAGGTCACGATTTGAGAAATCTCCAAGTAGTCTTAGAAAGATATGTATAAAAGACTCTGGCACATTATTGAGTAAGAGCCTCTCTAAGTGACTGAGAATTGTTCCTTCATTTCAAGAAGTGTCACCCGACAGTCCAAAGGTGCTCACAGATGACGTAGCTGTGATTTGTATCCGCATGTCCTGGGGGAATGAACCACACATCCGTTTAGAAACATGCCCAGTGCACTTGTTCACAAACCTGGTAGATAGTAACCTTGTCTGAACTTACTCAGAATTTTATCTGAGCATCTGCTTCTTATGTATTATGATCAGGCACCGCTCCTGCTCCTGTAATACAGACACACCTCTAATTCCAGTAAGTGCCTGCTCTAAAGTCAACCATGTCTGTTACTTTCAGGAAAAAATTAGGGTGATTATATTCTAATAAGGCATCTGAATTCTCCTTTAAAAGCACTTTGTACAAAATGAACTTCAGTCCTGAGCACGTAGCGGCAGTTCAACAGATGTACCTAACCCAGGGACAGACCCATGTGATCAGATTTCCCTGACAAATGTGTTTCATGAGTCAAAGGTATCCCCTTAGTGTTTAGTGCTTTTCAGTGACCTCCATTTTAAAGAAAATGTCTATATTATATAAAACAAATCTCTGTACTTTATTAATCTATACATCTCATGTTGCTTAGTGCAGTGACATTTTTCATATAGGCGACTGTGGTTGAGGAGATAGCTGTAATGAACTGCACCACCACAGTTTTCTGAATATAGACATTAATGAAACATACGATCAACTTCCTACTATAGCCTAAGGGTAAAAATATGGAAAAACTCCATATTTCTGTCAGTTTCCGTTATCTTTGAGACAGTCTTGAAAGCACTAAGGATCGAAATGGCAAACATGGAAATGTGTCTTGTATTACTTTTTCAGTTGTTTTTTTAAAAATAAATTTACTTATTTTATTTATTTATTTTTGGCTGTGTTGGGTCTTCGTTGCTGCACGGGGGCTTTCTTTAGTTGCGTCGAGCGGGGGCTATTCTTCGTTGTGGTGTGCGGGCTTCTCATTGCGGTGGCTTCTCTTGTTGCGGAGCACGGGCTCTAGGCGCGCAGGCTTCAGTAGTTGTGGCACGTGGGCTCAGTAGTTGTGGCTTGCGGGCTGTAGAGTGCAGGCTCAATAGTTGTGGCACACGGGCTTAGTTGCTCCGTGGCATGCGGGTTCTTCCTGGATCAGGGATTGAACCCGTGTCCCCTGCATTGGCAGGCAGATTCTTATCCACTGCGCCACTAGGGAAGTCCCACTTTTTCAGTTTTTAAAGCAGGATAGAACTTTAGTTCTGGGAGGGCGCTCATTTGACAGATAAGGAAACAGACTCTGGATGGTCATTAGCTCAAAGCCATGTGGGTGGCTAGTGACAGTATCAGGCCCATTGCCTGGGTTTCCGGGCCTCATGTTGTGCACAGAACACCCTTCCCTAGTTGTCAGGTTGCTACCTGAGATTCCTCCCAGGCAGTGCGGTCAGCTCAACTGCACGTCAACATCATGCATCTCTGACAAACCCCCGAGCGTTCAGAAAAGTCATTCTTTTTAGTTAGCCCTTTTTCTTTTTCTGATGGCTCTAGAAGGAACTCCTGCCTGCCCTCCCCACTGCCCCAAAAAGTTGAGAAACTATTCTAGATTTTTGCCAGAGTATGCAAGAAGAAAAATAAATTCAATGAATGGGTATTCTACTTCTGAGCGGTTTTATGTTATTTTTGTAGGAGCTCAATGCAAAACTTTCAACAGTAAACAAAAGAGGTGAGAGGGTGCACTCAGTATTAAATAAATGGCCAAACACATTTTTCCAAATACTCTCAGTCATGAGAAAAAAGTGAGCTATCAATATTTTTGATTTCTAAAAGCCAAATTTAATAAATTAATAACTGCATGCCAGATAAAAACACAAAATTACAACTGAAAACCAATAATTAACAGAAAATGCTCTGCGTTGTACTTTTTTATTGGTAGAGATAATTTACTAAAGTAACAAATCTGAAAACACATTTTGCTTTTGCTGGAAAGAAAGTACTATGCTAGAGAAGAACTAAGAGAAACCAGAAATAAAGCATTTGAGAAAAGCAGGCATATGTTATAGTCTACGGCGATGCGGCAGCCAGAGGTGCTGGTTTCTCCGTTTGTGTGCATGTTTATGGAAGCATCAGAAACCAGTGACGCAGGACCCAAAAGCAAAGTCACGACAGAGTTACTGTGTGAAACATGCTGCACTACAACCGCAGGCGACCCAGGACAAGGGGTGGCGCAGGCTTGTGTCTCCTTTGTATGGGGTTCCCTTGCCAAACAGGGGGCTAATCATGCACTAGCTTGAGTTTCTCTTAACATGATAAACACCCAGGACTACGAGAACTGGAAAGCATGTGTTCACTGTTTTACAAGGACAGCGGAGCAGTGCTATGAACACAATGGGGAAGTTCCTTCATTTTAATCTGGTTATATGCCCAAACTTCTAACCAAGACATAATTCAGCTATAAGAGCCAATTAAATTACTATAAAACATTCCTTCATCTGTAAAACATTTCTTTTTTTCCTTCAAACTAAAAATTTAAAATAAAATGTCTTCATTTTTGATAAGCAGCTCCACCACCAGTCTCTGATATCGTATATCGTTCAGGGCAGCCATGGCGTCTAGTTCTGGAGATCTCATGAGGGTTGGGCCGAAAACAATCCCAAGGTTCTCTGCATTCATCAGATTCTCCTTTTCGTGGAGGGTCACTCTGAAACATACAAGGAAGGGACGGTGACTTCACATAGGCTACGGCGGGGGGTGGGGTCTTTGGCGTGCTGAAGCACTAAAACAAAAGATTCACAGTAAAGGTTTGTGCCCACTGATCAGCTCTTTTGCTCGGTTATTTCTGTGCACTTCTCCTTAACTTCAAAGTACTGACCTTCCTTAACGTAAATGATGTTAGTAAATAATTTAAACTTCTGGTGATCACTGGAGCTGAAGCCTGAGTTGATGTGCTGGGCTGTGTGGAGTCGGTTCTATCTGCGGATTCGCCTGCCATAGCCTAGAGCTGCAGGGGTGGGTTTGTACACAGGGAGGGGACCGGGTCATCCGGATAATTCCATCAGCTCTCCCTCCACTTTGGCGAGATCTTGTTTCCTATAGAGCATTTTTGCAAGTTGAATGGCTTACTGAGTAGTTAGGGAGAGAGTGGTAGCGATATTAACAGGAAATGGCTCAAGCTAAGCAACCTCGTCAGGGAGTGTAAGTAAGTATTTATATTCTTTTTACTGCTACAGCAAAGGCACAGAGACTATAATTTGAGAGTTATTCCTTTGTTTTAGTGTGGAGTTCTTAACTGCATCCACATACATAGCAAACTTGAATTTACAAGTGAAGCATATTAAAAAACGTTTTAACTCATGGTGCTTTTAAGGAGGGAAACCATGTAAATCCTTAAAAGCACCGTGAGTTAAATAGTCACTTCTGGGTAACTCGCACCTAAAGGCATACAAAATAGATGTCAAGTTCTGCTGGGTTTTTTTGGTTTCTGATTGGTACTGTATTTGGAAATCCTAAAACCACTAAAACTTGGTCATATAATTTTAAAAACCTTGCTTCAACTGGGAGAGATGGAGGGTGACCAAGCAGGGAAATAAAGCTATATCACCATCAATCCCTTTAAAACATTCAACCAGAAGTAACTGAAATATTTTATTTTCCATTCTTCTCTTTACTCCTTACTTTACTCTATCACTTTTTACAGCAGGTTTCAATGTTGGCAACATTAATTCAGTAATCTAAAATGCCAAGTCTGAAGTGCCTATTTTGGAGCAAGACATAAGTGAGCTTCCTTGCAAGTTGCTTCGTTCTTGCTTTATTATACTAACGCTAGTGTCTTTACAGCTGCAACCTTTTCCCTTTCCACAAAAATTAATGCATGTCCTTGGCAGAATACTGGTATTTCTAACATATTTGGAACATATACTTGAACTGCGAATACCTTTATGTCGGAATCAAGCCCGCATTCAGTATTGTAGTGCATTTTTTTTAGCATTCCTTCTCAATGTGTGCGATTTCACACAAGAAGACAAGATACCTATGTATTTATTCATTCATTCAATAGATCATTTGTCCTTTCTTTCACCTTTGCTTTTATTTGATTCTTAACATTTGGATGTGGTACAAATATAAGCGTCCGAGTTGGGAACTTGCCTCTTTAGATGCGCCATGAGATACCGGAGGGTTTCGCAGTGAGCGGGCGGCAGCAGTTTCAGTGCTTCATGAAGGGTTTCTAATTGCTCATCAGGATCCATAACTTCTACAGTAGCAAGATGAATACCAAGGAGAGAAACTTTAATAGACAACTGGTACAAATGGCCCATTTAATTCTATTCTTGTGGTGATCTTCTAAAACTGACAAAAAGTGCTTTCTCACAGGTCCTTGCCCACAGCTTTGGAAAATATTTTTAAGGTTCAAGTCTCAGATTTCCAAAAGTTTAGTGTCAATGTGGCAATATCATTCACTTGGACTTTTGGGGAGAGCACCCAGTGTTTTCACTTGAGGGTCCTAAAGTCTGATAAATATGAAAATTAGATATTGGATGTATAGGATGTAACTATAAAAAATTCAGACACATAAACGTATGCAAGGATAAAAACTTATATATTCAAATAGGGTCATCTTAGAACATTACAGACATACTGAAACAATGTTGCACTGTTCAAAATATTTTGAAAATCTCCTTTCAGCAATGGTATACAAGCGATGCCAGCCCAGTGCCCACTGCAACCCCTGCCAAAGTTTTATTAATTGATATTCATGCTTTTTTCTTTATAGACCAAGAAATGTATCATCCAATATTTACTTCCTTTATTCATTAAACTTACTTTTAAATTATTTTGTTATATAAAAAAGTCAATTCTACCCTCAAAGCACAATTCTTCTACTTAAGATATTCAGAAGAATGCAATACAGACTTTGAAGGCAATTCCAAACGTTCTGAGTGACAACAGGATCCCTGAAATAAAGGTGACTCTTACAAAGGTGTAAACTTTGAGGGGGACAATCTTCATTTGGATATTTTAGTTCTGTTTTGGCCAAAAAACCACATTCCTTTGAGGTCACAGACTGCGTTTAATTCATTAATCACTTCCATATTCAGAAACAATAGACATCTTCGGAATTTCATGCTCTCAAAAAGAGGACCATAGCACATTCCTGCTTCTAACCAAACGTCAAGAAGATGGGGTGCCTTTAAACGCTGGGCTTCAGGGCAATTGCCTTTAAGTGTTGGTTAGCAGCCTTGAAATGCTGGAAGGCCATATCTGACCAGAATACAACATTTAAGACACAAGACCAAGAATCCTACTCTTTCTAATTTATAAAACAAACCAACTCAACGGCAATGTACTGGAGTCAGGTAAAAACTGATATAAGATGAAAGTGAAAAGTTCCTAGCATTGGCAGAGCAGATGTGATAAATTTCAGAATGTGAACAGTGACTGAAGCTTTTTAATTCAAAGAAACTTCGGCCATTTTACAATTTCTGCCCAAAGCTTCCCCAGAGTTCTTGGTTCATTTCTTAGCAATAAAGAATGTATTATTTGCCTTTTGCTATGATAAATAATGCATAGTCTTTGAACCATGGGGCTTTAAGGTTCAACGTGCCAATTCATAACAGCAATAACATCTCAGATACTGAAATTCAATCATTTAATTTCTAGAACGAACAGAAGAAAATTCCATTTACTATAGAAAACTACTACTTAGTTTTTACTTAGCTATAGTTTTTATGATTGGACTAATTAATTTGAAACTACAGTATTCTGGAAATTGAAAAAAGAGTAACTTCGTTTCCTTTTCATTTCTATAGTTAACCTTTATAAGGAGACTCTTGAGATAGTGTGAAATTAAGGACAGTGTAGGTGGCCTAGCAAAGAAACAAAATTCCCCGTTCACAGAGAGCTTACTTTCTGCTGGAGGCAATAGACAATAAATACTCGTACAGTTTATACTAGATTAGAATGAGCGCTACGCAGAAAACAGCAGGATAAGAAACACCGGGAGGGCTACGAGGGTGCAGTATTACATGGGATGGTCAGGATAGGCCTTCATGAGAAAGAAAGTCTCGTGTACAGACTTTGAGGGAGGGAGGGAATGAAACCCATGGAGACCTGGGTGAAGACGGTTCCAGGCAGAGGGACATCCGTGCAATGGTTCCGAGGGGAGAGTGTGCCTGTAACGTCTGAGGAGAAGCGCGGAGCCAAATGTGGCTGCAGGAGACTGAGCAGAGAGGAGTAGACGGGGGTGAGGTCAGAGAGGTAACAGGGCACTTTATCATGGCAGGTGCTGCGGGCTAGTCTAAGAACACAGCATTTACGGAAAGAAATGGGAAGGTTCTGCATGAGGGAGGGTCAGGATCTGACATACCCTTTTCACAGTATTGCTCCTCTGGCTGCCACGTGGGAAACAGGCTATGGAAGGGCAAGAGTGAAAACAGAAAGACCACTCTGGTCATTACAAACATCCAGGTGAGGAATGACACTCGTTTAGACCAGGTGGTGGCAGTGAAGGTGGTAAGAAGTTGCTGGATTCTGGGTATATTTTGAGGGTAGAGTCCAGAGGGTTTCTTGATGAGGGATGTATGAAAAAGAGAATAATCAAGAATGAGCCAAGGTTTGGGCTTAGGCAACTGGAAGGATGGAGCCTCAATCAACTGAGATGGGGAAGATCACGGATGGAGGAGGTCTGGGGGGAAGATCAAGAGTTCTGTTTGAGATGTCCTTCAGGTGTCCAAGTGAACGTGCTGACTGTGGACTGATCTGGGGTTTAGGGAGAGGTCCAGACTGGAGATATAAATTTGGGAACATATGACAAAATGCATTTGAATATATGGATGTTAAACTGACAAAAATTCTTCCCTGGAGTTCATTTCTCATTTTTCCCCACTTAGAAGAGTCTTGCCCATGATCAATTCTTCAGAGAACACAAATCTTTAGCCTTAAGAAAACCACAGCATAATTTAAGAGCGAGACAGACACAGTGGAATGTACTCTGAGATGAATGGCCACCATCAGTTGTTCAAGTATACGAAAGGCTTGCGTGTGGGAGAGGGTGATACTGGCACCACCGCCAATGGGAGGGAGTTAAAAGCAGGCAGATTTCACTGCGCATCTGTCAGTGGACATCCGTCCACCAGTGGACAGGCCGCCTAGAGAAGCAGTGATCTTGCAGTTACAGGGTATTTAAAAAAGAATGTGTTGTAGAAGAAAGTCCAGTTATGGGACCCCTTAGAGTATCTAAAAACTCTACGATTCTACGGTTCTTAATATAAAATTATGTTTACTCAACAAATATTTTTGAGCACCTGTTACGTGACTGGGCACTGAGGGAAAACAAACAGGAGAGGACCCCTGCCTCTGAGGAAGTTACAGTCTACTAGGGAAGACCAGACATGACTATAACTTTGTCAGGAAGGAACAAGGCTGTGAAAGAAGCCCAGCCAAGCGCGATGGGAATCCAGGGGAGAAAGGCGGCCTATGGCTGCGAGGTCCAGGGAAGGTCTGGAGGATTTGGGGATGTGGACATTGTGAGGGCAGGAAACGAGCACTCTGAACCTGCATCAGATCTAGTTACAAGCTCTTTGAAAGAATGTATTGTCTAATTCTTTACAGAGAAACTCAAATACAAGAAGAATAAAACTTAGCCAAGCAAAAGGGGTGAATCAGTGGCAGAGCTGAGGGGAAACTCGGCAAGCTACCAGGCTTCTCTTCAGGACATTTTAAGTTGCTGAGGACAAAGAACTCTGGGTTTTCTCTCTGAGTTGATCTGACTCGCTCAAGGTTACACACTGACTGAGTCATGTAGCTTTTCTAAGATCTTCTGGGAAGAGCTCTTAGACTCCTTGGCCAGAGGAAGGTTTCTCCATTCAGCCTGACCAGGAGCTCAACTGTGGCAGTGCTGTTTTCACGGTGGTTGGGAAGCCTCTGTGCACGCTGGGTTATTGAGCACGGCCTGTGAGAAGCATCTGTCTTCTGGGCCTTTGTATTGTAGGGCACCAATTTCTTCACTGGGGAGAGGGAATGAGGAAGAAGTGCTGGGTAGACCAAGGCTTCTAGGTGGTTCATAAGTGAGTTTCCAGGGGATTATGAAGCTCTTCAAGATTTTGGTTGGGATGCCCTGGCCTCCTCCACCCTTGAATCCTTTTTTTCATTTCCTGCCACCACTCCCTTCCAGCTTTCACCCAGCAGCTTCTCCAAGGGAGGCTGCAAGAGCAGAGCTCAAACAGCTTTTGCAGGAGAAAGCTTTAACACAAACTCTGATTTTTTTGTTGGCAAGGGCTGCTAATAAATGCCAGACACCTGAGACCTGAAAAACACGGCCCCAGTTGTTTTAGTGGCTGAGATACAAAAAGCTCATCGGGAGGGGTGAGGTAGCCCTGTCCTTTGTTTGGAAAGGGTTCCGCCCTCCGCTCCTGTCTTCCTCCTCCGTTTAAGCCTTTTGTACCCTGTTCCATCAGGCGAGCCAGGCTGTGTGTAGAGTGGAGACAGCACGGCTTTGACAGATGTGGGTTTGAATGCCAGGGCCACCTCCTCTCACCACGTGACCCTGGACAATTTACTTATACCTGTAACATCTCATTTCTTCTAAAACAACATCATGGGTGTAAAGTGCCTAGCACCATTCCTGACACCTAGTATATGCTCTGTAAATCTTAGCTTCACTCATCTTCCTTATCTGCTTATACAGGTAAGAGAATGGCTGTGTCTGTGCATCTAAAGAATAAAACAGACTCTACTACTAGGAAAGACATGTTACAAGGACACAATGCTCCACAAAATCTTTGATATCAGTATCAAACACGTACAGTAAACGTTTATATTGTGTGTAAGCATTATGCCAGGGTTTTTGATGTCACACATCAAAACAGTTTTATATTAGAAGGAAATGGAATTTCTACCTTGATTTAGGAAAGTTTCTCTCTTATGATGTGCTTTCAAGAGCTCTCTGAGGTGTCACATAAGGGGGCTTGCTGATTTCACACCAGAGGGCTGTTTCAGACACAAACCCAAGAACAGTGACAAATGCTTTGGAAGAATAATAAAGAGGGAAGATTGTCCTCAGCAACTCAGGTGGGTGTGGGGAAAGAAGGTGAGGTAGTTTGGGGGTGTGGGGCAAAAGGCCTTAAAATCCATAAGGAGTGCTTAGATTCTTCTTCTAAGTAGATAAAGGGGTTGTGTAGCGTTCAGACCCGGGGTTTGAATCCTGGCTCTGTCCTGTGCTAATCGGATGCCCTTGGGGTAGCCACAGAGCTGAGTTTCAATTTTACTAACAAGCAACAAGGGGGCAGGAACACCATCCAGTGGACCCCCAGAGTTGTTTTGGGGGTCAGAGCAAACCGAGGTCTGAGCAGCCCTTCGCGATACAGGTGTATGTCAAGTGCCTTCCAGGTTAGTGGCGATCTGACTTATCTCTCTGGGGAGGAAACCTCTGCCCCACCAAAGAAGAACCCGTAAGCTCCCTCAGACAATTTTCATGATCTGCCCTGAATCCCCAATTCCCATGGAAGAGATCTAGAGTCTTTTCAGGCTTCTAACATGAAAGTTTGTAAAAACCAGTGTAATTCTCACAGCTGTTCTCTACATGAGAGCTTGAGCTGACCCGCGAGAAATCAGGGCTCCATGGAACTAACCACAAAAATTCTCAACACAGGCTCTGAAGGGGAAACTGAAAGTTAGAACAAAGAAAGTTTGTACTTGTGAAGTTTCAAAATCAGAAAGCAAATCAGTGTTCCTAAGGAAGTGATGTTATTATTTAAAGATTAACACAGCATATGGTTTTTAAGAGAGAAAAGTAAATGACAGAAATAGCCTATCTCTTCTAAAAAATGGTAATGCCAACACTTAAAATCTGTTAAGAATTCCCTTCTTTAAAAAAACAAGTGTAAATTACAGGTATGATTTTTGCACCATAAATAAAATTTGGCAAATGAGCCTTTGCTTTTTCTCATTTTCATCTTAACTAGAACTTAAAAAATAACTTTTTGATCTAAAATAGTGCTCCTTAAAGTATAATCTGTGAACCCATGCCAGTTTGCAAACTGCTTATTAATGGCCTGTCACAGGATAAGGACAGAAATTGAGAGTAAGAATTTATATATTTTATAGCAATCTGACAGTAATCTTCATGCTTGCTGAATCTAATAACAAATAGTTGGTCTTGTTTTTTTCAATTTTATTTTTCTAGTTATTTTTATCTTATTTTACAAAAGTACTGGTCCATATCTAGAACTGGTATAAGCCTTACTTTGGAAAATACATTGCAAAGATGCTTCTGATGGTAGAAGTCATAAATAACCTATGTTGGAGAAGAGTTCAAAATTCTTGTGAGTGTATTAGCCATGGAGAGAGGCCAGGGAGAAATATTTCATAAAATGCATTCAAGATACTCAGCAGAAAAAACAGGAGATGTGATTACCAAGAAGAGGCGATTTGTCAGGTTACAAATGCACGCCTTCATACTTACTGGCAGACTCTATAAACTTAGGGTAGGCGTCATACGTGATGAGTGGAATTGGTAAATCTCTGAAGTACAGTTTCAGTGCACCAGTGATAATGTTGATATCTTCATACATGTTCACAGAAATATCTGCTTTCTCACCATCTTTGAAGGATGTTAAAAGAAACAGAAGTAAATATCTGGATTCATAGCACTTTTAACAAATAACATTTTTGTATACTGTTTTTAAAGATTAGCAATGCTTCAGTTTTTAACATCAAATTCACTGTGCTGAAATATATATATATATATATGTTTTTTTTCTGTGAAAAACAATATTTTTTTGAATTTTATATTCTGAAGTTACTTATTTTTCCATGTTTAATGATAGAGGAGAAAAGTAGGAGATGACTGAGGTTAACAGAAATATTTTTAAATTTCATGAGTACTTGAGAATTCCTAGGGGAATAATGTGGGGTTACTTTTTTTTCCTTTCTAAAATAAACATAGAGAATGAGAAAAATAACAACTGAGGTCCTCCCAACTTACAAAAGACCCAGCACAAGAGGCCACCTTTGATTCACCCCAGGTTCCCACACCTAACGTTAGATCTTGCCTGAGCCCTGGGGGTAGGAGAGGTACTGAGAAGTGAAAAAGCAAAACAAAACTTTAGAGTGTTGAGATAACAAGAGAAAAAATTACAAAATAGAGGAAATTTTAGAGTTGCTGGGCCTTACGACTCTCAAGCAAAGCTGGCCTTCTTTCAGGGTGGCCCCTTCTGCCCTCCACTGCACTTAGTACTTTGTTAAAACAGCTGAATTTTCATCTACTAAAGACTTAATTAGTGTCTACTCTGAGCTAGATCTTATACTAGATTTCTTTTATTCCATTTAGTTTATGAAAGATTTTTAATGATTAAAAAGCAGCCTCTTATATTTGGTAGTGTATATATGTCCATGCCACTCTCTCACTTTGTCCCAGCTTACCCTTCCCCCTCCCTGTGTCCTCAAGTCCATTCTTTATGTCTGCGTCTTTATTCCTCTCCTGCCCCTAGGTTCTTCAGAACCTTTTTTTTCCAGATTCCATATATATGTGTTAGCATACGGTATTTGTTTTTCTCTTTCTGACTTACTTCACTCGCTATGACAGTATCTGGGTCCATCCACCTCACTACAAATAACTCAATTTCATTTCTTTTCATGGCTGAGTAATATTCCCCTGTATATATATGCCACATCTTCTTTATCCATTCATCTGTCAATGGACACTTAGGTTGCTTCCATGTCCTGGCTATTGTAAACAGAGCTGCAATGAACATTGTGGTGCATGACTCTTTCTGAATTATGGTTTTCTCAGGGTATATGCCCAGAAGTGGGATTGCTGGGTCGTATGGTAGTTCTAGTTTTAGTTTTTTAAGGAAGCTCCATACTGTTCTCCATAGTGGCTGTATCAATGTACACTACCAAACGTAAAATAAATAGCTAGTGGGAAGCAGATGCACAGCACAGGGAGATCAGCTTGGTGCTTTGGGTCCATCTAGAGGGATGGGATAGGGAGGGTGGGAGGGAGATGCACGAGGGAGGGGATATAGGGATATATGTATATGTATAGCTGATTCACTTTGTTATACAGCAGAAACTAGCACACCATTGTAAAACAATTATACTCCAATAAAGATGTTAAAAAAAAAAGCAAACATGTATTCAAAAATAAAAGAAACCAAGATAAATGTCAAAAAAAAAAAAAAAAAAAAAAAGCAGCCTCTTTCCTACACAGCTATTAGAATGGCTAGAATCCAGAACACTGATAACGCCAAATGCTGGCAAGGATGTGGAGCCACAGGAACTCTCTTTGGTTGCTGGTGGGAATGCAAAGTGGAACTGCCACTTCGGAAGACAGACAGGTTCTTGCAAAGCTAAACAAACGCTTACCATATAATCCAGAAATCACACTCCTTGGTATTTACCCGAAGGAGTTGAAAACTTTTGTCCACACAAAAACCTGCACACAAATGTTTACAGCAGTTTTATTCATAATTGCCAAAAAAAATGGAAGCAAGATGGTCTTTCAATAAGTGAACAGAGAAATTGTGGTATATCCAGACAAAGGAATATTATTCAGCAATAGAAATAAATGAGCTCTCAAGCCATGAAAAGACATGGAGGAACTTTAAATACACATTGCCAAGTAAAAGAAGCCGGCCTGAAAAAATTACATACTGTATGATTCCAACTATATGATATTCTGGAAACAGCAAAGCTACGGAGTCAGTAAAAAGATCAGTGGTTGCCAGGAGTTCAGGGGAGGAAGGGAAAGAAGAACAGGTAGAGCGTAGGGATTTTTATGGCAGTGAAAGTTCTGTATGACACTGTGATGGTGGATACATGATGTTATGCATTTGCCAAAAACCACAGAACTGTACAACATAAAAAGTGAACTTTAATGTAAACTACTGACTTTAGTCAATAATAAGGTATCAATGTTGGCTCATCAATTACAACAGATTTACTGTATGAATGAGAGATGTTAACAGAGGAAACTATGGGCAGGGGCAGGAGAGGAGGAATTATATGGAAAATCTCCCATGGCCAGTGGCTGGGAATGGACATGCTCAGTTGCTACCTTTCAGGGAAAAAGAAATGCCTAACATTCAATCTGGCGTAGATTCAGGGTTGTTCCTGATGCCATTACTTCACCTCATTTTCTTCAATCTTATCAAATATGTGGGCTGACCTAGGTTTCCTCCTACTGGGTTAGTAATATCTCATTTATATTGTCTTCTGTCTCTGTTGGCTGTAAGGGGTCTGTGATGGGAGAGGAGTGTAATGGAACTAGAAATATGTACTTGCAAAGGAAAGAGGCTCTTTACGATCACAACTCCTATTCTGTTTCACTTCCTGTATTCAAGTTTACAGTTCCTTGGTACCACCTATTCCAGTGCTCAAAACAAAGACAAACTGGAGAACCATGGCAACAAACCTTAATTTAAATGTTAGTTAAAAGAAAAGAAGTCCCACTGAGCTTTTCTTTGGCTGGGTCCTTCCTCCCACAGTGGGAGGTCTGATGCCAGAAGGTCCCCAGCTCCTCTCAGATTCCTGCCCTGACACAAGCTCAAACTTTGATAACGAGATGCCGCAGAGGCATGCACGGCAGGCAGAGTTAGGTGGGCCACCACAAACCTGGAAAATCTGAGATGTGCAGTGACTTAGATTCCCTCCCCTACCATCCACCTCCACTGTTTTCTCCATGGTTCTTGGTAAATTTAACTGCTATGTATACATTTTGGTGAACGTGGACCCGCCTTGGATACTCAAATGTTGGTAATACAGTTAAATTTTATGCTTATTTCTCACCCTGAAATTTAACAGTTTAATACTTACAACTAATACAAAAAATAATAAAAATTATAAGCTAAGTCTTTTCATTTGGCATAATAATCATTAATGATTTAGAAAAATAATGGAAAGAATAACATAAGAAATTGTGCCTTTTTTGGCAGAGAATTACTGTCCTAAGTTAATGAACCTGCTGGAAAACACACCTCTGTCAAAAGCCATCTTGACATCTTCAATTAGGTCACTAAATCCTGAGACTCGGTACAGTCCTTCAGAGTTAAGACCTGTAGAAATAAAGCAGGGAAGCTAATTAGTTTCTTTGGAATTATGCGTTTTATTCAAATTTTAACTTCTCATACTTTAGGCTGGGGAAGTAATGTGTCAGGAAGAATGATGAAATATACATGTTTAGAAACCTCTTCGCACTTTTCTCCTAAAATAAAACCATTTCACTCACAGTTCTTTAAAGTTTTTTTTTTTTTTTTTTTTTAATTTATTTATTTTTGGCTGTGTTGGGTCTTCGTTTCTGTGAGGGCTTTCTCTAGTTGCGGCAAGCGGGGGCCACTCTTCATCGCGGTGCGCGGGCCTCTCACTATCGCGGCCTCTGTTGTTGCGGAGCACAGGCTCCAGACGTGCAGGCTCAGTAGTTGTGGCTCACGGGCCCAGTTGCTCCGCGGCATGTGGGATCTTCCCAGACCAGGGCTCGAACAGGGTCCCCTGCATTAGCAGGCAGATTCTCAACCACTGCGCCACCAGGGAAGCCCCTCACAGTTCTTTAATTCTGACCTACTGTCACTTGAATATCTGTAATTTGGCTCATCATTTTGTCTAACTAGATCAAATACCTTAGGTCTTAAGGGAAATTATTTCATCACCCCCCTTACACCATAAATTCTTTTACATAACGGAAGACTAAGATAAACTATATTAATAGGCATATAGCAGTTTTTCCCAAGTGGCATAGAATAATTAGGGTGCATGCCGTTCTGGTTTTTGGTTTTTTGGCCTAGGATAGTTTTAAACAGAGCATTTATACCTTTGCTTTTTGGACCTAAGAAAAAAATATAAAAACTGAAAAATGAATTGGTACCTACATATCAACTTTTACAGACAGGAAGCATCAACCATAAATATATTTTAAGTATATTTCTTATAACTGGTTAAATGTACCTTGAAATCATGCTGGTTAATTACCTGTTAACTGATTTCAGACTTTCAGATCATTTGTTGTCTGAAATCATTCCCCCTAAACTTGCAGAAGAAAACCTGGTTGTGCAGTGAGTTACGACTGCTCTGAACCTTGCTGGAAACGCCTCACCTCGAGATTCAATCTCCCTGATGCACATGTCCACCACCATGGGCCGCTTAGTGATGTGGGCTTTCACGAGTGTTGTCAGGTCACAGCTGTACACCTTCTTGACATGTTTCAAGTCTGGCTTACAGTCATTTGGGACCATCTTGGAACACTGCTTATGAACATTCAAACCACAATCTAAAGAATGAGGAAAGGAAAAATTCATTATTATTTTCAGAATTTTGAGCATTCTGGAGTGTTTATTTTGGCAAGACACTCCAACTTGAATTAGGTTTAAAAGGGGACTGACTAGCTTCCAGCCTGCAGAGTGGGGGAAACATTCTTCTCATTCTTTAGGAAAATTCTGATTTTAAGTTAGAAGACTAGAATTCTAGCTCATGTTCTGTCATTTACTTGCTGTATGATCTCAGGAGAATACCAACCCAGGCCAAACAAAATTAGTAAGTGTTCAATTAAATGTCTACAAAATGTAATGTTACACCAACTAGCCAACTAAAAATGTAAAGTTCCATTTCTTTAAAGTTATATAAAAAATTATATTCAATGTGGATATAACTGCATTTTAATAAATCTGATATGAGGTGGAATTGAACCTCCAAAAGTAAGAGTATCCCAGGGCCCTCTTAAATTGATGCTGCTCATATTTGTATCTACTCCTAACTCTTTATATATATGTATAAGATAATGAATATAGAATACATCTAGTAGCTAAAAATAGCCACAATTATTATTTGTTACTACTATTATCAACAGCTTACTAATGCCAAGCACTATTCCAAGTGCTTTACATTATTTACACAAAACTCTATAAACCAGGTACTTTTATTCTTCTCTTTCATAAACCTGATGAAACCAAGCACGTACGTGTTAAGTAACTTACCCACGGCATTTAGTACATTTGAGCTGAAATTCAAGCCTACAAAGATTGTAGAGCCCACGATTTTAACACCTATACCATATTGCCTCTACTGAAGTTGTTCCTTTGCTTTGTCATTTTACTGGGTTATAGCTTCTAAGATGCCAGAACCCAAATATTGTCTAGTTAATATTTTGAGATATTTTATTTTCCACAAGAAGAGCACAATGGCATTTTAGAAGAAATAGAGAGGAATACAAATATTTTGCTAAATTGGACCTAAGAGACACGGACCATACCTGAATAATTTAACTAAAAATAAATGTCACCTTTATGTTTGCTTAAAATATTACCCATTTGTTTTTAAGTTCATGAAAACTTGATGCTGACCTCTCATAAATCCAATCCAACTGGGGTACACACAATTTACAGCCAGGTCTTAATGGATTTGAAAACCATACAGTATCACGACCACTGTCTGTGGTCCTTGGGCAAGCTTCAGTTTTGCTTGCTGTTTGGGCAGAAAGGGGAGCATAACATTTACCTCACAGAATTGTTATGAGAATTAGTAAGCCAATGCATTCAAGGTGATTTGCATATTATAAAATGTTAGACAAATACTGATGATCATCATCATTATTATGACTTTTGGTAAAGCTGAAATCTAGTTATACATATGGCAGTAACAGTTAACAAAGACAAGGAAAACTAGCCAAAACTTATAAATGGAATTGTTCTTTCGTTAAATATGTAGATATTACCAACTTGAAAAAAGAACTTAAGGCTTGTGGTGACTCTAAGTGAAGTAGTCATGTGTACTGAGCACCTCCCATGTGCAAAAACAGGCTAGGTGTAGAGGGAAGCTGAGTCTTTGAACATGTGTGTGTAAATGAACAGCACTGGCAATGGCACAGCCCATGCTAATAGTGTCCAAACATTGTCATCACTAAAGAAGAACATGTGCTTCTTTGAATTCGTAAAGGCTGCCAGGGCAAGGAGCTCAATCTGTACCATCTGAAGAAATGACCCAACACTTCTGTGTAGTTAAATAATGTCCAAATGAATACATAACCCAAACCCCAAATTCCTCTTTATTCTATATTAGATATAAATAAGATTTCTGATTCAATCATAAGGCAACTCAATGGCAATGGCCACTTAAAGGACCTCATTCCCCCTGAAATTTTAATGTTTTGTATAACTTGCGTAAATTTAGAGTTAGATCTAGAATCTATTAGTTGTGTGATTTTGAGGGGGTTACTTAAACTTTCTGTGCGTCAGTTATATAAAATGGGAATAATAATAGTATTTATTCATTAATATTAGATCTATTATTAGGTTCTATTATTATGTTAATGTGAGGCTTTAATGTTAATACACATAAAATGCTTACACATAGTAAATTTTAATTGTTTACCATGACTCTGTTATTATTTAGAAGAATGAAACATTTTGGGAGGCCTTTCCTAGGTAGTGCCCCAGGGTTCATTGTCATAATCAGCTTAAGGTCAGGAGCTAAGCTGACTTCTAGGCCAATTCTGTGTTCGTCAGATGTGAATGCCAGGTCCTGAGAAGGACTTGGATGCTGGGGTTATAGCTGCTTCCTCATCTACACTGTTCTTTATACATTTCATTTACATAAACGCACCTCCAAATAGGTACATCATTTTTCTCTGACTCCTTTCACCAAATTTGGGGAGTTTTCAGCCACCAGTTTTTCAAATATCTTTCACCCTCTCACTCGTTATCCTCTCCCGGGACTCCAAAAACACAAATGCTAAATCTTCTGTTACTGTTCTACAGGTCTCTGAAGCTCAGTTCACTTTTAAAAATCTATTTTTGCTCTCATTTGAATTGGATAATATCTACTGATCTATCTTCAGCTTCACAGATTCCTTCCTCTGACATATCGTATCTACCATTGAGCCCATCCCGTGGGTTTATTTGTTAATAAAATTTTCAGTTCTAAAATTTACATTTAGTTCTTTCTTATATCTTTATTTCTTTTCTGATATTTCCTATTTTTTTCATTTGTTTCAAGAGTGTTTCTAATTGCTTCTTGGAAAGTTTTTATGATAGCTGCTTTCCTTGTCTGATAATTCCAACGTCTCTGTCATCTCAATATTGGCGGCTGTTGATTGTCTTTTTTCATCTGAGTTGAGATTTTCCTGGTACTTGGTATGAAATGTAATTTTGAACTGCATCCTGGATATTTTGAGTGTTATAAGACTCTGGTTCCTACTGAAATTTTCAATTTTAGCAGGTAGTTAACCTGTTTAGATTTAGAATGCACATCCTGGCACACTTTCATAGGCTGTGTTTCAAACGTCAAACTAGTTTACAAAGCCTTTGTAATGCTATTGCAGTGCCATTTTGCCTACCAAACTTGTATGTTACTCAAATGGCAGGACTCTACCCCACATTCTGGGGAGGGAAGAGGGCCATATCCTAGTTATTACTGCAGGGTAGGGATGGAAGTTAGGGTTTGACCACAAACCTGGTCGGGGAGGAGTGCTGTGCTGCATGGAACTGCAGGGTGGGCACGGAAGAGAGTTCCGATCATGGTCTCAGCTGCCTCATTACTGAAGGTCAGGGATGAAGACAGGGCTCTGCCCGTAGACTTGGGCTGAGTGGGTGCTGCTTCTACTGTAGGCGGGGGGATGAAAGTCAGGGTTCCACCCACAGTCTCAGCCAAGGAGGGGTACCACTTTCTTCCTGCAAGATGGTGATGGAAGACAGGGCTCTACTCACAGACTCACAGGAGAGAAGTGCAACCTTGTTACTGCAGAGTGGGATGGAAAACAGGGTTCTACCCACCGACTTCTGCTGCAGCGTCCAGCAGAAGTCTGTGGGTAGGGGTAGCAATGTGGCTTTATCATGGTGTTCACCTGGAGAATGGTAGATACGGCTAAAAGACTTCTGTCCGGCTTGGGTGCCCTTTTCCCAGGACTTTGGCTAGGAAGAGCCAGCTTTTCTCGGGATTTGACTGTGCCTATTGGCATTTATGGGTTGTGGGTATCTTTAATGCTCAGGCTGGGATACACAGGAGTTTCAAAAAAACCCAAAATCCAAAATACCACCAGGCAACTCGCTTCTGGGTTCCTTGAGTCCTGAGGTCCCTAATCAGCCTTCCTTCTTTTACCCAACTTTCACAGTCTTTTGGTAGTTGATGTATATATTCTGTCCAGGGTCTTTTGTTATCATTATTGTGAGGAATAAAACATATTTATTCAACTCGTCTAGAACTGGAAGAACTCTTACATAATATTTTAAAAGTATAAAAGTCAGCAGGGCTTCATTATCTAAAAATAATGTTGATGTGCCTCATACTTTGTGTACCCAGAAGTCACAGATCCAGCTGGAAATGGCTGTTAGTAACAACCTACCCCAGTGTCTTCTTTTCACAAAGAAAATGAAGCTCAGAGAGGCTAAATGACTTGTTCAAGTTGCTCAGCCAGAAACTGGTAGAACTGAGATTTAAACCTTGGCTTCCTAATTCCCAGCCTGTGCTCTTCCCACTGAGTGATATATATACCACTTTTCACCAGCAGTACATCATGTACGCTGAGTTATTGTTTTCAGGGTTGAAGATGAATTTGCTATTTTCAACCTCTTATTCAATGATGTATGTTGTACCTATTATTTGTTGTATATACTTGAGTTTAAAAGGCTCTGCTATATTTTACTGTTACAGAAATCTATATGTGATTTGGCAAGGACTTTTAAAAAGCAGTGATAAAACCTACCCATTATATTCTTGTTTTGTCACATTCTTTCCTAAGTAAGTGGAAATCCAGTAGAAGGCAAAACAGTAAAATTTGGATGCATCCACAGAATATCAGAATATCTGAATGGCACTAATGGTCTGATATTAACGTTTTTCCTTTGAATGTTTGCAGTTATCTCCCATTTTACACATCAGCAAATGCCTAATTTATTTGCGACTCAGTGAAAACTGGACAAAGAGATGACTGAGCTCATATTTAGGTATTTAACGAGAAGGGAAATGTTTCCTAAACTGATATTCTTTCTTACATTTGGCTAAGATTAAACTATGGGACAATATATTATGCTCAATTTTAGAAATAAATTTCAAAGGCCAAATTTTTTGGCAGGATTGGATATGAAGTCCTTCAAAAGACCAAAGGATGGGGTAAAGTCATTAAAGTGAAGTATCGTTATACCCTTAAGTTCACAGTGCAATATACCAGCTCTGCGCTGGCTCTGAAAATTGCTGCTTCAGGGACTAGCAATATATCAATATTTCAGGTTGCCATTAAGAGTTTATTTGGTTTTCATACTTATTTATTAAAGTCATATAACTCCTATATAGTTCGATTTCTCCCAGGGAAGCTCTACAGTATAAATGAAAAAAAAAGTCCATAAAAGATTATTTCATTTGTTGCATCTCTTGGTTTGGTAGGTTATTTTTATGTTACAATTAAATCATATTGCCCCCTCCCAATTCTTCAAGTTAATAAGCACAGAATAAACACATGAAAGGAGGAATGAGAAATTCAAATCATATTTCATTCTGTCCTTATTAATCAAGTATTTCTATTAGAATACTAATTTGAGGTTACCTTCAGATTTTCTGGGCTTGATTTCTCTGAAAAACATGCGTGCTTTATATCTAAAAAGCACAGAAACCTATTTTTTGAAATAAATAGCTGATATTATTTATATTCTACTGATAGGATTAAGGGGTAATGTTAATGTGTGTTTTGAAAGGAAAGGTAATCATTCATTCTTTCCTATGAGTGTTCCTATTTTAAATTAATTGCAAATAGAAGTTTTATTTTAAAACATGTCTCTTAGCTGTCCCTACCTCCACCTCCATGCCCACCCAGGAAAAGTGGGACTAGCCCATTTCTAACATGCATCAGAAGTCATTATTTTCACAAGCAAAATTAAGAAGAATACTTTGTTCTTTGGGATATTTATGAAAACACTGCTTTCAATTAAAAGGAGCTACATGAAAGTCGTAAGCAAGTCTAACCAATTTCTCATTGGGTTACAAGGACAAACATAACTTTTTAGGTACAATCAAAGCAGTAATTAAAATAGAAGACATTACTTCCCCTTCTCCAACCTAAAAGTTAAGTGCTTGTATACGCAAAGCAATAAATACATTTTATTATTAGGAAAAAAACTGCTGCCATTTCCTTTTGGGGGCCGGCAGCAATGATAATGATACACTGGAAAAATGAAGTTACTTTCATAAATAACCAACACTAAGTTGATGTGTCTGATTTACAATTATTATCCGGCTTAACTTCTTAGAATATTTTGGGAAGGCTAAAATGAAAACAATTCAGGAATGCTGGTGGAATAATGGTCTTTTTCATGAGAGAGAGGTTTGGTGATCTTATAATAGATTACTTTAACCTATAAGCTTACATTTCACAAAGAAAGGAAAAATGGTCTGGGAAAATTATTCCATCTGAACAACAATGATCCTTTGCACTTAACTTTTGAAGGCCACTTACTTTGCTCGTAAATATTTCAGTAGGAGGATCACCACTCCCAAGCTGCAGTTAGATGGTCTCTTGCAACGTCATTTTACTCACTTTAAAGAAGCCTAAAGTAAGGGAGACTGTGGTAGGTGAGGTGTTTAACGCCGACTGTGGAACCTCACGTGTGGAGTTGTGGGAAGATCATGTCTGCAATGACCGCATCCCCATGACCGTCCCTGCTGCCCCCTCAGCTGTCCTCGTCAGCTGTGGGTGCTGAGCAAGCCTAGAGCTTTCAGTACTGCAGGGACAGCTTGCTTGCTATTAGCTGGATTCAGTCTGATTCCTTCAGCTACTCTGCCACCAGCCTGGTGACTGGAACACCACCCAACACTTTGCATAATGTTAAAAAAAAAAAAAAAAAAGAGGGGGGGTGGTGGGATACAAAACTGCTGCTTTTGGCAAACATTCCTTTAAAAATTCCTGACAACCTCTCTTCTGCCTTGGTGGATTTTGAAAAAAGAAACCAGAAGAAAGCAAGCTGTTTTAGGGATCAAAAGCAGATAAATACATCTCTTTTCTGACAGGCAGTATTACTTCCATTTTTCTTTGGAAGTAAAAGCTTTAATGCTTAGTGGCTAATGTATTAGTCTTCTGTTGCTGCTGTAACAAATAACCATAAACTCCATGGTTTAAAACAACACGAGTATATCATCTAACAGTTTTGGAGGTCAGAAGTCCAAAATCAGTTTCACTGGACTGAAATCAAGGCCTTAGCAAGCCTAAGACCTCCTTCTGGAGGCTCCAGGGGAGAATCTGTTTCTTGCCTTGCCTTTTCCAGCTTCCAGAGGCTGCCTGCATTCATTGGCTCATGGCCCCCTTCCCCCATCTTCAAAGCTAGCAGCATAGCATCTTTGCTCTTTTCTGACCTCTGCTTCTGTTCTTATACCTTTTATCTGACTCAGCCTCTTTTGCCCCCCTCTTACAGGGACGCTTTGATTGTGATTACACTGGGCCACTCTGACAGTCCACAGTAATCTGCCCATCTCAACTTCATTAACTTAATCACAGAGTCTCCTTTGCCATGAGAGGAAACAGTCACAGGTTCTAGGCATTAGGAAGTAGACATCTTTGGGGAGCCAATGTTCACCCTACCACAGTTAGTTCTCTCTCTCTTGAAGTTCTTAATTCTTTGTATTCTGTTTTATATAAAGTAGATGGCTCAAAGGTCAGGATGAGCCACTTCAGATGAAAGAATCCCACTGTCAATCTAAATGTAATTAGTTGTCATAGAAAACAGAAGTAATTCAAATCCCAACCTTCCACATTTTAAAAAAATGGGTTGACTTGTTCTTATATTGCTCAGTAATAGGGTTCCAATCACATAGAATATAATGCTTTTGAAGACAAGATATAACATAAAATTAAAAGGCTTTTCTTTACATTGTTGACCTTTACTCACAATAAAAAGTGGAGGCTATTCAAGTGGGTGGCTATGGGATGGGGTGAATCATTTTCTTTCTTCTTTTCCTTCACATTATTACTATCATAAACATTCCAAAACATTTCTTCTAAACATGATTTGGGGTTGTAGCATATGGCCAAAGATTATTCACATGTGCTGTGCTAGTTCTCTGCTAATAGCTGACTCAAAATTTCCATGTAGATGGCCTTCACTCTTTCAAAACGTAAACAGTAAACATCATCACTCTAGTAAAAGAAAAGCTTTTGAATTAGTGACAGTCTTAAAGTGTGTAAGAAACCGTTGCAGTCTCAGCTGGTCAAGGCTATGTCATAAAGGCAAACCAGGCTTATTAAGACGACCATTCTTCAAGCAGGTGATTTGTGCTTTGGAAAGGGTACTCCATTTGCCTTTGAAACACCACAACGACGTGGATGTTCTTAACTACACGACTATGTTCCATTCAAAGGCTCAACCACAACCTTCCTCCAGTTCAAAGGCTCAACCACAACCTTCCTAGTGATGGGTCCTCATCCTGACTCTGGGTAACCACCAGCCAGAAAGATAATGTCCTCATTTATTCTCTGGGCAGAGACCTGCAAATGGGGCTGTCAGCCCTCTAGGATGTTGGAGGAATTAGACGGGCTCTGAGCTGAGGCTCTCCTTGACGGACACCTCTGCACAGTTCAAAGTCAAGACGTGAGGAATTCTTCCCCCTCCTCATGGCAGCAAGGTCCCTGAATGGACCTGGCTAGTGATACATGCCTGGAACCTTATCATGCCTTAGTGGTGCTAAGGGAGTTACAACTGAAGGAAGGGCGACTTGGAACGTTCACATGCAATGCATACCACACCTTGCTATTCAAAGAAAAGGCAATTTAGAAATAAGAAAAATCAAACCCCAGAAGTTTCTGCACATAATGGACAACAAAAATATTCCGTTAGGAATCATGCCACAAAAGAAATGTGGATTTTTACAGTGCTAAACTTGACAGAATTACTTCAGTTACCATTTTGAAATACTTTACTCTTCACATACATTTTTAGAGTTAAGCTTCAGGCAAAAGACATGTAAGAAGGTATTTTTTAGCTTTACAATTTAAATAGCAGAAAGAAACTTCTATGACCTAACATTACACATCTGAAATTTAAATAATTATTTTAAAGCCTATACCAGAATTTAGAGCAGTTTGAATAAATGGCCAGTACTCAGTATAGTTGTTCTATACAAATGAATTTCACATGATGTGAATAACTACTTATTTCAGAAAGCATTTCAATAAATCCCTGAGTTGGTTATTTCTTTATGTGGAAACCTTCAAGTTTCTAAATTTAAATCTTTATAAAGATGATATGGCATATTCAAGATTTCAAAATGTCACACACAAAATATTAGTGACTAAGTGGTTTTTCAGAATTTGGTAATCATCTTTTAAGATAAATTCACAGATTTTTTTAAAGCTTCAATTTGATTTCACAAAATTTAGTAAGGACAATTCAGCTTAACAAGTTATCTTTAAAATTCAGTTTCTAAGGCAACAATCATAGGTCCCTGTACACTGCTTTAAAAAAATCATTCTTATAAATTTAGTTGCTGCAACATCAAAGGCAAGGCAAATATAACTGCCTTACTTTTATCTCCTTTTATCAGACTTTCTGAACAAGACAACTTCTCTCTTTTTAATGGACCAGACTGCTGCCCATTAAGTACAAGAAGGTGAAGGGCAGATAAAATATCAGTAATCAAACTGGCTGCCTGAGAATCCAGCCTGTTGCATGTTAAGAGCAAACGGGGGTCCAGCCCATTGTATGTGCAGAATAGCAAAGCTCCTCATGAGTTACTCCTTATAGCTTCATAACTTACACAGTCAGGCGAAAAGGGAAGAGCTCTTACCTGCACATCTCACTCCCTGAGCAATGAGTCCCCACATGAAGTTGGCACAGTATTCACACCAGTGCGGCCCCCTGAATGTGTGGACCTGAAAAAGAGTAGTGACAAAGTGGCCCCGAGGGGAGATTACAGATGAGATTATTTCCCTTCCAAGCAGTCATACACAAGCCATAGTCAGTATCAAGAGGCACAGTATGGTTACAGCTAGAAAAACCTTGGTTGAGTGGAACTGCCAAGCAGTTACAATTTCCTTCAGAGCTTGATTTCCTCTTTGCTTTAGAAATGGTGATAAATCAAACCAATATTCTGCTATTTACTTTTGAAAACAATTTCTACAGTGGAATTTTCCAACTGGTCCCCTCCAGCTGGAAGCAGTCTCATCTATGCGCTATACAAGTACGGGCATATTCTAAGCGCTACCGCATGAAGGAGGATGAGGAGTAATGTAGAACCTGTCTGTAAGGATTTTGTCAGATGATCCATCTCCTGTCCTCTGTGACCACAGTTAGGGCCACGGGTGGTGAAGGTGATATTTAGTGGCTGGTTACAACGGAATCATCAAAAAGGGCTAATATCTGTTCAGAACCATTTGATACTATGTTAGCAAAAGAAAATGAATATATTTTAGAAACTGCAGAAGCTACAGTTGATCAGAAACCCTGTTTGAATATAGTAATTATTCACTCATCTTTCCAGCTCATAAAGGTTTTACTGCATTTGATTCTTTTATCCCTAAGAAAGGAACCTCCAAAGAAGAAGGATTCAAATGCCAAGATACCTATAGACTTTATGGATAGGAAAGAGAAGCCATTCTAGCTTAACCTAAATGAAAAAATATTGGTAGAATAGAGAAGCAATAAATCCAAACCCCAAACATTAAAGAATAAAAGAAAAAATATCTTGAATATTATCAGTAACACTTTAAGACTTCTGAGCAAGTATTGGCTGAAAACGTACTCAAGAAATAAGTTAAAAGAAAAGGGACAGGGAACAAGGAAGTTACTGATCTGTATCAAATTATTTACTTGAGATAATTTCTTACATATATATGATTTCCTCCAGCAGAAAACAGTAATACAAGAGAGTGAAAATCAAAGTGTGACGATTTGATTTCAACATAAATATCTGCCAAAACAGCTATGGCAAATAATGAAATTCACAGCTAAGACTGTCATTTTTACTACTGTTCTATTTATAGAAGTGATTTTTTGTTTGTTGGTTATCTATTTTATACACAGTACTGTGTATATGTTAATCCCAGCCTCCTAATTTATCCCTCCCCCTTTCCCCTTTCCCCTTTGGTAAACATTCTGCTTGGGAAATAAGTTCATCTGTGTCTTTTCCTTCCTTTTAGATTCCACATATAAACGATATCATATGGTATTTGTGTTTCTCTTTCTGGCTTACTTCACTCAGTATGATAATCTCTAGGTTCATCCATGTTACTGCAAGTGGCATTATTTCATTCTTCTTTATGGCTTAGTAGTATTCCATTGTGTGTGTGTGTGTGTGTGTGTGTGTGTGTGTGTGTGTGTGTGTGTATGTGTATGTCTTCTTTATCCATTCATCTGCCGATGGACATTTAGGTTGCTTCCATGTTTTGGCTATTGTAAATAGTGCTGCAATGAACTTTGGGGTTCTTGTATCTTTCCGAATTATGGTTTTCTTCCGATATATGCCAAGGAGTGGGATTGCTGGATCATATGTTAGCTCTGTTTTTAGATTTTTAGGGAACTACCATACTGTTCTCTATAGTGGCTGCACCAATTTACATTCCCACCAACAGTATAGGAGGGTTCCCTTTTCTCCACACCCTCTCCAGTATTTGTTTGTGGACTTTTTAAAGATGGCCATTCTGACCGGTGTGAGGTGATACCTCACTGTAGTTTTGATTTGCATTTCTCTAATAATTAGCAATGTTGAGCATCTTTTCATATGCCTTTTGGCTATCTGTATGTCTTCTTTGGAGAAATGTGTATTTAGGTCTTCTGCCCATTTTTTGATTGGATAGTTTGTTTGATATTGAGCTATACGAGCTGTTTGTATATTTTGTCGGTCACATAGTTGGCAAATATTTTCTCCCATTCTGTAGGTTGTCTTTTCATTTTGTTTATGGTTTCCTTTGCTGTGCAAAAGCTTTTAAGTTTAATTAGGTCTTATTTGTATATTAGTAAGTGATTTTAAATATATATATATATATATAAATAAACTTACTTCAAACTTAAGAGCCTACTGAACATGACTTACCCTGAATGTAAGATACACATATTCCATTTAGAAAAACCATGCCAATTAATTTATGACATGCCACTGATTATAAGCTTAATCCCAATTTCAGAGATGTTAAAATGAAAAAAAAAAAGCATATGGTAGAATCAATGAAATATGGTATATCAGAATTTGAAATACTACTACTGGCCAAAATAGCCATATAAGGTAGCAGTGGATAACCCAGGGTTCATTCCAAGCAGGTATGTGCTTGTGACTCTGATCACTGCCAAGTAAGCTCAAGTACAAAATGTTGTGCTGATTTTGAAAAGGCGACCATAATCCCTTCTATGTCTTTTATGGAAAAGGGTCAGGAATGCAGATACAGTTGCTTCTGGATTGTTAATGATGTTCAGAGCCTGTAAATTGAAAGCATTTCCTGGAGTTCCTGAAGCCGAGCTCAAGATCAACTTTCAGATAGTCTGTGATGTCTTTATTTTCTTCTGTGTTCCTCTGAGTGAATAAAACTGGATAAAGTATGTAATCTTGCTTTTAATCTGAGGCGAATGAGTGAAATAGATAGCACTGACTCATGCTTTAAAAGTTATATAATCATGAAATAGCTAGAGAATTGTGAAGTTATTTTTAGGGGAAGTCTCAGGATAATCCAGTTTTACTTAACTTGGTAAGGTTAATAAATTGGATTAGAAGTGTGGAGGAAGTCCCGGTTTTGTACCTGCCAGTTACTCATGATAAAGGGTGTTGAAGTTCTACTGGTATGTAAACCACTGAAACAGAGAAGGGCTCTTGGCAAACACAACTGGGTACTGAGATATTGTGATAGAACCAATTCCCTTCCTCACCTTCACAAAGCAGTAATGAATGTGGCCTTTTGAAAACCTTGGGGCATTTCTTCATATTACATATGCTGAAGGAAGGGTTTCACTGTCCAAGCGGCCCAATGTTCTCTAATCAGAGAATCACACGTATATCTCAGAAAGTAATCTTCAGGAAATTGTTCTTTATACATTTCCTTCTTGGACAGGTTTTTATAAAGGCAGCTTGCCACTTGGGGCTGGTTTTAGTGGTGGTGGTGTTTTTACTTTCGTTTTTTTAAACTGTTTGTAAGGCAGGTTATGTACCTCTCCAGGAAATGGTTCTAGAAGTAGGCCTTGAAGCACTGGAAGCTTACTAAACTTGTATTTGTATAACAGGATTTAACTGGATTCCCTTTTGAATTTTTGTATCTAAAATTTGTTATTTCTTAAATTTTGTTTGTTTTGTGACTTTCATGACGCTGGATTGTACTTGTAAAAATGGAGTATTGTAGTCTTTTTGTCTTTTTTATTCCCCTAGAGGTCATCAAAACAAATAGACGTCACTCATTAATTATTTTTATTCATTCGTAAACGTTTATTAGGTGATGACATATACAAAGATTAAACCAAATATTGGCTCAAGGAATTCACCATAGGTTTCTCCTGTTAAATATAATGTGAAAAGCCTCTTCTGAAAGTGTCTGCAAAGTGTGAGGGTAGCTGGGGTGGGCACTGCTCGGGTATTACGTGTGAGCTGCGGCTTCCGGGATGAGCAGGGTCCGCCAGGTGAGCAGATCAGGCCTGAATGGGGGTCGGCGTGTTGGAGCGGGGTGCATTAGGTGACCCTAATGACTGGCGTGGCAAGAGCTGAGAGGCAGACGGGGCCTCTCCCACGCCTACAAATGTATACTTTGTTCAGTCAGCAATGCAGGGCCACTGAAGATTTTTAAGGAAAGTGACACAGTCGAGGGGACAAGGCTGGAGAAAGACTAGGTAGGGTGCTACAGCAGTAGTCCAGGTAACAGATGACACGGATCTGAACTCGGGCAGTGCTGATGGAGAACATGGGGCAGAATCAACAGCGCTTGGTGACTAACTGAATCGGAGGCAAAGGAGAGAGGAAGAACGAGGGCTAACTCTTAGGGGGAAGATGGCATTAACAGGGGGAAGAGAAGTAGAAGAACAGGTTTGGAAGTGAGGTGGGAGGGAAACAGTGGAAGAGATGGAAATGGCTGATTGAAGATTCCTGAGAAACAGGAGGTAACCCATGGAGTAAGGTTCCTGAGGGCATCCAATGGAGATGGGAGCCAGGGCAGAGGGATTAGTTTTGAATAAGAGAAAACTCAACTCTTCCCTTCCCTGTGTTGGCAGGGCCAAGGGTAAGGGGGAGAGGATGGCTGTGCAGTGCAGGAGTGGTGGGGGCCTGGAGGCAGAAGGCTAAGGGAGTTCATACCCGATGGTCTAGTTTCTGTGTGTTAGGAAGTAAGTTCAGTCATGGAACCAATGAAGAGTTTAGAAAAAGTGGGGAATAGGAACTGGAACTGGCCAGAAATTCAGAGAAGGGCTGTTGGACTTGAAAGCAAGCTTCTTTCCTGGATGTCATTACAATCATACTATAACAGTGTCAAGTGCATTAAAGAAAAAGTGACAAATACTTTCTTTTAAAAAGGGTGATTGTGTTATATTTGAGCTTTATCTAAATGTTTTCTTTTATATGCAGTTTTACATTATCAGTGATGTTTATATCACATATTTTACCAATTCAGAAAAAGATATCTTAAACAAGTCAGTTGCACAAATTGTACAACTTAGAATAGCTCTGCAGTTGTTCTCCTCTACCTAGGCATGACGGAAACAGGGCGCTGTTCCCGCAGATGAGGCTCTAGGGCACTGACACCTGCAGATAATTCTGCTTCCTAGATATGGTTGTATTCTGATTACCCGTCTCAGAATGATCAAATCAGAATGTAACAGGCATTCAAAATGCAATAATTAAAAGGTCAAAAGTTGCATCTTGGGGGTTCTTTCTGCTTAGGAGAATGCTAAGAAAGAGCTAGGATGGGATCTGGCAGAAAGGAGGCCTGAGTGGTTCACAAGGAGTGCAGGAGCTCGGGCCAAGCCCTGGTTTATAAGACAGAGTGACTTGTGCCTGTGATTCCCTGTAGTGTAGCAGACGCCCTTAGACATCTGCACAGGTCAACACTCAGGGAATCAAGATTACTGACGTCTTCATAACAGAACACAATGAACATTCATTAGGTGACATTTTCCATTTTTAGGGGATTTCAATTCTAAATTGCCCCAGATTTTTATGTTTTCATAAGTTTGTGTTTTAGTTTTCCTGTCTCTTCTTATTCTCCAAAGTTGGTGGCTCTTTTTCTTTCCTCCTAACCATTCTCCCTTTTCCATCCATCAGTTCTCAGTTACGGACCAGGAAATCTGATAACTTTGCTAGCACTGGATATAAATCAAGAAAATGTGTCATCTATCTTCCTCTTGAAGGTGTTAAGAAACCAAACCAAATGAAACCCACCAGATTTCTGGTTTCTTGTAGCTGAGGCTGAGGGACAGTGGTCTTGTGAGAAAGGAGGTGTTAGCAACTTGTTTTTTATTCTGTGACATTCTTTAGTCTCTAGTTATTGTTTCTTATAAGCAGAAGCCACCACTGTTTCTGCTGTTTACTGTATGACCATAATGACATACACTGGCTTTATAAGGTGGGAAAATAACCAATTCCTTTATAAACAGGACTGTTTCTTCTTTAGAGTTATTTAAACAAATCACTTGATCATTTTATAAAAAAGGGATTCCTTTGGGGGATGTTTTGGTAACAATCAGCATCATCATATGGTCCTGAGAAAAGTAACCTCGTAAGTTGGCCACAAGTATTTTTTTTCTAGGCCACCTCCAAAGCTTTTGGTACATCTTGACAAATGAAAGTGAAAGAGTACATGGCTTGAATTATACCTTCATGAACAAAGGGCATAGCAACTTGTTTTAAAGACGTCTTCTCTTTTGCAACTGGAAAAAGGACAACTTTATTACCATGGCATCTGAGATTGCTCTCACCTGTGACTACCTCCTGTCACATCAATCACCTTAAAACTGGAGATGAAAGACTGGATTAACTAATGGACCCAAAAGAGTCTGTCACAGGGAGGGCACTGGTCAGAAGCAGGCTGAAAAGGACAGACAGCGAGGGAGATGGGTGGGCTACTGAGAGGCCCACGTGGCACAGGCCAAGGGTCCTGTGTCTCCTGTGTACTGGCCTAGGTAAAAACTGAAGCCATTCTCACTGGGCCTACTGTTATACTGACCCAAACCCTGGCTTCTATAAGAAAACCAGCACGTCTGCTTCTCATGTTTCTGACGTTCACATCTCCAGTTTGAATGTCAGTAACAGAAACAATGGAAAAGAATTCCATGCTATTAGAAGAGAAAGAAAAATTCAGCACATCTTCATTATCCCTTCCAAGCCATAACACTACCTCTAGAAATAAGCATGAATGCAAACAGCCAAGGAGCATGCCTGCAAAGCCTGCTGCAAATGTAAACTATGTTGGAGGCAATAAGAACGTTGGGGGAAATGAAATTGTGCTTGAGAAGGTGGGAATGACATTTCAGCTGCCGCTCTTCATTTGGGAGGCCCTGATGAGTCAGTTTCTCCAGCGCGGTACTGCGCAATGAAGGGAGAGAACAGATGATCAAAATCGAAACGAAAGGAACATAGGTAGGCAGGCAGCTGGGCAGGAAAGGCTTTCTTTCTCTCTTTTTTTTTCTTTTCCATTTTTATCTTTAGGGCAACCAGAATGTACTCTTTTTTTTTTTTTTTTTTAAAACATCTTTATTGAAGTATAATTGCCTTACAATGGTGTGTTAGCTTCTGCTTTATAACAAAGTGAATCAGTTATACATATTCAATATGTTCCCATTTCTCTTCCCTCTTGCATCTCCCTCCCTCCCACCCTCCCCATCCCACCCCTCTAGGTGGTCACAAAGCACCAAGCTGATCTCCCTGTGCTATGCGGCTGCTTCCCACTAGCTATCTATTTTACATTTGGTAGTGTATATATGTCCATGACACTCTCTTACCCTGTCACATCTCACCCCACCCCCTCCCCATATCCTCAAGTCCATTCTCTGGTAGGTCTGTGTCTTTATTCCCGTCTTGCCACTAGGTTCTTCATGGCCTTTTTTTTTTTTTTTTTCCTTAGATTCCGTATATATGTGTTAGCATACTGTATTTGTTTTTCTCTTTCTGACTTACTTCACTCTGTTTGACAGACTCTAACTCCATCCACCTCATTACAAATACCTCCATTTCATTTCTACTCAGCCATAAAAAGAATGTACTCTTTTAAGTAACCGATTTTAGTCTCACCAAGATGGCTTGATTTTGATCCAAAAGATTTGGAATTTAGAATTTGGGTCCTAATTTGACCTCTTCAGTTAAAGTATATGTTGATTTATACTAAGTAATGAGAAGAGAATGTAGAACATTGGCTATGATCATTAACAGCAAATACATAAAATTGTATAGAGGTTCCCTATAGGAAAAAAAGGTAGGGAGGGGGAACTTAAAAATAGGACTATCTTTAGTATCAAAGCTATACCTTCTTGCCTTGTTATTTAAACTATTAGTGGTCTTAACATTCTTCAGGAAAAATCTATAACAAACAGTAAGGTTTGGGTACGGTTAAGCCAGCAGCACTGATAATCACGCTGACTATGCCTCCCCCTCTTGTCCTGATGGAATGGACATGAAAGGTGGTGCCCACACCAGGAAAGGCAGAAGGAATGCCCGGAGCACTTGCTGAAACATGGCTTCGAGCAGTTCTTGGGGCTGGTGAGTGCCTGGTATAGGAGGAGGGGCACACCCTCTGGCCGGCGGCAGACAGGATCTAGGAGGTTCTGTGTGCATGGGGGCACTGGACAGCTGGCGAAGGGGCGCAGGTGCTAATAACGGCTTCTACAACTGGCTGCTACACATGATTGTGCAGGGACTCTGTGAGGCACACACTTCACCTCACAAGTAGTTAACACCGTCAGAAGTATTACTGTGAAAAGCATGACAAATGACAGAAAACTCAGTGACCTAATGTTTCAAGAGTGAGAAAACTGTTCAAAATTGAGGGAGATAACTATAAAAGCCTGCTGGACATAAGATGGTCATACCGCAAATAAGTGGTATCCCCTTAAATATGAGAAATAACTACAGGAAAAAGCTGATATTACATGGTTAGGCTATGACAACACTAGTCGTACTTTACTAGTAGGGCAATTACTAGGACAATATTAATAATTTAGCTCTGCTTCCACATGAAAAACATAAAAATGGTTTTTATTAATTGGTATATAAAACAATACTTTAAACATGCACAGAAATAATAATGAATTATAATCAATTCTACTCACACAGTCCATTCACCATAATCCTATACAGGGCCTTACTAACAAAGTGTAAATTTCTTTATGGCTTCCTTCATGATCTACATTTCCCTATCAACACTAGCCCAATGAAGGAGAAATGTCTAAAATTACAGCTGAGGGACTTCCCCTGGAGGTCCGGTGGTTAAGACTCTGTGCTTCCACTGCAGGGGGCACAGGTTCGATCCCTGGTCGGGATCCCGTGCTGTGTGGTGTGGCCAAAAGTAAATAAATAAAGTTACAGCTGAGCTGATGTGGTGCAAATGAACTTGCTGAGAATCATACACAACCACATTAACACTGGAACACGAACGTAGTTTCTGGTGTCAAGGTTCTGTTCTAAGCTGCAAGAGTGGCCCCTTGCACAAAGCCATCGACTTGAAATCCTGGAATCAGGCAGTGGAAACACCAAAGTAATCAAGGCATTTATTTTATTTATTTATCACATTACAAGGTACAGTTTGTATAATAAATAACAATAAATATCACCCAGTAATTAAAAAACACTTTCCATTTCAAAATATGGGTGCTTAAAGTATTAAAAACCCTATAATTTAATGTTTAGCCATTTTTCAGGTTTCAGAAGCAAATTTCTTTTCATAGGAGCTCTAATGAGAGCTTTACCTCTAAACTGAATAACGGTTAAAGTTTAAACATGTCACATGCCATACCTAAAACACTTCTACTTTGACAGTTTAGTTTCATTACTTGGAATAATGTTTGCATTCAAATACCAGTAGTAAAAAATATCGACACAGTGAATCAATACTTCAAAATACCGATCTCCTAAAGTTGTATTATGAAGGTATTGATATAACAGGAAAATAAAATCAATGAATCAACTTGGTTGTGCAATAAAATCCACTGTATAATACACAGCTGAGTGACAGATAATCTCTATACCACATTGCAGTATGTAAACTGAACACTGGGAGACAAAAAAAGCCTCAGACTAATCCACGTTATCTTATGATCCATAATTCCACAAAGCCTCAAAGTCTGTACTAATATTAACATTTCCACAAAAACAGATTTCAATTTCTCTTTGGTTTGGTTGTAAATATGTCATCTAAAGAAGTTTGCTGTTAAAACATATTATATTATGAATAAAGTATTCCTCTAATACACCTGGAAAAAGGTTTGACTAAAATGTGCAAAAAAATTATTAAACTATGTAGTTCAAACCCTTTTTAAAGCTCTAGTAAAAGAGATCCAGATTTTCTCTATTGTTTTTCTATTGGTTTAATTGGGTCTTTTTCTAGTTTCCTAAGGTGGAAGCTAATTGATTTCACCTTTTTTTTCTTTCCCCAAATAAGCACTTAATGGTACAAATTTCACTTTAAGCACTACTTCAGCCACATTCCACAAATTTTGATGTGTTGTATTTTTCTTTTTATTCAGTTCAAAATATTTTCCAATGTCCCTGTGATTACTTCTTTAATTCATGAGTTATTTAACAGTAAGTTGTTTAATTTCCAAATATGTGGGAACATTTTCAGATATCTGTTATTAATTTTGAATTTAATTCTGTCGTGGTAAGAGGATATACTTTGTATGATTTCAATCCTTTTACGTTTATTGACACTTGTTTTATGGCCCAGAATATTGTCTATCTTGGTGAATCTTTCATGTTCACTTGAATAGTATGTGTATTCTGCTGTTGCCAAGTAGAATACAAATATCAGCTAGGTCAAATTGGTTGATACTGTTGTTCAAGTCTTCTAAGTCCTTACTAATTTTCCATTTGTTCTATTTGTCTATTTGTCCTATCTCTGAGAGAGAAGTGTAGAGATCTCCATCTCTAATTGTGGATTTGTCCATTTCACTTTTCAATTCAGTTGTTGCTTTACATATTTTGAATCTCTGTTTTTAGGTGCCTATAAAATTTAAATTATGTCCTCTGAATTAATTTTATTTTTTATTAATTAATTATTTATTTTTGGCTGTGTTGGGTCTTCGTTGCTGCACGTGGGCTTTCTCTAGCTGCGGCAAGCGGGGGCTACTCTTCGTTGCAGCATGAGGGCGTCTCGTTGTGGTGGCTTCTCTTGTTGAGGAGCACGGGTTTTAGGTGCACGGGCTTCAGTAGTTATGGCACATGGGCTTAGTTGCTCTGCGGCATGTGGGATCTTCCCAGACCAGGTATTGAACCCATGTCCCTTGCATTGGCAGGCGGATTCTTTTTTACTTCTTTTTTTTTTAAATTAATTAATTTATTTATGGCTGTGTTGGGTCTTCATTTCTGTGCAAGGGCTTTCTCTAGTTGCGGCAAGTGGGGGCCACTCTTCATTGCGGTGCGCGGGCCTCTCACTATCGCGGCCTCTCTTGTTGCGGAGCACAGGCTCCAGACGTGCAGGCTCAGTAATTGTGGCTCACGGGCCCAGTCGCTCCGTGGCATGTGGGATCTTCCCAGACCAGGGGTCGAACCCGAGTCCCCTGCACTGGCAGGCAGACTCTCAACCACTGCGCCACCAGGGAAGTCCCCTCTTAATGAATTTTAATGTTTTTACTGCCAATAATATTTATTCTGAAAACTATTATGTTTAGTATAAATATAGCTATTCTAATTTTCTTCGAATTATTGTCTATATGGTATATCTTTTTCTTTTTACCTCTCTGTGTCTTTAAAGTGGATTTCTTGTGGATAGAATATAGTTGGGTCTCGGTTTTTAAATCCAATCTGACAACAACCTCTATCTTTTAATGGAGTGTTTAGTCTAGTTCCATTTAATGTAACTATCAGTATAACTGGGTTTAAATCTGTTATCTTGCTTTTTCTTTCTATATATTCCGTTTGTTCTTTTTTCTCTTCTTGCATAATTTTGGATAAATTACATACTTTTTATGAATCCATTTTGCCTCCTCTATTAGCTTATAACTATTTAATTCTTTAGAGTTCTAAGGTTTACAGTCCACATCTTTAACAATATTATACTCTACCCTCAATATTATACCACTTCATGTATACTGTAACTTACAACAGTACATTTCCACTCCTCCCACCCTGTACTTTATATTGTTATCTGTTTTACTTGTACAAACTACATATTACTATTTTTGCTTTAAACAGTAAATTTATGTTTTAAAAAACACTAAAATGAAGGAAAAGAAACATATTTTACACTTACCTATATGTTTACCATTTCTGGCATTCTTTATTGTTTTGTACAGATCTAAATTTCCATCTGGTATTATTTTCCTTCTGTCTGAAGAACTTCCTTTAATATTCTTATAGCATAGGTCTCTTGGTGATGGATTCACTCAGTTTTTCTTTGTTTAAAAAACAAATATTTTATTTTGTCTTCATTTTTGAAAGATAGTTTTGCTGGATATAGAAAATTCTAGGTTATATAGTTTTTGTTGTTGCGTACTTTGAAAATGTTATTCCATTGTCTTGCATAGTTGCTGATGAGAATTTTGCGTCATTCTTTATTCATCTGTATGTAACAAGTATTCTTCCCACTTCCCCTGCTGCTTTTTAAAGAACTTTGTAAAATATGTAAGAGTACCAGTGACAAAGGAAAATAATCCATGTTTCTTCTGCTGACATATTTTTCCTACATTGAAGTAATCTTAAAGATGCTAATAAAAAAAACAGTAGTGTAATTTTCTTCTTTTAAAAAAATGTACTTCTAACTCCAAGTACACTGAAGTTAGATTGATTGGCATTGTCCCACTGGTCACTGATGCTGTGCCCCCCACCCGCCACTGAACTTTTGATTCTCTGTCTTCCATTTTGGTTATTTTTTATTGCTATGTCTTCTGGTTCACTAATCTTGTTTTCTGTGGTACCTAATATGCCATTAATACCATCCAATGTATTTTAAATTTCAGGTATATTTTTCATCTCTAGAGATTCCATTTGGATTGTTTTAAATAGTTTCCATTTCTTTCCTCACTGCAGCCTTTAGTCTACTGCTAATTCAGTCATGTTACTAAGATGATACCATTTTGAGGACTTTTAAACAATGCCTTATGTTTTATGATGTCTTTCTATTCCGACTGTTGGGCAAAACTATACGCAGCCCAGGGACAATTTCAGTAATTATTCAGCCTATTGCTTTCTGGTGGTTTTCTGATAGTTTTTTCTCATGCAGGTGTAGATAAGTACCAAAGACTCCTGATGACTCCTATGCAGATCTCCAGAGCTCTTTCTGTGTACAGCTCTGTCCCCCAGGTACCCTGCCCCAGAAATTTTAGCTGCTTTGTCTTGCCAAACTCCAGTCTCTGTGTCCTCAACTTGGTTAGACCAGCAGGTCCTCTTTGGATTCCGGCTCCAGGTGCTGTGGCCTAGAAACTGCCTCCAGGCAGTAAGAGCAATCTTAAGACTCATCTTGTTTGTGTTCCTTCTTTAGGTATCACAGAACTGTAACACCTGTTGTTCAATGTCTGACTGTTGTTTTATATACTTTTTATGGTTTGCTAGTTGTGTAAGATGGGAAGGTATATCTATTTCTTCCATGGCTTCCAAGGCTGAAAGTGGGAGTTCAGATTATATTCTTGTTTCTAAAACTGATCTTTCATTTGAGCTTGAACTTGACGTTAACCTAATCAGCAATTCTCAGTGCCCTTTATATAGGCTGAACTGCTTCAGGATTCTTTTACCCTCATGCTCTACAAGCATGCTTCTCTCAGCAAAGTGTTACATTAACATTGTTGTATTCAGTAGGCTGTATAGTAGGGTCTTGTAACTGGTGATTTCATTTGTCATTTAATGTTGTAGTGGGCATTTCTTATTTTTTAGCCATGCAGAATAGATGTCTTGTCTTTGTATAATGGTCCTCAATCCATGTGAACTGTATGGAGCTGATCCTTTTCCAAGCTCCAGGGGAGGGTATGTGACCTAGATCTAAGCCAATAAGCACATTCCATTCTCCTAAACCAGAGCTAATGGTTCACAGATGGGCATACAAGATAACTGTGTGAATGCCTACCAGGCCTAGACCTTTTGCTCAAATAGTCTCTGTTTTGGAGCTGACTAGAATCTGAGAATATACACAGCTGGAGCCTTTGCCAGCCATCTTGTCACCAGAGGGAGCCTAAAAAATGAAGACAGTGCTGGAAGACAGGATTCTGGTAGCATTTTAAGCCCCTGGGCTAAGGGATACCTTCAACTAACACTGAACTTTTCCTACTATGTAAGTTAATAATTTCCCATTTTGCCTCCATGAGCGTGGGCTGGGCTTTCTGACACTTGCAATGGAAAGTCTCCCATCTGTTCCATCAAATGGTAAATATCAGTCATGGGTTCCAAGTGGATTTTTTAAAAAGACACACTGAAGCAATGTCATACAATTGTGGATTAATGAGCTGTAATAGCAAACCATCAAAGCAAAATCACATACCTCCAAGAGATGGACCTTCTCTTTATGAATGCACTGTGCAAGCTTGTAAGGCAGAGCCACAAGCAGCCATCAGGGTGTGGGACATGTAAGGGCTAGAACTCCAAGAAAAGGGAGTTCTACAAAAAAGAAAGAACGAGCCTGACATTTTAGGCCTGATCTGGGCAAATCCATTCACATAGCCAAAAACGTCCTCTCTACTACAACAGTCTTGAGGATATCATCTACCACGTCAAGAAGCCTCTGGCCCCCATGACCTAAAAATGAATATATTCTTTTCTTTTTAATTTTTGTCTGGATAACGCTTTAAAAAACACACCCAGTTCTACTTTTGCTCCCCCCAAAATATAAACATGTAGAAAATAAGCAGCTGACAATGTTCTTCAGAAGTGTAACATCACTGGGCTATTTCCCCTTTTCTTTTTAGCTTTCCTATTTTGCAGCCAGGAGAATAGTAAGATAATTTAATATGAGAAGTTAGTAAACCTGAAAAAAAGCTATTGGTATGGTATTTATCAGAAAAATAATCTGTAGTGGTTTTCAGATACCAGCAGTGCTGTGGTAAAATATCTAAGAAAGAAAAATCAATATCTGCATGTGTTCTCTTCAGTTAAAAAATTCTTTCCTAGATTTATATTCCACTTCCTTTGGTGTTTATGCATGTCTCTTTTTTTCTCTGCCCTTTGGGCAATGATATTTTTGTGTCAGATACTATTACATACGAATAATGAATGCTGACTAATAATGATAATAATTGTACTGAGATATAGGGAAGTAAGATGTTATGACATGTACATAGTCAAAGCATGTGCTTGAGGAATATTTTATTAAAGCCATAATAGGCTTCACTATTAAGTAAGACTCTTTGTACTCCGAGGAACGTTGATATAGTGTGTCACAAAGAAGATGAAGTATAAAAGTATAATTTGTCGAACAAGGTTTTGGAAAACAGAAATGAAATATTATACATGTATCTCTCCTATTAACTTACAAAATAAGCAGAATAGAATTAAGACTTAATCCTCAGTTAAATCTGGGGGGCGGGTGGGATGGATATATGATACAAATGACTATAAAAAGTTGCCTTTAAAGTACTAACATGTCCCAAATCCTTGAAGGTTAGATTACTGTGTGGACAAAAACTAAAATAGTAAGAGAACAGAATTCTGGAGGAGGTGACTTTTTAAAATTGTGTGTTCTTCCTAAGGATTTATTTACATCCTTAGCTTGTTATTGTGTCAGGAGTCACATGCCAGGCCGATTCTCTACTTTGGGATAAATTTTGGAGAAACCAAATTTTCTAAAACATTAAATCAGCAGGATATACATACATGATAGAAATCATCAATACCATATTAGATGCAGTTGTCTACCAGAGGGTCTCAAATTAGGATACTGGTTGAAAATAAGAACTAGGATAGGTGCTGGTGAGAGAGAGAGTGCCAGGCTCCTCCTTAAGGCGTTTAAAAGTGGCAACGCTAACATCTTAAAGGCTGGCCTCAGGTTTTGTTTTATTTTTAAATTGTTTGGTTTTTAATTTCATAAAAGACATGGTACACCTAGTATGTTCCACTAACAGTCTCCTAGTGAAAACAAACTTGCAAATCTCTCCCCAAATGTTAAATTACTCTCTAATATTTTTTGTTTCTTAATTCCATAAAAGAAATAGGACACCTAATAAGTCCCACTAACAGTCTCCAAGTAAGAAAAACTTCCAAATCTCTCTCCAAATTTGAAAGCAACAAAAGCAAAAATAGGCAAGTGAGACTACATCTAATGATAAATCTTCTGCACAGCAAAGGAAATAATCAACAGAGTGAAAAGGCAACCCATTGCTGGATCATAATAAAGTTTTAATTTTTTGAGGAACCTCCATAATGTTTTCCATAATGGCTGTACCAATTTACATTCCCATCAACAGTGTACAAGAGTTCCCTTTTCTCCACATCCTCGCCTACACCAGTTATCTTTTGTCTTTTTGACAACAGCCATTCTAACAGGTGTGAGATGATATCTCACTGTGGTTTGATTTGCATTCCCCTGATGATCAGTGATGCTGAACACCTCTTCATACAGCTGTTGGCCATTTGTATATCTTCTTTTGAGAAAGGTCTATTCAGGTCCTTTGCTTATTTTTAAATCGAGTTTTTTGTTTGTTTTTGGTTTTTTTGCTATTGAGTTGTATGACTTCCCTATATATTTTGGATATTAACCCCTTATCAGATATATGATTTGCAAATATTTTCTCTTATTCCATAGGTTGCCTTTTCACTCTGCTGTTTCCTTTACTGTGCAGAAGTTTTTAGCTTGATGTAATCTCACTTGTCTATTTTTCTTTTGCTGCCTATGCTTTGGTGCCATATCTAAATAATCATTGCCCAGACCACAGTCAAGAACGTTTTCTTCCCCTCTACTTTCATCTACTAGTTTTTTGGTTTCAGGGCTTATATTTAAGTCTTTAATCTGTTTTGAGTTGGTTTTTATAAATGCTGTGAGATAGGGCCAATTTCATTCCTCTGCATGTGGATATTCAGCTTTCCTAACATCATTTATTGAACAGACTATCCTTTCCCCATTTAGTGTTCTTGGAACCCTTGTTGAAGTTCAGTTGACCGCAGATGTATGGATTTATTTCTGGGGTTTCTAGTTCAGTCCATTGGTCTACAGGTCTGTTTTTATGCCAGTACCATACTGTTTTGATTACTGGAGCTTTGTAATATATTTTGAAATCATTAAGTGTGGTGCCTTCAATTTTGTTGTTCTTGCTCAAGATTGCTTTGGTTATTTAGGATATTTTGTGGTTCCACATGAATTTTAGGATGTCTTTTTCTATTTCTGTAAAGAATGTCATTGGGATTTTGATAGGCATTGCATTGAATATGTAGATCACTTTGGATAGTATGGACATTTTAGCAATATTAATTCTTCTAATCCATGAAATGATGAGTTTCTCTTGAGTTAAGTACAATATTTAAAGTTCTCTAGCTCCATAAAGTGGCTATGAAGAAGTATAAGCAACTATGTGCAAACCAACAAAAACCTTGTGAAATGTTTCCTTTTGGAGTATTAATGTTAGGCAGTAACCCTTCCAATGACCTTAATGATCTAGATCTACACTCAAGGTGTCATAACCAGTTCCCTAGCCAGCATTACAAAACACAAGAAGGATAGACAGGACTGAGGTCGAGAGGGCCACAGTGCTCGGGTGCAGTGTACAGGCCTGGATGGAAGTGCATGATGAGTCGCTGTGGTCCTACTCACCACCAGCAGCGGAAGAAGTAAAAAGTGAAGCAGTGTGTGTTCATTTTTGGGTTTTTTTTTTGGCTTCCATATCATCTGGTAAGTACTATACTGGATAGCAACAGAAACACAGTGCCTACAGGGACTTTACAGATGATCTTGTCTAATCTCTTAGTTTCTCTCCATCACCCTATACAAGTTTGACTGCCCTAGACAGAGAGAACTGCCCACTATGCTCTAATCTTTATTTATTTTTTTTAAAATGGCATTCTTGCAGTGTCTTTTTTTTTTAAAGTTTTATTTATTTATTTATTTATTTATTTATGGCTGTGTTGGGTCTTTGTTTCTGTGCGAGGGCTTTTTCTAATTGCGGCAAGTGGGGGCCACTCTTCATCGCGGTGCATGGGCCTCCTATTATTGCGGCCTCTCTTGTTGCGGAGCACAGGCTCCAGACACGCAGGCTCAGTAATTGTGGCTCACGGGCCTAGTTGCTCCACGGCATGTGGGATCTTCCCAGACCAGGGCTCGAACCCGTGTGACCTGCATTGGCAGGCAGATTCTCAACCACTGCGCCACCAGGGATGCCCTGATCTTTATTTTTATCTTCCCTTGCAATGGACCCACATTAAGAATCAGGAACTTTGTGTGTGTATACATATCCATATCCATGTATAATACAGAAATTTATAATATAATTCAGTTTAATCTCCTACTTGGAAAAAAACATTATGTATTCTTTTAAAATGTTTGTTGGACACTCCATGTTCACATCCACGGGAGAAACAATGGTGAGTGACATTATTGCTGAAGGTTAATTATGAGACATTCCAGGTTTACCATTTCCATTTTGTCATGTTGCATTTAACTTCTTTTAAATTACTATTAATTCAAAACAATATTCAAATTTCTGAGAACTTAAAATGTGAACACAGATTCTCCAGTCAAATATAACATGATATTTTGGGTTTTATTTCATTTTAAAATCTCACGTGAATTTGATTTTAAAAATTTTGTAACACTATAGGTTTTAAGGTCATTAGAAAAATCTATTTTTGTGTCAAAATTTCCAGCTGCTTGAAAGTAGTTTCAAAATAACAACTACTTCCACCACCACAACAAAGGTCCCCCATCTCACACCGTGTACTCATTTATTTAGTGATTCAATGGATGCTTCTTGAGCATCTACAAGTCATTTTACTAGAAGTGGGGACAAGGGATTGAAGAACAAAGGGAGAAAAGATGGTGGGAGGTGGTGTTATGATGGTTGGTGGAAATAATACAAAGGACGTGGTAGATAACGGTCCTGGAATATGACATTTCACTGACTGTTAATATAACTAGTTAAACTATATGTGAAAGAATATTTTTTTAACAATGGAAAAGAGAATAATTACATTAACAAATCTAATACTTCTCAATATAATTTAATCAGAGAATTTAAGAGCTGTTGGAGAACTTATAGATCATGTAGTTTAACTCCACATTTTATACTAAATCTATTTTTGTTGTTTCATCTTGTATTTTTTTCTCAAATGTGAATCAAATGAAGACCATAGGGCTCAGATTTGTCTGTGTCCTTCGAAGGAAAGGAAGGACCACTTTCCACAGGAGTGCTTGCCATTTCTAACCTTCAGTTTATCAAACAGCAGGACATCTGGTCTGGTGGCCAGGATTGACAGGTTAACTATTATCACTATATCCCAAGTCCTGAATCAGTAATTTTAAAAATATTATAAGGTTCACGTTATAGAGTTAATTTAATTACATTACCAATTAATATTTCAGGGTTCATTGCTTACCTATTATCTTGGCAACATTAAATCTATTAATATGTCACATCTTTCATTTCTGTGTAGAACGCAAGTGTCTGAAACTCTAAATTCAACCAGTCACCACCTCAAGACTACCTTAGAGAAGAACTAAATTCATATTTTAAAGTATCTATAATTCTTCAGCAGCCTTTTTGCCCGAGGAACTGTGGTCTGAAGTGAAGCATGCAAAGCCTCTGCATGCCACCCCTGATGAGCAAGTGACACTAGACTCAGCATGAAGGAAAAGAAAAAAAAAAGAGGAGACATGATGGAGGAGTAGAAGGACGTGAGCTCACCCCTTCTTACAGAAACACCAAAATCACAACTAACTGCTGAATAACCACCAACCAAAAAATGCTGGAACCTATCAAAAAAGATACCCTACATTCAAAGACAAAGAAGAAGCCACAAGGAGAAGGTTAGGAGGGGCACAACTGTGATAAAAAAACAAATCTCATACATGCCGGGTGGGTGAACCACAAACTGGAATATAATTATACCACAGAAGTTCTCCCACAGGAGTGAAAGTTCTGAGGCCTGTATCAGGCTCCCCAGCCTGGGGTGTCTGGCAATGGGAGGAGGAGACCCCAGAGAATCTGGCATTGAAGGCCAGCAGTGTGTGATCCCACAGGACTGGGGTAAACAGAAACTCCGCTCTTGTAGGATATACACAGGGTCTCGTGCACACCAGGACCCAGGAGAAAAACCAGTAACCTCATAAGAGACTGGGCCAGACTTACCTGCTAGTATTGGAGGGTCTCCTGCGGAGGCAGGGTGCTGGCTGTGGTTCACTGCAGGGACAAGGACACTGGTGGTGGCAGTTCTGGGGAGTACTCACTGGCATGAGCCTTCTTGGAGGCTGCCATTTTCTCACCAAGACCTGGCCCCCACCCAACAGCCTGTAAGCTCCAGTGTTGGGATGCCTCAGGCCAAACAACCAACAAACAGGGCAGGAACACAGCCCCACCCATAAGCAGACAGGCTGCTTAAAGTCTTCCTGAGTAAACAGCTGCCTGATAAACACACCCCCTGACCCAGCCCTGCTCACCAAAGGGACAAGACCCAGCTCCACCCACTAGTGGGCAGGTACCAGTCCCTCCCACCAGGAAGCCTACACAAGCCTCTTAGCCTCATCCACCCGGGGGCAGACAGCAGAGCTAGAAGAACTACAACACTGCAGCCTGCGGAACAGAAACCACAATCACAGAAAGTTAGACAAAATGAGATGGTAAGGGAATATGTCCCAGATGAAGGCACAAGATAAAACCCCAGAACAACAACTAAATGAAGTGGAGATAGGCAATCTACCTGAAAAAGAATTCAGAGTAATGATAGTAAAGACGATCCAAGGTCTCAGAAAAAGAATGGAGGCACAGATCGAGAAGAAATAAGTTTAACAAAGACCCAGAAGAACTAAAGAACAGAGATGAACAATACAGTAACTGAAATGAAAAATACACTAGAAGAAATCAATAGCAGCATAACTGAGGGAGAAGAACAGATAAGTGAGCTGGAAGACAGAATGGTAGAAATCACTGCCACTGAACAGAAAAGAAAAAAGAATGAAAAGAAATGAGGACAGTCTAAGAGACCTCTGGGACAACATTAAATGCACCAACATTTGCATTATAGGGGTCCCAGAAGGAGAAGAGAGAGAGAGATTACCTGAGAAAAATTTTGAAGAGATAATAGCTGAAAACTTCCCTATCATGGGAAAGGAAACAGTCACCCAAGTCCAGAAAGCGCAGAGAGTCCCAGGCAGAATAAACCCAAGGAGGAACACACCGATACACATAGTAATCAAACTGACAAAAATTAAAGACAACGAAAAAATATTAAAAGCAACAAGGGAAAAACCACAAATCATGTACAAGGGAACTCCCATAATGTTATCATCTGATTTTTCAGTAGAAACTCTGCAGGCCAGAAGGGAGTGGCACAATATATTTAAAGTGATGAAAGAGAAGACTCTACAACCAAAAATAATCTAGCAAGCAAGGCTCTCATTCAGATTCAACAGAGAAATCTTTACAGACAAGCCAAAGCTAACAGAATTCAGCACGAACAGACCAGCTTTGCAAGAAACGCTAAAGGAACTTACTTCTCTAGGCAGAAAAGAAAAGGCCACAACTAGAAACAAAAAATTAAAATGGAAAAGCTCACCGGTAAAGGCAAACATACAGTAAAGGTAGAAAATCATCTGTACACAGATATGACATCAAAACGACCAACTGAGAGAATAGGAGAGCACAAATGCAGTATATTGGAAATGCATTTGAAATTAAAAGACCAACAACTTAAAACAATCTTGTTTTTATACAGACTGCTGTATCAAAACCTCATGGTAACCGCAAACCAAAAATCTACAATAGATACACAAAAAAGAAAAAGGAATACAAACACAACACTAAAGTTAGTCATCAAATCACAAGAGAAGAGAACAAAAGAGGAAGGGAAGAAAAAAATCCAAAACAATTAAGAAAACGGCACGAGGAACACACATATCAATAATTACCTTAAACGTAAATGTATTAAATGCTCCAACCAAAAGACATAGATTGGCTGAATGGATACAGCAACAAGACCCATATATATGCTGTCTATAAGAGAACCATTTCAGATCTAGGGACACATACAGACTGAAAGTAAGGGGATGGAAAAAGCTATTCCATGCAAATGGAAATCAAAAGAAAGCTGGAGTAGCAATTCTCATATCAGACAAAATCGACTTTAAAATAAAGAATGTTACAAGAGACAAGAAAGGACACTACATAATGATCAAGGGACCAATACAAGAAGATATAACAATTGTAAATATATATGCACCAACATAGGAGCACCTCAATATATAAGGTAAATACTAACAACCATAAAAGGAGAAATCAACAGTAACACAATAATAGTGGGGGACACTTCAACACCCCACTTTCATCAATGAACAGATCATCCAGACAGAAAATCAATAAGGAAACACAGGCCTTAAATGACACATTAGACCAGATGGACTTAACTGATATTTATAACGCATTCTATCCAAAAGCAGCAGAATACAGATTCTTCTCAAGTGCACGTGGAACATTCTCCAGGACTGATTACATACTGGGCCACAAAGCAAGGCTTGGTAAATTTAAGAAAACTGAAATCATATCAAGCATCTTTTCTGATCACAACACTATGAGATTAGAAATCAACTACAAGAAAAAAATTGTAAAAAACACAAACATGTGCAGGCTAAACAATGTGCTACTAAACAACCAATGGATCACTGAAGAAATCAAAGAGGAAATCAAAAAATACCTAGAGACAAATGAAAACGAAAGCACGACAATACAAAACCTATGGGACGCAGCAAAAGCAGTTCTAAGAGGGAAGTTTATAGCAATACAATCTCACCCCAGGAAACAAGAAAAATCTCAAATAAACAATCTAACCTTACACCTAAAGCAACCAGAGAAAGAAGAACAAACAAAACCTAAAGTTAGTAGAAGAAAGGAAATTATAAATAAATGAAATAGAAATGAACAAAACAACAGAAAAGATCAATGAAACTCCTTTGGTTCTTTGAAAAGATAAACAAAATTGATAAACCTTTAGCCAGACTCATCAAGAAAAAAAGGGAGAGGGATCAAATCAATAAAATTAGAAATGCAAAAGGAGGAGTTACAACGGACACCACAGAAATACAGAGGATCATAAGAGACTACTACGAGCAACTACATGCCAATAAAGTGGACAACCTGGAAGAAATGAACAAATTCTTAGAAAGGTACAATCTCCCAAGACTGAACCAGGAAGAAATAGAAAATATGAACAACTAATTACAAGTACTGGAATTGAAACCGTGATTAAAAAACTCCCAACAAACAAAAGTTCAGGACCAGAAAGCTTCACAGGTGAATTCTATCAAACATTTAGAGAACAGTTAACACCTATCCTTCTCAAACTCTTCCCAAAAAATTGCAGAGGAAGGAATACTCACAAACTCATTCTATGATATGAGGCCACCATCACCCTGATACCAAAACCAGACAAAGATACCACAAAAAAAGAAAATAACAGGCCACTAACTGATGAAGATAGACATAAAAATCCTCAACAAAATACTAGCAAACTGAATCCAACAACACATTAGAAGGATCATACACCATGATCAAGTGGGATTTATCCCAGGGATGCAAGGATTTTCAATATCTGCAAATCAATCAGTGTGATACACCACATCAACAAATCGCAGAATAAAAACCATATGATCACCTCAATAGATGCAGAAATAGCTTTTGACAAAATTCAACACACATCTGTGATAAAAACTCTCCAGAAAATGGGCCAAGAGGGTACATACCTCAACATAATAAAGGCCATATATGACAAACCTACAGCTAACATCATTCTCAATGGTGAAAAACTGAAAGCATTTCCTCTAAGATCAGGAACAAAACAAGGATGTCCACTCTCACCACTTTTATTCAACATAGTTTTGGAAGTCCTAGCCACAGCAATCAGAGAAGAAAAAGAAAGGGAATCCAAATTGGAAAAGAAGTAAAACTGTCACTGTTTGCAGATGACACGATACTATACATAGAAAATCCTAAAGATGCTACCAGAAAGCTACTTAGGCTCATCAATGAATTCACTAAAGTTGCAGGATACAAAATAAATACACAGAAATCTGTTGCACTTCTATACACTAACAACGAAAGATAAAAAAGAGAAATAAACAATCCCATTTACCATCACATCAAAAAGAATATCAAGGAATAAATCTACCTAGGGAGGCAAAAGATCTGTAACTCCAAAAACTGTAAGACGTTGATGAAAGAAATTGAAGATGACACAAACAGATGGAAAGATATACCATGTTCTTGGATTGGAAGAATCAACATTATCAAAATAAGTGTATTACCCAAGGCAATCTACAGATTCAATGCAATCCCTGTCAAATTACCAATGGCATTTTTCACAGAACTAGACCAAAAAACTCTTAAATTTGTATGGAAACACAAAAGACCCCGAATAGCCAAAGCAATCTTGAGAAAGAAAAACAGAGCTGGAGGAATCAGGCTCCCTGACTTTGCACTATACTACAAATCTAAAGTCATCAAAAGAGTATGGTACTGGCACAAAAATAGAAATATAGCTCAATGGAACAGGACAGAAAGCCCAGACATAAACCCATGCACCTATGGTTAATTAATCTTCAACAAAGGAGGCAAGATTATACAATGGAGAAAAGACAGTCTCTTCAATAAATGGTGCTGGGAAAACTGGACAGCTACATGTAAGAAAATGAAATTAGAACATTCTTCAACACCATACACATACACAAAAATAAACTCAAAATGGATTAAAGACGTAAATTTAAGACCAGATACTATAAAATGCTTAGAGGAAAATACAGGCAGAACAGTCTCTGACATAAATCGCAGCAATATCTTTTTTGATCTGTCTCATAGAGTAATGGAAATAAAAACAAAAATAAACAAATGGGACCTAATGAAACTCAAAAGCTTTTGCACAGTAAAGGAAACCATAAACAAAACAAAAAGACAACCTACAGAATGGGAGAAAATATTTGCAAATGATGTGACCGACAAGGGATTAATCTCCAAAACTTAAAAACAGCTCATGTGGCTCAATATCAAAAAAACAAACAACCCAATCAAAAAAAATGGGCAGAAGACCTAAATAGACATTTCTCCAGTGAAGACATACAGATGGCCAAGAGACACATGAAGAGATGCTCAACATCACTAATTTTTAGAGAAATGCAAATCAAAACTACAATGAGATATCACCTCACACCATTCAGAATGGCCATCATCAAAAAGTCTACCAACAATATGTGCTGGATAGGGTGTGGAGAAAAGGGAACCCTCCTACACTGTTGGTGGGAATTTAAATTGGTATAGCCACTATGGAGACCAGTATGGAGGTTCCTTAAAAAACTAAAAATAGAACTACCATATAATCCTACAATCCCACTCCTGGGCATATATCTGGAGAAAAACGTGGTTCGAAAGGATACATGCACCCCAATGCTCATTGCAGCACTGTTTACAATAGCCAAGACAGGGAAGCAACCTAAATGTCCATCAACAGATGAATGGATAAAGAAGATATGGTAAATATATACAATGGAATATTACTCAGCCATTAAAAAGAATGAAATAATGCCATTTGCAGCAGCATGGATAGACCTGGAGATTATCATACTAAGTGAAGGAAGTAAGTCAGACAGAAAAAGACAAATATCATATGATATTTATATGTGGAATCTAAAAAAATGATACAAATGAACTTATTTACAAGACAGAAACAGACTCACAGACTTAGAGAACGAACTTATGGTTATGGGTATGGGGTGTTGGGGAGGGACAGATTGGCAGTTTGGGATTGACATGTACACTGCTGTATTTAAAACAGATAACCAACAAGGACCGACTGTATAGCACAGGGAACTCTGCTCAATACTCTGTAATAACCTAAATGGCAAAAGAATTTGAAAAAGAATAGATACATGTAAAATATATGTATGCAATATAACTGAATCACTTTGCTGTACATCTGAAACTAACACAACATTGTTAATCAACTATACTCCAATATAAAATAAAAATTAAAAAAATAAAGTGTCTATAATTCCTGTCTTCTTTTAATTATTTAATTTGCCTAAGTAGCCAGGTTTCTGTTATTATTATATGTAATCTTGATTTTGTTTTATAGAACTGTTTGAATTAAACATACCAAATGGAACACTGAATAATTTGAAGGGAGTAAAAGAAATACAGAGGATTTCACTGTATTCTGTGGTGCGTGAAAATGCACTGCTCTTACATAACATCTAACTGTGCCTGGGAGCTAAGAAAGAAGCAAGAGCTTTCTTTAGCACCACAATCATGCCAGGGTTCTCAACTGCATCATACTCTCTGCTACTGGGCAAGAAACAGTCTTGACATGGATTCAGAAAAAATACCCACTTAGGGGTAATTTGTAATAACAAGAACAGTGCGTACCAAGTACCTACACATAACAGGAATTCAATTTTTCTGATGCAGAACCAGAGCTTCAGAGAGATGAAGCAATCTGCCCAAGGTCATACAAATAGCAAGCAAGTTCCTCAGGGCAAGGGCTGGGTCTGAGTTATCATCCTATCTGGAGAGCCTCAGATGTAGGATGCAATCACTGTTGGTGGGGTGCTTGTGTCTGACTTTTAATGGCAGAGGTTGTCTTGTTTTGTTTAGTTTTTAAGTTGGTTTAGTTTTTAAGTTGGTTTAAGAAATTAGCACTTGTGTGCTCTCTCTCTCTCTCTCTGTTGTGTTAGGATGGGGCAGTTCTTAAAATGAGAGGCTGATCCAGGAGACAGTTAAAATTACTTTCACTCTAAGTTACATTGACAACTTACAGGGTAATCATTTTTAAAGGATGTGGTACATTTATTTTTAAACTGATGACCTCCCTGAGAGAAACAACTATCTTTCTTGTGATAGATGCTTTATCAAATCCTTGTAAGTAACAATAGGGGGGGAAAAAAAAAAGACTGTGTTATATAACACAGCAAAATGGGAAGACTTCCTGGGTATTTTTTCTCCTTCTATTAAAAACAAACGACAACAACAAAAAACAAACATCTGCCTGGAGTCTGGAGTTAGGCCCAGTTGATTTTTTTTTTTTTTCTTGGGATTTCACCTTGGTGAATGCTTTCACCAAAGATATATGACACTCATGGTTTCACCTTCTGAAATGAGACTTGACAGCTGTTCGACACCACAGAGCAACGTTATATAACTAGGCAGTTCAAGAGGCAAAAAAGAAAACCACATTGAAATGAGTTTGGTGAGTGGGTTGGTGGTTAGGCAGAGTACACTTTCACCAACATAGAAAATAGTCAATGGCAAGGCCACGTGAACAATTATCATTTTGTAAATGCTCCAGATTTTTCCTACAATAAATCTCTGAACTGGACATACTTACATATCACAGGCGGTGACCTTCTAAGTGAGCATTTGTGTGGGAGGGCACTGCTCCTGCCACAGAGTCTGAATTCTTTTAGGGATGTGCCCGGAAGTCAAGTGTGACCCCTCCTTCTCTTTTTTATAATGCCACCCCACAGAAACATTTTTTAAGAAACAAAGAGTAATTTCAATGGAAAGAGTCAAATCCTTTTGAGAGTCAAAGACTTTTGACCTTATTAGCAACTCTAAAAAAATATCTAATGCAATTCACTGTCCAACATGAGCTCTTCCTGAGCATAAATATTTTACTTTTTTTTAAACAGTGAGGCCAAGCTCGTTTTAATTTTTTAGCTCCAGAGAAGGAAGCAGGCTTCTACTGTTTAACATGCCTCTTTAAAAAAAAAAACAAGTATCTTTAAAACAGCGTGGGTACCAAGCTATGAGTCACAATTGGTCCCATAGTCAGTACTTTCTGGTTATACAAAATTTGCTCATGAAAGCCATGTGTTAAATTAAAATTGAGAAATTACTGGAAGACACAACCAAAAAAAATTAGAGAATGTGTTTGTTTATGCAAATCCTTGAACAGCTCTACCCTTTGCTTTTTATCAATATTGACAGAAAGCATGTACAATGAACTTGACTTAGCACTAAAATGGCACCCCTAATAGGTCAATCTGTTCCTGCTTAACATACCAGAGGGATATATTTTAAAATCTCAGCCATTTCTAAAAAGTTTGCAGTTTTCTGCTTCGGAACCTAAACGGCTATTTTTGAGACCGAACATGCACATAACCTGATATTTGCAAAAGGATGTATTTGGGGTCATTTTCCTGATAAAAATCCTGTAAGACCAGGTTGTGTATCATGCAAGAAGACACTGAGGACTAGTACCTGCATGGACTGTTTAGGTTCATAAATGGAAGAGGTGGTTGAGACTGGATGCACACACTGAATGGTCACAATTTCATTTTACATCTAAGATACTGTTTGAAAGATCAGGTCTTTAATAATATGTTTAAAGAGGGAAAAGAAAACTCTATTTGGTTTACCTTGAAATATTAGCAATCTTTACACAGCCCATACATTTTGGAATGTATCCTTTAGCCCCAAATAATCTGAAGTTCATAAAAATCTTTTTCACTATGGAAAAAGCAGAGCATATTGGGGGCTGGGTATTTAGCATTTGAGTAAAATTAATGCTAGTGTTAAAAATCAGGATAAATTGCAAATTTGGAATGAAATGTCTTACTACAGAGCCTGGTGCATTCTATCTGCTGAATAAATGTTGAATAAATTAATAAATAAAAGGAAGATCACGGTTTCCAGCTTTATCATCTTTTGAAAACAGATACCCGCTAACATCAAAACTAATGCCATTTTCTCTACACTAACAATATTCATGTCTCAGGAACTTCATCATAAAGTTGTATAACTATTGGGAAGTTACTATAGAAATGCTAGTGCATCTACCCATGAAGTGTAACTGGGTCTCCTTACGCACAACCTCACATTGTATGTTCTCTGAATTAGGTTGCAAAGGACTGAACTTCAAGGTCTTATATCATGCTAGAAATACAGGCAAGATCTACACACAGCTTGAATCAACACACACACACATCTTGATGAAAAATGATTAAAGTATAGTTGGTAAAACACAGTAACACAATAATTAAAAACTACACACACACACACACACACACACACACACACACACACACACAGTGAAAGAAAATCCTCAAAAAGTGAAGAGAAGCTGCTGGTGTCAGCAGCATAACGGTCCCATGGTAGCCATCCTCCTTTCATCATGGTCAATTCATTAGCAGAGGAGAAAAGACAGAAACTATGGGAAATGCACACCATCTGCTCAATCCAGATGCAACAGCACATGCCTCTTATAGCCAAAGCTTTTTACCAGAAATGGAAGGAGATAAGATCTAATCCTCTCACAAAATATCCCACGAAGGTAGTTAGACGTATTTGCATCACAAATAAATATAATGCCAAAATCATTATTAGATGAGATCTTTTAAATATCAGTCAAGACTTTTACCACTCAGTATACACTGATCAAACAGAATACTAAATCAGCATCAGAGAAAATGGGGTTGGATTCTATCACCTTTATTAAGCTATTCCTTAAAAAAAATCATGCTTAAAAGATCTTCATTCCCTGAATAGCAAGAACATTTTCGTCCAGTTGTCCTGGTTTTAAAAAGACACACTTTAATATTGTATATTTCAAGTAATGTGCATTTCCTTTCTTATAAGAAAAGGTTAAAAATAAATATTCTTACCTTGAAATTGTGAACCTTTTCATATTTTGGAATTTGCTCGTTTTCTTTCAGAGTTGCTCTTCTAACAAGTGATGTCAACTGCGAATAAGCAAAGAGTTTCAGAGGTTGCCAGATTGTCACAGACGACTTTTGAGAACCCAGTTTCATTCCCAAGGCTGCTATCAATAAATCTTGCTGACGGCCCTCTTGTTTTGATTTGTGAACTGTAGCTCTATTAGTTTTCCTACCCGACCAAGACTCTTTGGATGGCATTTTGGAATTCACAGGAAATAAAGAAAACCTATATTGATCTATGTCTGTCGATGAACTCTATTCAGCTAACAAATGAGCATTCTGCCAGCCAGCACAGAACCCGACCCTACAGAGAGCTGCAGAGAAACATCACGGAGAGGTGGAGGAGGATGATGAAGCACTTCTTAAAAAGAGGTCGACTAACCAGAAAAATTCTTCTTTCCTCCTTTTTTTTTTTAAAGGGCTCTATATTTAAGCTTCTGAAAACTTAAGAGTCTGAACAGAAATAGAGTCGATGCTAACATACAAAACATTCAGCATTTCTCTATCCTTTTTAAAAAGCCATGCAATTTTGACAAATGACACATTTCTAAAAGCTTTCTTTTCTAGTCAATATATTAATGTCCATCCTGAATGAAAGATGCCTACATACTGCCTGCAGTCAGTTTCTAGCAACTGACACCCTGTGAAGCCCCTGGCAGAGGATGGGGGAGGGGAGGGATTTGACAAGGAAGGCTGGATTAGACTGGTCACCGTAAGAAAGGAGATAACCAATGAAAACCAAGCAACAGTATTTAAGTACTGTATTCCTCAACTCACTGTCTGTTTCTCCCTCCTCTCATGCAAGATTTTCTTGCTGGCTCAAGGCAAAAAAAAAAAATTAGTGGGAAGACAATGAGCACTGAATGAGTCATGCTTCATGACAAAATGGATTTTTTTTTAACCTATTAAAAGTAAAGGAAAATTAACACACACAGCATTAGGTTTTAAAAAGAATGCACCACTGCCAGGTAAATTATCAAAGGCTGATCTATAATCCACCTTTGTGCATATGGACTGAGGTTAGTTAACTAAAACCCCATTTTATTCAAGATGAGCAAAAGCTGATAAGTATTTTGATGAAAAAGAAAAGGAGTTTAACTAGTTATCATTCTATTTTCATGGAGAGCAAGAAGCATGCACATAATGCTGCCAACACCCTGGGGCGCTCAGTTCTGACTTCCTACCGTGAGTAGTTTTGTTCTGGATCTATGCTTAAATAGGTCCAACCACTATTTTCATTCTTAGTCTCAACATTCTTCATTCAAAGAGCTTCAGGCCAGGTCACAGTGCAAGCCGGTTGGGAATAATTCCTCATGTTCACAGGTCCCAGATGTAGTGTAACTGTGCTTGTTGGACCTGAGGTGTTTGTTTGCCGATGTAGAAAGGCGGGTGCTGGGCAAGAGACTCAAATCCAGCTCCATTTAAGAGCAATACCTATACAATACTTTTTTACTAAGGTGCTATATAAGCTTAAGTTTTCTCATATTAATTCCTTAAACACCTCCCATCTGCTTCCTCATGCTATAGTAATTAAGTTTAACCCATTATGATTCTAAGGTTACACTGTATTTAAAGAATCTAAAACTCTATATTGAAATGAATTCAGTCCATTTGCTTAGATAATTGCAAAGATTTTATCTCAGATTTCATAATCTACAGGGGTTATGGGCCCAATGCAGATTCTAATTTAATCAGGGCGTGAAGTGGTCCTTAAACCATGCTAGATATTGATGATACTGAATGCCTGATTTTCTAAACACCCCCAAATATTTTGAGTATATAGTTCCAACTTTTAAAACGGTTTATTCTTTTTAAAACATTTCTAAGAAAACAGAAGGCAAAAGTTAATATTTACATCTACAGATGTTTCATTTCCACAAATTTATATCCTAAGGTGATTAGTATGAGACAAAAAAAATTTTTTTTTCCCAAGAAGAAATACAATGGAAAGAGCTTTCCTTGCCTAACCTAAATTACTCTTCAGCTTAGACTTAGTTTGTCACATGATAACTAAAAATATAAAGGCCAGCCAACTCTTTAGTCACATATAACCTAAAGTGAAGTTTATCTGATTCTCAGTGGGCCCAGAAAAAAACAGATTCTAAAGGCAAATTTAACAGTAATTTTTTTCTCCACAACATTTAACACTGAATGTTAAAGTTACTAAGATAAAGAAAACAATCACCCATGTAACCCAAGTAACTTTTTTTTCCTGAGTATTTCAGATCAAGGTCCTTTATTATAGATCACCCCAGTCCTTCAGCTGTATTAACTAAAATTCAACCAAAGCATAAAAATATTCATGGCAGATTTATCCAGAAAATTCATGGCTGAGTAAAAGTGAACATTTTGTCACTGAGAGGCCAGGTCTACTGTAGGCTCTGCAGAGTCATACTGTCTTTCCTGAGTAATTTTTCTACCTAAGCAAGAAATACTGGAATAATTACAACTTGGGCAACTATCTAGGGCACTAAGGAGACAGGAAACAATGGTTTAGGATGAAAAACTTCTTAGCTCCCCTCAGGTGGCTGGGGGTTTGGTCACTATTACGCCTCCATAACTGCAGCTGCATTTCTGCATTAATTTTGAGGAGCTCTCAAGTCAGAACTGCTAACTCTCGAATTCAGAAACAGTATCAATGTTCTGACATGCCAGACAAATGTATACCACACTTCCTTATATTTTTTCTGGCCATATCTATCTACTTAGATAGATACAGCATCTATTAATTATGCCTATCGTTCATTGATTATTAGGCACTTATGCTCTAAGCACCCAGCTAAGCACTTTACATACAGAATCCCATTAATTACACAGAAAAATGTCTATGAGGCATATACTATCCTCATTTTATAGCTGGAAGAACTGAGGCCTACGGAAGTTAACTTCCCAAAATGGTACAGCTGTTCCGTTAGGTGGTGGATAGGAGTTAGGCTCGTAAACACTATGCTGTATCCACTCAAATGAGAAAATGAGAGGACACCATTGCAGTCTGAGGGTAGTCTGATTCTATTCAAGGTGGTTTCTCCATCTTCTCCTTTCATATTGAAGAGTAGCAATAGATAGTAAGACACAGTAAGCAATGAGTAACAATGGATGGTAAGAAAAAGTAACAGGCACTAAGATATCTAGATCTCAAGTTTACCAGGCAGAACCTGCAGTAGGAAATGCAGCCCTCAGGCTCCATTCAGACACGCCCTCCTTCATGATGCCTTTGACCATTTGCGGCAATTAGACGTGACCTCATCCACCTGTGAATATCGGAGTCCTTCACTTGTTCATTGATTATGAGATGTATCACCTTCTACCTCATATCACAGTTGCCCGTGTACCTGTTTATATAGAACTGGGTCTTATACATCTTAGTATAAAGCCTGAATCTAACACAGTAGCTTGTACAAATAAAGGTTCAATACATAAAAATAAAACCAAATGAAGGCAGTTATTTTTATTGGGGGGCAGTGTGTTATAATAAAAAATGAGATTTGAAATCACAGACACTGAAATCTGAATCCTGACCTTGGGAGATTTGTTTGTTGCCTTGGTTATTACCTCATTAACATACTACGGACAATAACACTTATCTTACAGGTTACTACTGGGCAGTTTAGAGGGGATGATATGTAAAAGAGGAAAAGACTACAGACAGTGAGCACTCAATAAATGATACTATTACAGGGCGCTGTACCAAACACTAGCTGCAGGGCACGCTGTGTAGTATAAGACATAGGCTCCTGTCCAAGGAGCTAGTAGACTAATCTACTTTTGGTTTATACATACAAACATGCCTAGAAATGCCTGCCCTTCCCTTTATATTATGGTCTCTACCAAATTCCCCCAATTCTAGTTCTGATCCTATCTTTTAAAATGCATAGACTGACACCTAATGTTAGCTGAGGGAGCAGGGTTGGGATGGGGTGACAAGGAAAGATTATCAGCATAGGAAGCCAGGAACAATGTGCGATACTTCATATCGTTGTTCTATTTCTTGGTCATATAGCCTGAGATGTGTTGTATAATGGACATTTTATAGACGAAGAAACACTCACAGAATGAATTGCTCAAGGTCCCCAGTCAGGAAGTGGAAATTCTGTGGTCTGAATCCCTGTCTTTTGTCCCCAAAGCCTGGCAGCTCTTTCTGCTACCTTGTAATGAGAGTAGGAGATAAACCCGAGGTGTTAGAGAGAGAGCCCCCTCATATTCTGGTTCTATAAAAGAGAAGAAAACGGCTTCACTGGGTGGGGGTCTGAACTGGCAGGGTACATGTCCCACAAGGTCATTCTAGCTAGAAACACCAGCAGTATTTAGCTTTTTATTCTGACTGGGAATCTTTGGCCTGTCTTGGACCTGACTCTTGCCATCCTTCATACAGATATCACTTCTGTATTGTTTGCCTGGATGAGGGTAACTGGCCTGGAAAAAGACATGGGGAAGGAGCAGATTCCACAATGTTCTCTGTTTCTACCTTTGTCCATACCATCTGTAGTACAGAGGACTGGGAAAATAATGGGGGGGAGGGGTGTCGTGTGAGGAATAAGGAAAAGAAGGGGGAAATAGGTGACCTTGGAAAGGAATGCATTTGCTATTTTTCAAATAAAGAAATTTCCACCACTGACCCTACTACCCTGTTGTCTGTCTAGTAATAATACTGGATTTGTACTGAGTTAGCCTCTCATTTTCACCATGTGTAGCACAACAGGATCATGGGCACCAGGGCCAGACAAAATCTAAAATCACATCCTATTGGCTGTGGTGTGTCCTTGGTCAAGCTACTAATTTGTGTGTTTCCTTATGTGTAAAATGGATTAGAAGTACTTACATTACAGAATTATTAAGAATTAAATAAGTATTTTGCATTATTCCCAGCACAGAAAGTAATCAATAAATAGAAGTTTCCCCTCCTTCCCTTCCAAGACCCCATCTTTCCAAGATCAGGGTTAGTATAACATGTGACAGTGATACACATTAAAGGCCCAAGGCCACTGTCCTAAGCAGCGTGAGCTTCAGGTCAAATTGTAACCAGGTGGTTTAGGGACACATCATAGGCATCACCGTTCTGCAATTTTTAACTTACCCTGTCCTGGTAATCTAAACCCCTGGGCTCAAACTCTGAGTAATCCCTGTCCTCTCCTCCTTCCTGCCTCAAACCCTGCTTACAGGGCAGGGTCTTATCAACTCACTTACACTAAGGTGCAAATGACTGATTACACTTCCTTCTCCATGAATAACTGGTTTTTAGTATGGGAGCAAGACTTAAGCCAAAAGAATAAATCTCCAATTACTGAATGTCAGGACACACTAATAGTAAGAGTGTTCTCTAGGAAACTGGAGGGACCTCAGGCAAACAGCCACCTCCTTTGTAACTTCATGATGACATCACACACTCATGATCTCAATGCCCCAGTTAACTAAGCTAAATCAACATTCCATCCAAAAAGCACCATAAAGGATTGTTATAGCTGGCATGGCCCTGAGGCTCCGGGAGATGAAGAATAGCTGGATTTACTTACTACTGGGTGATCTGAGTCACTGGTTCAGGTTTAGCAAATCCTGCAATTTCTATAAAATGTTAAAATTGAGATATAAACACAGCTCTTCCACTATCAAAATTTGTAGATCCAAGCAAATTCAGCTCACTCTAGATACACAGATTATTCATACATTTGTCCCCTGAATTATCATTTGTAACCTAGTTTCACACCATGAGAGCCAAAAGTACAATATATTCAAGGTACTTAACAACAATATGTCAGCTTACATTTATTAACTGACAACTACATGGCACTATACTAGTAAATGCTATACATGTATGATGTAGTTTAGTTGTTAAAACAATAGGGCAGGTGTCACTTTATAGATAAAGAAACAGAAGCTCAGAGAGATTAAGGTCACCTAACTAATACGTGGTGAGAAAAGGAGTTGAACCCAGGTCTACGTGACTTCAAATTCTGTGTCTTTCCTCTAGACTCTCCCGCCCCTCATATTACCTATAGTTAACATGCAATTTTGAAAGGCTATCATTTGAATAAGTTTCTGGATCATTTATATTCTAATACCTCTCAGATCACTAGTCAATTTAGTACTGCTTATATTTAATTTATAGCATCTTTCAGATTCATCACCTCCTCAAAATTTTCAAATGCATTTTAAGTCGAACATTAGAGATTTCTATACAGAACTCTATAAATTCCTTAAGTTAACATTGGGATAAATAACTTTTTATGTTGCATAGGAAACTCTTAAATCCGGCCAGGGCTCTAAATTTTTATGCTCCTGGCATCAGTCACATCATAATTCCTAACTCTCTTCATTACATAGCTGCCCTAGCATTAACGTAATGTCTCTCTAAACAGATAACAATAGGCACATCAATGCATTCACTTCAGTGTATAGTAAATTTACTCTATATTAACACTCACACTACCAAACTCTGTACACTCTAACATGTTCCCTGACTTACATGCAATAATTATAAGCAGAAAACCTTTGAAAACACAATGCAAACAAAAAAGCACAGCCCAGCATTCCTTACCCTTTCAAGAAACAAGAAACGATCAACTTCTCCAAGCGACAGTTGGAAGAAGGGTTTTGCACACCAGGCCCAGAGAGGAGGGGGCAGAGTGGCACACACCCTGGTTACCAAGCCTGGTTCTGACAGATACCAACTAAGTCACTGAACTTTTTTCTAAGTCCCAGCTGGACTAAATGAACTCCATGGTCTTCTTTATATTTTTAACAGAAATTCAAAATGAAAAAGGAAGGTTCACACTCATTTAGCACATAGGGATGTGAAGATGTGAGTGTGTCTAAGTAGGAAAGGCCAGGTTGGCTATGAGTGAGTCCCTTCAAGGTAGCTCTGGCTAATTCACTACAGGCTTTTGTGTGGTACTCAGTTTTGCAGGCTCAGAAACTTAATTTGTCAGCAAGGAGATCATGTCTATTTCTCCAGGGGAGAGAATGACATTATAATACGAAGCTCATGAAACTGATAAGTAAAAGCAGAATGATGGCTGTCTAGTTTATACTAAGATATGAGATATAATTATCAGAAAGTGGGTGACCAACATGTTCCTTTTGGGGCAGCATATCTACACTGGAAACAAAAAATAATCAGGAAGCAGATGAGAATGGAATCAGACAAGTGGAGTGTGTTAGATGAACTGAATATTTAATGCATAGAGTTAAGACATCCTTTGAGTCCTCTACAATTAGGATGGCCCTGCCACAGGACTAGAATGCTCAGTGCCCATTTAGTGAGAGGCACCTTCATTTTCAGTCAGTGCTTAGATGGGCATAAGCAGCTCCGAGCTCTTTGAGTCTCCTTTTTCCAGGTGTCTCTTTATGATGATTTTGCATATCTCTGTCCAAATATCTCAGGTGGTGATCTTAAAGTTAACTCATAGGACACAGTCTTATTTTTTCATTTACAAGTTCTTAATGGATACTAGATTGTAGCCCTGGTGTATTGATAATTTATATAATAGGTACTTTGGGAAGATAAAATAAAATAAATGGCAGATGTTTTCCTGCCCTGAATCGTGTAACAAGTTAATATATACATGTAATTATATATAAAATTACATAATAAGAGTAAAGTATTCTAGTCTAACACACTCCAGTATTTGGCCATTCGCAGTGATGGTTGTATGATGATGATCATAACATTCTTTCTCGGTTCTTCCGAATGAAAAGCTGAAACTGGCCCCCAAAGGAACTTTTTCTCTATTTTCCCCCCTAAGTGAAGTTGAGGGCTAATTAGGGAAATATGTCATTACCTTTTGGTTTTTGTTTTACCCCAAATTTTGATACTTATTACTTGCACAACTTAAAGAAACACTTCTATTGTTCTGTAACAACAGAGGAGATGAAATTAGAGAAGCTCTAACACTATATCAACAACTAGAGACTTTAAATTCAGTGCAAAACTCTGGGATCATAGATGTTTTCACTTTTTCAGAGAGCTTTTCATTGTAATATACATATGGAAGGTACAATTAAAAAGCAGACTCAGATTGACAGTAGGAGTATTTTCAGATTTTAAACTGCCATTAGAGGTTATTTCAAGTTATTGCAGTTCAGTGAACATTTCACAATCACCAATTTAACAAAAGCAAGCCAGTGAATCAGAATAAAAGCCAGGCACTGTATTTTCAGTTTTCTCATTCTACCACTGACTTCAACTCATTAGGATAAGACGAAGTCTATGTGATGTGGTTCTTTTAAAAAGGACCTGCTACCGAATTTCTTAAAACTTAAGTTATAAAAGCTATTTCCTACATGTGTAATTTGATTAGAATATTCCAAATGTAATTTATTTAAATATTCATTTTAAGGCTCAATAAAGATAAACACGGGCTCATGGTACAAAGTGTATTTGTGAAGTTCAACCATACTTTTGGAAGCCTATTTTTAATATTTGAAAATGGCAACGTGGGCTCACGGTATAAAGTGTACTTGTGAAGTTCAAACATACTTTTGAAAGCCTATTTTTAATGTTTGAAAATGGCAATAGTGGCCTGAAGGTAACAGATTTAACTTTCATAAATAATTTCCCTGAGAAGAAGTATAAGCATGAGAATTATTCATAGATGTGTTAATTGTTCACCTCACTGCCAAATATTGTCTTTTCTTTGTAATGACACTACCACATGGTATGTTTTACATTAATGATGTTGAAAAAGTAAAAATAGCTTGCATCTGGGCATTTTTCTAAAATAAACTTTATATCGTGTCCATAGTATTTCATCTTATGAAATTCCTGGTAGTTCAAAGGTTCCTAATGAAATTGAGAGAACAACCCCTAACTTGAATGTTCTTTTTCATAGAAGAGATAATTAGATTCTTTCATATATATATCATACATATATATGATACATATGAAATCTATATATAATTAGATTCTTCCATATATATGTGTGTGTATATATGTGTGTGTGTATATATATATACACACACACACACACACACACACACACACACACACTGTGTTCCATTTGAACCCTGATATCTTATGAGTGATTTGAGGCATCTAGACCAGGCCCACAAATGATTAGCACATTAGAAAATAAGACACAGAAAGTCAGACTGCAATCAACTTCCTGTGAGAAGGAAGAAGGAAAGATTAAAGGATGATTTAACATCTATCTTTCAGTGACATTTTAATGTATTGAGAGGGATCTACCTTGCCATTTTCCTCCTCCACAAAGGATAGGTTAATGAGAGATAATTTAAGGAGCAAATGAAGATCTTAGGTTGATAAGGTCAAAAGTTATTTAAGGCTATCTGGCCAGCTTCAGCTAGTGCTTTACTACCTTTTCTACCAAAATGTCCCCAACAGCAACCAACAGTGAACAGGGGTGTGCAGGGATCCAGGGGTGGCTCTTCAAGCTCCCCTAAATGTGCCCATATAAAATGTTTAAAATAAAAATGTTTTCGATCAATGACTACTGAGTAAAATCGATGCTCTGGGAAGATGGGTCACAGTTATCTTTAGGTTTAGCATGTCCCTGCCTAGTAGCAGGAAATTATCATCTAGTTTCAGGAAAGCAGGTTTGGGTGACTGGGGGAGTCTTACAAAATCCCTTTCAGCAGCAGGCCTGATACTGTCACCATGGTGCACAGCAAGAAGTAATCTGTGAGGTAAATGGCTTCATAATCCTGTTCCAGTCTTACTTTACAATAGCTTTAATTACTGTATTCTTCTGCTTGTTTTGTTTAAAAAAAAAAACAACACTCAGGCCCAACTCTTTCACTGCCTCCAAATCAGGAGCACTTATTTAGTCAGAGTTTTAGATTCTACAAACTGCTTTGTCACATACACTATTTCACTGTATCCTCACTTTCCTGTTTTTCAGAATGACAGTGCAAAGGTGTTAAGGTACTTGATCAGGGGCAGAAATCATTAAGCAAAGGAGCAATGGTGGGAACCCAGGCCTCCAGATTTCACACCTACCCCTCTGTCCATTCCACCTGCTTTCCTGGGACCTGGAGATAAGATTACTCAAAGTGTGAGGAAACTGACTCTTACTTTAGTAAGGCCCCAGGCTGCAAACACCCAGGACCATCAGCAAGCAGAAATATTCACAGCTGAAAATGACCTTCCCCAATTCAGTGCTAAGCCTGACAAATGGTTTACAACATCCAGAGAAGTGAGGTCAGCCTTGGTGATTAATTTCTGGCATTTTAAAAGCCTTTTTAATTATTTTGAGGGTAGTGGGTAAAATGATATGATGCTCTTCCTTAGATACATGCAGCTCCTTCATCAAATGCCTACCACGGCTTCAAGGAAAGTTACTGAGCAGCATGCCTGGTTTTGTTTTTGCATCGACTTTTCCTATTTTTTTTTAAATGAAAACAAATCAACAAAACTATCCTCCAAACATGAATTGAGAGAAGGGTCTCTTGAGCAACTAATTAAGCTGTCTTTAGAAACAGGTAATTAAACTTTCCATTAAAATTCACCAGACAAACATAATTTACAAGGTGGAAAGCCATTCCAATCTCATGGGTAAACAATCAACTAAGGCTTGTATTTATAACAGAGATTCCAGAATGGCCAATGCAGTGAGTAATTACATAATTAAGATGCATTTTATCTTTAAAAGAATTTGAGGTTCTGGACATGTGGTCTGAAAAATTGTAAATACTTCATATAGCCCACAAATTCATTAAAAGAAAGTACAGAAATGGTCAATGCATACGTGTACATTACAGACTCTCAAATAATTTTCATTCAATAAATATTTTATTGAGTATCTACTATGTTCCAGGCATTAGTGAAACTGGTGAACACCAGAGAATAGGGCACTATGCTATTTTTCAACAGGACCAGTTATTAAACAAATAGATATATATTATTGAATTAATAATAATTAAGTGGTGGATGGGTGATGTATTTTTAATCCTAAAAAATCACATTTTCTTACAAAGGTGGAATTAATTCATGAAATTTATGTCTATGCCCTCTTTCCAAGCTATTTCCTGCTCTCATGGTCCTTCTGAGACTCTAACCGGTGACTTCTACACTCTCCATCCCAGCTCTCTCTTGCTCTCCTTTCCCTATGGATGTGCCTTCCTAAGCCTTCTAATGCCCAAACCACAGGGAATTTTGCTGAACACCTCATATAGTCTTTTTATCAGAAATAATGCACACAGAGAGCTGCTGTTCTATTTACAATAGCCAAAACATGGAAGCATCCTAAATGTCCATCGACAGATGAATGGATCAAGAAGATGTGGTATATATATACAATGGAATATTATTCAGCCATAAAAAAGAATGAAATAATGCCATTTGCTGCAACATGGATGGAACTGGAGATCATCATATTAAGTGAAGTCAGAAAGAGAAAGACAAATACCATATGATATCACTTATATGTGAAATCTAAAATATGACACAAATGAACTTATCTATGAAACAGAAACAGACTCACAGACATAGAAAACAAACTTATGGTTCCCAAAGGGGAGAGTGGTGGGGGAGGGATAAATTAGGAGGTTGGGATGAACAAACGCACACTACTATATATAAAATAGATAATCAATAAGGACCTACTATATAGCACAAGGATCTCAAGGAACTATACTCAATATTTTATAATAACGTATAAGAGAAAAGAATCTGAAAAAGAATATATATATGTATATGTATAACTGAATCACTACGCTATACACCTGAAACTAACACAACATTGTAAATCAACTATGCTTCAATAAAAAAATAAATTAAAAAAAGAGAGAGCTGTTGTTTATAAACTCTCTTCCTCAATCTGCCTAATCACCCTTTCCATAAAGACTTAAAACAATTTAAAAAAATTTAAACTAAACTTCAGTGTTATCTATAGTTAAGTGGTTAAGAGCTCGTCTCCTCTGTAAAAGAATCTCAGCTTCACTTACTAGTTACAGGATCTAAGGAGAAGTCTCAGTTTCTTCATCTGTAAAACTGGAATGATGATAGAAACTACCTCATAGGGATGAGATAATGAATGGAATATATGTAAACCCGTATCTTTAGTACCCAGCATACAGAGAGCTCTCGAAGCTCTCAAAGACCAGGTGGTGGTAGTGATGTTGACACTGCTCACATCATTAGCATCAGTCTTATCACCTAACACAATGCTTGGAACAAAGTAGGTGCTAAATGTTGAAGCAATGAGCTCACAAAGTCATGGCACATTTGCAAGCCTTGCTGAATTCTTCAGACTCATAGACAAATGCCTGTCTGAATGGCTCCAGCTTCCTGCTCTTATGATATGGTCAGAATAGATTTAATATCAATACAAAGAAAATGGCCACTTTTTAAAATGTCTTAATGGTTTTAAAAAAAGTAACGGCTGGCCAGAGGTGCACGGAAGCAGAGCATCTTAAATATTGTTTCCTCATTTGATGGCCAAAATGTATGCAAATATGAACTGAAAACATGTTAAAGAGAAAATGTGTGACAACGTAGGCATCTTAGCAACATAGCTGACTAAAGGATGAGACTGAACTGAAAGCATTTGTTGGGTGAAGAGAACAGGTGCCACCTGAAATACAAAGGATTTTTGGGATTCATGAATTGCAGTTTCCAATTCTAAAGATTGTTGAATCGTGGTTTGAATTAATATGCAGGACCAAAACAACTATTATGGGAGGAATAGTGCAAAGTGCCATGAAAATTTATGGATGAATAAAAACTCTCTGTATTGATGAGTTCCAAGAAAATGTTAGAAGGAAAAGGGAATTTGGTTATATCTACCATTTGTAAGCCTAAAGTTTGATTATTTTTCTTCCCATAAACTCAAACCATAACTTGCTGGAAAATTCCAAGATGAAACTATTTTCAAATGCATGAATTAATAAGGAAGACATTAAAATAAGTATGATGTTAAAAAAATAACTTGCCTAAAATATCTCCTCCTGCAGGATCAGCTGTAGATTTTTTTAAAGTGGATGCTCTGGTTGCATTTTTCAGTGTCAGAAATATTAAATCACGTCATCAGTTGAGCAGTGTTTCTCTGTTGTTTTCAGTTTCAAAACAACCTGGTCTTTCAGATACTAAGTATAGAATTTAATGCATTATTTTATACCAGTGGTACTGCTTTTAATGAACAACGGCATATTAAATTAGTTACTGTGGGTCACCTATTTAGACAGTTTTTTCCTAACTCTGTTTCCTCTGTTGTTTCTAATCTGGATTACATTTAGAGATGTGCACCTCCATATTTGAAAAACTCTCCAAAAGAGGAAGAGTTAGCGTCATACCAAATGATGTAAAAGACATCTGGGATCCTTGTGGGGATGGTTTTCTTTAGGAGAAGTATTGTTTGAGGTGAAAGCTGAGCTGGTGGCTTTTTCCATGGAATACCATTTTTTTTTTCTTGGAAGAACAACTAACATAAATTCTGGTTATTGAGACTGGGCATTTTCTCAAAAATGAACAAACTGAGCCTGCCACCTCAAGGAAAATAACTGACAGTGAGTGATAAAATCCAAACTTTCAAGTGAAAATAAGAATTTTGGAAATTCTGTATCTGCCACCCTGAACGCGACAGCTTCCCACTACTTAGATGAGTTTTCTGATGAAATTAATGATGATACTAACAAATGTGATATTTTTCATCATTTACAGAAATGTTTCAATGTTTGAAAGACCTAAATAACTCACTGAACCAATATTTTCCAAATGACCAATGCATGATGTTACAGAATAATGCATAGTTGAAAGATCCATTCAGAGTTCAAGACAGACCAATGGATTTTAGTGTAACAGAATAAGAAATGCTTATTTATGACATTTCAGATTCTACATTGCAAGTAGTATTTAAGAAACTACCACTTACCCAGTTTTGGTGTGATAGCAAAGAGAAATATCCAAATTATCTGAAAAGTCTCTTAAGATACTCTTTACCAAATGTGTATTTGTATGAGGTCAGATTTTCTTCATATACTTCAACCAAAATAAGATACTACCAGAGATTGAATGCACAAGCATTTACAAGAATCCAGTTTTCTTAATATTAAGACATACATTAAAGAGATTTACAGAAATGTATAAATGCCACTCTTCTACATGTTTCATAAAATATGGTTATCTTAATAATAATGCTATTATGTTAACATGTAATGGGTCTATTATTGTTTTTAAAATGAATTAATAGGTATTTAAAAAAATCTGTTTTAATTTCCAAGATAGTAAATATCACAGATATAACCCACATAAATAAAAGTTCTTTTGAGATCTTCAACAATTTTTAAAGTGTAAAGGGATCCTAAGTCCAAAAAGTTTGAGAATCATGGATCTAATCCATTAGTTGTAACCTTTACAACAGGATCTCACACATACACACAGAAAGACAATTCCAGTAATAGATGTCTGGGCCCTGTGTTGATTCTACTGAATCAAAATTTCTGCAGGTATCTCTATTGTATATAAAGCCTCATTGGGGAGCGCACTGATCTGACTTGGCCCTTAAATAAAAAAACTATTCATGACTGCATATTTTATTTATTTATTTATTTATTATTTTTTAAAACATCTTTATTGGAGTATAATTGCTTACAATGGTGTGTTAATTTCTGCTTTATAACAAAGTGAATCAGTTATACATATACATATGTTCCCATATCTCTTCCCTCTTGCGTCTCCCTCCCTCCCACCCTCCCTATCCCACCCCTGTAGATGGTCACAGGGCACTGAGCTGATCTCCCTGTGCTATGCGGCTGCTTCCCACTAGCTGTCTATTTTACGTTTGGTAGTGTATATACGTCCATGCCACTAAGACTGCATATTTTAGAACTTTCCCAAAAGTTTATCTTACGTTAACGTTATTTTTAAAATTTTTCTTCATTATTTTATTTCTCAAAAGTACTAACATTAGTAATAATATCTTTGATTTTTTTCTTTTATAGTTCTGAAGCAAATCTTTATTCATTGTTATTGGTTTCCCTGTTTCTGAGAGATACCATGAAAAATGGTAAACTCGAATTGTGTTAAAAAGCTGAGAGGATTTTTTGTTTGTTTATTTTTCTTTTTGCCTCTAAATCATAATAGACTCTCTTCAGTAAGTTTTACATATAGTCTCTGGAGTACTGATTTGAAAGACACTTCAACTGCCTTCAAAATCTTGTTTATTTAGGAGATGACTGTCAACTCAGAGGTCTTTTGTCAGTTTCAAAGAGCTAAGTAAGCTTCAACTTTGACAATAAAATGCTAATAAGCACTCTGAAGACTGAAATGATGAAAACCTGAAGATGTCAACCTAAATTTAAGTCAACTATTGAAAATGTAAAAGTGTGTTGACATCTTAAATATAATAAATTTATATTATTATAAATACATTTTATATTATATACATATAAGCATATACATGCTTTATTATAAATCTTAGTTACCATTATATATCATTAATACTCAGATATATTATGTTAATCATTTAATATGGTTCCGTTGTAAAAACTTTAAAGAAATTAATCCAGATCTCATTCTATTAAGTATACTGTGATTTAAAATACACATGCTCAAGTCCATTCTCTATGTCTGTGTCTTTATTCCTGTCCTGCCCCTAAGCATGGGGACATGGGGACATGAGGACATAGTGGGGGGAAGGGTAAGGTGGGACGAAGTGAGAGAGTGGCATGGACATATATACACTACCAAATGTAAAATAGATAGCTAGTGGGAAGCAGCTGCATAGCACAGGGAGATCAGCTCCGTGCTTTGTGACCACTTAGAGGGGTGGGATAGGGAGAGTGGGAGGGAGATGCAAGAGGGAGGGGATATGGGGATGTATGTATACGTATAGCTGATTCACTTTGTGATACAGCAGAAACTAACACACCATTGTAAAGCAATTATATTCCAATAAAGATGTTAAAAAAATAAAATAAAATAATTATTCACCCACATAAAAAAATAAATAAAATAAAATACACATGCTGTGGGGCCTGTCTGGTGGCGCAGTGGTTAAGAATCTGCCTGCCAGTGCAGGGGACACGGGTTCAAGCCCTGGTCTGGGAAGATCCCACGTGCTGCGGAGCAACTAAGCCCGTGCGCCACAACTGCTGAGCCTGCACTTTAGAACCCACGAGCCACAACTACTGAGCCCGCATGCCACAACTACCAAAGTCCACATGCCTAGAGCCTGTGCTCCGCAACAAGAGAGGCCATCACAATAAGAAGCCCGTGCACCGTGACGAAGAGTAGCCCCTACTTGCCGCAACTAAAGAAAGCCCGCGCACAGCAAGGAAGACCCAATGCAGCCAAAAATAAATAAACAAATAAATTTTTATAAAGAAGCCTACAGATTAAAAAAAAATAAAAGAAATAAATAAAATATACATGAATTATTGGCAGCTTTGCACATTTATGTATAATTTACACCATCGCAAAAGTATAAATCCTTTCTTATTTGTGTTGTTGTTGTCCCTATGAAAGGAACAAGACTATTTGGATTTGTACACTTCTGTGGTACTTAAAGAAGGGAGGGTAGCATTTGATACAAGCAACCATTAGAGAACTAAGCTACATTTTAGGGAAAGATAGTTTGTTTTAGTTTTTTATATTTAAAATTTGAACATAGGCTTTTTTATTCTGTAATCTGGAATCTTCTTCTTTTAATATTTGATAAGGGTTTATTTTAAACACTGAACATAAGAGTTGCAGTTCTAGAGTGGCATGCCTCAATGGGTGAAGGGCCCATCTGAACTACGCTTCAACTTCCTCTGGACAGATTCCAGGATGTTTTAACTTCTCTCTTTTGAGTAACCCAGTTACTCAAGATACAGTGATCCACTTAGTCTAAATACTAACACAGTCCAGTGTTCAGTCTCCACGATGACACCAAAGGGCATCTTGTGGAAGGGTCTGGTTGTCCTCCAAGATTTCATATTTAAAAATAAAGGATGCACTATTAAAACACACCCATAGAATCCCTTGATAACTCACCATAAACCTATCATCCCCAAAGATACCCATGTTAATATAATATCTATTCTCAAAAGGATTGTTACAAAGATTAAAGGAGATAATCCAGTAAAGTACTTAGCCGACTTTCTCACATAAAGAGGCTCAATAAATGTTAGTTACTACTGTTATTATTCTTAGTTTTACAACTTTTAGAGGATCTATACTGAGGAGCAAGAGGAGACCTTCAATTTCCTGAGGCCAAAAAAAATTATATGACCAGCTCAAAGACTTAAAATCCTAGTCAGCAGCAGAGTCAAGCCTATACTTAAATGTGCATGTTTAAACTTAAAAGCTTTTGCACAGCAAAGGAAACCATAAACAAAATGAAAAGAAAACCCACAGAATGGGATAAAATATTTGCAAACGATGCGACCAACAAGGGATTAAACCCGAAATACACAAACAGCTCATGCAGAAAAAAAACAAACAACCCAGGCCTTCCACCGTCATCTTGAGCTGCAGTGTCAGGGCAGCGCTTCTGCACAGGGCTCAGCCCACCGAGCTGAGGTGACAGTGCAGCCATTTCTCACTAGGCACTCTAATCTGAACTGCTGGGTGCGAGGCCTCTGCATGAGGTACCCTGTGAACAAGTGAAACTAGACAAAGCACAAAGGAAAAGAAAAAAAAAACAAGTTGTAAACCCTCTGAAAAAATGCCTCTGTACCTCTAGTTCTTGTGGGGGTTGGCGTCTTCAGTGGAGTTTCCTATTGCAGGGGGACCTTCAAGATGGCGGAGGGATAAGACATAGAGATCACCTTCCTCCCCATAAATACATCAAAAATACATCTACATGTGGAACAACTCCTGCAGAACACCTACTGAATGCTGGCAGAAGACCTCAGACTTCCCAAAAGGCAAGAAAATCCCCGCGGACCTGGCCGTGTGGCTGACAGGGTCTTGGTGCTCCGGCCTAGTGCCAGGCCTGAGCCTCCAAGGTGGAAGAGCCTAGTTCAGAACACTGAACTACCAGAGACCTCCTAGCCCCATGTAATATCAATTGGCGAGAGCTCTCCCAGAGATCTCCGTCTCAACACTAAGACCCAGCTCCACCCAAAGGCCAACAAGCTCCAGTGCTGGACGCGCCATGCCAAATAACTAGCAAGACAGGAATACAACCCCACCTATTAGCAGAGAGGCTGCCTAAAGTCAGACTAAGTTCACAGACACCCCAAAACACACCCCCAGACACAGCCCTGCCCACCAGAAAAACAAGATCAAGCCCCACCCACCAGAACACAGGCACCAGTCCCCTCCACCAGGAAGCCTACACCAGCCACTGAACCAGCCTCATCCACTGGGGACAGACACCAAAAACAATGCGAATTAATGAACCTGCAGCCTGCGAAAAAGAGACCCCAAACACAGTAAGTTAAACAAAATGAGAAGACAGAGAAATATGTGGCAGATGAAGGAGCAAGGTAAAAACCCACCAGACCAAACAAATGAAGAGGAAATAGGCAGTCTACCTGGAAAAGAATTCAGAGTAATGATAGTAAAGATGATCCAAAATCTTGGAAATAGAATGGAGAAAATACAAGAAACAATTAACAAGGACCTAGAAGAACTAAAGAGCAAACAAACAATGATGAACAACACAATAAATGAATTAAAAATTCTCTAGAAGGAATCAATAGCAGAATAACTGAGGCAGAAGAACAGAAAAGTGACCTGGAAGATAAAATAGTGGAAATAACTACCACAGAGCAGAATAAAGAAAAAAGAATGAAAAGAATTGAGGACAGTCTCAGAGACCTCTGGGACAACATTAAACGCACCAAACTTCAAATTATAGGGGTCGCAGAAGAAGAGAAAAAGAAAGGGTCTGAGAAAATATTTGAAGAGATTATAGTTGAAAACTTCCCTAATATGGAAAAGTAAATAGTCAATCAAGTCCAGGAAGCACAGAGAGTCCCATACAGGATAAATCCAAGGAGAAACATGCAAAGACACATATTAAGCAAACTATCAAAAATTAAATGTAAAGAAAACATATTAAAAGCAGCAAAGAAAAAGCAACAAATAACATACAAGGGAATCCCCAAAAGGTTAACAGCTGATGTTTCAGTAGAAACTCTGCAAGCCAGAAGGGACTGGCAGGACATATTTAAAGTGATGAAAGGGAAAAACCTACAACCAAGATTACTCTACCCAGCAAGGATCTCATTCAGATTCGACAGAGAAATTAAAACCTTTACAGACAAGCAAAAGCTAAGAGAATTCAGCACCACCAAACCAGCTTTACAACAAATGCTAAAGGAACTTCTCTAGGCAAGAAGCACAAGAGAAGGAAAAGACCTACAAAAATAAACCCAAAACAATTAAGAAAATGGTAATAGGAACATACATATCAATAATTGCCTTAAATGTAAATGGATTAAACGCTCCAACCAAAGGATACAGACTCGCTGAATGGATACAAAAACAAAACCCGTAGTATGCTGTCTACAAAAGACCCACTTCAGATCTAGGGACACATACAGACTGAAAGGGAGGGGATGGAAAAAGATATTCCATGCAAGTGGAAGTCAAAAGAAAGTTGGAGTAGCAATTCTCATATTAGACAAAATAGACTTTAAAATAAAGACTATTACAAGAGACAAAAAAGGACACTACATAATGATCAAGGGATCAATCCAAGAAGAAGATATAACAATTGTAAATATTTATGCACCCAAAACAGGAGCACCTCAATACATAAGGCAAATGCTAACAGCCTTAAAAGGGGAAATTGACAGTAACACAATAATAGTAGGGGACTTTAACACTCCACTTACACCAAAGGACAGATCATCCAAAATGAAAATAAAAAAGGAAACACAAGCATTAAATGATACTTTAAACAAGATGGACTTAATTGATATTTATAGCACATTCCATCCCAAAACGACAGTATACACTTTCTTCTCAAGTGCTCATGGAACATTCTCTGGGATAGATCATATCTTGGGTCACAAATCAAGCCTTGGTAAATTTAAGAAAACTGAAATCATATCAAGTATCTTTTCCGACCACAATGCTATGAGACTAGATATCAATTACAGGAAAAAAACTGTAAAAAATACAAACACATGGAGGCTAAACAATACACTACTAAATAACCAAGGGATCACTGAAGAAATCAAAGAGGAAATCCAAAACTACCTAGAAACAAATGACAATGAAAACACAACGACCCAAAACCTATGGGATGCAGCAAAAGCAGTTCTAAGAGGGAAGCTTATAGCAATACAATCCTACCTCAAGAAACAAGAAACATCTCAAATAAACAACCTAACCTTACACCTAAAGCAATTAGAGAAAGAAGAAAAAAACCCCAAAGTTAGCAGAAGGAAGGAAATCATAAAGATCAGATCAGAAATAAATGAAAAAGAAATGAAGGAAACAATAGCAAAGATCAATAAAACTAAAAGCTGGTTCTTTGAGAAGATAAACAAAATTGATAAACCATTAGCCAGACTCATCAAGAAAAAAAGGGAGAAGACTCAAATCAATAGAATAAGAAACGAAAAAGGAGAAGAACAAGTGACACTGCAGAAATACAAAGGATCATGAGAGATTACTACAAGCAACTATATGCTAATAAAATGGACAACCTGGAAGAAATGGACAAATTCTTAGAAAAGCACAACCTTCCGAGACTGAACCAGGAAGAAACAGAAAATATAAACAGACCAATCACAAGCACTGAAATTGAAACTGATTAAAAATCAGTTTAATCAGTGATTAAAAATCTTCCAACAAACAAAAGCTCAGGACTAGATGGCTTCACAGGTGAATTCTATCAAACATTTAGAGAAGAGCTAACACCTATCCTTTTCAAACTCTTCCAAAATATAGCAGAGGGAGGAACACCCCCAAACTCATTCTACGAGGCCACCATCACCCTGATACCAAAACCAGACAAAGATGTCACAAAAAAAGAAAACTACAAACCAATATCACTGATGAACATAGATGCAAAAATCATCAACAAATACTAGCAAACAGAATCCAACAGCACATTAAAAGGATCATACACCATGATCAAGCGGGGTTTATCCCAGGAATGCAAGGATTCTTCAATATATGCAAATCAATCAATGTGATACACCATATTAACAAACTGAAGAATAAAATGTATGATAATCTCAATAGATGCAGAAAAAACTTTCGACAAAATTCAACAAAACTCTCCAGAAAGTAGGCATAGAGGGAACCTACCTCAACATAATACAGGCCATATATGACAAACCCACAGCCAACATCATTATCAATGGTAAAAAACTGAAACCATTTCCTCTAAGATCAGGAATAAGACAAGGTTGCCCACTCTCACCACTATTATTCAACGTAGTTTTGGAAGTTTTAGCCATGGCAATCAGAGAAGAAAAAGAAACAAAAGGAATCCAAATCAGAAAAGAAGAAGTAACACTGTCACTGTTTGCAGATGACATGATACTATACATAGAGAATCCTAAAGATGCTACCAGAAAACAACTATAGCTAATCAATGAATTTCGTAAAGTAGCAGGATACAAAACTAATGCACAGAAATCTCTTGCATTCCTATACACTAATGACAAAAAATCTGAAAGAGAAATTAAGGAAACACTCCCATTTACCACTGCAACAAAAAGAATAAAATACCTAGGAATAAACCTTCCTAAGGAGACAAACTATAAGACACTGATGAAAGAAATTAAAGATGATACAAACAGATGGAGAGATATACCATGTTCTTGGATTGGAAGAATCAACATTGTGAAAATGACTATAGTACCCAAAGCAATCTACAGATTCAGTGCAATCCCTATCAAACTACCAGTGGCATTTTTCACAGAACTAGGACAAAAAATTGCACAATTTGTATGGAAATACAAAAGACCCCGAATAGCCAAAGCAATCTTGAGAAAGAAAAACGGAGCTGGAGGGATCAGGCTCTGTGACTTCAGACTATACTACAAAGCTACAGTAATCAAGACAGTATGGTACTGGCACAAAAACAGAAATATAGATCAAGGGAACATGGTAACAAGCCCAGAGATAAACCCATGCACATATGGTCACCTTATCTTTGATAAAGGAGGCAAGAGTATACAATGGAGAAAAGACAGCCTCTTCAATAAGTGGTGCTGGGAAAACTGGACAGCTACACGTAAAAGAATGAAATTGGAACACTTCCTAACACCATACACAAAAATAAACTCAAAATGGATTAAAGACCTAAGTGTAAGGCCAGACACTATAAAACTCTTAGAGGAAAACATAGGCAGAACACTCTATGACATAAATCACAGCAAGATCCTTTTTGACCCACCTCCTAGGGAAATGGAAATAAAAACAAAAATAAACAAATGGGACCTAATGAAACTTAAAAGCTTTTGCACAGCAAAGGAAACCACAAAGTAGACAAAAAGATAACCCTCAGAATGGGACAAAATATTTGCAAACGAAGCAACTGACAAAGGATTAATCTCCAAAATATACAAGCAGTTCATGCAGCTCAATATCAAAAAAACAAACAACCCAATCCAAAAATGGGCAGAAGACCTAAATAGACATTTCTCCAAAGAAGATATACAGATTGCCAACAAATACATGAAAGGATGCTCAGCATCACTAATCATTAGAGAAATGCAAATCAGAACTACAATGAGGTATCACCTCACACCAGTCAGAATGACCATCATCAAAAAAAAATACAAATAAATGCTGGAGAGGGTGTCGAGAAAAGGGAACCCTGTTGCACTGTTGGTGGGAATGTAAATTGATACAGCCACTATGGCTAACAGTATGGAGGTTTCTTAAAAAACTAAAAATAGAACTACCATATGACCCGGCAATCCCACTACTGGGCATATACCCTGAGAAAACCATAATTCAAAAAGAGACATGCACCACAATGCTCACTGCAGCTCTATTTACAACAGCCAGGACATGGAAGCAACCTAAGTGTCCATTGACAGATGAATGGATAAAGAAGATGTGGCACATATATACAATGGATTATTACTCAGCCATAAAAAGAAACGAAATTGAACTATTTGTAGTGAGGTGGATGGACCTAGAGTCTGTCATACAGAGTGAAGTAAGTCAGAAAAACAAATACTGCATGCTAACACATATATATGGAATCAAAAAAAAAAAAACAAAACAAAAACGGTTCTGATGAACCTAGGGGCAGGAATAAAGACGCAGACATAGAGAATGGACTTGAGGACGGGGAGGGGGAAGGGTAAGCTGGACGAAGTGAGAGAGTAGCACTGACATATATACACTACCAAATGTAAAACAGATAGCTAGTGGGAAGCAGCCGCATAGCACGGGGAGATCAGCTCAGTGCTTTGTGACCACCTAGAGGGGTGGGATAGGGAGGGTGGGAGGGAGACGCAAGAGGGAGGGCATATGGGGATGTATGTATACATATAGCTTATTCACTTTGTTATACAGCAGAAACTAACACAACATTGTAAAGCAATTATACTCCAATAAAGATGTTAAAAAAAAAAGCAAATAACCCAATAGAAAAATGGGCAGATCTAAATAGACATTTCTCCAAAGAAGACATACAGATGGCCAAAAAGCACGTGAAAAGATGCTCAACGTTGATAATTACTAGAGAAATGCAAATCAAAACTACAATGAGGTATCACCTCACACCAGTCAGAATGTCCATAATCAAAAAGTCTACAAACAATAAATCCTGGAGAGGGTGTGGAGAAAAGGGAACCCTCCTACACTGTTGCTGGGAATGTAAATTGGTACAGCCACTATGGAGAACAGTACGGAGGTTCCTTTAAAAACTAAAAATAGAGTTACCATATGACCCAGCAATCCCACTTCTGGGCATATATCTGCAGAAAACCATACTTTGAAAAGATACACATACCCCAATGTTCATTACAGCACTATTTACAATAGCCAAGACATGGAAGCAACGTAAATGTCCATCAACAGATGAATGGATAAAGAAGATGTGGTATATATACATATATACATACACACACACACACACACACACACACACACACACACACACACACACACAATGGAATATTACTCAGCCATAAAAAAGAATGAAATAATGCCATTTGCAGCAACATGGATGGACCTAGAGGATATCATACCTAGTGAAGTAAGTCAGACAGAGAAAGACAAATATTATGATGTCACTTGTATGTGGAATCTAAAAAATGATACAAATGAACTGATTTACAAATCAGAAATAGACTCACAGACTTAGAAAACAAACATGGTTACCAAAGGGGCAAGATGGGGGTGGGAATAAATTAGGAGGTTGGGATTAACATATGCACACTACTATATATAAAATAGATAATCAGGAAGGACCTAGTGTATAGCATAGCGAACTCTACTCAATACTCTGTAATAAACTATATGGGAAAAGAATCTGAAAAAGAATAGATATATGTGTATGTATAACTAAATCACTTTGCTGTACACCTGAAACTAACACAACATTGTAAATCAACCATACTCCAATATAAAATAAAAATTTTTAAAAATCTGCATGTTTTCAGTCTGTTCTACTTCTTAAATAATAAGTTCTCAGAAGTACAGAATCTTAAGTCTGAGAAACCTCTTGAGGGTTAATGAAAATTTATGGGTGACAGCTAGAAGGGACCTGAATGACATATGTGAAGCTGAGTCCTTCATTTTACATGAGGCTCACAGAGGTTGATGGCATGCTGAAAGTGACATCATTACTTAAACTCATAAGATGAGGATCCTGATCTTTCCCAAGGAGATGCCCAATTAAAAAAAATTGTTTTGGGGGTGTGTGTGGGAATGACTGAATAAATAGGAGACAACATGTGATAATCAAAGCTCCTTTTGAAGCCCTTTTATTTGAGGAGTAAAGGTGGATCTTTGTGGAAAACAAATCACAAAAAATAAGGAATTAAGAGAGAAAGGGAGTAGCCTAAAGAGAGCATTTGAACTAGATGCTGCAGACTGCTCCAAAGCTATGACCAAACACTAGGCCAGAGGGCTACAGAATTTCTTTTATGGGTTAAGACCAGATCAAATGTTAAAGATCCATTATTATTTACGCATTCTGTCTTAGAGCAAAAAAATTAATTTAGCTTAAAAGTTTAGAATATTTTTGTATGAAACTCAAAGTGAAAGATTAAAATCCCTTGTTTACAACCCAATATCACTATGAATTTAAAAATATGGGAAAAAAAAATCAGCCCCTTTGCAGTAACTATGAACACTGCTTCCAAATAAAAGTATCTGTCATAATCGTTAATTAGGCAAACGCATTTTGGTTGGGGGGGCTTTATCTAAAAGGAAACAATGGAAATTTACTATTCACACTGAAATAAGTGGTAATTAGAATGTTACGTCCACAAGATAGCAAAATATTTCTGGTTTAAATAATAGTTCCAACTAAGTCCCTCTGTGTACGCTGCAGATGGAACTTATGGAAATCCTTTCCTCTCAAAAAGCTTTGTTAATTTAGAACTGGGTAACTGTAAATGATACACAAGCTTGGCGTGCGCTCTCGCTCTCTCACACACGCGTGCATGCACACACACACACACACACTCTAGAAGGATAAACAGCAGAATATTATTGGTTATGTTACCCATCAATAGTAGGATTTGGTGGGATTTTTATGTTCTTATTGTTTTTCACTGTTTTCTCATTCACTCACATTCCAATAGGCTTTTTTGAGGGAGACAGGAGAAAAGTTATAACCATTTCTCCAGGAATTTTATACGACCCATAGTCCTCCCATGGGAGCTTGTTACACAAGAGAATGTCACTCTTCACCTGGGACTGGGCAGAGAACTCTGGTCTACAGGACTCTTGAGTGGGTTGCACCTGCATGCTTTCAAGGATCATAGGGAGAGAAATATAAATGCTTTAGTGGTCTCAATGAAGCTGAAAAAAAAAATGCTTTAGTGGTGTTCCATAGGGAATTCTGGAATCATATCACTGCCACAAAGAATGCCTTTTTCCCTTGGAGTAGACTGGGAGGAGGAAGCAGAAATGGTAGTTTTTCTCATTGTGATACCTGGTACCATGTAGTAACAGTTCACATTCAGAGAGCAGGGGACACCCTTCTTTTCCATCAACTTGACCGTGACTAACACCCTGCCATGGGACCTAGCCCAGGTCAGAGAGGAATGGCAAGGAGAACATCCAGTGATTAAAGGAGGGCTGACTGAGTTCTTCTGGCTCAGGTCCAAGACCCCAGCAGATCTCCCTCCCTGCACCTAAGAACCCTCTTTCATTGTGCACCCAAATTTATTAAAGTCCCTATTACAGATTAAAAAGTGAAGAGTCCACAGTGATAGGGCTTAACTTCAACAAGTTATAGTATTTTGCAAGCACTACTACATACCAACAATTCCTTTGTTGCTCATATTTCCCTAAAAATACATGACCTGAGAAATTTTACATCTAAAATCAGGGATAATGAAGATAGGTATTTAAAGATAATAAGATGATGTGTTTATAATAAATAAAAAGAAAAAAGATGGAGGTCAGAAGTGCTATAAATATAGAAAGTTAAAACATTAAATAGGATGTCACCTGTCATATCAACCATTAAACAAATTTCTTGTCAGATGGAAATCTAATCAGTAGTTGCCTTAGGCAGGGGGTAGAGGTGGGATTTTCTACAAAGGGGCACTAGGGAACTTTCTGGAGTAATGAAATGTTCTATATGTGATTGTATGTGGTGGTTACACAGGTGCATACGTTTGTCAAAACTCACCAAACTGTATATGTAACTGTATACATTTTACTGTATGTAAATTATACTCAACAAATTTCACTTATAAAGAATTCTCGGAAAACAAGCCTATAAAGAGGTATGGGCTCATTTGTAGAGTTTTCCCCGTTACACAGAAAAACAGAACTTTCTCAAGGGATAGGGCACCAGTTTTTTCCTTACTATGAACTTGGGCAGCAGCCCAAAATTATTCTAAAGTTATGAAGCAAACTATATCCACAATCAGGGATCTCTTCCTGCTGAGTGGGCAAAAGGAAGGGAGGTATAAATCTCTTAACAAGGTGCTAAACAATCTGCAGCTTATATAAAAGCTTCTGCTTTTGGAGGGAAATTTTACAGCAAAGGTGGCCTTTTATCAAACACTGCTGGTAAATAAGTATAGTAACTTAGAAATTATCAAGGAAAATGTTTAAGCTGTATGAGATGTAAAATTTAATAATGTAAAATAAGTCATCAGCAAACCTACAGCATCAGTGGATTTTCACTGGATGGTTTCAGAAGCTAAGGAAATAGAGGATAACCGGGCTGATTCATTCAAGTTACTGAACAAACCACAGTGAAAATAATGTAGCAGCACTAAACTTAAAAGGAGACATATAAATAAGGGTACAAATAGTAGCCACTAGAGATGTCTATAATTTCTTACTGAAAGAATCTAATTATTGCAATATAAAGTTCAGGTTTGAGCATTTTTGACCAGTTATAGTAACTTGAAGGAAACCCAAGAAGAGTTCAGGACTAACTTATGAGGCCATATAAAACTATTAAGTTTTCATAATTTACAAAAAGGCTCAGGGCATGGCTTTGACTTATCAGTCTCTGAGAGATCTAAATATTAGGGGGAAAGGGAAATGACTCCAAATATAAGGGGGAAATATGGAGCAAAAAGCAGAAGATGAAAATTATAGATCCAAATCATTAAGCATAAGATCTAATGTAAGGATTTACTAAAACTAGAGAGCTGATTCTTTTAGAATTGCCCACAAAGTTAGTTTGTGAGCCACATAGAAGGCCAGATTATTGCTTGATAGTCTCTACTTGCTTGGGACCCCAAAATGCTATTCCCATCATAAAGCCACCAGAGTTTATTTCTGTTTCACAAAGTTAATGGACGGGGATCTTGCCATCAATGATTATTTTCCCACCAAAATGCTAAAGGCTCTGAAATAGCAACTATGAAAGAATTTCTAACAGCTTCCTTTTCCAACCCTCAAACCAGTAAATTAAGAGTTATTTATTTAATTGGCTCATATACAGAAATCTTCCAAAACTGCAGCTGGCTTGGAAAATTACGATTTGGTCTTCCGTTGGCCTGGTTCTTTGGAGCTGAGGAACTGATGTTTATCTTCCATCTTCCTCTTTCCATCTGGTTTTCCCTAATGGCTTTCAATTACTAAGCCTTTCTGTGGGTGATAAGATGGAAGGACAGCTGAGATTCATGCAAACAATTTCCTGGGCCCCATTTGAGTTTTCATTAATCACTTCAAGTATGATTCTCTGATGGGGTCTAGGTTGTCCTGACACACGACTGATAATGTAAGTTTGGGGAGATGCCCTCTGCCATGCTGGCTTCTTTGAGCATATCCCTAAGGAGGTGCATCTACCCACCACCCTTCACAAACTATTGCATATCACAAAGATAATTTCTCTGTAACTCAAATGGTATATCTGTGGAAAGAGGAATGGCCCTCCCTGACTCACAGGGACATTCTAAAGATTCTTAGCTCTTAAAGGGAAAAATATACAGTATCAAGTTGAATTAGTATACTTTTCTTTCTCAGTCATAGGACTGAATTATATTAGGGCCTTGGATTTGGCTGAACTCATAAAATATAGTAATTTATTCATTTGTTCATTTAGTCCACAACTGTTTATGTAAAACTCAAGGTGCTGATTCAGAAATGAAACAATATTGAGGGATTAAAGCCTTTGAAACCGGGGTAAATGCCAGAATGTCTTATTAATTTCTGATTCATGATTCTGAAAAATTAGCGTTCTTATCTACAAAAGTGTTTCCTGTAATCTGCTGGGCTATTATAGTAGCAAGCTCAAATCAGAGTAAGTCCAACTTAATATTTGATGAACACCTGTAATATTACATAGATTATACAGGTGGCTTGCCTCTTGCTATCAGGATGTCTCTGTTAAATAGGGTAGAAACAATGAAAACATTAAAATATAAGCTCTTTGAGGCAGGGCTTAAATCTTGTACATCTTTTATTACTTCCAGAGCCTGGCCTGTTTCCTTACAAATAGGAGGTTGAATTAAATGCAATTAATTTTCATAGGAGATGACTTGGTTCATGTAAACCAAAGACGAAATGGGAATGATATTCTGCTGTGCTCTTAACTTGCTTAAGTTCCAAGACAACTTTTGACTAACAGAATTTCTTTATATAGATAGCTCGTGAAAGACTACTTAGAAAATAAAGCGTGAAGACATTAAGGCAAAGGAAGGAGAGGGTTTACCCAGCTGGAGTTAAGAGAATAAGCAGACTTAGAAGTTAGGGGAGATTTGAGAGATCCTAACAGTCTCAACAAGGAGTACAGGTTCAATAATAGTTCACTGACAGGAAGAGGACCAGAAGGCTTTACTTGTCTTACAATTAGGGGAAGTAGAGTTAGAATACTGGTCAATACTAAGATGTACATATGACAGGCAAATAACATATTTTAGCCTGAGAAGTCATTAGCACATTATTGGGCAAAGACACATGCTTCTCAATTGGACACAATTAAAGGTATCACAGTCTTTGTTAAGAGAAACTCCACTTTTTGATGAAGCAAGTAGGAGCCTTTTGATGTTATCTTGTGAGCTCAGAGGGCAACTGAAGCACTGAAAAGACAGATCTTGAAGAGAAACCTGAATACGCTGTTTCTAGCGAAGGCGGGGGAACAGTACTGAGACCCATGAAGGGACATCTGGTTGGTGATCGCTCTGAGCCTAGAGTGCAATAATGCGTCACATACAAGGAAGGCCACTTTACAAAATCTCATTAATACTCATAACCACCAGTGCAATGGAATCCATAGACCTTATTTTAGAGATGAGGCAAACTGAGACCCAGGGAGGTTAAGGGCTTGCTAAGAACACACAGACTAATATATACTTATGTAGTGACCATGTATGCTTTTCTTTTTTTTTAAACTGTATTTGATTTCTTAAGAAGGACAGTTACAGAGGAGGACAAACCCACTATTAGAAGTTCTGTATGGAAGTTGTAGTCTCCTCATAAATTACTAAATTGATTTTTTAATACAAATAAGTGACCTTGGGCACATCTGGCAGTTCTCTAAGGGCCTGTTCACCCTGAACAACTGATCCTAACCTTGAACAAGCCACAGAGGAGACTTGGGCATGTAAATCTGACGAAGGGCAAGAGGGATGGATGTGGATAAAGGCAGAGTTAAGGAGAACAAGAGGAGCACAGCTTGGGGAGGAACAAGGAAGGAGAAAAAAAGGCCCAAAAGACTGGGAAAACACAAAATCCAGAAACCAAATACAGTTTTCTTCAGACTGCTTCATGCTACCCACTCCTCTGGTATTGTTATTTTTATAATGATTAAATTTAAGTATTTTTCTTGCTGATTTCTACATTGAGATGATACAGAAACAGAAAATGTGTTATATGTATTTTTAAGCAAAGTAAAAACACTTAGAAGAGTGGCTTTGTGGGAGACTAAGGCAATTACCAGACAGACAGCACGTGCTCCTTTGACAGGGACAAAGACTCCTGTCATTTTATGGAGGTAACCAAAGAATTCCAGTAGTTATGGCAGTTTTTGGCAGGGCTTTCATTTCAACTTCAAGTTTCACAAGACTTTTCGATACATATGCAGTCTGGCGATCCCCAAAGAAGTCTTTGATAAATGAAATTTAAATGTACAGGAAACTCCTTAAGAATAAATTAATATGAAAATATGCCAAGAATTGCATTCATTCCAAACTTCCAGGGAAAGAAAACATATACACACACACACACACATAGACACACGTAGCTTATTTAGCTTGGTGAACTTCCATAAAACCAACAAGCTGATTTTGCCACCCCTCGCCATCACAAGTCATTCTTACATGTGAGACAGGTTTGGAGCTTGGAGGACTAAGTCTGAAAGTAAAGAGGTTTTGGCTAGAGTCAGAGTTCTGACTCACAGTATGGTTTCTGAAATGCAAATTATATATTTTATTTGACAGTTTATATTGTTAACAGTCATGTGAGACATTTTCAAAAGCATGGTTTTGGAAGATTTAAAGTTACGTTACTAATAAGTGTAAAATTATCATAAAACCATTGCATCCTGCCATAGGTCCAGTATCTGTTGAAGCAAGTGTACTATATTCACTACTTGAAGTGTACTATATTCACTACTTGGAAGAAACTATTCAAATACAGTTCCAAGATAAATTTTTAAAAATTAACTAATAAAAGTTGGGCTCTTGGCCAATCTAGACTGCCAAAGGTAAGCTGTTCTAGAAGAGAAGGAAGTCTGGCTTTTCAACATGCTACAGCTTCATGATTAAAAAATATTTTCAAAAATGTTGAGAGACATTTAAAGTTCCTAATTGACTGTAAAGCAATTATACTCCAATGAAGATGTTAAAAAAAAAAAAAAAGAGAGAGAGGGATATCAAAGAAGGAATTTCAACATCAGAGGGTATGCTTAAATTCCTTCCGAAACATGGTAACCTTGAAGGCCCCTTCCAACTCCATGATTCTTTGATTTATGATTAGGAATCACAACAAATTTTATGAGTAAACAAGAGAAGAATGTTTTGAAAAAAGCATTCACACACACACACAAAAGTTTCTAACTGATATTGAAGCTGAGGAAGCAACTTTAATAGTTAATGAGAGGGACTTCCCTGGCGGTCCAGTGGGTAGACTTCGCTTTCCAATGCAGGGTGTGTGGGTTTGATCCCTGGTTGGGGAGCTAAGGTTGGGTAGTTAAGATACCATGCCTCGTGGCCAAAAAACCAAAACATAAAACAGAAGCAATATTGTAACAAATTCAATAAAGACTTTAAAAAAAATGGTCCACATCAAAAAATAATCTTAAAAAAAATAGTTAATGAGAAAAATGACACAGATAATGCTTGGAAAAAAATTTTTTCCCCACACAACAGGCCACCAGATTTCCTAGGGACAACAAAGAATCTTCAGGATTCACTTTCTGTGGCAAAAAAACTTTATGGCCATAAAACCTGCCAACCTTCCACAAAAGCTCAGACACTCAACTTATACCTTAAGGACTAAAAAAAAAAAAAAATACACGTAGAATTCTCATAATTAGATTTTAGAAAAAGGAAAGGCCTTAAGAGATCATCCGGTTCAAAATTTCCCGAAGTTGGTTTCATGAAACATTATTTTCCCAAAATGTTCTGAATAGTGGCGAGGTGACTCAGATAAGTTTGGGAGCACTCTTGAGAGTCGTAATGCACATTAGGCATTAGCAAAGCTGAGAAGCCTACAGAAAAGAAATGGTTAAGTTTTTTTTAAAAAACTTAATTTTTATCAAACCTATTTGAGCACAGAACCCTTTCTGCAGTAAGTATTTATTAAAATCCTGTAAAATTAATGTTTTGTAGAAAACCCCTTGTCTCATATACGGAGGAAGTGAAGTCCAGACAGGCTAGGGGATTGTCCCAAGGTCATACACTTAGTAGATAAGAAAAAAACAGATCTCTCCTTTCTAGACCCCACCTCAGTGCTCTTCCTCGCGCTGTGTTCTCTCTCCTACAAAACCTGCACTCCCTGAAGGATCACAGACTATATAAACCAGACCTTGGATGTCACCTAGTCCAAAGCCCTCCTATTAAAAGGTGGGAAACAGCCTCCACAGAGAGACTGAAAAGTGACAGAGAAGTGAAAAAGAAAGTGACACAGAAAAATCAATGCCTGTAATTGAACCTAGCTCTTAATTCCAACGCTACTATCCTTTCCACAACAGCATACTCCTGCAAAGCCAACACTTTTTGCCTCTGAGGAAAAGGACTGATGAATGAGAGGGAATTTAGCTATGCGGGACCCAGTAAAATATTTATTAAACCACACTTGTGTCAGTAGGTATCTTAAATCAGTTAAACATGATTGTCTTTACTTACAAATGTCATCCACTGTGACAGGGAATCAATGTTTCAAGCTGTTGAACAGGTCATCATCCCTGTCCTGTTGGATGACACCTGTAAATAAAATAAATCTAGTTTTGAGTGAGTAGATTTTAAGCCAACTAGATTTAAGATGCATGCAGTTTAAAGCAAAGAGTAGTTTTTAAGAGATGATTCTTAATCAAGGCTTGCTGAAGAGAAACACTTTCTGGGCTAGCTACTTCACTCTATGTCACTGGCCTTCAGCACAAAAAAATCCAGGTAATTTAACAGGTAATGTTGCCAGAATACATAGGGCATCATGGATCCTAGAGTTAAAAGCGTCCTCTAGGCACTAGCTACCTCAGTCTCTTGCCTCTGTGAGTATTTATTTTCATTTTGTAGGAGGGACAACTAAGGCCCTGTGAGGTTAAATGACTAGCCCAATGTTAAATAGCTAAGTGTCTGTAGCTTGAGTCCCTTAATGTACAAAAATGTACACAGAACACATTAGCAAAGGTTATCATTAGGTTGATCAAATTTGAAAGACTCACAGGTATGTATTTAAAAAAATATTTCACAGATGTTAACTTAGAATATTCAAGGCACATCTTCATAACATACAATATCGGTATTAGATATTTAAATACAAGCATTACTGAAAAATGCCATGAATGAAAAATAACCAAAAGTGAGAAAATGGGAACTAGAGTGAAAAGAACAATATTAAATACAGCATGCATTTAGGACTCTAAATTCTGGTTACTTCCAAAAAAGACGTGTAGTTCCTAACAAATTTAAGTGTATGAAAAACTATTTGCTACAGACTATAGTTTAAAATGTTGGTTTCTCTGCAGCCACAAAATGCCACTCTAAGTAAGATCTGCCAGAAACTAAAATTTGAAATGGACAATGAACATTTGAAATTTCCATTCTGTACCTAAATACTTCAAGATAATGGGAAGTATTTTAGGATGCTGCCATGAGGTAATATGACTGTCACAGTAACATTACCACCAAACTCATATTGAGCGCTTACTTTGTGCCAAGCCCTGTTTGATTATTTTATACATACTATCTCATTCAGTCAATCCTCAGAAGTTGATTATTACAACTTTACAAATAAGAACATTAAAGCACAGAGAATTTAAGTAACTTGATGAAGTCACTCAACTGGTAAAATGATAGAATTTGAGCACAAATCTATTTGGTGACAGAATCAAGCTCAAATGACTATATAATACTACATTTCTTTAATATGGTAACTTAAGATACTCAAAAATATATAAGAATTAGCTAACACAATGACAATTAAAATACATAAAATTATCCCAACTAAATCCCACACAATATAAAACATGAGAAAATTCTCACTTTTTCTTGGGGGATGAAAGGGAGGCTCGGGACAATTTTCAAAGTAAAATTATCTTAATGCCAAGGAATTAAAACTTCTGATGTTAACCTTAAACACATTACAATTAAAATATGACAAATGAAAAACTTAAATTGTCTTTCATAATTAAAGAAAAGTATATCTTCCGGATCAGTTACTTCATAAGTCCATAAAGAGATAAATTCTCCTGTTACTCAAGACTAACTGATTCTCAAAATAGTATAACAGTTATTGATAGACTGAAATTTAATCATGTGTATTTGAGAATACATATTATCTATCAATTTGCTAAAGAATAGAACTATTCATAAAGTAAATTATCTTTAAGGGAAACAAAGTAAGTTTGATAGATAATATGACCCCCTTAATTCTTTATGTAATATAGCTAGTGTAAGTTATGCTTCTGACCAAAACCCCTGAACTTCTTTACTAGGAGTCATTTTTCCAACAAATTTTTAAAACTGTGAAACTGATAAAATAGGAAATAATCAGGAGTACAAAAATATACCTGACATATTTTAACTGAACAAGAATTAGATATATCAAAGCTCAGCATCACAGAAACTAGACATGAAGGAAAATGCATATCCTTTCCAAAGCACTGTGGAGAAGTCAATTTCTTCTGGCAATAATGGTTTTCTTATAAGAACCCCAAACAGAAGAAGACAAAGTGTGGTTTCATGGTAGCTTACCCTTTTCTCTGATACCCCATCCTGGCCTGTAGAATCTTTCTCATCAAGTGTCTCTTTCGGGACTGGCATATGTTTTTGGTATGCTGGCTCTCTGTTTAAGGTTGTGTATCCTATGTGCTCATAAATTGGGTTTATCGTCATCTTGGCAATGTATTCTGCTGCCTTGGTTTCAATATAGAGAGTAATCAATCCATCAGTCACCAGATCGTGGATGGACTCAAAGCGCTTCTCCCCAACAAAGTGCTTTCCATCGTAGTAGAGCCTGAAGTTTCTGGTTTGACTTCCAAATCTGCCTCAATGAAATGGGAAAGATGTTTTTAAGAAAAGTAAGCAAGTGAATTCTTTCTGAAAAAATATTTAAAACTATTGCTTTGTGTGTGTCTTCTTTGTTTAAATAAACTGTGGCTAATCTCTATGAATCGTCTGGAATATGGAAAATTACACTTTTGAACACAAAGAATGAATCTGCAACAACTAGGGATAACTAGCCAAAAGCATGCCTACCCTAGAAGGAAAACCTTGTTCTTATTCACCTTTTTTAAGCCACTTCATTATGCCTGTAGGAAAAACAGGGGAAAATAAACCTCATATACTATTAGAACACATTCAATAGTCAACTGGTCAAGTACATAATATATGAAATTTCTATATTAGCATGTTCTCTCCAAGTTGATCAATAAAAGTATTCAATGTACTTCAGACCCCAACATTCATGTCTTTCAATGGGAAAGCTCCCTTTAGGGCTCACCTGAGTGTGATGCCAGCAAGCATTTAAAGTAGAGCTGATTCCAGAACCTGAGTCATACAGTAGAGCAGGATGGCACAGAAACACACTTTTGCTATTTCTAGCCATGGGTCAAGGACTTGCTCTTCCCTCTTACATAGTCATTCTTCTGTCTGCTTGTTGAGTTTGGGCAAGATATGCTTGCAATATATATAGGGCATATAAGTTATCAACTATTAAACTCTAGAAATTCTGTTCTCACTTTCGAGTCATCTTTCAGTGACATTTTTAAAAACCTGAAGAATGATTTACTTTTATGATAATTTCAGTATTTTGCTTCCTGTGGCAAACCTTGGAAATGGATCCAAGTTGGCATGACTAGCATCAGTGTCCTTCCAAGATGACAAAGACAAGAACATGCACTGACTTTAATAAAAGCTGATGCCAAAAGGCACTAAGGGCCAAGTCACAGTCTCTGGAAGCTAGCTCCGAGTGAGCCTAATTTAAAACTAAACAAATCAGAAAGGATATATTTAATTTCACTGTTAAAAATACACAGAACAGAGATGGACTAAAATACTAAATTAATAGCTGTTTAAGTAAAGTGTTTAAATAGAACTGCAAACTTATGCAACAATACTTTTCTGGTATAGGTTACATTTCAGGAGGACAGGAGTTAGAACCTTCTTAAGATTTCACTTTAAATGTGCCCTAAAAAAGGGAAACAAAAAAATTTTTAATAGTGGCCTGAGGTATCTCTGTTTCTGTCGTTCAAATTAGACTTTAGTAGTTATTTAATCTAGAACCCAATATTCTATCCATGCTGGTCCTTCTTCTAAAATAAAATTGATCTACCTTTTGCTTCTTTAAAAGCAATTAAATTTTGATTTATACTCAAGCGAATGATCCATATAATTCCACTTTTCCATTCTCATTTTCCTCTAATGTTAAAGACATATTTCTCCTAAGTAAATTTTCATTATAATGCAGGTCTAAAAAGTTGGAAGGTAAAATTTCTACACCAAAGTTAAACATAAACTTTTTCTCAGTTTAATATACTGCTATTTCCTTTTCACTAATTTTCATCATCTGTTATTGAGAAATAAACATAGCCACTTCATAAATTTTATAAGGTTCATATAGCAATAAACACAACATTGTTTAACATTAAGTTCCTTTATATTTCAGTTGTATTCAGAGGCATTTCAATAAGGGATTTAGACCATTTTACTCCTGCAGGGGCTTAAGATTTTACAATAAGCAGTTTCACAATGGGTATGGCACTTAAAATAAAGACTATCTAAGTAATGGTGGCAGGCATTTGTCACTCAACTGTCTTCTGAAATCTGAGAAGTATGGGAGCAGAGGGTGGAAGGGAAGATGGCTGAACTGGCCTACGTGGGTTGGGATGGTTAATCGGAAGAGTGGAAATCTAAGGTTAGATTTCTTGGCACTTGACAATGGAGCTGTTTCTAAGCCATCCAAGGAGAGAGTTTCCTGGCTACCTCTAGGTTATTGGGTAAAAAAGTCTAAATAAGTTTGTCCGTTTCTCTTTCTCAACTCAGTGACTTTAAGGGACCCTATGCACAATCCCCAGTTCCTCTTCAGCCTGTACTTAAGCTCTAGACTTCCAGTTCAATCAAGCTTCCAGCCTTAAGGAAGCTGATCAGATAACTAAAATAACTCATAATATGGGTTGATTAAAACAATATCAAAGGACAAGAAAATGAATTTCCATTTTGGAACTATGACAATTATGATTGAATTTTTAAGAAAAATTGCATCATTTTTACTAAAGGAACTATAAGCTTTGTATGCCTACTCTGAACATCCCTCTCTTTTATTTTGGAAGCTACATAAAAAATAGCATCGCCCTACAGACTGACAGAGAGACTTCTCCCCTTCCTTGATCTGAAAAGTCATGACAGAGAATCTTTGAGCAAGGTGGGGAATGAGTGTGTCTATTCTACAAAAAGAGCCATAAAAAGGAGATGCCAAATCTAAGGGCAAATAAAGAATCCTTCCTTATAAAACTTATCGCACACAGACTGTCATTTATACAACAAACATTTAACAAGACACCCAGGAACTCTTAAATATTAGGTAGTTCATAATAAAGTTCGTGTTTCCTTGATAACCTCAATGGGAAATAAACAAACATAAAAACAAGTCAATACAAAGACAAGATGAAATTGCTGAATTTTAAAAAGTTCATCTTTAGATTGATTTCTAAAAAATGATTATAATAATGTGTATAACCTTGTTCATATACAGAAAAGTTACATTTCTCTACAGTGATACATGAAACCAAGTAAATCCAGTATCTCCCTCACACTAAGAAAACCAAGAAACTCACTGTTTAACTAGATCTGAAATATTACACTTAAGCCTACATAAGATCTCAGAGCTACTGTTTATGTCCCAGTACAAAAGACCTTTGCAGTCTTGAAATACGGTTTGGACAGGGACAGGCAAGTCCTGGGTCCTATGTGTTTAACAGAAAACCTTAGGCTTCAGCATCAGACAAATTAAGTTTAAATCCTGGATCTGCCACTTAGCTGAGTGATTTTGGGAAAATCATTCTTCAGATTCTGCATCTAGAAAACAGGAATAACATTACCCTGTACAGTAGTAACATTACATGGCTGTGAGGATTACATAAGAATATTTAAGTTAAAGCTAAGTACAGCTGACCCTTGAACAACACAGGTTTGAACTGCACTGGTCCACTTAGAGACATGGGTTTTTTCAACAGTAAATCCTACAGCACTACACTATCTGTGGCTGGTTGAATCCGCAGATCTGGAACCATGGATACAGAGGGCCAACTATAAGTGATATGTGGATTTTCCACTGTGCAGAGGGTAGGTGCCCCTAACCACCATACTGTTCAAGGGTCAACTGTATATAGTACGTTCAACAGTAGTCCCCTTTCTCCTCTGTTAGCATAGACCTCTGCAGAGAATGACAGAATAATTACCAAACAATAAAGTAAAACAAAAGATGTTCGATAAATATGCACTGAAGACAGTTGAATAAATAATTGGTAATGCTGGTTGTATAGGAACATCTCTGCCTGGGCTGACTTTACAGTCAATGAAAGACAAGGAGTTCTTTGTGACTTTTTTTACTCAGGATACCCCTGAGTATGTTTATACTACGTGGTTAACTGAGTGGAAATACAACAGAGTGCAAAGAGGGGAGGAGAGAAGCTGGGAGAGTTCTTCCACAGGGGGTTGGGAGTCAGGTTTCTGATTTCAAGGAAGAAAGGTCAGTAAATATACTTGTATTGAAAGCAGGACATATTAAATGGATCTAGTGACAACTACTGAACTCTTGAAGGCAGAGTATTGATTTGTAAAAACTGTTAATGCTAAACCATTTTCCCTGCATTTTTATAGGAAAATATTCTTTTCGCTTTTTCTTATATTTATTCCCTGCTTCTGCCCTTTCTTTTACATACCTGTTCATTTTTTGATGAATATGTTTGAAACTGTATAGGTCCAACCCTCACCTAGATAGAGTTCAACAAGATGAAAATTCATTTTTTCCAAAGTGGTACTGTAGCTAACAAATAGAAAGACTGGGATAATCTGCTCTGAACTGCTACTGTTGTACATAATTACAACTTTCTAAAAAGAATGTCTTTTTCTCCAGTGATTCCAGGTTTTGGTTTTCATGTTTTGAAAAACTGTTTAATGCTGTGCCCTGCTGCATTCAGATGAATTTCAAAATACATAATTCCAACAGCTAGCTTTAAAAAGTGAACAAAACCCTTAATACCATCCTTTCTATTTTTTAGCAAGTAAATCGCGCTCATAAAAAACTCAATCTAGAGGTACAAAGTGATGAAAATATATACAAAGAATAACCTTTGGGATCTTACTTTACTTTTTCTAAAACCAAGAATTAGTTCTGATTTGAGGCCAAAGTATTTGGAAGTATCTCCAAAGGAAAGCTCCAAGCTAACAGATGTTTTCTGTTAACAAACAGAAAACAAAACATATACAACACACTTGTCTAAGTTAACAATAAAATGTTAGAACTATTTCCAGAAACCAACACAGGAAAACAATTTTATTTATCACAAATATGTATTTGTGTATTGTTTAGCAGAGTCAAAGAAGCTAATCTAGTGGTGAAATAAAAATGTTTCATTAATTCTTCTAATCATAAACATACTCTCGGAACAAGGGTTAAAACAGAGACAAGAATATGATGAGGCATTCACTTAAATACTATAAAATGAATTTAGATTGACTAAGAAAGGCTAAGGGAGAGAGAACTTAGCTATAATTTCACAATATTTTCTCCATCTAAAATTTTGTTAGGATACTACTTTTTTCTATCTTGTTGTATAATTTTGGATGGCAAAATGAGGCAAAATGTTAAAATATGCGAACTCATGATGCTAGTCCCTTGGCAAAATAAATCATCTTCAAGAAAGAAGCAAACCAATGTACCTAACTAAACGTTCAAAGGTGGCACCAGGCAGCTCTGCAAGGTGGAACTGATACGGAAGAAGAGTTGAAGAAAGTCTCTTTAAGAAACAGTTAGACATCCCCCCACACTCCCTAATCCTGTCCCCAGTGCAACCCCTTCCCCACTCTGGTGGAAGACTTGAGCTCTGTTCTCTGGATAGTAAATCAAGGAGATTTTGAACTGAGGAACGCCAGACAGAGTTGAAGGCAGAGATACCATCCTGAAAACTAAATGAAAGTTTTAAATCCTGAAGATTGAGACTTCATCTCTCTTCACCACCAGGTTAGAAGGCTTGCACCTTTCCTTATAAGAGTGGAAGATTCTTCTCTGGGAAATCCTATCAGCTCAACTGAAAAGACTTAAGAATAGAGACATCACCCTATAATTGGGAGGCTTCTCTCAAGCTCCCAGAACTACCAGTCAACTTTTTAGTTTTTACTTGCCTCAAGAAATTTTCTAATTTCCCTTGTGATTTCTCCTTTGATCCATTGGTTATTTAAGAGTGTATTGTTTAATTTCTATATATCTGTGAAGTCTCCAGTTTTCCTACTGCTCTTGACTTCTGATTTTATTTCATTGTGATTGGTAAAGATATTTGATATGATTCAATTTTCTTAAATATGTTAAGACTTGTTTTGTGACCAACGTGTGATATGTGAATGCTCCCTGTGTGCTTGAGAAGAACGTGTATTCCGGGACTGTTGGGTGAGTGTTCTGTATATGTCTGTTAGGTCCAACTGATGTATAACGTTGTTCAAGCCCTTCTTTTTCTTATTGATCTGTCTAGTTCTATCCACTTAGTGCCAAATAAACTTAAATATGAGCAATCAGCTAAGGACCACCTGACATCTGAGGAAAATCTCTCTCATGAAGGACAAAGATAGATAAACAAACAGAATCAAAGCAAGCTGAAGGAAACAAACCATGCAAAGAGATGACAATATTTTTTTAAATTATCAATCTTCAAAGAAACAAAAATGGGATGTTTCCTATTTCTATTATTGAATAGGATTCAGCAAGAAACATTAGGATGCTATAAGAAAAGGAATAAATATAGAATACATAGAAAAATAAGTAAAAAAGGAAATATAACATAAATGAAAATTTTAAAGAAGAAATGAAAGATAAAGTTGGGAAAATATTTAAGAAGAGCAAAAAGACAAAAAGATGAAAAATAGAGAAAAAAAATAAGATAGAGAATCAATCCAGGAAGTCCAACATCTAGATAATAGTAGGTCTGGAAAGAGAAAAGAGAAAACAGAAGGGGAAGAAATCTAAAAGGTAATTCAAGAAAATTTATCACAATTGAAGACTATAAGATACAATAGACAAAAATAGGTCCACACCAAGAGGGTAAACATGAAAAGATGCTCAAAGAGTAGTCCAGTAAATACAAATTATATCTTTAGAATGATGAAGTTTTACAAGTCTGACAATACCAAGAACTGGCAAGGATACAGAGCCACTAATATAACCAACACCAGGCATACTGTTTAACAAAATGGTTTTAAAATTTCTAGTAAAGTTTAATACATGCATACCTATGGTGTAGCAATCCTATTCCTAGATAATATTCCAGACAATATGAGTGATTATGTGCACTAGGACAGAAACACACACACACAAACACACACACACACACACACAGCAGGAACAGTGTTCAAAATGCCTAAACCTAGAAACCACACAAATTCCCAGTAAAACAAACAAACAAACAAAACTGTGGTACACATACTGTGATGGTTAATTTTCTATGTCAGCTGGAAGGGTGTTTTCAGATGAGATTAACATTTAAATCAGTGAACTCTGAGTAAAGCGGACTGCTCTCCATAATTTGGTGGCTCTTATTCAGTCAGTTGAAGACCTGAATAGAACAAAATGACTGGCCTTCCTGAGCAAGAGGGAATTCTCCAGCAGACTGCCTTTGGACTTCGCACCACTGGCTCTCCTGGGTCTCAGGCCTGCAAGCCCACACTGCAGATTTAGACTTGCCAGCCTTCACAATCACGTGAGCTGATTCCTTGTAATGAATCTCTTTCCGTATATATACACATCCTATTGGTTCTGTTTCTCTTGAGAACCCTGACTAATACAATAAAATACTAAACAGCAAGGAAAATGGATACATGCAACAACATGAATGAATTTTAAAAATATGTCAAGAAAAAAGAACAAGTCACAAGAGTACATACAGTGTGGTTCAAATATATAAAGTCCAAAGGCAGGCAAAATCCAACTGCATTATATCGGAATGTACATATGGATGGTAAGACTATAAATAAAAGCATGAAAAAGAAGAGAGTCCAGTGGTTAACTACAGTGAGGAAGGTAGAGATAATAAGAAAGGGAAACATGGGAACTTTCTGGACTACCATTAAAATATTATACCTTGATGTGGTAGGGATTATATAAGTTCACTTATATTTAAATGCAATCTATTTTAATACTGTACATATAAGTTTTATATACTTTTCTGTATGTTTTATTTTATAATAAATTTGTTTAAAGAATAAAAGCAAAAAATAGGGGCTTCCCTGGTGGCGCAGTGGTTGAGAATCTGCCTGCCAAGGCAGGGGATATGGGTTCGAGCCCTGGTCTGGGAAGATCCCACATGCCGCGGAGCAACTGGGCCCGTGAGCCACAACTACTGAGCCTGCGTGTCTGGAGACTGTGCTCCGCAACAAGAGAGGCCGCGATAGTGAGAGGCCCGCGCACCGCGATGAAGAGTGGGCCCCCACTCGCCGCAACTGTGAGAAGCATCACACAGAAACGAAGACCCAACACAGCCAAAAAAAAAATAATAAATAAATAATAAATTAAAAAATTAAAAAAAAAATTCAGTGAAGGAATATCCATTTAAAAAAAAAAAAAAAAGCAAAGAATATAGCATCCAAATGACAGTCAAAGACCTTACCCTGGGAAGAAGAAGCAATCAGAAAACAGATTCTTTATAAGTGCTTTACATGGAATCTAAGAATATAATTTAATAAGAGAGTTCAATGTTGAGTTTTTAAAATAATGACATGAAAAGGGAGATTATAGAGCTAAGAGAAAAAATTGAGTATCAAAATAATGTTACTATAAATCTAAATAAATAACTAGAAATGGTAGGGAATAGGATCAACAAGACTGAAAAAACAAATTGGTGGCATGAGGTAAGGCTTGAATAAACATACTGAATGCACAGGAAAATAAAGAGTAATCAATTACAGGGTAGATAAACAAACACAGAAAGGCTAAGACAATAGAACATAAAAAAATGCCCCTGAGGTTCAGATGCCAACAAATGGAACAGAAAAATTACTCAGAAATATAAATGGGAAATATTCCATGAAGAAAAGAAGAACTAAATCTCAATAATGAAAGAGCACCCTGTTTGATGGATAAGTTTATTAAAGAACTAACAACATTAAAATGTATCCTAGTTTAAGTTACTAAATTTGAGGAATAAACAGAATTTTTCAGATAACCAGGCAAGAAACAGTTCATACTGGGGGACAAGCAAGACTGTTCTTAGATTTCTCTTTAGTAACTATAAATGTCAAAAACAGTGGTATGATAACCATACAGTGTTGAGGGTAAGAAAAAGTACAGTGAGGATAGTCTATCCAGACAAGCTGTTGTTTAAATTAAAGACAAAAGGAAAACATTCTTGATATAAAGTTATACCTTCTTTTCAAAAAGTCTTTAGAAGTCAATGAATGATAATGTTAACTTGGGGTATTTTATTTTTGTTTTGCTTTGTTTTTACAATACTGCATTAAGTAGTAGCAATTTAACATTTTTAAAATATTGATACCTTTAAGAAATGTCTAGAATTTTACTTATGTTAATAATGACCATCCCTCACACATATAACTATATGTATTAGAATTTCACTTCCATGAAATCCAGTGAACCTTTCTTAATTATGAACGGGTGGATGAGTTCCTTTATGTCTTTAGGATACCAGTTAACAGAACTGTTGTAATGAAGCCAAATCCAAGCAAAGACTTGATAAGTAGGGCCAGTCTTGATGACCTGTTCAAGAGGCCCCCAAAGTCCCTTAAATGCAGGGAGAAGCTTATTCCCTGGTAAAATCTCTTCTGTATACAATTATAGTGATAGTATCTTGCATCTTTAAATTTGTAAAATTTCTCTCCTACTCATCTCTTCTTCCTGTACCTGCTCATTCTTGACAACCCCCAACTCCCTCATTTCTATCGTAATCTCTTATTAACCAATGATCATTATACAGAATGTCAGGGGTAAGTCAATGGATGTCACAGTCAAAAACATGCACAAATAAAAGCTTTCTGCTCTCCTCTGTAACACAGCCAGTGATGCCGTGTTTTATATTGACTAGTGATTGAGTAAGATTGGGAAAGATAATTTATTTAAGCAAGTATGTCAATATCATTCCAGAAAAGAAGGTATGTACCATACAAATTTACACCATCACAGAAACACACCTCATATTTCAGTCAACTGTTCATCTTCATAGCCAATAAAAGTATAATGAAAGGTTTTAAAAATGAGAACATGTTAAGATAATTTAATGCATATGACCCAGTCAAACATATATGGAAGAAGAACAGATGACTTAATTTTCTGGAACTATAATGCCTGGCAGAGCTATTAATTAATAATGTGTTTTGTTGAGCCTTATCTATAGCTACTGGTACACCTGCCAATCATGAAATAGAAATGTACGTTGAAAGAGTAAAGTATAATAGTTCCAGCTTCTCCTACTTTACAAAAATCTTAAGCCTGAAAGATAAGACTGTGGAATTAGAAGAAACCTTTGTGACTGTCTAATCCTTTGTTAATGTTTGTTGGAAGGCCCCCAGGTCCCATTCCAGAACTTCAGGTTCAGAATCTGCATTTTTAACAAGATCCTGAGGTGATTTTAGGTGCATTAAAGTTAGAGAAACACCAGTCTAATCCAACTCCCTCACATAATAGATGAAACAACTAAGAGATCTGAGCTCCTAAAACAGTACAATAGGCAGGCTAATAAAGACAATCCGAAAACCCCAAACAAAACAAAAATATTAAAAACCCAATCCATTGTTTAAAGTAAAATGGTTCTTTTTCTCCATCAGTAAGGACTGCTTTATAGTCTCCCTGGAAGGCCTCCTAGCCCAGCCTGATTTCATGTACACCATTCTCCCCAAGCATCTCTAAGCACGGCCAAATCAACAGGTCCCCTACCAAACTTATCAACTCTCTCATCTCTTCTCCCCCTTCAGAAAGCCATTCCTGCTCCAACATCGCTTAATAGAACCACCACCCACCCTGTCAACCAGCCAAAACTTCCATAATTATCTGAGATTCTTCGATCTCCCTCTATATTTAAAATTGATTGACCTTTTTGAATCTATGCAAACTGCACCCATTCTGCCTACAGCTACCAGAGTTTGTCCCAAGACAGATTTTCTATCTTGAAAATTGTTAATGCTTCATTACTGTTGAATAGAATTAGTAAAGGCTTCATTAATACTTTTCCCTAAGTTGGCCAGCTAAATGTAACAATAAATGTATTCTAAAAAATACTTGTGGGCAACACAGAATTGCCAAAATATAAGCAGATTACTACAGTTTTGTTGCGTGTAATTTTTAGAAAGTGGTAATTACCATGATATATTGTTTATCATTTGAAGAGCTGTAATGCTCTGGATAACATATTGACAACTGGAAGTAATAAATGAAAAATAACCTTTCTAATGTAGTGAACCAATTATAATAACTTCTGCTACCTTTGTTTTCATTTTACCATTAAATTAGAGAAATACTATTAAGTATTACGTCCAGCCAATAAGTAAATGTATATGTTTACTTACAGAAAAGTATTGTACACATATCATAATCAACGGACAAAGGATTAATCTCCAAAATACATAAACAGCTCATGCAGCTCAATATTAAAGAAACAAACAACCCAATCCAAAAATGGGCAGAAGACCTAAATAGACATTTCTCCAAAGAAGACATACAGATGGCCACGAAGCACATGAAAAGCTGCTCAACGTCACTAATTATTAGAGAAATGCAAATCAAAACTACAATGAGCTATCACCTCACACCAGTTTGAATGGGCATCATCAGAAAATCTACAAACAACAAATGCTGGAGAGGGTGTGGAGAAAAGGGAACCCTCTTGCACTGTTGGTGGGAATGTAAATTGATACAACCACTATGGAGAAGAGTATGGAGGTTCCTTAAAAAACTAAAAAACTAAAAATATAACTACCATACGACCCAGCAATCCCACTACTGGGCATATACCCAGAGAAAACCATAATTCACAATGTTCATTGGAGCACTATTTACAATAGCCAGGTCATGGAAGAAACCTAAATGCCCATTGATAGACAAATGGATAAAGAAGTTGTGGTACATATATATGATGGAATACTACTCAGCCATAAGAAGGAACAAAATTGAGTCATTTGTTGAGACGTGGATGGATCTAGAGACTGTCATACAGAGTGAAGTAAGTCAGAAAGAGAAAAACAAATATCGTATATTAACGCATGTATGTGGAACCTAGAAAAATGGTACAGATGAACTGGTTTGCAGGGCAGAAGTTGAGACACAGATGTACAGAACAAACGTATGGACACCAAGGGGGGAAAACCGCAGTCGGGTGGGGGTGGTGGTGTGCTGAATTGGGCGATTGGGATTGACATGTATACACTGATGTGTATAAAATTGATGACTAATAAGAACCTGCAGTATAAAAAAACAAACAAACAAAAAACAACTAATACTAAACTTTCTTTGGGTTATTTGCATGGAAATATGTTAATATAAATGTTTCAGACATTACATGAAATTTCTAAAAATCTTACATGTTCTGCTATAATGTTATGTCATAATTCTAGTTATTACTTTAAAATGTATATCTCAGAAATAACTAAATTTCCTTGTCAACTGCATTATTATGAACTTCCATCAAATCTTTAACCATCGTCATTTTTAAGTCTTTTGTCATTTACAGACAGTTCTGGGTGTACTCTGATGCTTTCGCAAAAATGTTCCTATAAAAGGGTTTCATCTTCAAGGAATTCATGGAAAAGACTGACAAGTACAGGTTTCTGGTAACTGACTATACTGCTGAGCTGAATGAATAAGCATTTTCAGAACTCTAATGGAAAACTGATGAATTCATAAAAGTGCTAACAAAAGATCAAGATGAAAAAAAAAATTAATTACATGGGACTGAGTGAACTGATGAGGATGATTATAATTTTTATGACTTTCTGTTTAATAATAATAAAAAAAATCCCACAAGGACTCAGAAGCAAAAAATATACAAATCAATTTTCACTGCAAAGTAAAGGAGCTGTTACAGTGGAGGATTACTGGACTGAATATCAATATTATGACATAGTTTGAGTGTGTTTCGTGTTTGGTAATTGCAATCATTGTTGCTTTTGTTGTGGTCATCCATTTACAATGCTTGGTGTCAGTTTATTTATCTCTTGTAAAAATAAAATACAGTGTGTGTGTGTGAAAGAAAAAAAAAAAGAAAAGTATTACAATCTTGTTAAAATCAGGGTAGGTCCAGAAAGAATCAATGTATTTGTATAATGAAAATAGACTTCGCTTATTCAAGAGTTGGTGACCACTCCCACTAAAAGCTTATTAAAATTTTGTTTTCATGAGTCTATTACTTCAGTATAAAGTCACACTACTATAGAAGTTTACAAAAGCATGGAGTTACATATGTGTGCGAGTACTTATAGAGTTCTGTAAATGTGTATAAGTGTGTGTGGGGGGGTTACAAACACAAAACCCACATGATCATATACATTTTCCATATTCCTACTATTTAATTCCTTTAAACAAGAAAATGCTTTTATTTAATCATTTCTGTATAAACTACACAATTCTAAGTATCATATACAGACTATGATTTAATATTTTTCTTGAAGGCTCAGGTTCATTATCATGAATGTACTACTAAAATTTTAGTGTCTAAATACAGAAATATCCCAGGGGCTATTGTAGTGTATTGAGTTGCCTTACCCAGATCTTCACTTCCCCTAATTATTGAGCTCATAGTTCTTGAATCTAGTTTTATATTTAAAAAATCTTCTTTGCAGGTTATCACCTGTGTTCCTCTTTTAATTCACTACTTTTAACCTGCAGTAAGTTTAGAAAAAAGACAAAAGGACTTATTAATAGTTTATATAAAGCTGTATTAAATAGACTGCAGTAGGGATTCCTGAGCATTCCCTTGCTATAAACATATGGACCCTGTGGCAGCTATTCAGCCACTCAAACGCATTTCCCAGCCTCTTGGCCATATTTTGGAGACCCGAGGTTGGCAACAGTCTGACCTCCAGGTAAGTAGGATGTTACTGTAGATGAGCTGAGGCAGGCCTAAACTGGGTTACAGCTTTAAGTTTATTACCTAGCGGTCATTAACAATCAGCAAGTTCCTACATTAAATGCATCGTAAAATGACTCACTTTAGAAATCAATTTATTAGTGTATAATTTACATACAATAAACTGTATCCATTTCAGGTGGACAACTCAAAGAGTTCTGACAGATGCTACTATCACAGTCAAGATTCAGAACATTTTCAACACCCCCTAAAGTATCTTCATGTACTTTTGCAGCCTATACCTCTACTCCCTTGTCCTACTCAACCCCTTATCTGCATTCTGTCACTATAAATTTCTATTTTATGTAAATGGAATCATACAGCATATATTCTTTTGTGTTTGGATGTCTCAGTTTCTAACATAAAGATTTACTTTAAACTGATGGATGTTATTCTCATCAGATTTTAAATACAACTAGACCAGGATTTCAGGCTACAAAAAAGCAATAACACAAATTTGTAATGGCTACTTTGTTTCTGAAGTAGTTTTTAAATACCCTCTTATCTCTAATGATGTTAGGCATCAGATATAATCAACCTGTTAGCTGGAAAAAAAGAATCATCAACATAGCCATGGTTGCCACTTGTTGACTTTTAATGGCTAATAAGTAAAAGCTTAAAAAGTAATACACAATGTATCTGTGTGTGTTCATTTTAATAATACTATTTAATAATTTTGAGTGTTATGTGCTGTACACTAGGCATGTATTATCCCAAATAATCCTTCCAATACATATGAGGTATTACTATTACATCTCATTTTATAGATAATGAAACTGAGATTTAGGGAGACAAGCAATTTGCCCAAAGTCATACAGAATATGCTGGAACCAGAATTTGAATCCAGGACTGTCTGACTGCAAAACCATGTTCTGAACCACTGACCATATATACTGATTTAAAATCACAGGTTCGGGACTTCCCTAGTGGCGCAGTGGTTAAGAATCCACTTGCCAATGCAGGGGACACAGGTTCAAACCCTGGTCCAGGAAGATCCCACATGCTGCAGAGCAACTAAGCCCATGTGCCACAACTACTGAAGCCTGCGCACTCTAGGGCCTGCATGCCGCAACTACTGAGCCTGTGTGCTGCAACTACCAAAGCCTGTGCGCCTAGAGCCCACGCTCTACAACAAGAGAAGCCACCACAATGAGAAGCCTGTGCACCGCAACTAGAGAAAGCCCGCGTGCAGAAACGAAGACCCAATGCAGCCAAAAATAAATTAATTAAAGAGTAGGACACCTTGCTCCTGTAACACCAGAGAATCTGCAGTATCAAGACAGACACCAGACAACACAACAGATTACAATGTCCCGAAAAAGAAAATGACAAACCTCTTTAATTGGGAAATCACACACACAAGCCCAGAGAAGTCACATCTCCCCTCAAAAGGTGTCAGAGGCCCCCACAACTTCTACCTGGGTTGACTGGTGAAGGGCTTCCTCTGCATGAAGCCAGTCTAAAGTCTGGGAGAAGTAGCTATTTTACAAATGCATAAAACTCAGAAAGAAAATCACAAATTACATGAAGAATCAGGGAAACATGGCCCAAGCAACAAAAATAAATCTCCAGAAACCAACCCCAAAGAAATACAGATCTATTAATTACTTGACAAAGAATTCAAAATACCTTTCAAAGAGGCTCAATGATCTAAGAGAACACAGAAAATTAAATGAAATGAGATCAGGAAATGATGCATGAACAAAATAAGAAGATCAAAAAAGAGGAAAAAAAAAAAAAGACAAAGACTATTAAAAAGAACCAAACAAAAATTTTGGTACTAAAGAATATAATAATTAGAAAGGTTCAACATCAGACTTGATCAAGCAGAATAACGAATCAGAAAACCTCAAGACAAGTCATTTGAAATCTTTGAGACAGAGTACCAAAAAGAAAAAAAATGAAGAAAAGTGACATTCCTAAGGGACTTATGCTACGTCATTAAGTGGCTCAGTATATGTATTATAAGAGTATCAGAAAGAGAAGAGAGAGAAGAAAGCACAGAGAGCTTATTTGAAAAAAACGATGGTTGAAAACTTCCTAAATCACAGGAAGGAAATGGACATCCAGATTCAAGAATGTCAAAGAACTCCAACCAGGATTAAACTGAAAGAGGTCCATACATTATAATCAAATGTCAAAAGTCAGAGACAAAGATAGAAACTTGAAAGCAGCATGAGCAAAATGACTCATCATGTATTTACAAGGGAGCTCCAATGATATTATCAGTGCCTTTTACAGCAGGAACCTTACAAACCAGAAAGGAGTAGGACAATATATTCAAATTGCTAAAAGAAAAAAATACTACCAACCAAGAATATTACATCTGGCAAAATAGTCCTTCAAAAATGAAGGAGAAATAAAGACTTTCCCAGATAAACAAAAGTTAAGAGAGTTCATCATCACTAGAACTGCTTTATAAGAAATGCTAAAAGAACACTGCAAGTCAAAACAAAAGGACACTATACAGCAACATGCAAACATATAAAAATATAAAGCTTGCTGGTAAATGTTAACTACATAGACAAATACAGAATACTGTAATACTCTGCAGTGGTGCATAAAGAACTTTTAATTCTGGTATATGTATATTATACATATGTATAATATAACATATAACATATAACAGTTATAATGTTATATGTTAATGAATACACAATTTATAAAGAGGTAATTTGTGAGATCAATAACATAAGTGGAGGTGCCAAGATATGTATTTTTGTATACAATTGAAGTTAGGTTTTATCAGCTTAAAACAGATTGTTATAAGATGTTTCACAAAAGCCTCACTGAAACCACAAAGAGAATATCAATAGAAGATACACAAAAGAAAAGAAATCAAAGCATGTCAGTACAAAAAAAACAAAAAGTCAACAAAACACAAGGAAAGGTAGGAGGAAAGAGGAACAAAAACAGATATAAGACAGACAGAAAACAATTAACAACATGGCAATAGTAAGTCCTTCCCTATCAGGAATTACTTAAAATATAAATGTGTTAAACCCCCCAATCAAAAGGCAATGAGTGACTAAATGCATAAAAAAAGATTTAACTATATGCTATCAACAAGAAGTTACTTTAGATGTAAAGACCAACATAGGTTGAAAATAAAAGGATGAAAAAAGACATTCTATGCAAATGGTAACCAAAAGAGAGCAGAGGTGGCTGTACTTATATCAGACAAAATAAACTTTAAGTCAAAAGCTGTCACAAGAGACAAAGAAAGACATTATATAATGATAAAGGGTCAATGACTCAAAGAAATGGAAACATAACCCATGCTCTTGGATTGGAACAATTAATATTGTTAAAATAGTCACACTACCCAAAGCAATCTACAGATTTAATGGGATCCCTAGCAAATTACCCATGACATTTTTCACAGAACTAGAATAAATAATCCTAAAATTTATATGGAACCATAAAAGACCCAGAATTACCAAAACAATCCTGAGGAAAAAGAACAAAGGTAGAGGCATAACCCTCCCAGACTTCAGATAATATTACAAAGTCAGAGTAATCAAAACAGCATGGTATTGGCACAAAAACAGACATATGGATCAATGGAACAGAATATAGAGCCCAGAAATAAACCTGCACACCTGTGGTCAATTAATCTTTGACAAAGAAGGCAAGAACAGACAATGGAGAAAAGACAGTCTCTTCAGCAAGTGATGGTGGGAAAGCTGGACAGCCACATGTAAATCAATGAAGTTAGAACACACCCTCATACCATATACAAAAATAAACTCAAGATGGCTTAAAGACTTAAATTTAAGACATGACACCATAGAACTCCTAGAAGAGAACATAGGCAAAACATTCTTGGACATAAATTGCACCAATGTTTTCTTAGGTTAGTCTCCTAAGGCAATAGAAATAAAAGCAAAAATAAACAAATGGGACCTAATCAAACTTATAAGCTTTGGCACAGCAAAAGAAACCATAAACAAAACAAAAAGACAACCTACAGAATGGGAGAAAATATTTGCAAACGATGCAACCAACAAGGGATTAATTTCCAAAATATACAAGTAGCTCATACAACTCAATAACAACAACAACCAAAAAAACCCAGTCAAAACATGGGCAGAAGACCTAAATAGATATTTCTCCAAAAAAGACATACAGTCAGCCAATAGGCACATGAAAAGATGCTCAACATTGCTAATTATTAGAGAAATGCAAATCAAAACTACAATGAGGTACCACCTCACACCAGTCAGAATGGCCATCATTAAAAAGTCTACAAACAATAAATCCTGGAGAGGGTGTAGAGAAAAGGGAACTCTCCTACACTGTTGGTGGGAATGTAAATTGGTGCAGTCACTATGGCGAACAGTTCCTTAAAAAACTAAAAATAGAGTTGTCATATGATCCAGCAATCCTACTCCTGGGCATATATCCAGAGAAAACTCTAATTCGAAAAGATACATGCACCTCAGGCTTCATAGCAGCACTGTTTACAATAGCCCAGACATGGAAGCAACCTAAATGTCTACTGACAGAGGAATGGATAAAGAAAATGTGGTGTATATATACACACACTGGAATATTACTCAGCCATAAAAAAGGAAATAATGCCATCTGCAACAACATGGATGGACCAAGAGATTATCATACTAAGTGAAATAAGCCAGACAGAGAAAGAGAATTATCATATGATATCACTTATATGTGGAATCTAAAATATGACACAAATGAACATATTTATGAAACAGAAACATACACACAGACATAGAAAACAAACTTATGGTTACCAAAGGGGAAATGGGGTGGGGGAGGGATAAATTAGGAGTTTGCAATTAGCAGATACAAATTAATGTATATAAAATAGATAAATGACAAGGTCCTACTGTATAGCACAGGGAACTAGATTCAATATCCTCAATATCCTGATTCAGTTTTTTATATATATATATATACATACACACACACATATACACACATATATATAACTTTTCTTTTTCAGTTTCTTTTCCCATATAGGTTATTACAAAATATTGAGTATGGTCAAATGATCTTTGACAAGGGTGCCAAGGCTACACAATGGGAAAAGGATAGTTTCTTCAACAAATGGTGCTGGGAAAACTGGGTATCCAAATAAAAGAGAATGAATATGAATGGACCTTTATCTTATACCATATACAAAAATTAACTCAAAATTGATTACAGACCTACATGTAAGACCTGAAACTATAATACTCCTAGAAGAAAACAGGGGAAAAGCTTCAGGAAAATGGAATGGGCAATGATTTCTTAGATATGACACCAAAAGCACAAGTAACAAAAACAAAAACAGACAAAAGGGACTACATCAAACTTAAAAACTTCTGTACAGCAAAGGAAGCAAACAACAGTGAAAAGGTAACCTATGGAATGGGAGAAAATATTTACAAACTAATATCAGATAAGGAGTTAATATCTAGAATATAAGAAGAACTCATACAACTCAAAAAAAATTTTTTTTAATGGGCAAAGGACTTGAATAAACAGTTCTCCAAAGAAGATATACAAGTGGCCAATAAGCATATGAAAAGATGATCAACATCACTAATCATCAGGGAGATACAAATCACAGCCACAATGAGGTATGGCCTCATCCCCAACAGGATGGCCACTATCAAAAAGACAAAAATAACAAGGGTTGGAGAAGATGTGGAGAAATTGGAACATTTGTGCACTATTGGTGGGACTGTAAATGGTGTAGCCACTATGGTAAACAGTATGGAGGCTCCTCAAAATATTAAAAACAGAACTACTATGTGGTGCTGCAATCCCACTTTAGGGTATTTATCAAAAAGAACTGAAAACAGACCTCAAAGAGATATTTGCACATCCATGTACATTGCAGCATTATTCACAATAAGCAAGATGTGGAAGCAACCTAAACGTCCACTGTCTGATGAATGGATAAAGAAAATGTGAGCCAATTACAAAAAGCTAAATACCACATAATTCTACTTACACGAGGTATTAAAGTAATCAAACTCATAGAAACAGAAAGGAGAATGGTGGTTGCCAGGGACTGGGGGAAGGAGAAAAGGGAGAGTTGTTGTTCAATGGCTACAGAGTTTCAGCCATTTTTCAGCAAGATGAAAAAGTTCTAGAAATCTGCTGTACCAATACAACAATGTGAATAAAGTAAGCAATACTATAATCTACACTTAAAACTTATTAAGTGGGTATAAAGATATATATATTTATATGTATATATGTAGTTCAGAAAAATGAAGGTATAGATTATACCAAAGGGATACTCCATTGAGACAAATTAATAACTGCTCTTTCCCCAGCAAATCCAAATTCATGTCTTCATACAAGACAACAGAAGTTATTATCCTCAACCCGTACACTGTCCATGAGGCTATTTGAAAAGTTATCCCTATCTATGGCAGAGGAGGTTTCTGAAATCTGAAAGACTTTATTATATTTATTAATTATATATATGCAAAGGTTCCACTTTCCCCTCAGCTCAACTCATAGGAATTGTTCATTTTTAGTGACAGAGGAGAGCTGAAGGCTTATTAATATTTTCAGTCAGTAGAGGACAGACAAATGTGATTGAAATATAAACACTGAAACGCTTCTGGTACAAGGAAAAAAATGAAAGGCTTCACCAATTAATTAAGGACAACACCTATACTGAACTCTAAAGCCACATTTATAAATACTTACATGACATTTATAAAGTCCTTGACTATTTTTGGCTTCAATATTTTTTATTCATATAAGCTGGAAAATGATGTCACAAAGGTTAACTCTGAAATTTAAAAAAATCCGCCTTTTTTAGTAGGAGATCTATATATATTCATTCATTCATTCATTCATGTAGCCCCAACAGAGTATAAAGAGCCAGTTTATATTCCTGAGATAGAACTGGACACTGCCACATAATTCATTAACTTCACTATGTATTGGGTATGACAAAGGTTAAGTTTGTAAGAGAAAACCACAAACTTCTTTACGTCTTCGTGATCTCTCCCCTCTTCCCAATCATAAGTACATACTTGATTTCCTTCCATTTTCAGGTGTCACCTACATGTCACCTCTTCCTAATCTTTGTTAGTTCTTTAAAAACTAAATACAATTAAGTCACAGTTTTCTAAAAAGTATGTGGTGACATTTGGCTGGGGCAGGGAGGGCAGTTTAATTAGGTAGGTGCATGAATATAATATGTATCTGTTTCCAACATCACTGTATTTAATTCTGCTTATCAATAAATCTTCAAAATTCATATTTGTTACTCAAATGCCAGACTCAACTAGTTAAATCTTAATGTATATCGCCAATCATATATATAATATGCACCTATCATATACTGGTATAAATTATACTTTTATCTACACTATAAATGTCATATCAACATTCAAATCACATATATGCTTTAGTGAAATGCCTTATAAATATGAAAAAACAGGGAGGGAGGAGAGAAGCAAGGAAAGAGAAGAGTTGTTTTTCCCATTTTCTATTGATATATTCTGACAAATTCTAAAATTGGTATATTCTGAAATCTGTTTGTTCTGGCAAAACCTGACTAGAAAAAAGTTGGTTAATTATTTGGGACCTCATGCTTTTTATTCAAAATGGATGTTCCACTTTGTGAAATCCACTGAAATTTAGAGAATGGAAAGATGATTTTTCCCAAAACAAGCAAAATCTGAATCACTCTGTATACTTACTGCATTTCTATTATTTTGTACATTATAATCTGAGAGAAAATGCATTCATTCTTTTATATTTTGACAGGGCAGAAGTCTATCCTTGAGCAGCTGGCAGCATAAATGACAAAAGAGCGATATTTGCCTTAGGATCATGACAAAATTATCTTCAAAGAAATCTGTGTGTGTGTCTGTATGTGGGGGGGCGGTGTGTGTTATGAGAGATATAAATACAGATATACATAAATGTATTTTTTCAAACATTTCTAAGATACATTAGTGCTATTGTCAGGATAATTTTTAAAAGTTAAAACACTCCAAAATTCAGCTGCACAGAATAAGAAGTATTCCTCCTCTTCCTAGTTTATAAAATCAATATGAAGTTTCATCAACCTATGATGTGATCAGTTGAGCTACATATTATGTATGCCATTTTGGAAACAAAGAAACACATAATGATTAAAAAAAACACAAAAATAATTACAATGGAACTAGAAAGCTTGCTAAACAAGATAGCTCTGACAACCGTAGAAAGACCAGGCTCCCCTGAACTGATCACAGTCTGTTCTCTCCTGGGACTACCAACAAAAAGAGGTATGTGGTGAAAAAGGGAAAAAAAGGAAAGAACAACCAGCTTTTAGTATTTCCCAAAATGAATGACCTGCCTCTAAATAAGACAAAGTCTGAAAGAAACCTGTCATTTACTTTTGCATCAGAGACTGTTGATAGTCTCCCAATATCCATTCCCCTCTTCTTCCTCCACAAAACAAAACCACCCTGATTTTCTGGTGTGAATATGGCTCCCTAAACTGAAGACTAAGTTTCTCAGCTTGCCATGCCTTGCTGTTAGGAGTAGCCTATGAAAACTAAGTGAAAGTGATAGGGGTCGTCACCCCTTCTGTCTCTTATTAGCTGGAATGTGGACATAGTCTGGCACTCCAGCAGCCACCTGAGATAAACTCAGAAGCCACACACAGGAAAACAACAAGATGGGACCAGTCTGGATCTACCATCTTGTGGAGGGCCACACTGGCCTTGAAATACCTCCAGATTTTTCGAATGTGGGAGAAAAATAAAAATCTATTTTGTGTTAGGAACTGACACTTACTCAGTTACTTTTAGTCAAACCTAATCCCAATTCTTATTCCTTACCACAAAAGATAGTCCACTTTTGTTTCTGTTACTTGGGGATTTTCCTTTATGAGGTCATGTCTTTCTGACTGAGTATAATACAAAAAAATTTTTTAAGTAATACTATGAACAACTTTCTGCCACCAGCTACCCTAAGAATTCTATGACAGTAACAAAACAAGAGAGCTAAAAAATGTACAAACAGAAAGGCTCTAATTTATTTTCCATTACCTAGATATTACCACCCCAAAAGATGCTTTTGTTTGTCTGTTATAATGGTATAGTGAAAATCAACAGTAGAATTTAAGTTTGATGGTGACTGGACTTGCTTGGAAAATTCCCAGAAAAATCCAGAGTTTTAAACTCCTTAGTCTGCCAGTGGGACAGGCTCCGTTGCCTCCAAGGCTCCCACACTACGTTGCCACTTTCCTCATTTCCTTTTAAATGTGCATTTAAGCCAGTAGAATCTTTTTTAATAAAACAAGAATAAAAAATAGCAGAAAAAGTTTTGGAAACTGAAAAGGTAAGGGCGCTCAGGAGAGGACAGACATGGCAAATACAAATTAGAAAGAGCCATCATGGTATAGATAAGTTTAAAAATCACTGATAAAAATAATAGGAATTATATTTGGACAACAAAAGCAAAATGAAGTTGTAAAAACGTCCTGTAAATATCTTCTTTTCCCTGTGGCTATGACCCAGTATGTACATCAACTCTAGAATTCATAAGGTCAAAGATTTGCCAAATGTAGCAGCAGGAACACAGACAGTGCCCTACATCAGGGGTTGGCAAACCATAGCTCACCAGCCAAATCCAGGCCACTGTTTTTGTAAGGCCAACAAGCTAAAAATGGATTTTATATTTTTCAATGGTTACATTGAAAATAGCTGTATAAGTACCTATATAACATAATATGCCCAATTGGCCTGCAAAGCCTTTAATATTTACTACTGGATCTTTCACAGAAAAGTTTTCGAACACCTGATCTACATGACTAACCATGTCTTTTTAACTAAGGTTTAAAGAAGGGAAAAATAAATATAACTTCAATTTTGAGAAGCTTGGCAAAGTTCACAGTATAGCTACTAGCAGTGTGATGTTAAGAATAATCCCTAACAATTGGGAAAGAAAGGACTACTTAGAATTTGAACCACTGGTTAGCAATTAGCAGATAAATCTACTTGGAATTATCTCTTATGGTATGAGAGGTATTAGTAAGTACTATTTATTGCCAAAAACTTAGGGAAATACTGATAGAAAGTGGAACAAATTATTATTTTTTATGTGTGTATGTGTGTTTGTCTTGTTTTACTGTAAGACTCTCGGAGTCTTTTAAAAAGTCTCCAGAACAGGATATAGTATGTACCAATTCCAAAATTCATTTTACCTTACTTCTGTGAAACCAATCAATATCTGAAAGAAAGTATCCCAGATAATACAGTTGGGGAAATATTTACCTCATTTGACATCACAATAAATTAGTGGGGGGATTAAAAAGTTAAATGTATAAAATACATCATAAAATCTAAAAGAGAACCAATTTAACTATCAAATCTCTTGTGGAGGTGGTGTTTTCCAGGCTAAAGAAGAATGGAATAAATCATTAGAAAAAGATTCACTGAAAATGTAACCAAATAAAATTAAAATATTTTTATGTTAAAACCAACAAAAAAGAGAAGCCATGCACAGTAAATATGATAAATGGTTGCATACATAATATGTAAGGAATTTATAGGGCAATGGACCTAACAGGTCACTAAGAGAAAATCTAACAAGTAACTTCCTTGTGTGTTCACTATTGCTCTCCTTCTGCTGTTTTTCCTACTAAAACCAAAAAGAAATTCAAACTTGGGTCAAATCACAACCCAGCTTAAAACTTGGCCATGGTTCCCTCAAGAGCAAAATCCTTAACATGGCCCACAGGAGGCAGATGGTATAGCCTCATCCCTTCATTCTCCAGCTCACTCTGCCCCCCAGCTACATTCTTCTTTCAGCTTCTTTCAGTTTTGCACGAGGCTGCTTCAGCATTAGAGCCCTTGCACATGCTGGTCCTTCTGCCTGGGTTGCTCTCTCCCTCACTCTCCCTCTCTTCCCTCAGTTTCTTTTTTCTTCTTATTATTAATTTTTATTGGCGTATAGTTGCTTTACAGTGTTGTGTTAGTTTCTGCTGTACAGCAAAGTGAATCAGTTATACGTATACATACATCCACTCTCTTTTTAGATTTCCTTCCCATTTAGGTCCCCACAGATCACTGAGTAGAGTTCCATGTGCTATACAGTAGGTTCTCATTAGTTATCTATTTTATACATAGTAGTGTATATATGTCAATCCTAATCTTCCAATTCGTCCCACTACCCCTCTTCCCCCTTTGGTAACCTTAAGTTTGTTCTCTACATCTGTGACTCTATTTATGCTTTGCAAATAAGTTCATCTGTACTATTTTTCTAGATTCCACATAAAAGTGATATTACATGACATTTGTTTTTCTCTTTATGACTTACTTCACTCTGTACGACAATCTCTAGGTCCATCCACATCGCTGCAAATGGCACTATTTCATTCCTTTTTATGGCTGAGTAATATTCCATTGTATACATGTACCACATCTTCGTATCCATTCCTCTGTCGATGGACATTTAGGTTGCTTCCATGTCCTGACTATCATAAATAGTGCTGCAATGAAGATGGGGGTGCATGCATCCTTTCAAATTTCGGTTTTCTCCAGATATACATATGCCTAGGAGTGGGACTGCTGGGTCATATGGTAGCTCTATTTTTAGGAAATCAACAGTAACACAATAATAGTGGGGGACTTTAACACCCCACTTACACCAATGGATTTTCCAGATAGAAAATTAATAAGGGAACACAAGCCTCAAATGACACATTAGACCAGATGGACTTAATTGATATTTACAGGACATTCCATCTGAAAACAGCAGAATACACTTTCTTCTCAAGTGCACACTGAACATTCTCCAGGATAGATCACATCTTGGGTCACAAATCAAGCCTTGGTAAATTTAAGAAAACTGAAATCATATCAAGCACCTTTTCGGACCACAACGCTATGAAATTAGAGATCAATTACAGGAAAAAAACTGTAAAAAACACAAACACATGGAGGCTAAACAATATGTTACTAAACAATCAATGGATCACTGAAGAAATCAAAAAATATCTAAAGATAAATGACAATGAAAACGCGACAATCCAAAACCTACGGGATGCAGCAAAAGCAGTTCTAAGAGGGAAGTTTATAGCAATACAATCTTACCTCAAGAAACAAGAAAAAACCTCAAACAAACAACCTATCCTTACACCTAAAGCAACTAGAGAAAAAAGGACAAACAAAACCCTCAGTTTCACTCTCAGACATCGTTCAGTTTCCAAATCAGACTCTATTTTTTCAGAATAACCTTCCTTGACTGTGATTCCTTGGATTTAGATCAGATTCTCCTTTACACAGTGACAGCACCTGTACTTTCCCTCCACAGTGCTCACCTCAATTTTAATTCTATATTTGTGGGACAATTTCGTTAAAGTCTAACCCTCTCACCATCTGACAGACTCCTTAAGGCCAGGGATCTTGACTGTCCTGTTCATCCTTGCATCTTCAGTACCCAGAAGAGTATCATTACAATTTTTTTAGAAACAAAACAATAACAAAATACTTTTTTTAAAATGCCAAAAATGTTATTTATTTTGGGGGCAGTGAGACTATAGGTAATATTTTTCTTTTCCTACTTTTCTGCATTTTACATATTTTCTGTAGCACACATGTTAATAAAAAACAAAAGTTTATGATGGACCTAAATTTAAATAAACATATATAACTAGTGAAAACCAGAGTTTTAAAAAATCAGGAGGTGAAACCAGACCTTATGAAGAATTAATTCAAATAACAAACTTCTGACATATTTATTGACATGGAAAATGTTCATGATATACAGCTAATTGAAAACATATGCCATAAAATAGTGTACTTGGTATGAAACCATTTCTATTCAACCCAGGAAAGTACTAGAATTTCATACACTTCAATTTTAACAGTGATTATCTCTGACTAGTGGGATTAGAGGTGATTTTTTGCTTTTCTTTCTGCTTTTCTACTGTTCTTTCCGAAATACTGTTTTCTGTATTATATATATATGTTAGGAAAAACTAATCTCTTTAAACAGCTATGCACTCTTGTGGATTTACAATACGGTTCAATTTGCAACCCATTTTTAGGAATACATCTATTTTTTTCAAGTAAGGGATGCTTTATATTAAACTACCCATTCCCTACTGTGCCATATCAATTACTTTCTATAATTTGTTTGATTAAAGCATACTTGACCAGAGGGTCCTTGATAAGAATTATTACACCAATATTTTTTTAAAGCTTATGGCACTGACAACATGGTATTGCAGTTTAAAGTAAATCATGCTATTGTTTTTATCAATTTTAATTTTCTGACATTGCAGGACTACTAAATTCTATGGTTGTTATGTGTTTTATCACCTACTCTTATATTCAGAAAATTTCCCCAAAAGTGATTCATAAGCTTAACTAAGAGAAGCAGAAAAGCATTTTTGAAAAATTATTCTGCGGAACACTATTTTCCACTTATTCCAAATAGCACAACAAAGAGGCTTGCAGGAAATGAAATGAAACCATGGTAACCAACTAAACCTATCATGAGCTACCAGATCAAGAGAACACATAGTACATTACACGTCAACGCCTACCAGCAGCATAATCCTTCCCCAGTTCCTTTTGATCCTTCTTCCTAAACATGAAAAAAGCTTTCAACTAACTTTCATATTTTAAAAATGTGAAAGCCCCTGTACCAATGACTTTACCCAGGAATTCTTTGGCTGGGTTCACTTTAAAAGTCAACCTAATGATCTGAGATTCAAATAGAAATTTTTTTTTCAATCATTAGCAAATTACATTTCCTACTTCATGGCATTTTATCATTTTCTAATACAGTAGCAATAGTTTCTTCATACTAAATCTCAGAGTTGTAAAGATTAAGTAACATTCTCTCAGGAATTCCTTCCTTAATAGAATCTTACCAGCATTCTAAACTCAAAGCCACAATAAATTAAATCACAAATGCATTTACATAATAGAAGGGAGCCCATTTTATCATCTTGTTGCCCATTCTACTACCAATCATCAACCCCTATCATAGAAACTGAAGCTAAACTCACAGAATATAGCTCAACATGTTCTTAAACTACCAACCATCAGCTAAGACTAAATAAACAAGGTATTGATGGCTTTTATTACATAACTATACAGCCAGGCAGACAACAGGGCAAAACTTCTGGAAAGACTAGAGATGATCTTTGCTGCTATGGTTAGCCACTACCAAATAACTGTCACATATAATAAAATACAATGTACATACATGCCATAAAAATATATGTATATTTTATGCACGACCAATTTCTGGAAGGATAGACAAATAATTGTGAATGACCTTACCTCTATGGAGTGGAACTAGAAGTATGTGGAGGGAAAGTAATGTAATTTATCATTATATACAATTCTCTTATTTGAAAAAAATATTTTTTTACAACAGCCATGTATTGTTTTCATAGTCATAATAGAGATGTGATAAATGACATGGATGCAAGTATACTATTATTTTTACAGATAATTATTGCTGTTTTTCTCTGAAAAGTTGTCCAAACTCACTACAAAATTATTTTTATAAGCACATATGATCACCAAATGATTTTATCATGTAATTTTAGCTTAAATAATTAAACTTTACATATACTTAATTTGGCTTTTCTCTTTTGGCGGGGAGAGGGGTGGAAAGTTAACCCTTGAGAATTAGCTGGAGTAAATCTCATCCTTAAAGGCTTTAAACAAAGGTTTATCTGCTTTATAAAAATGGTACTGTACTGATAACTTAAAAATCTTTATTGAAAACTCATTGACTTAAAAGCTAAGGGTTTGGGCTTCCCTGGTGGCGCAGTTGTTGAGAATCTGCCTGCCAATGCAGGGGACACGGGTTCGAGCCCTGGTCTGGGAAGATCCCACATGCCGCGGAGCAACAAGACCCGTGAGCCACAACTACTGAGCCAGCGCGTCTGGAGCCTGTGCTCCGCAACAAGAGAGGCCACAATAGTGAGAGGCCCGTGCACCGTGATGAAGAGTGGCCCCCGCTTGCCACAACTGGAGAAAGCCCTCACACAGAAACAAAGACCCAACACAGCCATAAATAAATAAATAAATAAAATTAAAAAAAAAAAAAAAGAAAAAGAAAAGAGGAGGAACTCGAATAACCCATATTAAAAAAAAAAAAAAAAGCTAAGGGTTTACTCTTGTGCCACACCCCTTTTCAACTTACATAGTGCTACATGTTTTATTATTATTTTGGATGTTGTTTTTAACAGGTTATATTTTCTGTTTCTTAGCTTTTTGTTCTTGAGCAAGTTAAGCCTCAGTCTTCTTGTAAAACGCAGAAAATATAGTATCTACTCCATGGGCTTATTTTGTAGATAAAACTGAGTTTTCCAACCTGTTTGTCAGGAACAGAGGTTAGAGGCTACACGATATCAAATCTGTCAGCCCTTTCAGAGGCCGGGACGGTCTGATGCAGCTCAAGTCCTGGCGCTGGCCAAATTTGGCCACAGTCAGCCCTCTGCATTTACTCTCAGTGTGCCACGTAAAAGCATAATTTTCAACGGGTGCCACAACATGAAAAAGCATTAGAAAATACTGAAAGATAATTCACATAAGGTATTTATCACAGTGCATGACACAGTAAATATTCAGAAAACATTAACTATTATCATATGTATAAAACCAGTAGGCCCATTAATAAAATACGTGGGTACGCAACTCGTTCGTAGGAAAGGAGGCACATTATCAACATATTCTGGAGCTGTCTCTGGTTACCAAGAAACAGACCTTACATTAAAAGAACCTGGTATGTCTCCTACTGCACCTTAAAGTAGATATACAAGTCAGATTCCAGTTTCTCTTTCAGAGTAGACAGCCAGAGAGTTGGAATTTTATCTCCTATATCAAAGTTCCTGTTGATTAGCCAGAAAATATACTTGAAACTCAATTCCACCCTAAAAGAACTGCTCGGTGGAATCTGCCTTATGCTGTGCCTTAAAAATGCAAAACCCAAAAATATCTTGAAATCCGCTTTTTTGATTTCTCTACCTTCTGCTTTAAACCCATTGCTATAGATGCATGCTTTTTGAGAGGGAACTGAAGTTTGAATAGAAAGAACATCAGTTAATAAAAACCATGCTGTGCATAAAATCTGAAAAATGAAGTACCATTTGAGAGTAAAGTGCAAATCAAAACCACAATGAGATACCACTTCACATCCACTAGGATGTCACATCCACTGTTTAAATCAAAGACATGATAACAGGTATTGGCAAGGAATGGAGAAGTTAGAACCCTCACACATTGCTGGTGGGATTATAAAATGGTAAAACCACTTTGGAAAAAAATTTGGCAGGTCCTCAAAATGTTAAACACAGAGTTACAATATGATCCAGCAATTTCACTCCTAGGTATATACCCACGAGAAATAAAAACATGTACACACAAAGCCTTGTACACAGCATTATTCATAGTAGCATTATTCATAATAGCCAAAAAGTGGAAACAACTCAAACGTCCATCAACTGATGAATGGATAAGCAAAATATGATATATATCCAAATACTGGAACAGTATTCAAATATTATTTATTAAAAAAAGAAATAAAGTAGTGATATGTGCAACAACATGGATGAACCTTGGAAATATGCTAAGGGAAAGAAGCCACTCACAAAAGAACACATATTATACACAATTCCACTTTTATGAAACATCCAGGATGTATAAATCTACAGAGATAAAAAAGTAGGTTAATGGTTACCTGAGGCTGGGAGGGTTGGGAGAAATGGGAAATGACTGTAAATGGGTATGGAGTTTCTTTTTAGGGTGATTAAATGTTCTAAAATTGACTATGTCACATAACTTTGTGAATGCACTAAAAACCACTGATTTGTACACTTTAAATGGGTGAATTGGTATGTTATTTATAACTAAAAGAAGGGAAAAGTTTAAAAAAAAAGGCTAAGATACAACACATGCAAAAGCCAAGCTTGGGAATAAAGTTAGAAAAAAAGAAAAAGGCTGCATTTCTGTTAATACATAGAAATAGTGCTTGGTTGCCGTAAGTACATGTTTCAGAACACTCTTAGGATAGGAGGTAAACCTTTTTTGGTACAGGGGAAAAAATCAGAAAACAGGAAGAAAAAGAACTGGTGAGGTAACTAGGTCTTAAAATTTTTTTCCTCTATCAATTGAACACTTTAACAAGAAGTCTTTTAGGTTCATTTATCAAAAAGGGGTCTGAAAAAAAAAGAAAAAAAATGGGGAGGGTGTCTATCTGACTTACCAAACAGAAGAAACCTGGTAAATTTTTATCCTTCTTTTCTCCCCTTTACTCCCAACATTTAATTCTAATTTATTAACTGAAAGTGAGAAATACCTCAAAGGCTCTTAAGAGTCAGCCTATACATTTTAAGTTTTTTCTCCCTGTAGATGAACCACATCAGAAGCCATTAATCAGAAAGTTACATTCTATGAGGCCACCATCACCGATACCAAAACCAGGCAAGAATACCACAAAGAGAGAAAATTACAGGTCAACATCACTGATGACTACAGATGTAAAAATCCTCAACAAAATACTAGCAAACCAACTTCAACAGTACATTAAAAGGATCATACATCATGATCAAGTGAGATTTATCCCAGGGATGCAAAGATTCTTCAATATCCACAAATCAATCAATGTGATACACCACATTAACAAATTGAAGAATAAAAACCATATGCTCATCTCAAAAGATTAGAAAAAGCTTTTGATAAAATTCAACATCCATTTATGATTAAAAAAAAACAAAACTCTTCAGAAAGTGGGCACACAGGAAACATACCTCAACATAATAAAGGCCATATATGACAAACCCACAGCTAACATCATAGTCAATGGTGAAAAGCTGAAAGCATTTCCTCTAAGAACAGGAACAAGATAAGGAGGCCCACTCTGGTCATTTATATTCAACATAGTTTTGGAAGTCCTAGCCACAGTAATCAGAGAGGAAAAAGATATAAAAGGAATTCAAATTGGAAAAGAAGAAGTAAAAACTGTCACTGTTCACAGATGACATGATGCTATACACAGAAAATCCTAAAGATGCTACCAGAAAACTACTAGAGCTCATCAATGAATTCAGTAAAGTTGCTGGACACAAAATTAATATACAGAAATCCTGCATCTATACACTAATGACAAAATATAAGGAAGAGAAATTAAGGAAACAATCCCATTTACCACTGTATCAAAAAGAATAAAATACCTAGGAATAAACCTAGCTAAGGAAGCAAAAGACCTGTACTCTGAAAACTGTAAGATACAATGAAAGAAATTAAAAATGACACAAACAGATGGAAAGGTATACCATGTTCTTGGATTAGAAGAATCAGCATTGTTAAAATGACCATACTACCCAAGGCAATCTACAGATTCAATACAATCCCTATCAAACTACCAATGGCATTTTTCACAGAACTAGAACAAAAAATTTTAAAATTTGTACAGAAACACAAAAGACCCCATATAGCCAAAGCAATCTTGAGAAAGAAGAATGGAGCTGTAGGAATCACGCTCCCTGACTTCAGACTATACTACAAAGCTACAGTAATTGAAACAGTATGGTACTGGCACAAAAACAGACATATAGATAATAGAACAGGATAGATTTGAAGTAAGTCAGACAGAGAAAGACTAATATGATATCACTTATATGTGGAATCTAAAAAAATGATACAAATGAAATTATTTACAAAACAAAAATAGACTCACAGACATAGAAACAAACTTATGGTCACCAAAAGGGATAGTGGGGGCTGTGGGGGGAGATAAATTAGGAGTTTGGGAGTAACATATACACACTACTATATATAAAGCAGATAAACAAGAATCTACTGTATTGCACAGGGAACTATATTCAATATCATGTAATAATTTATAATGGAAAAGAATCTGAAAAAGAATATATATATATATGTATATATATAACACTGACTCACTTTGCTGTCCACCTGAAACTAACACAACACTGTAAATTAACTATACTTCAATTTTTTAAATAGTTTAAAAGGACCCTCAAAAAAAAAGAAAAGAAAAGAAAAGAAAAGAAAGTTACTTGGTGAACATGGAGTCCAGAGCAAGAGGAACTGAGTGAATCGAATGTTTAATAGACTATTTCTCAAAGAGTGTTTCACAGAGAGATTCCACAAAAAGAGGGTCTCATAATCAAATGAGTTTGGGAAATGCAGCATAGTTCTATTAAAAATGCTCACAGGCTCTGAGAAATACTGCATCAAAGAAACCCAACTGATTATGGTTAGTGGCAGGGAGACTCACACAGTTCCTTTATGAGCATCTCTATACTAGAGATAGCACTGCCAATGTTGGTCAAGACTCCCCTCTCCCACAGACCCTGGACTCTAGAACACACCTCTGTGACTTCCCTTTCTATTGCCCCCAAGGCTGTCCCTCTCCTTCTGATAAATGATTTAAATAAGGTGACGCATTTCACTTGGAGTCATATCTTCAAAGATTTAGGAGGTACTGTCTTTCACTTTGACCCAAGGTTGCAGCTAGTGTCTTCAATTTTTCCCAAAATGAAAATAACCCTATTGATTTTTTTTGTCTGACTGTAAAAATGATACACATGGCATTGTGAAAAAAAAATTAAGGCAACTCAGAAAGGTACAGAGAAGTAAAAATCACCTTTAAGTTCAAACTCAGAGACAACATTATGAACGCTGGCAATTATTCTTTTAGACAGCTGTCTACTTACATATATACCCTATACATACACAGACAAACACACACACATATATTAAATAGTATGATACTCTACATACTGTCCTGTATAGTGAATTTTATTTTGTAGATTAACATAGGGTATACTTCAGAACTTATCAAATAATAAATATTGTTTAAAGAAAATATATGTCCAAACATCACGCTTTCTCAGTTTTTAAATTCTCATTTGTTTTCCAGTACCTAAAATTTTTCAAAATAATTCTTATCATTATGGTCAGCATAAAATCAACAGGAAGTGCCAAGCACTGTGGGTATGAAACATTCTCTGGAATATTTCCAAAATCTGTTCTGGAATATCTAGACACAGGACTTGGAGATTATCAAGACTCTTACACGTGTGTCATCTTGCTCTTCTCCAAGTTTAGAGAAGCTAAAATGAGTCAGACTCAACAGAAATGTCCCTAGAGTTGCCAAATTTGGAGTTAACATTTCTCCTCAAAGGGAACCCTTTAAAATCTATAAGGTATCTAGAATCTCTTTTAAAGATCACTTTTCCATTGCCCAAGGAAAACTACTTACTAAATTAATTATCAAATAATTCTGGTAAAACTTAATTCCCACCACCCTATCCACTTATTTATTCTTATTGTTCCCACAATGATCTTTTAAAATTACAAATGTTCAACCATTACTCTCTTCTATTGAAAGTCTTCAGTGACTCCCATTTCCTACAGATAAAGTCCAAATTCTTAAGCATGAAATACCAGCCTTTCCTGGCATACTTACTGCTAAAACTTCCTGCACCCCCGAGTCCTAGCAGCCTGCCATACACCAGATGTTCCATGCTGTTCTATATATTCCTTCCTTGGCTTTTTCTTCTTGCCAAAATGCTCGTTTTTTTATAATCACATCCTATCCTTCTACCTGGCAAACCTATATTCTACCTTTAAGAGGCAGCTTAAATGTCTTCCTTTTTGACCCATTGGATAATATCTGGCAGAATTCAAAAGCTCAATAAAAGCTCCTAAATCATATGTAATATTATTTCTTATTGATGTTTGCAATCTGTATGGTTTCTCTTTTATAACAGGCTCTCTTTTATTTGATTTTGTTATGGTTTCTACCATGTGAAGAAAATTCCTATTTTCACAGTTACAAAGTAAATATTTTGGGACGATGTGCTGTTGTTTTTGATGATGCAGTTACCTGTGCTATACTGTGTAACTGGTATCCATTTTCCCTCCTCACTCCAACCTTCTTCCTTCTTTTAAAACAGGAAAAGAAAACCGGATTTGTATCTGATAAGAACCAGATTCTTATCAGGTACAGTGGTGGCAATGAGAAAACAGATACCAAATATTTAAAAGGTCATTTCACATGATCACTTACACTAGCTCTCCACTAGTCTTTTCACCTTCTTATTTCACTATTTCCAAGAATTCATGGGGTGCTTACGTAATTCTAACAGTTACTTATAGTGAACAACTGTTTTGATAGGTTATAGTTCAAGAATATATAGGAAAAGATGGAGAAAATGCAGGAAACCATTTCATCAGAGGATTAGAATCTTAAAAAAAAAAAAAGTAAATGGAAATTTTGGAACTAAATAACACAGTATATGAAATTAGGAACTCAATGAATGGATTTACAGCCGATCAAAAAGAGCAGAATAAAGGACTGGTGGACTGGAAGACAGGTCAATAGAAAATGTCCAAATTGAAGTTCAGAGACATGAAAGTCAGGAAGTGAGAAGCTCAGAGGAAAAACAATTTGGAAAAGTCAGGAAATAATTTATGATGAATAAACCTACAGTTATAGTATCATGATATTTAATAATTTTATATTTCTTATAACTATTCTTTTGTATACATTTAACATTTAATAAAAAGGATAATACAAAACATGCACAGTCTTATCTTTTTCACTTGTCACTCCGTATGTACAACACTGAACAATTTTTCCTTCTAGTGAGAAAAATTATAGAACAACATAAAAATTTTTTTTAAAAGAATTAGTTCTAAAACTATGAAAATCATACAAAGAAAAATGTTTTCTACAAAACTTCTTAAATTATTTTAGGTTACTTGCAGCTAATACATGCCATGATACCTCATTAAACTATAACTAATACAAATGTTGTCAAAATCAACATACAGAAAATCCCGAAGTCATAGGAAACACTTCATGCTTCATGAGGTATAATCCAGTGCCTGGGAGAGCATCTTATCTTCAACTGCACACTCCAACTATGTGGATGTCTGTCTAGTGTTTCATTGTATAAAAGACTTTGAGCGACAATCATTTTTTCTGAACCAAGGGGCCCACATGGGCAAGGCAGAAAAGCAGGACAAGGCCTGGCCAGAAATTCAGGCTGAGATGGTGTGTAAGAGAAGATGATGGTGAAGAAGAAAGTGAGATGTCAACTACAGACGACCTTCCATGCCATGCAATGAAAATCTCCTTGCTGACTGCAAAAAACTGATACTGTGACAACACACATACAATACATCCTTGCCGAACTGATACCTCACATTATACATAAAGATCATCAGTAAAGGTTAGGCTCCCCCAGGTATGGGGGAGATGCCAGTGACACAGGGAGGTGTGGCCTTTGAAACCTTGTGTCCTACTCAACATTACGACTTTGCTGATCACTGCATCAGATTTTAAGATTGATCACTCATGATACCATGGAAGATACATTAGAGGGGATAAGGCTGGATACAGGTAAATTCCTCATGAAACTAATCCAGGAGGTGGCTTGATTGAAAAGAAGGGGAAATTTTGAAAATTACTTAAGAAATAAAAGATTGTTGGGCTTGGCTGTGTGAGATGAGCAAGAAGAAAAAGTTCTTTTAACCATTAGATAATATAGGTACAGTACCTTGGGCTTTCCAGAGTCTATGAAAAGGTATAAAATATGAACAAAAAGGTGTGGCTCCAAAACATAAAAGGAAATCTAAAGTTAATTTCAAAAGCAATTTATATTTTAAAAAACGAAGTTAACAGCAAAATATATATATTTGATATGGGATATAGTGTTTGATATGGTGTAAGATGGAGGCCTCTAAATGAATAAGGCCAGGCCTACAAACATCTTAAAACAGAACTAAGAGAAAAGAAAAATGATTTCTTGCTTTCGGTCTTGTGAACTGGCTAAATAACAGTGTCACCAGCTATTAAAGGGATACAGGTGTTACAGCATATTTGGGAGGAAAACTGATGAGTTCAGTTTCAGACATACTGTGAGGTTGAGGAGACTATGGAACAACTTGAAATCAAGGACTTATTCCTAATTTTAGGGCCTTTGTTTAACACAGCAAACGCATAATAAACACTAATGGCTGTAAATTCAAACTGCCTCCCTACCTCAGTGGATCATGCATTCTGTTAAAAACAGACTGATGTTAACTGGGAGAATCATTAGTTGAAATGGGGAATATCAGATAAGATTAATAGATATATCAATACAACTTCTATTTCACATTCTGTTTAATACTTCCCTGCCATTCATCTAGTTCAAAACAAAGAAAATCATATTTCAGCATGTAAATTACTCACGATGCATACTCACAAATTCCCTACCTCCACTACAAGCCCTTTTACTCACTATTTCTTTTCCATGTAAAAACTTTATGATGATTTTCAAAAACAAAAGGAAAGCTGCATGTTACCCCAGACCTATACATTAAAAGCACTCTCCTCAATCCCATGTTGCTCTATTCCTCAATCCAATTCTAGGATTTCCTGGGCCAAAGTGGGCAGTGAGTGATTATAAAGTCATGAGTAGCACGAGAGAGGGTGAGAGGGTGGGAATGAGGAAGAGTTTGGAAGATCTGGGTGCTACTTTTCTCCACATTGAATCCTTGGCCCTAGGGCGTTTGCTGGTGTTATTCAGTAAAAACCAGCATGATAACCACATTATGAGGCGATGTAGTATAATAGAAAGTACCTGAACTTTGCAATGAGGCGAAACTGAGTTAAAATTCCAGTGATAACAGAAGAAGGTGGGGAGACAGCAACAAAGGGAAAAGGAAGAGAGTATACAGATTGCTTTCTTTCCTTTCACCCCACCTCCTTCTTGCTTATTTTGGCCCACTAGCCTGTACATCAAGGCTTATCTACCCCAGACACTCAGATGACCATCTATTTGGACATGTGGTATTGTAGAATCCTAGAATTACAAAATGTTAGGAATAGAAAGATGAAGCAGCCGGCTTTAAGAATACCTGTGATTTGCTCCAAATTAGTCGTCTAGCTCATTTAGTGGCAAAATGAATAGGTATTTAAATTCTCAGCCCAGATTTTTTCCCTATATACCGAAATTTAAACCTGAAAAAGCAACATAATTAAGTAATTGAAGGGGGATTTACGCTTCATAATTTTCCATAAAAGCAGATTTCCATGAACTCCTGTTAACAAGCTCTATTGTCCAAGTATGCCATTGATTCAGAATTCAGCATGAAGAAATACTGAATTATACCATTCTTTTGCCAGAAAGATTAATAATAAATCTGGTGGATGGGAGTAAGAACAGTCCCTGCTCACTCACCTAGGCATAAGTGATTGGAGAAGGAGTTGGACGTGGTCCTATCAGAGTCCTAAGCAATAATATTACCTTTCTCTTCTCACTCTGTGGCTACCAGAAGAAATGTTATTTCTTTGACCTCTTTCTTCAAAGTTTCTACTTTTAAATCTTTTCCAAACAATGCATAAATGAATGCATGAATGAACAAATGAAGGAATGAACAAAGACAACGGATAATTATTCCAAGCCTCTAGAGAGGCAGCAGTGTAGAGTGATTAAGAGCATAGACTCGGAAGCCAAATCGTCTGGGTTCAAATACCAGCTACACGAATTACTAAATGTATAACCTTGGCCAAGTTACTCAACCTCTAGGTCCTCTGTTTCCTTATCTGTAAAGTGGAGATAGAAATTGTACACACATCCTAGACCTGTTGTGAAGATTAAATGAGGTTAGAATCCTGGCAGGAGGTTAGCCCAATGGATAAGCGTGCTATTGTATTATTCTTCTGTTATTATTGCAGGGTTAATGGAAATACTTGTTTCTGGCCACTGTGCTGTAAAGCTAAGAACAGCCAAAATGCTAGGCAAAGTTCAGTAGATAGGAAAGAGCCAGGAGTTCCCAAGGAAAGCTGCTTGAACCAAAAGCCAACCCAAGAGAAATGACATTGGCTTTAATTTTACGAGTTACAAAGGTCTTTTCTCTTTAGTTCCTTTCCTTATTCAAGAAATAGACGGGAGCTGATAGAGCAGGACAGATGGGAGGGAATGGGTAAGATGAAATAGAAGAAAGCAGCTACAATAAAAATGCCTTAAAAGTTTTTCAGTTCTTAATTACTGAGTCTACCATTCATGAGGAACTTTTTAAGAGTCTCAAAGCTATTAAAATGGTAATTAGGTCCCAAGAAAACAAGAACCAATTCAATTACATGCTGGATGCTTTTAAAATTTAAAGCCCTCTATTAAGAGGGTTTTAAATGAGGCACAGTTATAATTACAGGTCCATGACCAACCTTAAAGCCAAAGTGTAGGTTCCTGGCTGACGCTGGCTCTCCCGAATGAGGTAGCTCCCCTCAGCTACACTCAAGAGCTGGTCTGCCGCTTCTCGGGAGATCATGCCATGAAACCTAAGAAACAAAGTCAATTCAGAAACTGCATGCTTTCCACCTTTTTCAATAAAACAAGATAAAGCAAAACCTCCCACCTTCTCTTGTTGTTTTCTAGACAAAGTAGTGCCATAAAATTGAAGGGGAGCAGTTGGGTTTAACTATGCTTGTGTTTCTCTGGGCCTGGCCCGGGGCCAGCTTCTCTGTGGTGACAAGAACAGCACTGAAGCAGCTCTCCAATCCATTTAACAATCACGGAATCAAAATTCACATCCATCTACGGAAGACCAACCACCTCTCTCAAGAGGACAATTCCCTTCTTATGTAGCTGCCTGACCATATGGACATGCTAAAAAATACTCAGCAATGTGTCCCACTTCCTTTCTTCACACCAGTGGCATTGCTCCAAAAATTTTGGCTCAGAGTTTAAGTTGGCAATTTTCCAGGTACCCTGGGTTGCCCTTAATTGGCATGATTGCCCAATAATGTGCATAATCTGCATCACTGCATACTCAAGCCAAAAGCAAACAACTGTAATACTTGCTTTCACTCCCTGCTAAAACCCTATTTTTGATTAACAGAGAAAAAAGGAGGAAGAAGAGAAACAAAAATAACACACTCCTTATACAAACACAATAGATTCACCTATAACATTCTGACATAAAACACTGAAAAATTAAAAAACATCAGTGGTAACTAATGATTAATATTAAAAATATAAAACCACCTTATATTCGTATGGTGATGTACAGTTTATAAAGAACTTAACACATATATTATGTCCTTTCATTAACTCAAAGAAAACTGAATTGAACAACTGCTCACATGAGACTGTAGCTTTTAAAGGTACAATAAAGCCAACAGTCCCTTGAATTTGGAATATTTTGAAAAGGCCCTGAAATGGCACCTTAATAATTTAAGAACTTTACGAGGGTTCTTGTGGCAACTTTTTGAAATTTTTCTCATGGGAAAGGTTCGGTCTTTCTCATTTTAAGTCTTAAAGCAGTTTGTAGTACACACGCTCAAATCATGACAATTAGAACAAGGAGGTTTAACAATGGGCTCCTAGAATTTCTTATCTCCTTAAATTCCTCAATCTTTCAGAACCAGGTCCACTTTGATTCTGTAGGAGTAAGAAGATAGTAACCTATCTGTGGTAATAACACATATATTAGATCAGCATATTGGTATATTATTTTAAGTTTACATGACACCAACTAATAAAGTTAGTAAAATTTAATATCTCCTTGTTTTTAAAAACCCAATTAATCCAGAAGAAAATCTCATTCAAGGAAACAAATTTTGGAATAAAACTTGATGGTGGTATTTAAAGACTCTTAAAACTATTCATACCAGCTGACCCAAAATTTCCGCCGCAGAAAAAGATTAATGCACTAAGATATTTCTTACGGTGTTACTTTTAATACTATCGTTTAAAGTCAACCTATATGCCAAAAGCAGAGAAATGACTAAATTATGGTATAACCATAAAGAACACCAGTGGCTCCCCTCAACTCCTAAGTACCTAGGTTCTACTCATAAGAGTCCTGAAAACTTAAACAGAATTTTAGATAATTTAAAAATATTTGTTATATACATTATTGTTTATCTGATATGATCTTCAGCCATGAAAAACAAATGATTTTATTTGGGGAATGATGGGATTATAGGTGATTTTTATTCTTTTCCTCGAAGGGTTATATTTCTATTTTTTTTAATAATCAGAAGAATTAAGGACTTTAAAAATTATTACATTTTTCATAAAATAGAAAAATGCTCATTATTAATATTAAATGGAAAAATCAGGCTACAAAAAGTATATGTATAATAACTCAATTTTGTAAAAACCATTAAGAAAATAGATCTTCAGAAGGTAATACTTCAAACTGTTAACATTAGTTATTTCTGGGTAGCATGAATTTACTTACAGAAAATTTGGAAAATAAAAGTATAAATGTAGAATAAACCACCCACACCTTACTACATGCATACATGTATGTATATGTATCTATATGCTTAATAAACACATACAATCAAATATATACTTTTCCTCATATACATATATCTAGCATTATTTATTTACATATATGGCTTGCATCTTTATTTTAACATTATCCTGTACACATTTTCCCATGCTATTTTCTTCTCTACACTTATCTTTATTTTCTATATTTTCACCAACTACAACAATTACATTTACAATCAGAAAAATAATTTAACTCATTCAAACTCGAATACCTCCTTCCTCTTGCTTTTATTTTTTTATTAAAAGCATCCGTTTACCTGTCTCTCTTATATATTCCAATCTACAAAATGTTTTCTGATAATCCATACTTACTCTCTTCCGTAATACTTTGGTCTATTTTCTACCTATTGGGAAAGAGAAAAAAGGATATTTGTGAAAATGGAAATGTTCAGAACATAACTCAACATTCTGGATATGTGACAAACTAAGACATATATTAAGAAAAAGAATTAGAATAAGATTAGAAAAATCAGAGTCTGGGGTCCCAGTCCTGTCAGCAGATTGACTGTGCCATTTGGACTGGTCACTTCATCTCTCAGACCTTTTTCTTATCTATAAAACACTGTGCATGTAAAAAGAGTCAAACTAAATTATCTTTCATTTCTAGGATTTTATGCATCTGAAAAAATACTTACATCACTTTATCCAAAAGGTAAAATGAAACATCCAAAAACTTAATGCCACGATTGTGTCAGAACAGATTGTGGCTTTCTCTCCCATCCTCTCCCTTCCTGTTACACCATATTCTCCATTCTGTTAACATCTCCATATAATCTTGCCCTTCTGTTCTCCCATCAGCTCTTCCCTCACCACAGTTTATCTCCCCTAGCTTTTCATGGTTGGTGTGCTCATTGTACCTAAAGAATGGTCCAGGAGAATAGATTCTAAGGAATTTTTACTAGGGTAGACTTAAAATATTTGCCCTGTTCATTTAAGAAACATTTATTTAGTGGCAAATAAGTGATAAGCATTGTCCTACCTGTAATATGACAAAAATAGTCATTACTCTTTTGAGACTTTCTAATGATGAGAGACAGACAATAAGTAAGTTTACAGAAATAAAACAAACAAGAAAATAGGAAGTAGTGATAAGTGCTGTAATGAAAATAAGAATGAGTAACAGAAAAGTGAGGACTAACGAGGTATTTAAGTTGGATAGTCAGGAAAGATCTCTCTGAGACGACATTTAAACTGGGTCCTGACAGGAATGGAATAAGCTTTCCCGAGGAGGTACCTGGGTGACACCATGGACTACATTTATTGAGTTTGTGCTTTGTGCTATAACTACATTTGGAGATCATTTAATCCTCACAATGAGATGAATTATTCTACTGCATCCTCATTAAGATAGTATTATCATTCTCATTTTATTGATGAAGAAAACTGAGAATCAGAGAGGTTAGAGAACTTGTTCAAGGTTTCTTGGTAGAGCCTAAGGTAAAACTGGGATTCTTACTCAGGAATAGCAAGAAGGACCCAAACCCTTTGTCTATTTGACACTGACTCATCTGAATTAGTTAAATATGGCAGTTCCCAAAGCTAAACTCAAAGTCTATCCTTTCAGTGACTGTCTTCCCTTCACCTCTACACAGAGCCTGACTACCAAGTCTAGGTTACCTAACCACGGGTCATCAGGGTCTGGTACTGTTTCAGCAAACTTGAGATACTTATTCGTCTTGGATAAATAAATTTTGTATTTCAGTGAACTGCATGATATATAGCATACACTGCTGGCTTATGTAGCCCAGATCATTGTCTTTGAGCTATTTTGGAACTCTATAAGATGTAGGTAACTGATACACATACACACACACACACACACACACACACACACACACACACACACTTTTCCTGTGTGGTAGTGGTTTAACTGACTTCTTCCCTACCCCTTCTCAGGGGAAAAACAGGTTTTGTCTTTAACTACAATTCATCTCACCATTCCTTGAATCCCTATAAGTATATGCTATTTTGACTTTTCCCTTTGAACTGATTATTAACATCTGCCTGGTTTCCTCATATCACATGAGAAAATACATTTTTATGGCAGGGGCGGCTGCGTCAAGTCTTCGTTGCAGCTCACGGGCTTATCTCTTGTTGTGGTGAGAAAATACATTTTTAACACATGTTCATCTTCATTTCTGTAGGAGAGACACGATTTTACCTCTTCCTGAACATTATATTTAAAAAATACTTTACCCTTCAGGAATCTTCTGTTGTCTGCTGAGATTGTAGTCAGGTTATTTATATTCTCAAAGTAAATTCCACCTGATTTGGTCTTGTTGCATAATTTTTCTGCTCATAAAACTCAGTGTACTAAAAATATACCAGTTGGTCCCTATAGCTACAGAGGATGGCTATTCTATTTTTAGGTCCAGAGCTTATTAGAGTAGGGTCATGCATCTACTTTTGTTTGAAAGCAAACTTTTTCTTTTGAGAAAAAAATTCAATGTTTAGGTCTTAAATAATTAATTTACGGCTCTACAGTATTATATGATGAAATGTTATCCAGAAGAACAATTTTGCAGTGTCTATTCAAACTAAATGTGCAAACCCTTAGTATTTACTATAGAGGAACACTCGCACATGTACACAGGTAAACATATATAAGAATGTTCACTGAAGCATTGTTCACAGTCATTTTAAAAATGGAAGTAAATATACACCAATAGAGGAATAACTAAACTACTCTATAGTATAAATAACATGCATGGTTTTAAGGAATGATGTAGAACTACAGGAACTAACATGAAGAGGTCACCAAGACAAACTATTGAATAGTATAGTTATAAGCTATAAAATAAGTAATACAGTATGACACCACTTAGGAAAAGCACATGCACATGCAATAATATATATTTATAGCATAGAGAGATATCTGGAAAAATATATACCAAATTCAAATGGTACCTATAGGAAGCTGGGAGGTAACTGAACTGAGGGGCCCAAGGGAAAAGCAAAAAAGGGACTTCAGTAGTGTCTGTAAAAAAAATTTTTTAATGAAGAACGTCACCTTTAAAAAAACAGATATCAGGATTAACTTCCGTACAACCTAACAGTGGAGTCTCAGACACATTAGAATGGGGGCCCCCAACATTTTGAGAAGAGGAGATCATGGCCTTTCTGTCAAATCATGAGATCTTTGCAGGTGGTTGAAGGTAAAATACTTTATCAGGCGTATGCAACTGAGGTAAAAAGAGGAAAGTTCTTGAATACACTCTACTCATTGATGAAAATCCTGGACAAGTAGTGAAGGCTGAGGGGCTGGTGGTGGCCCCAAGTGGTGTGGCAGCCCAATGGTGTTGAAACTGAGCAGGGCCCTCCCAGGTACAAAAGCCTCTCCATAACCCCCATTTCTTGTTTGTAGAAAAAGGCTTCAGTCTCCCAGGCCTTTTCCTGAGTTCCAAGGAACAGACTCAAGCAGTTACTAATTAGGGATGTGAAGAAATGCAGAAACAAAGGAAAAGCAGTCAACAAACATAGTTCAGCAATAGAGTCCTAGTTCCTCCTCAAAGGATATACACAACAATCTGACATATATTTTTGACTTGTTCTGCAGGAACTAAGACTCATACACAGATGGCGGATGGTGACTATGTGCTGACCACAAGCACGTAGACCCTAGACTGGCTGGAACCAGAGGGTTGATGATTAAAATTCTTGAAACACCACCCCATGACCTCACCACCAGCCAATCAGAAGAAAGACATGCACCCTGCAGCACTCGCCCAAAATGCTGCCTTTAAAATCCCTTCACTGAAAGCCATCAGCGAGTTCAGTTCTTTTGATCATGAGGTGCCCATTCTATTTGCTTAGCCATGCAATAAACGTTGTACTTCTCTTCACCACAACCCAGTGTCAATAAGTTGGCTTTGCTATGCGGGTGAGTGGACCCAAGTTTGGTTCAGTAACAGTGTTACAACCCAAGACAAATACTGATTATTTATTTGATAGTCCTGCGTTAGTCCACAATATGTTTCCATTGATAACCTAAGTAATCATTTTCATGGCATAATTGATTTTGGCCTTATATTGCTGAATAATTATTTTCCTTTACCCAAAAGAATCTTGAATTAAAAGAAATTAAGTAAACACTGTTGATTAATACAGTACTGTTACAATAAGCAGTAAGTCCAAAATAAAATTCACACACCAATTATACCTTTTCTGCATTTTTATAACGGAAATGTCAAATAAAACTCAAACTTAAAATAATTCTTTTTTTCTCATATCTAGATAGTGAAGGGGATCAGAATATGCCACCCCACAATATGCCACTTTAGCATAAGGATTATTTTGAGCTGAAGGCAATTAAGAAAGAGCAAACACAGGAGGAGCAATCTGCCCTCCCCGTTTCTGCCTAAAAGTAGGGCACAGATTTAATTTCCCCTTGTAAAGGTGCCCTCCTCTCCCAAAACAGAAGGACTTCAGAGACACCAAAGATGACTTGAATCTGCATAATAACCCTTACTAAACAACCCTTATTTACTGTACATTTCCTAATCACCTTCCCACAAGTTACCACCTCCCTCAGAAGCCCAGACTCCCTTTTCCTTTGTCTCTTGTACACCCTTTAACACCCTTTATTAAAATGGCATAAAAGCCCCTGGGTGTAACTGCCTCTTTGGGGTTTTTATTTCCTGCTGTGAGCCCCTCCTTACCCATGTGCCTATGAAATAAATCTTTCCTCCTGTTAATGTCTCTTTTGTAAGTTTAATTTGTAGGCCCCAGACACTGAACTTAAGAGGGTAGAGAAGTTTCTCCTCCCCAACTACAGCATTTAGATGTCTTAGATATCATTATTAAAGTACTGACTTGGAATAGTCTTTTCAAACTCACAGACAGTGCAGCATTACAATAATCAAATTAAAGGATTAGTCAGTAATATAACCACCTTACAACCAATTTGAAATTGATTCAATGGAAATCATACAAATAATGATTATGAATGATCCCAAACTACTTTACTTGCAAATAGATCAAAGTGGGAATTTAAATGTTATATGCAATAATAAAAATATGCTATGTGTATATAAACATTAATACGCTTATTTCTAAATTATTAAAGTGCATAATAACAGTCAATGAACTTTTTTCAGACTAAAACTGGTTGAAGTCAATATGACTAAGTAAGACATGATTTTACATTAGTACTTGTGCTGAATTAGATGCTTTGCTTTCTCTAATTTTCTATATTTAGTAGCTAATATTTCTTTTATGATAGCATATCATGGGTAGAAAAAATGGGAAATGAGGAGAACAAAAAATTCCTAAATAAAAATAAAAGGTGACAAGCCTCTTAGATAGCCTAATCCACCAGAGGGCAGACAGCAGAAGCAAGAAGAACTACAATCCTGCAGCCTGTGGAAAAAAACCACATTCACAGAAAGATAGACAAGATGAAAAGGCAGATGGCTACGTACCAGATGAAGGAACAAGATAAAACCCCAGAAAATCAACTAAATGAAGTGGAGATAGGCAACCTTCCAGAAAAAGAATTCAGAATAATGATAGTGAAGATGATCCAGGACCTCGGAAAAAGAATGGAGGCAATGATCAAGAAGATGCAAGAAATGTTTAACAAAGACCTAGAAGAATTAAAGAACAAACAAACAGAGATGAATAATACTATAACTGAAATGAAAACTACACTAAAAGGAATCAATAGCAGAATAACTGAGGCAGAAGAACGGATAAGTGACCTGGAAGACAGAATGGTGGAATTCACTGCTGACAAACAGACTAAAGAAAAGAGAATGAAAAGAAATGAAGACAGCCTAAGAGACCTCTGGGACAACACTAAACACAACAACATTCACATTATACGGGTCCCAGAAGGAGAAGAGAGAGAGAAGGGACCAGAGAAAATATTTGAAGATATTATAGTCGAAAACTTCCCTAACATGGGAAAGGAAATAGCCACCCAAGTCCAGGAAGTGCAGAGAGTCCCATACAGGATAAACCCAAGGAGAAACACAATGAGACACATAGTAATCAAATTGGCAAAAATTAAAGACAAAGAAAAATTATTGAAAGCAGCAAGGGAAAAATGACAAATAACATACAAGGGAACTCCCATAAGGTTAACAGTTGATTTCTCAGCAGAAGCGCTACAAGCCAGAAGGGAGTGGCATGATATACTTAAAGTGATGAAAGGGAAGAAACTACAACCAAGATTACTCTACCCAGCAAGGATCTCATTTAGATTTGATGGAGAAATCAAAAGCTTTACAGACAAGCAGAAGCTAAGAGAATTCAGCACCACCAAACTAGCTCTACAACAAATGCTAAAGGAACTTCTCTAAGTGGGAAACATAAGAGAAGAAAAGGACCTACAAAAACAAACCCAAAACAATTAAGAAAATGGTCATAGGAACATACATATTGATAATTACCTTAAATGTGAATGGATTAAATGCTCCAACCAAGAGACACAGGCTTGCTGAATGGATACAAAAACAAGACCCATATATATGCTGTCTACAAGAGACCCAATTCAGACCTAGGGACACATACAGACTGAAAGTGAGGGGATGGAAAAAGATATTCCATGCAAATGGAAATCAAAAGAAAGCTGGAGTAGCAATACTCATATCAGATAAAATAGACTTTAAAATAAAGACTGTTACAAGAGACAAGGAAGGACATTACATAATGATCAAGGGATCAATCCAAGAACAAGAGATAACAATTATAAATATATATGCACCCAACAAAAGAGCACCTCAACACATAAGGTAACTGCTAACAGCTATAAAAGAGGAAATCGACAGTAACACAGTAATAGTGGGGGAATTTAACACCTCACTTACACCAATGGACAGATTATCCAAAATGAAAATAAATAAGGAAACAGAAGCTTTAAATGACACAATAGACCAGATAGATTTAATTGATATTTATAGGACATTCCATCCAAAAACAGCACATTACACTATCTTCTCAAGTGCACACAGAACATTCTCCAGGATATATCACAACTTGGGTCACAAATAAAGCCTCAGTAAATTTAAGACAATTGAAATCACATCAAGCATCTTTTCTGACCACAACGCTATGAAATTAGAAATCAGTTACAGGGAATAAAACGTAAAAAACACAAACACATGGAGGCTAAACAATACACTACTAAATAACCAAGAGATCACTGAAGAAATCAAAGAGGAAATCAAAAAATACCTAGAGACAAATGACAATGAAAACACGATGATCCAAAACCTATGGGATACAGCAAAAGCAGTTCTAAGATGGAAGTTTATAGCTATACAAGCCTACCTCAAGAAACAAGAAAAATCTCAAATAAACAATCTAACCTTACACCTAAAGGAACTAGAGAAAGAAAAACAAACAAAACCCAAAGTTAGCAGAAGGAAAGAAATCATAAAGATCAGAGCAGAAATAAATGAAATAGAAACAAAGAAAACAATAGCAAAGATCAATAAAACTAAAAGCTGATTCTTTGAGAAGATAAACAAAATTGATAAACCATTAGCCAGACTCATCAAGAAAAAGAGGGAGAGGACTCAAATCAATAAAATTAGAAATGAAAAAGGAGAAGTTACAACAGACACCGCAGAAATACAAAGCATCCTAAGAGACTACTACAAGCAACTCTATGCCAATAAAATGGACAACCTGGAAGAAATGGACAAATTCTTAGAAAGGTATAAGCTTCCAAGACTGAACCAGGAAGAAATAGAAAATATGAACAGACCAATCACAAGTAATGGAATTGAAACTGTGATTAAAAATCTTCCAACAAACAAAAGTCCAGGACCAGATGGCTTCACAGGTGAATTCTATCATACATTTAGAGAAGAGCTAACACCCATCCTTCTCAAACTCTTCCAAAAAATTGCAGAGAAAGGAACACTCCCAAACTCATTCTAGGAGGCCACCATCACCCTGATACCAAAACCAGAAAAAGATACTACAAAAAAAAGAAAATTACAGACCAATATCACTGATGAATATAGATGCAAAAATCCTCAACAAAATACTAGCAAATAGAATCCAACAGCACATTAAAAGGATCATACACCATGATCAAGTGGGATTTATCCCAGGGATGCAAGGATTCTTCAATATACGCAAAGTCAATCAATGTGATATACCATATTAACAAATTGAAGAAGAAAAACCATATGATCATCTCAACAGATGCAGAAAAAGCTTTTCACAAAATTCAACACCCATTTATGAAAAAAACTCTCCAGAAAGTGGGCATAGAGGGAACCTACCTCAACATAATAAAGGCCATATATGACAAACCCACAGCAAACATCATTCTCAATGGTGAAAAACTGAAAGCATTTCCTCTAAGATCAGGAACGAGACAAGGATGTCCACTCTCACCACTATTATTCAACATAGTTCTGGAAGTCCTAGCCACCGCAATCAGAGAAGAAAAAGAAATAAAAGGAATACAAATCGGAAAAGAAGAAGTAAAACTGTCACTGTTTGCGGATGACATGATACTATACATAGAGAATCCTAAAACTGCCACCAGAAAACTGCTAGAGCTAATCAATGAATATGGTAAAGTTGCAGGATAAAAAATTAATGCATAGTAATCTCTTGCGTTCCTATACACTAATGATGAAAATTCTGAAAGAGAAATTATGGAAACACTCCCATTTACCATTGCAACAAACAGAATAAAATACCTAGGAATAAACCTACCTAGGGAGACAAAAGACCTGTATGCAGAAAACTATAAGACACTGATGAAAGAAATTAAAGATGATACCAACAGATGGAGAGATATACCATGTTCTTGGATTGGAAGAATCAATACTGTGAAAATGACTATACTACGCAAAACAATCTACAGATTCAATGCAATCCCTATCAAATTAACAATGGCATTTTTTATGGAGCTAGAACAAATCATCTTAAAATTTGTATGGAGACACAAAAGACCCCGAATAGCCAAAGCAGTCTTGAGGGAAAAAACCGGAGCTGGAGGAATCAGACTCCCTGACTTCAGACTATACTACAAAGCTACAGTAATCAAGACAATATGGTATGGGCACAAAAACAGAAACATACATCAATGGAACAAGATAGAAAGCTCAGAGATAAACCCATGCACCTATGGTCAACTAATCTATGACAAAGGAGGCAAGGATATACAATGGAGAAAAGACAGTCTCTTCAATAAGCAGTGCTGGGAAAACTGGACAGCTACATGTAAAAGAATGAAATTAGAACACTCCCTAACACCATACACAAAAATAAACTCAAAATGGATTCGAGACCTAAATGTAAGACCAGACACTATAAAACTCTTAGAGGAAAACATAGCAAGAACACTCTTTGACATAAATCACAGCAAGATCTGTTTTGATCCACCTCCTAGAGTAATGGAAATAAAAACAAAAATAAACAAATGGGACCTAATGAAACTTCAAAGCTTTTGCACAGCACAAGAAACCGTAAACAAGACGAAAAGACAACCCTCAGAATGGGAGAAAATATTTGCAAAAGAATCAATGGACAAAGGATTAATCTCCAAAATATATAAACAGCTCATGCAGCTCAATATTAAAAAAACAAACAACCCAATCCAAAAATGGGCAGAAGACCTAAATAGACATTTCTCCAAAGAAGACATACAGATGGCCAAGAAGCACATGAAAAGCTGCTCAACATCACTAATTATTAGAGAAATGCAAATCAAAACTACAGTGAGGTATCACCTCACACCAGTTAGAATGGGCATCATCAGAAAATGTACAAACAACAAATGCTAAAGAGGGTGTGGAGAAAAGGGAACCCTCTTGCACTGTTGGTGGGAATGTAAATTGATACAGCCACTATGGAGAACAGTATGGAGGTTCCTTGAAAAACTAAAAATAGAATTACCATATGATCCAGCAATCCCACTACTGGGCATATACCCAGAGAAAACCATAATTCAAAAAGACACACGCACCCCAATGTTCACTGCAGCACTATTTACAATAGCCAGGTCATGGAAGCAACCTAAATGCCCACTGACAGATGAATGGACAAAGAAGATGTGGTACATATATACAATGGAATATTACTCAGCCATAAAAAGGAATGAAACTGGGTCATTTGTTGAGACATGGATAGATCTAGAGACTGTCATACAGAGTGAAGTAAGTCAGAAAGAGAAAAACAAATATCGTATATTAACGCATATATGTGGAACCTAGAAAAATGGTACAGATGAACCGGTTTGCAGGGTAGAAACTGAGACACAGATGTAGAGAACAAACGTGTGGACACCAAAGGGGGAAAGCGGCAGGGGGTAGGGGTGGTGGTGGGATGAATTGGGCAATTGGGATTGACATGTATACACTGATGTGTATAAAATTGATGACTAATAAGAACCTGCTGTATAAAAAAAAATAATGTCCCTTCTTGATAAAATGTTTAAAATTTAAAAATGTAAATAAAAAATAAAAATAAAATTAGTAACATGAAACACTTTATAATTACTGAGGAGAGACTGCCTACAAAAGCCTTTAGATTCAGAAAAATCTTTGATTTAAGAGCATCTTGAAGTGAACACAGAGAACTTTTAATACAGAAACAAGATAAGGCAGAGATTAATGATGTAGTTTCATGATAGATTATCTTTCTGTAATACTAATCACAGAATTGCTTTAAAGCACTGCAACAGTTATGGATCTCCCCAAATGCTTGGCAGGATGCCTTTGTACACTCATTTACTAAAGGTGGCTTTTGGACCTTAAAGCATCCTTCAGAAATATTAATTTCTAGTTATTTTAGATAACTCTCTTAGAAGATTCTGCTGTCTTTCACCAGGATTCTTATCAAATAAAATAAAATGTAAACTTAGCTTTATCTAAGAGGCCAGGAACAGAACAGAATTAAATGAACTGGCACTAGAAGAGGGGAAAGGAAACAGGAAAGGACCCAGTTTCAGACAAGTGATTATGGTTCAGGTCTTTGCCAACTCTCTCACTAACGTATTTGGTTGTGATTGGTATGTCTATTCTGGAAAACAATGCTTATGAGTAACTCATTTTGTAGCTTGAGAAGAGAAATTTAGGTGCAGCGTCAAGTTTCTGAAGGTTGAAGTTTAAGCTTCCTAAGGTTGTTATGTGGGGAAGGATTTGATTGATTCTGCAAAAGTCCAAGGACAAAACTAGAATTGAAACTAGAAGGTTCAGAGAGAGAGGATTTAGTACAGCTGAAGAACAAACCTTCTTTCAGCTAGAGTTCTTGGAAGACAGAACGGCTGCAACGAAGTCTTTAATTCCCCTGGAAGGCACAAAGCTATCTCAGAGATACGGTATAGAGGTTGGACTGAATGGTCTCTTAAAACATCCTATGATTCCACTGAAACAGGACCTTTGACAAACTATTGGTATTCAAGCTTCTAAGCTTGTCCTATACAAATCATAGCCCTCAATACATGATAGTTGACAATTTTGATAGTTCTCTGAAACAGAGAAAATGGTGGATCATCATAGTGAACTAAGACATGATTATGAAATGTAATGGAAAAACACGAGTCCATTTCTACTAATCATCTCTCTTTATGCCCATGAATAAAGAGCTCATCTTAGTTCAAAGATGAATATTTGAGAGGATGAGTAAAGTGAAGTCATCAGAACCTGTACGGGTGGAAAATGAGAAGCATTTCTAGCAGACAAGGATGAATGAAGAAGAAAAACTTCAATTTGCTAATAAGCAGATAAAGTAACTACCTAAAGCAAAATCAGCAATGTAGAAGCTTAGTTGAACAATCTCTCCTCAGAAACTCCTTGGAACTTTCTTTTTAACTCTCTCAGGAATAACTCAAAAGTCAAATTTATTTGTCAAAACATCTTCAAGATGTTATTTTTTGCAATATCATAACTAAAGACTTGCAGTGCTAAACATATACTAGTCTCAGCAGCAGTGGGCAACACAGTAGAATCTTCAAAGATGAGTCAAGGGCCAAATGGAGTCTGGTCTCTGTGCTGCCTCAGTACCTAGCTGGTGATGACTCACCTGTGGGAGGGCTGAGTCTACTCCAGGTCTCCCTCCAGGAGATTACTCCATACCAGGGCATGCATGAAGTATCCTCTTTTTTCAAAGATTTTAAAGAAAAGTGTGCTGACTTAACAGCTCTGTAGGTCAGAATCATTTGTGGGCTTCCTATACATACAGATTTCTGAGCTCCGTTACCAAAGATCATACTTCAAAAGGTCTGAGAAGGGGCCTGAACACATGTATTTTTTTTACAGGATCTAGACGTGATTCTGATGCCCTTCCAGGATTGAGAAGGAGTGGTTAAGGAGGTAGGTGCAGGGTGGGAAAAAAAAAAAAAAAAGTAATCTCGGGACTTCCCTGGTGGTGCAGTGGTTAAGAATCTGCCTGCCAATGCAGAGGACATGGGTTCGAGTCCTGGTCCGGGATGATCCCACATGCCTCAGAGCAACTAAGCCCATGCACCACAACTACTGAGCCTGTGCTCTAGAGCCCATGAGCCACAACTACTGAGCCCGCATGCCACAACTACTGAGACCTCGTGCTGCAACTACTGAAGCCTGCGTGCCTAGAGCTCGTGCTCTGCAACAAGAGAAGCCACCACAATGAGAAGCCCACACACCGCAATGAAGAGTAGCCTCTCGCTCACCGCAACTAGAGAAAGCCTGTACGCAGCAACGAAGACCCAATGCAGCCAAAAATAAATAAATAAAAGGTAATCTCATGAAATCCTTGCCTAATTTTGTAAATTCATTCCTTTGTGACTAACTATGTGCTTTCAGAGTTATTCAATGTTTTTTTAAACCAGATGTCACAATAACAAAATCCATTTCAACATTTTTTTAAACAATGAAGACGCAATTATTTTCAACAGTATATCATAGGAAAGTTACCACGACTTTATATTACCTAATATATAGTCCACATTCAAATTTCTCCAACTGTACCCAGAATGTGTAGCTTTAAAAAAAAAAAAAAAAATATATATATATATATATATATATATATAAAACCAGGACTCTATCGAGGTGCATGCATTGCATTTGGTTGGCATGCCTCTTTAGTCTCCTTTACTTTAGAATCGTCCCACGACTGTTATTTCTTTTATGAAAATAAAATTATTTAAAAGTCCAGAACAGTTGTCTTATAGAATGTACACATTCTGGATTGGTCTGACTTATACTTCATAACAGATTTAAGTTAAACATTTTAGGCAGAAATACTACATAAATGATGTTGTGCATGTCTCATTGCATCATTTAGGAGACACGTGTCAGTCTGTCCCACTGCAGGTAATGCTAAATTTGATCACCTAACTAAAGGTGTAACTGTTAGACCTCTCCGCTATAAAGACGTATTTTTCTCTTTGCAATTCATAAATAATCAAGACCATGTGATTATTCTGTTTACCTACAACCTTTTATTCAGTGTTTTAATGTCCAGTGATGATCCTTGCCTGACTCAATTATCAGTGCAAATCATTATCATTCTTTCTACATTTTTAGGCACTAGTGCTGGAAAGAACAATTTTCTCCCCTTCCTTCTCCCTCTTTGTATTGGGATAGTTTTTTTTTAAGTATCATTATAGACTTACACATTCTTTTTTCATTCAATGTATTGTAATTCATTACTATCATTATTCTTTTTGATGTCAAATTGTCCCAAATTTTGCTTTTGGGAACTCTTCAAGTGGGCTCCTATGTGTTTCTGACACATCCTCATCCATTTTCGAGCCCTTCTTGCTTTCTGACATAAGATGTTCCTGGACCTCTCTGCCCCATATTCTACAATCAGGAATTTCTCTAAGGAGCACTGGCTCCTTTTAGTAGGAAACAGTATTTGGAAACTAAAATTTGGGCACTGGGTTTATTCATTCTTACTGGGGCATCACTGCTTCTAAGCCCTTTCCATAAACTGAGATGGAAAATACATTTTTAAAAATCTATGATGTCATACGTATTTATTAATACCTCCAATTCAAATTCAATACCACAGTGTGCCTCTCAATTTCCCCCATTCCATATTAATATCTCCTAAAAACCTTGGTTCCCTAAAATCCAATATAATTACTTATTTGCTCTATCCTATAATACAACAAAATAACTGCAGAATTTCTAAACAAGTACCACTAACAACAACAAATCTAATAACTATAGTTAAAAGATCTTTTTGTAGGTTATGGATCTTAGAATATTTCCCTCTATGTCTGTATAGCCAAAATAACATGTTTTAAAACTACTTAAATTAATTTTGGGTGATTATGTTATGAATTTGTTAGGTTCATTTGTTTCTATTTGTATTCAATTTTAGGGTTTTTAAAATCATTTTTATTTAATTTGGTTATTTGAATATGTGAAACACTTGCATAGTTCAAAAGTCAAAACTATATAAAAACACACCCTCAGAGGAATCTCACTTCCATCCTTATCCCCTCTACATTGCTCCTCACCCACTCCTTATGGAAAACTATTTCACTCGTATCTGGGTTAACTCTCCTGTGCTTCTCTTTTGCAAAAATAAGCTTTATTTTTCTCTTATTTTCCCTTCTTTATTACTAAAAAGGGACCATAATTACTATATATACATTTTGCATATGGAAATCATTCCATATCAGCTCGTAGAAATCTTCCTTATTCTTTTTAGTATTATAATTTATTCAGTCAGTCGCCTATGAGCATTTAGATTTTTTCCAATATTCTGCTATTACAAATAATCCTACAGTGAAAAACTTTGAGCACATGCTATTCCATATTTGTACAGGCAATTCATCAGAGTAGATCTCTAGAATTTGGACTGGTAGGTCAAAGGGTAAATGCAGATGTTAGATATTACAAAACTCTCATAAAGTTGTAGCATTTCACATTCCCATCAGCAATATATGCGTGCCTATTTCCTCACAGGTTTACCAGCTAAGGAGTATATTCTATGTTTTTGAACTTTGGCCAATCTGAAAAGTGAAAGTTTTCACTGTGTATTTTAATTTGCATTTCTATTATTAGTGAAGTTGAACATCTTTTCATATACTGTCATGTCATATATGTCATATCTCTTTCGGTGAACTGTCCATGATTTTGCTTTTGACTTTTGCTTTTTAAAATCATGATTTAAATCTTTTTTTAATGGAAAAATTACTTCAATAATGCTACAATGATGGCTTCAAACTCTGTTTTAAAAAGTAAAGAATAAAACACTAAAAAATGGAAGAATGTATAAATTCACTGAAAAGAATACTAACACCACTTAAAACTATACTGTCTTATTCTATCCTGTGTTCCAAACAGTCCATTAAAAAGTGGTAGTTATTTCAAGTGAGAAGGATGTTAAGAAAAATGCATTCAAGTTACAATTTTATGATGCTAAGTAGCATCAAAAGTTAATCCCACAAATAACCATGTCACTGAGGAAGGTCAAAGTTTGGGAAACAAATGATTGAGAGACATTTCGTTGTTACACCCACCTCATTAGTACAGGTAATTCTCCGAGGATGAGGGGCTTCTTGTTGCAGTTGATATACTGGGAAGTTAGAAAATAAAACATGTCAGTTTCCCTTATGTAGAACATCTGAATATATTAGGAATCAAAACCTGCCTGCTTTTTTATGTTCATAAGAAAACTGTGGTACGGTCCTATTTGTTATTAAATTAAATTTTGCTATGAAGCAAAGAAAGTAAACCAAACTAAACTTAGTGAAAGCCCAGGAGCAAACACAAATAAGAAAATCATAATCCACAGAAGTGTTATAACAAATCAGTATTGGATATTTGGCTCTGTTCTCCATAATCTGGTCATTTATTTTCCCCAATTTTTGTGGATATATTACATAAAGCATGCCTCTGTTATAAACAAATACTAGTTGTATATTTTAAAAGGACATTACTAAGTGTCAAACTTGAAACTAAAATTAGGATTTATAGGCTAGATGTAACACATACACTGTTTTTCTCCCCTATTTATATTGTGAACATCTATCTTCAAAGACAATCTCCCCTAGAAACAAAATTTCTGAGCCAAAGTTACCACCACTTATTCAACTAGGGTAAATGCAGCAAAAGAGAGAATTCAGACACTTAAATAGCTTGCCAGAGGATAATTTTTAGGGTATCTGAAAATGGATTGGTGAAAATTATACCAATACCATGTCCTTCTGAGACTCACTTCAGGCTTCTTGACTTAAAATAAAGAAAAAATGAATAGAACGTGTAGTTATCAGAGAAAGTGTGTTTATGTAGGTCTAAGTTTATCTCTTGGAGAAAATCTGTTTTCTATTTCTACACATATAATCACATATAACTGAATTTAATACTGTATTTAAATACATAGACATTTGGTCAATATAACATCAAACTACCCAGCATCTGGGATTGTCAGACAATGCATGGATCACATTTCAACTGTCATTATATAGACTCTACCTCTGATCATATTCATTCATATAGAGTATAGGGACATATATAAACATATACAATTAGACATATACATATACATATGTATACATATACATATACATATGTATATATGTGTGTATACATACACTAAATATACTGAGAACATACACAGACACACATCACTGTTCTGTATTGCTATGTAAAGGCAACAGAGTATTGCAGTTGCAAATCTGAACTCCTGAACCAGACCACCTGGGGTCTGAACACTGGGGCTCTGCCTCTAACAATGCATACTGAGCCTCGGCTTTCAACATTTGAAAATGGGGATAATGATAGTTTCTACTTCATAGATTACTGAAAGTCTTAAATACTATATGTGAAAGACTTAAAATAGTCCCTGACACATGATAAACACTCAATAAAGATTAGCTATTATTATATGTAGGTGACTGATACTAATACATAAAATTTTTTACAATAATATTTGGGTACTAGGATGCATCTACAGTTCATCACTAAAACATAACAACATGGTAATGCTATAATTTAAAAGGTGCGAAGAAGATACAGTTTTACTGTTTAAGAATCAAAAAATAAACAAAACACTTCTCATTTAATAACGTTTGAAATCTACTGAGAGAAATGTATTCCTTTGCCTTATCCTCCTGGTTTCAAAAATCCCTAAGAGACGTAACATATTAAAATAGTTTTAGATACCCATATTTTACTGTGAGAGTTAGTTTTTCAAAAATACTACTGTGAATATATTTTTATGGATTAAAGAGATGATATGAAGGGAATAATTTTGAGATGGGGAAGGGAAGAAAGAAAGCACTGAAACTAAATTTGTCTGGCCCTGATAGTGAGAGCACATGTGTACCACCCAGAGATACTTGTAAATCTCCATCCTCCCAAGAGAACCAAATCATGACATGCAAAAAGGTCCATTCTTCAGCTCCATTCCTCCCTGTTGGTAACTATAACTCTAAGATGTGAAAATCCAGTTCACATTTCTGTTTCGACCAGCAATTCTCAAAAGATCAACTGTTTCCCTTTGTGAAGCAAATGCTTTGGAAAGTAGGGTCACCTATAGAAACTGAATTACGAAAACTGAATGGTGGTCAAGAAGGACATTAAAAGTTACTACAGAAAGTAAAATGTTGATTTTGATTCAAAGCACAAATACTGTAGTATCTGGTTACCATCAATAATGCATTTACCTATTCAGCAAGCAAATATTAAGATAAGCCAGTATGAAAAAAAGAGTGAAATATCATCACGTGAGAATTTCACCCTTTGTTTTAATCAGAGTTTCAAAGAGTATAGTTCTATTTCATGGAGAGGAGTAATTTTTAGACAAATGCCTCCTTATTGGCTACCAATGGTTAGCCTATCTTTAAGACTCATTTTTAATAAAAATATATATAAAGGGAGGGCCTTTGGATATTGTATAACTGAATATAATATATGAATTCAGGGAATACCCATCAAAAGGATCATTAAAAATCATACACTGTAATAAAGAGTAATTAATTCAGGCCCTTCTCAATTTAGAGTTTTTTGGTCATTTAAACCAGAACTCAGCTGAAAATTTAAATTGCACAATCATCAAATGATTCACCAAAAATTAATAGCTAACTTCAAGATGAGAAGACATATAATTAAAGTACTCAACATTTTTCAATCACCTTAGAAGTGTCAATGTTTATGCACTTATTAATGAAATTCTCAGTATCTAGAGACAATACATTGTTAATCAAGTTCAGAGATCACAAGTTGGTATCTTGAGGTCAAAACTGGCTCACATGTGTTGTTTGGTTTGCTGTTTTCCAAATTTAAATTTGTTTTTAACATTTAAAAATTAAGAGATTTAACAGCAACAACAAAAGCAAAAGAGAATTCCAGCTTCTCTTGAAAACTTAGAAGATGTGACAACACTGGACTCATAGAGTGTTAGATACCCACAGTAAAGGGGAGCTAATCATGAGCTACTCCCTACATACAGGGCATCCCCTCTCTGCTTTCTCACAGTCCCCACCTGCCTCACTTGCCTCATTGATTACATCTTTGGCCCCTGGTTTAATTCAAGCAATACACACTGAAAAGCAACAAAATTGTACTTGTCTTAAAAGAGTTCTCAACTTAGAGTCTTGCTAATTCTATTTAATTATTGGTTTGAACTTGTAAGGTTTTAGAATTATGTTTTCACAAGCTCAACTAAACCAAAATCAGAAAGCACAAGAGAGGCACGGGTAAAATAAGTTTCTTATAGAATCACAGTGAAAATAAGTTTCTCATAGAATCACACTGTGAAAAGCTGTTCAGACCCCAACAAGCTAAAGACAGAAAAAAAAATCCTTAACATGCTGCAACTTTTGACATGAAAATGTAACTGTCCCCTTTAGTTTTACAGATGTAGTACAGAAGAGAAGTGAACAATCAGAACATTCTGAATAGCTTTCATTCTGCTTGTATCTCCTTATGTGGACTGACATACCCAATTTTTTAAAAATCTCAATCCATTTAGAGGAGTATTTTAATTACAAAATTTTAAGTCACAATACAGAGAAGATGATGAATGCATTATGGTTTGTCAGTCCTAAAGACGATCAAACAGAATTTGTTAACTATCAGCTCTGATCAAGGCATATATAGGAATTAAACAAAATGTCATGGCTCAATTATTGAGGGTACTGGGCAGGGCCTACTACTCCAGTAACTTAAAATTTCAGTCACTATTGATGAAATATGGGTGTCACAGGCTTGTCAGTTTAAAAATTTTTTCCTATTAAAATGCACAGACTCTGGGACAGATGAACTTCATTAATAAAGATGAATTTTATTAATAAATACCTTACTGGAGATTATTTACAGCTAGCTAGACATAAAACTATAAAACTGACTGAGTGGTAAAGGCAAACCAAACAAACAAAAAGAAAAAAGAATTCAACCTACATCCCAATTTTTTCTAGGATCAGAATTTTGACAAACACATTTAACAATCTAAATGATCATCACAACAATTACTTCAATGTGACAATGTAACTTTTACATGTTTTCTCATTAGTTAAAATTTGCACATATACAAATTCTTAGAAGACAACATCATGATTTCATAAGGAAATTTCACAAGACCAGTTTTAAATAGGGACCTTTCTGCTTGGCTTTAGCACAGTTTAATCATAAAATTTCCTTGAACTGGAAGGTTTTGCATTTGATGGTCAGAAAATAAAGTCTATTCTAATAATTTCCTCCCTGTTTCTACTGTTAAAATGATGGGGTGTGACAGTGTTCTTCAGGCACTTAAGTCACTAAAAGAAATTATAAGACTCAGTATTATCACCAAAAAAAAAGAAATATGCCATTTTTAAGACAAATGGTAGCTACTATAAGACATAGGAAGATACAGAAAATACAAATTGCATATACCACGTTTAGTAATCAATATTCTTCAGGGGGAAAAATCACCACCATGATTCAATAACAGTCTGAGGTTTTATAAATGCTCTTACATTAAAATGTGCAAGGCACAAATCAGAGCAAAGAGAATAAAGATAAACTGAAAACCAGAAAATGCAGAGAAGAATTTTAAACAGGCTTCCCGCCAATGAGATTATGAGACAAAATCTTTGAGAGATAAAGAACATCAGTCATTTTTATACATTCTTTGAACTATACTCCCCAGAATCAAAACAGAAGCAGCAGGGGTGGGAGAAAACACATCTATGGCAATATTTTTAGAGACTGTTCATATTTTGCTTACTATAATTAGCCCCCAGTGGCAACCTATTACAATAAACTATCTGTTGCTCTGGGAACATAAAACCAAGTAAGAATCTGAATTGCTGCTCTTTCAGTCAGCAAATTTCAGCAACTTACAAATATCAAAATTCAGAATATCAACATTTACAAAGATGCTAATAATCTGTATTTAAAGTACAGGTTTTTTAGGTTGCTTATTTGACTCTATAGACAACAAACAGAAGTTTACGGTACTGGTTTCTGCAACAGTGCGTTCATGGATTTTTAAAAAACAACTCTGATTATATTAACCCTATTTCCATTTTTAAAAATTCTGAAATAGCTTTTACTTGATGCAATAATATTCTCTAGGCAACAAGGAAGGGGAAATAAAGGACTAAGAACCTAGACGCTTCAGAAAAAATTTGTATTCTAATGCCAAGTTTAAAGAACAATATAGATTCAATGCCTCTCTTTTATATTTCGGAAGGCAATTCCTAAAAAAGAAGACCACTTTTTACTCATTCTTTCTAGCAAGATAGCCTCCTGACTTATCATTATTTATTTATTCCTTTTTTAATATAAAAAACAGGATCTAAGAATATTAGATTCCTTGAATTCTTAGTTAGCTTCTCCTTGCATTAGTTTTACCAGCCACTGTCAACAAGTGGTCTCAAGTTCCATAATATGGAATTCCATGCGAGTTCAGAGGGATGACATGCATTCCTGACATGCAATCCTGACATGCAAACCAATGACAGACTTTCTAGAAATGCTATTTCCCCAGTTTCTTTTTCTGTGCTATTCACAAATTCTGTGGTGAATTAACTTTTCAATAATGGACACAAAATGGAATGACTCTTCATATCTAATGATCCTAATATTTTTATATTACTTATAAAGCACTATAACCCACCCAATTTATTTGTATACTTACAGTAAGATTTCCAAACGGGAGGTCTATATTCATCTGTATCTGAAAGAATAAACATCAAATTAACATTATTGAATACTTATATTTTAAATGAGATATTTTAATCATTAATTCATTTAATACATATTTGTTGAGGTCTATTTGTCCTAGGCATCGTGCTAGGCACTAAAGGGCATTCAAAGGTTTTTTTAGTCTTGGTCCTCCCTTCCTTGGAGTACAATTTCACAAAGATGTTCGAAGAAAGTTACGTATTTATTCAACTGCTTATCACATAAAAACGTCATGCTTGGGGCTTCCCTGGTGGCGCAGTGGTTGAGAATCCGCCTGCCAATGCAGGGGACACGGGTTCAAGCTCTGGTCTGGGAAGATCCCACATGCTGCGGAGCGACTGGGCCCGTGAGCCACAACTACTGAGCCTGCGCGTCTGGAGCCTGTGCTCCGCAACAAGAGAGGCTGCGATAGTGAGAGGCCCGCGCACCACGATGAAGAGTGGCCCCCACTTGCCACAACTAGAGAAAGCCCTCGCACAGAAGCGAAGACCCAACACAGCCAAAAATAAATAAATAAATAAATAAATTTTAAAAATAAATTAAAAAAAAAACAAAAAAGCCGTCATGCTTAATTTTTACTGCTTTTACAGTCACTGAGGTAATATCAATAATGTCTCTGGGCTTAATTCTATGATCATTCCACTGAAAGATCCCTGAAATCATTGGAACTTTTCTATATTTCCCTCCATCACATTTGGGGGAGTCCAGTGAAACTGGTTTTACTAACATCAAGAGAGAAGAACAGCAAGGTACAGACCTTAGTCCTCATACATCCTGGACGATCAAAACCAGGAAATGAGCAACACTTCAATGGAGGACAGTGTATCTAGGGAGCCACAAAGAACATGAGGTGAACATGTGCTCTCCAGGTCCACTTCCCCTCACTCTGCTTGAATGTGAATTAGGAGACAGTGTGAAGAGGCAGTGGAGAGAGATGGAAATACACAAGCACACGAGGGAGACGGGGGAACTGGAGGAAGGAGAGGGGACAGCGTGGTCTGGCTTCTCATCTGTGAAGCACAGCTGAGCAATAATCTTGCCAGCACAAAGCCCTGCCTGCAAGGCCATGGAGCCAAACCAGCAGACACAGCATTTTGGTGTGGGGAGGTGTGGCCAGACACATCACCTGGCTCTGCTGGCATCCAACAGAAACCCACTGAGGAATCCGATCCTAAAAATCGTGGTCTCCAAGGAGGCAAGAAAATTCCTGGGAAGTTTACTGAGAAGGGTGATTTCTTGTATAGGTAGCTCACATTAAAATGGTCACAGACTCAAAACATTCAGGCCCCAACTCCCAACCTTTAAAATGCAATCTCACACTTCATTTATGATGTGTTATCATAAACCACACAAATGCTTTGAGTCAGAGGGCTACAGTAAGACTACTGATGATGGGCAAAAGAACATAAAAGGGAAATTCTAAGTCATGTAGAAATTGCTTGGCACCCAGGAGAAGTTTTCATATATGTTTTCTCAAAGAATGAATAAAAGATTGCATGAATAAATGAATGAAGTAATGCAGCAAATACAGTTGACTCTCATTATTCACAGTAGTTATATTCTACAACATCACCATAAACACTGAATTAACCAATACTGAACCACTGCACCTGGGGAAACACAAGTTAGGTTCCTGTGAGCCTCTGGTCACAACATTTTCATCAACCAATCAATACATAACTTTGTTTTCTGTGTATTTTTGTTTAAACACACCTTATTTAGTATATATTGTTGATTCATAAACATTGAACTCACAGCCAACTGCACTATAACTCATGCCTCAATGAAACTTACCTGACACATGTATTTTCTCTGTAAGATAACATCACTGTCTTCTTGCACTTAGAAGCACCAGACAGGATTTTGACACTATGCTTAGGGGCCATTTTAAAAAGTAAAAACACCAATAAAAAGCCACAAAAATGCAAAAAATGTGGCACTAAAGAGGCTATGAAAAGAACACTTGTTAACAGTATAAGAGCTAAAACAAAGGCAGAGTTGCCTTGCTCAACCTCAGCCGGGAATATTCAGGTCATGCGACTCAATTTGCCACTCTATAAATGTTGGCAAATGACTATGAAAGTGTCACAGGTATTTATTTTAAAAGGGTTACAAATAAATACTAGCAAGTAAGCAAATCTGCAAACACAGAATCAAGAATAATGAGGACTGTCTGTATATGAATGAGCAATTATTTAGGAAAACTACCAACTCAGGTAAACTCACCTAGGAATGACATAACATTAGGATGAAATATGACCTCAGCACAGTGACATATAGGTATATACATATTTACTTTGCTAGGGGGTGGGGGTGGGGTGTGTGTATGTTTGGAGGGTTAATTATACTGACATTTGTCTTAATAAGTCAATTGAATTAACTGAATTATATATTTTTAATACGAGGAAAAATTTGCCTCTAAGCATTCAAGTCATTTAATGATTTCATTGATGCCATATGGATGCTGTTATATTGCCATTCAATCCTAGGACAGTTCCTGGTTTAACAGGAGAGTGGACGTTCACTCTCGTGGCACTCACCCGTATTCATGTGTGTGTCTCAGCCTCCTTGCCAGCGTCCAAACAGCATAAGCTGCAGTGACCAGGCACCTCCTGACCCACCAAGGGAAGATGGCGCACGCGGCCAGGAAGAGGAAGGGCACTCAACAAGGCTGAGACCCAGTGTAGTAAAGAATTTAACCTTGCGCCCCAGAAGAGGTCTGACTTTTGCCTTCAGCTCCTAGGAGGTAATTTTATTTGTCTGGGAGCCTTGGGCTAGCCAGAGAGTACCAATGTGACTTAGGGTGGGGTCTTGGGTCACACAGTGTCAGTCAAGCTGGAGACTGAGATCAACCATGTGGGCCATCAATCATAAAGCCCTCATTAAAAACTCTGAACTCAGGGTTGGGAGAGCTTCCTTGGTTGGAAATACTCCATGTGTATCATCACGCATCAATGCTGGAAGAGTATGCATCCTGACTCCACAGAGGAAAAGAGAAGCTCTGCATTTTGTACTTCTCCTGGACCCTGTCTTATGTGCTTTTCCCTTTGGCTGATTTTAATCTGTATCCTTTCCCTGTAATAAATCATGACTCTCAGTATAACAGTGTTTAGTGAGTTCTGTGAGTCCTTCTAGAGAATCATCGAACCCAAGCGTGATTTGAGGGAACCCTTTCCAACTTGCAATTGGTGTCAAAAGTGAAAGAAGTGTTTAGGACTGTGCCCTCTCACTTTGCAGTTGGCCCTAACTCCTTGCAAACTCTGTGCAAAGCCTGTACCTATGAGCAGGAGGCCCTGGAGATTGCTTTCACTTTGGAGATGGTAAGAGAGTAAGAGGCTAATAATCAAAGTTCTTTCTCTGGGGGATTGTTTATCTAGTCCTAGATAGGGCTTTCTTAGGGGAACATCAACCTTTACTTGCTGTGTGACTTTAGGAAATTTACTACCTCTCTTTTCTTTATCTATAAAATAGAGTAACAATATCATCTAAAATGGGAATAGTAACAACACAGGTTTGTTGTGAGGATTACATTAGGTATCATACATTAAGCACCTTGCACTCAGGAGACCTTTAGTAAATGAGTACCCTCTCCTGCCTTCACCAAAAGCGAATTTAAAAACACAATGAGGGACTTCCCTGGTGGCGCAGTGGTTAAAAATCTGCCTGCCAACGCAGGGGACACAGGTTCGAGCCCTAGTCTGGGAAGATCCCACATGCTGCGGAACAACTAAGCCTGTGCGCCACAACTACTGAGCCCGCGTGTCACAACTACTGAAGCCCACGCGCCTAGAGCCCGTGCTCCACAACAAGAGAAGCCACCACAATGAGAAGCCTGTGCACCGCAATGAAGAGTAGCCCCTGCTCGCCACAACTAGAGAAAGCCCACGCGCAGCAACAAAGACCCAACACAGCCATAAATAAATAAATAAATAAATAAATAAATGGCATTATTTGAGATGCTACAGATCACAATTCTGTGGCCAAATAAAATGAGTATCTGGCAAATAACCACGAAATATTGGGATTTAAGTTTGTGTTTCCTTTAATATTAAAACAATTCTAATTATTAGTGACATTTAACAACACAGTTTGGGTTTTAAAAGTCTTTTCCTAGCAATCTATTTTTTTCTGGTGGAAGTGTAAACTGGTGCAACCTCTCTACAGAACAACTGGCAATACATACCATAAGCCTTAAAAGTGTGTAACAGGCATCTGTTAAGGCAGAGATTAAATGAGATGCTCTTTGAAAAGGAATGTTTAAAAATTATGACAGTCTCTCTCATGTTTAGGGGTGGAGACCCTAGGTCACCTTGGTATGGGCCATTTTGTTGAACAAGTTAGGCAAAGGGTAGGCACCACCGTCCTCAGGACTCAGGGAAAAGGGGCTCACTGGGAGGGGGAAGTTGCAGGCTTAGAAAAACATACCTTACACTCCTGATGTGCAAAATTAATTGCTAGAGTTGCTGAGACCAATTTTCCAGTACCCTAAATCCTTCTGGAAGGGAAGAAACATTACCCCAATCTTTGATTTCTCGGATTCAAATTTAAGGAGTTCTGTCAGAGAAAAAACTTATAGCCTAAATCAAGTTCCACTGGCAAGAACAGGCAGAAACACTCCTGAAAGAAAATGACTTTGAAGATGGATTAATTGAAACTGGTGATCCAGGGTCACAAAGAGGGCTTATGGGTTTATTAGGAAGGACAGATTCTGGCCCAGCATGAGGCAGAGGCCAGAAGTATCTCTGACCTCAGCCCCCCTGGCACATGGAATCATTGAGTATAAGAGTGTGAACTAATGAACTCCAATTGGGGTCACTACTTTGACCTGGGCCAGGTCTGACCAAAACGGGTATCCTAGTAGCACTCAGACAAGCAACTATCGACAAAGGGCTGGTCTTCAACACAGACAGAAAGTGATAAAGAGAAGAAGGATAAACAGTGTACAATTATACTTACTGCACTTTTCTTCTGGGTAGTTGTAAGAGAATGGGACCACTCTGGGACTGAGTAAGCCTCCTGAAGTTCAAACTTGGAGGAGGAGACCGCCTAAAGAGGAAGGTACTAAATTTCCTGCCAACTGGGGCAGTGATTAAGAGGAGAAAGTATGGGAGCATATTTGGCTCCTGCATTTATGTAACAGGTCTTCAGTTCCTTCTGCATACTTTTGACCCAGCAGCTCTATTTCTAGGAATTTATTGTAAAATAATTAAGGATATTAGAAAAATATTAATATAGAAGAATACCACTGAAATATTTCTTTTTAAACTAAAAAACTGGATTCAACCTAAATGCCTAACAATTAGAAACTGATAGAATCAATGATGACAGATTCTAGTTTGAAGACACCTTGACTACATCAAGATTTCACCTTTTAATCTGTTAGAAAGTCTGACAGATATTTTAAATATTTTTAATCTTTTAAAACAGTGTCTCTCAAACTTTTTGGTTTCAAAAACATGGATTCTAAAGAGCTTTTAATATCTACTGATATTAACCATATTAGAAGTTAAAACAGAAATTTTAATAGTATATATTTGTTAATTTATTAAAAATAATAAACCAATTATATCTTAACATTTTTATGAAAAAATAACTTTAGTTTTCAAGACAAAACATTTGTTTTAAATTTTGCACATCTCTTTAATGTCCGGTATAAGTGAAGACAGCTGGATTCTCCTATCTGCTTCTGCATTCAATCTGTTGTGATATCACATGCCATGTACAGTCTGGAAGATCCAACTAGCCATTTGTGAGAGAATGAGAGTGAAAAAGGGAAATAATGTCTTATTACTATTACTTAAAATAGTTTTGACTTTGTGGAAACTCTGAAAAAACTTGGAGACTTCCAGGAGTCCCTAGAACATGCTGTGAGAACAACTGTTTCAAACCATGATTTCCTTGGCACATTTAGGGTATGGGGTAAGGTGGGATAAGATACATTTCATCTAATAGAAGAAACACAAAAGTTAACTAAGACAGGAAAAGAAAGGAAATCATGAATTCCTTTAGCAGAACGAAGTCCTTTCAGCTCGTTCAAAGGAAGTTAGCACGAGCCTTCAGCTAGAGGTCTCAAGGACTCCCATCACTTCTTTTTGATTCTGTCAGAAAATCCACCCAAGCCAAGCATATCAACATGACAGACTTCCATCTCTAGAGCATGACTGAGAATGACAGCCTGACAACCTATAACTCAGTGACAGCTAATTTTAAAACCAACTTAAAAAATTCAGGGACAGCTGCTTAAAATAATCTTAGCGTGGTATAGATGAGTGCTTAAATTAAGTACATACCCACAAAATCCATTTTCTCCATTGCCTTTACGTGTCAGTAATACTTTTCATTCACTACACAAAAGAATTTTATATAAATATCAAAATTATGCTGCCATACAGAAACGTTAAAACAATCAGAAAGTTCCATTCATTCAATAAATATGTATTAAACACCTTCTATGGGTAAGAATGTCAGTTACAAGGTGGGTCCAGATGTAGTTTATACCTTTAAGGGCGGTAAGAAAAATAAGACGGATATGATTACTTACTAACAAGGTAATATAATAAGAGTAATACATAAGAGTATAAGAGTAATATGTAATACTCTTCTACATAATGAGAGTTTCATAAACCATCATCTTGTCAAAATGCTTGACAAGAATAGGTCCCCAATAAGTATTTGCTAAGCTGATGAAAGAATGGAAGGGAAGAAGGAATCACTTTTGGCCAGAGTGTCAAGAAAGACAAACCAGAGGTGATATCATCTGACAGTGGCTCTGAAGGATGGATGATTTTTAAAGTACAGGGGCCAAGGGAAGAAGACTGGAAATAAAAGAGAGAACAACATTCTAAACAGAGGGAACACAGTGAATAGGACACAGGAACAAGAAAGTTCAGAAAGTGTTTGAGGAACAGTAAAAATGCAGAGTGGTTGAAAGAGAAGACATGTTGAGGAAAGCTTGAGATTCGGGCCCTGGAGGGAACCTGGGCTGGGTTGTCCAGGAGGCATGCATAAGTAATGCACCATGTGTTTTCCTCTGCTTTGTGTATTAAATACTCAGATGTCTGAGAGGAATACTATGTTAGGCCCAGGTCAATTCTCATGAGTCAGAGAAAACAAGCGAAGCAGCAGGAAGGCCAAAGGTAAGAGAAAAAATCGATGGAGCAAAAACTCGGAGGAGGAGAAAGTAATGGACTCAAAAATCACAGGTGGTGGACAAGGCCTGGGAAGGTGGAGACATGGCTCTACGTCTAATCAACTGGGGAGGTAAAAAGGCGGGTTCTGTTTGAGACATTCTCTTCTGTGACTCTAAGTAAAAATCTAAACAAATAATTCAGGAAAACAAAAGAAAAAATGAGATTGTTAAACTATATGGAAAATAAATAAAGGCCAAGTTGATTAGCATGTATAGTATGATCTCATTTTTTTTAAACAAAAGAAAAAATATAAATGTGTATGTGAATGTGTACATGGGGAGAGGCACAGGGACAAGGAGAGAGAATATGAAAGATTCAGAATGACATATGCTAATTTAAGTAACAGTAATGATCTCTAGGTCAGCCCTCCTCACCCAGGCTCCTCACCTGAACCACAGAGCACATAAAATGTTTTGAGCGGTATTTTCTCAGATCTCCCATGTATGGTAGATAACCAGAGTCTTTCTAGAAGCAGGAGAGAAGTTAACTTATTACATACAGTGGATGTGCTGGGCCACTGGGACATCATTCTCTCCCCAGAACCAGGAGAAAGCATTCTCTTGATGGTGATTTTTACTTTTCTTATATATCTGTGTATTTTTAAAAATTATATAATGTATATATTCATTTGTGCTAAGGAGGGAAAGAAAACTACTAAAAACAAACAGTATATAAACGAACCAATCAAAAGATCGGCAGAAGACCTAAATAGACATTTTTCCAAAGAAGACATACAGATGGCCAACAGACACATGAAAAAATGCTCAACATCACTATTAGATAAATGCAAATCAAAACTACAATGAGATACCACCTCACACGGATCAGAATGGCCATCGTTAAAAAGCCTACAAATAACTAACGCAGGAGAGGGTGTGGAGAAAAGGGAACCCTCCTACACTGTTGGTGGGACAGTAAATTGGTGCAGCCACTATGGAAAACAGTATGGAGGTCCCTTAAAAAACTAAAAATAATGTTACCATATGATCCAGCAATCCCACTCCTGGGCATATATCTGGAAAAGACGAAAACTCTAATTCAAGAAGATATAAGCACCCCAATGTTCACAGTAGCACTATTTACAACAGCCAAGACATGGAAGCAACCTAAGTGTCCATCAACTTTATCCATGAATGGATAAAGAAGATGTGGTACACACACACGCACACACACTGGAATCTTACTCAGCCATAAAAAAGAATGAAATATTGCCATTTGCAGCAACATGGATGGACCTAGAGATTATCAGATTAAGTGAAGTAAATCAGACAGAGAAAGACAAATATATGATATCACTTGTATGTGGAATCTTAAAAAATGATACAAATGAACTTATTTGCAAAACAGAAACAGACTTACAGACATAGAAAATAAACTAACTTTTACCAAAGGAGAAAGGGGGGGGGGCGGATAAATTAGGAGTTTGGGATTAACAGATACACACTACTATATATAAAACAGATAAACCACAAGGACCTACTGTATAGCACAGGGAACTATACTCAATATCTTGTAATAACCTATAATGGAAAAGAATCTGAAAAAGAATGTGTGTGTGTGTATAATTGAATCACTTTGCTGTACACCTGAAACTAACACAATATTGTAAATCACCTATACTTAAATTTTTTTAAAAGTATAAGTTAACTATTTATAAGAAGAGAAAAACATGGAAACTGATTCAGATAGAGAAAAGCACCATTTAACAAACTCCACAGGAAATTATAATTATTTTGAATGGGCTCTTGAAATAAATACCTTACCAGAGAAATAATATCCCCAGTCTGAGAGGCTTAGAAATCAACTACAAGCTTTGTGGCAAACATATAAATAACACCACCTCTTCTAAAGTCCTCGAATTCCCCCTGAGAACCTCTGTGGAGGTCTTCATTTACCTCTTCTCCCTGTTCTAAATGAATTTGCTGAATGGAAAAGAGAACAGCTTCTTAATTAAATGTTTTTCACTACTGGTTAACTGTAAGAATTATGACCCAAGAATATCATCCAAAAATCTACAAACAATAAATGCTGAAGAGGGTGTGGAGAAAAGGGAACCCTCTTGCACTGTTGGTGGGAATGTAAATTGATACAGCCACTATGGAGAACAGTATGCAGGTTCCTTAAAAAACTAAAAATAGAACTACCATACAACCCAGTAATCCCACTACTGGGCATATACCCTGAGAAAACCATAATTCAAAAAGAGTCATGTACCACAATGTTCACTGCAGCTCTGTTTACAATAGCCAGGACATGGAAGCAACCTAAGTGTCCTCCGACAGATGAATGGATAAAGAAGATGTGGCACATATATACAATGGAATATTACTCAGCCATAAAAAGAAACGAAATTGAGTTATTTGTAGTGAGGTGGATGGGCCTAGAGTCTGTCATACAGAGTGAAGTAAGTCAGAGAGAGAAAAACAAATACCGTATGCTAACACATATATATGGAATCTAAAAAAAAATGGTTCTGAAGAACCTAGGGGCAGGACAGGAATAAAGACACAAATGTAGAGAATGGACTTGAGGACACAGGGAGGGGGAAGGGTAAGCTGGGACGAAGTGAGAGAGTGGCATGGACATATAAACACTACCAAATGTTAAATAGATAGCTAGTGGGAAGCAGTCACGTAGCACAGGATCAGCTCGGTGCTTTGTGACCACCTAGAGGGGTGGGATAGGGAGGGTGGGAGGGAGGGAGATGCAAGAGGGAAGAGATATGGGGATATATGTATATGTATAGCTGATTCACTTTGTTATACAGCAGAAACTAACACACCATTGTAAAGCAATTATACTCCAATAAAGATGTTGAAAAAGAAAAGAATTATGAGCCAAGAAAATCTTACTTTTACATATTTTATCATGTTTATGAAAATGATTTCAATTTTTTCTTGCTTTTTTTTAAACTCAAAGATAAAGATTTTAAGCATGATTTAGTGTTAAACTTGTTTTTGCCTATAATTTTCCCTTCTGCTACTTTTTTCTGTAAATACTAATATTTTTAGGACATTCATTTTTCCTTTGATTATTAAAAACTTCAAGACACTTATCTGTACCTTTAGGCAATGACTTTAAAAATCTTAGCAAAATATATCTAGGATATTATCTTAGATATGATAGATTATAATGTATAATATTAGGGCTATTTGGGAGGTACTCAAAGCATTCACTTATTGATTCACAAGGTTAAATCTGCTCATAAATACCCTAATGTTCTGAATTTTTAGATTAACTTAAAACATTGTATGATTGAGTAAATGTTTATGCTTTCTCCAATTAGATCCTATTTAGGTCCAGTCTAGCTATGGATGTCATTGAAAACAACTGACCTCTGAAAACAGAAAAAATTTTATTTCATTCTTTCTATTATACAGTATTGTGTATCATTATATAGTTATGTCTTACGAATTCTTTGATTAGGATAATATTCCACTGATGAAGTTTAAACCTGCTTAACTTTTTATTTTAAAAAATAAATACGGCTTCCCTAGTGGCGCAGTGGTTAAGAATCTGCCTGCCAATGCAGGGGACCCGGGTTCAAGCCCTGGTCCGGGAAGATTCCACATGGCGCGGAGCAACTAAGCCCATGCGCCACAACTACTGAGCCTGCACTCTAGAGCCCACGAGCCACAACTACTGAGCCCGTGTGCCACAACTACTGAAGCCCGCGTGCCTAGAGCCCGTGCTCCACAACAAGAGAAGCCACCACAGTGAGAAGCCCACACACCACAATGATGAGTAGCCCCTGCTCGCCGCAACTAGAGAAAGCCCACACGCAGCAACGAAGACCCAACACAACCAAAAATAAATAAATAAATAAATTTATATTAAAAAATAATAAAAATAAATAAATAGTTCATTCTAGAACAGACTAGAATGTTAAATTTAAGCTGTTTATTGTTTTAGGTTCAAAACAAAAAGGCTTTTATAACTTTTTAACAATATGATGAATTTTCTCAAAAAGGACTATGTTGCATTTTAAATGAGGTTTAGACTAATGACATACACTCAAAAACTATGTGATTAATGTTTTAAAGCATGTTTCAGATTGCCTTTGGTTTGAAAATTAACAATTTAGAATTCTGTAAAAAATTGACGTTTATTGATAAGAAAAAGCCATTTTTCCCTTGAAATGAAGACTCAACTTTCAACCTACTGGCAAGAGATTCCCTGCCCTGCTTTAATCAGAAAATACAAGGCATTAATGATTAATCCCCACCTGTTGTGTACCAAATTTTGGCATACCAAAATAATGAGATGCTTGTGACCATAAAACTCTATTTTACTATAAAGTGATCTTCTAAAAGAACAAGGGCATAAAATTCACAATAAAAACCAAACAATTACTACAGTTAATATTTGTAAGAGTCATAAAGAAAACAACCCAACTTCTCACTCTAAAAGAAACACATTTCTTGGAAAACAAAAATTCACAGGAAAAATTAAAAGGCTCATAATAACATTCACAACTCTAAACTAAGGAGAAACCAAGTAAAAAAGAGCTTTGCTAGGTTTCTAGGTAACTCATATCTATAAACTTCTTTCTTAGAAGATGCTTCAAAACACAGTGAATAAGCATTTTAACTAAGATAATTAATATTCACTCTGCAAAGTCATGGCCAAATCAGGTCAGTTAAGTTCAACCTTAGAAGAAACAAAGTCACTTAAAACTGCTCCAAGTTGAAAAGTGATGTATCATGATACAATTCTGACAGAAATAAACTATTTTTAAAACCAAAGATAATTGTTTTTAATTCTTCAGAGAATAATGACCCAGAACTGTTAATACATGGGAAAAAGAACTTCTGAGACTGTGCAACTAGAGTGCTCACATGTAACTTCATCAAAGATCTCCAAAAACAAATATTCTGCAAGTGCAGTGCTCAACTCTTCACCATGGACCCACAGCATAGGCCAACAAAGCCTCCTAAATTAAATGCGAGCCAAGCTTGGAAATCTCTTCTTTCGAAAACTCAAGCTTGGCCTTTAATTAAAGATCTAAGCAATGGTTCCTCTAACCAACTTGGCAGACCCAGCAAACAGACTACACAAACAAAGCCTTCTGCTTACTCAAATCTTTTCACAATACAGTCCTTTTGGAACAAAAAGCTATACACAGGAACTGGGTCATTCAGCTCAATTCAAAGGTAAGGGCTGTCATTTTCCAACCTACTATTTCTCCTCTAGACAAGTCATATCTCTCTGAAGTTTTCTCTTTAAAAGGTTTGGTCATTTCTGATCATGTTTATCCTAACATGTTGGCATTTTTTTAAAAAAATAAATTTTATTTATTTATTTTTGGCTGCATTGGGTCTTCGTTGCTGCGTGTGGGCTTTCTCTAGTTGCTGTGAGCGGGGGCTACTCTTTGTTGTGGTGCGCGGGCTTCTCATTGTGGTGGCTTCTCTTGCTGCAGAGCACAGGCTCTAGGCATGCGGGCTTCAGTAGTTGTGGCTCGTGGGCTCTAGAGCGCAGGCTCAGTAGTTGTGGTGCACGGGCTTTGTTGCTCCCTGGCATGTGGGATCTTCCTGGATCAGGGCTCGGACCCGTGTCCCCTGCACTGGCAGGCGGATTCTTAACCACTGCGCCACCAGGGAAGCCCAACATGTTGGCATATTAACAGAAAGTCCTCAGGCCCACTTAACACAAGGTTTCTAACAGAAAACTTCAAGAAGAGATTTAGCTCCTATAAAGCCTCTCAACATTCCCAAATGGCTCCCATTTGGATTCTGTTTACCTAAGTAAAAAATTCAGCTTTACTAACATGATAGTTCCTAAAACCCTCTACCACAAAAAAAAGAGAATACACAAAACTCAAAGAATACAATAAAGTATATACCCTTCTACTTGATTTCTCTGCATCTCACATATCTAAAATTAAACTGCAATAAATTAAGAAATCCTTGTAATTCTACATCCTTAAAAGAGTATACAATATGGTATATACATTTTACCACACACAAAAAAAGAATACACCTGGGGAACACTTTTTCCAAATCCAACAACTCCAGAGCATTTGAAATTACAGATATTAAAAATGTAACCATGAAAACTATTCAAAGCAATTTTACTTTTTATAAATACAAGTTCTAGAAAATAATCAACTAAAACTACACTTTTAGTGGGGATCTTCTTAGTCAGTTATTTAAGAACTATAACTCAGTTCTCAGTTGTCTCAAATGCCCTCACCTCCTTCAGTATCCTCCTTGTTCTTTTCTTTTCTTTTTTTTTTTTTTTTTAACTTTGGGTTTATTTATTTATTTATGGCTGTGTTGGGTCTTCGTTTCTTTGTGAGGGCTTTCTCTAGTTCTGGCAAGCGGGGGCCACTCTTCATCGCGGTGTGCGGGCCTCTCACTATCGCGGCCTCTCTTGTTGCGGAGCACAGGCTCCAGACGCGCAGGCTCAGTAATTGTGGCTCACGGGCCTAGTTGCTCCGCGGCATGTGGGATCTTCCCAGACCAGGGCTCGAACCCGTGTCCCCTGCATTGGCAGGCAGATTCTCAACCACTGCGCCACCAAGGAAGCCCCTTGTTCTTTTCTTAAAGGAAAAGTTGCAAACAATGTTTTTTCTCCTTGTTATTCATCCTTTGGGACAAATTATTCTTAATCCATACATTTCCCATTGCTACATAGTTTTATAGCAATGTCTCGTTTGGATCCTTGCCCTTGGAAAAGGAATCTCAGACGTCAGAGTATGCAGTAGAATGTGTTTATTAGAATGTGCATTATTTTTTGACGCAGATTCATAGAATAATTAGGATTCCCCCATGCCAACAAGCAACCTTTCAAAGTCTTGCCTTACATCAGCGTTTTCAAGCTTTATCAAGAGGACAGCTACTCAGAAAATAGGATATACTAACCCTTAAATTTAACTCTATGGGGAAAAGAGGGATAATGTTCCTATCACTAATACTTTGACATCACAGATAAGTGAGACAGGAAAAGGTCACAACATTCCTCATCTTATCATGATAATTTCCAAATGTGCTTCTTTTGAACTGGACTTCTCTGGGAAAACCAATCAGAGTCTGTCTCTGTCTCTGTCTCTGTCTCTCTCTCTCTCTCTCTCTCACACATACACAAGTAGATTCTGAAGAACACAAAAAAGTTTGCTTTAGATTACAAGATGTAGAGCCAAATGTGGAATAAGGCAGCTCACAGCTGTAGGAAGAAAACAGAGTCAGATATGGAAGTAATATTGTGTAAACCACAAATGAGCAGAGTTGGGATAATTCTAAGCACATGCTAACTGTCCCAAGGTATAATAAAACGCTCAGCATGTTTTAATTAACTGTGCTTTGACTGAGCACATGACGGTATGGACTGCCAAGATGCAAAAACTCTTTGGAAATGAGAACCTGTGTTCCAAATTGATAGGTTACCTATGTTTCTTCCTCTGAGAGCAGAACCCAGGGCATGAAAGATCTGGGGCTGTGTTCTCTCTTGCCAACAACTGCATCCAGCAATGCCTAAAATGAACATGTAATGGACTTCTTTGTTTTAAAGAAGTTCCTGCAGTGTGAGGACACAAGGAGCAACTAACTGAAAGTATAATAGCAACAAAGACCCACTTTTCTCAGTTCTCAAAATCTGAATGCTTTCAAGAGTAGAAGTATTTTTATAACTCATCTTGCAGCAAACTCTAGTCTGACCTGAACCTGAGAGTATTTTTATAGTTCTTTATAACTCATTTGATGGTAAAAACCTCACCTTAATGGATGTGAGAATATTTAGTCCTTATTTATTATATGGAATGTGACTTCATTTCACTGCAGAAATATTAATGTATGATTATAAAGTGATGTGTGAGACACTGCTAGGGTGTTATACATATAAGTATATATGTATATACGAAATGTATTACCTTTCTAAAATCTGAGAAATTCTGAATTCTAACATACATTTGTTACCAAGGGTTTTGGATAAAGGATTCCAAACCCGCTACTCTTGTTAATATTATGGCTGATCATGTTACAACGTTAAGTCAGAACATAACAACACTCTCCTGCTAGAGTCTCTCCAATGGCTTCCTATGTCACTCAGAATTAGAGCCAAGCTCTTTACAACAGTCTACAAAACTGCTATTCAAAGAGGACCACGACATTGACATCACCTGGTAATCATTAGAACTGCAGAACTGCAGGTCCCAACTCCCACCTGTGAATCAGAATCTGCAGTTTCACAAGATCCCCAGGTAATGTGCATGCACCTGATTTTCCAGAAGCACTGACCTCTAAGACCCTAGCTGATCTGTCCTTCTTACCTTGCTGAGTTCACCTCCTACTTCTCTCCCCTTCACCCACTCTGCCAGTCTCTTTGGTTTCCTTGCCATTCATGAGACACACGAGAAACATTCCCACCTAGCTGTTCCCTGGGACTGGAATGTTCTCCCCACAAAAATCTCTGTTGACTTGCTCTTTTACCTGCTTCAGTTCTTTACTCAAAATGAGGCCTTCCCTGTCACCCTAACTAAAATGCTCAAAACTCCCTGACAATTCATATTCTCCTCTGTTTTCATTAGTTGTCACTGTATTCTTTCTCTTTAGTACATATCACTATCTAAAATACTAACATTTTGCCAAACTATGTTGGTTTTTGTTTGTCTCTTTCTGCTAGGATGTGAACTTCACGAGGGCAGGGATTCTTTTGTCTGTTTTTCACATTGCTGTATCCCTTGGTGTGGTTTGTGAACCTCTGGCTCACTGAGGCTCTTTCAGGGGGGTACACAAGGTCAAGCCTATTTTCATAATTACACTAAGAAATTTGCCTTTTTCACTGCACTGACATTTGCTCTGGTGGTGCCAAAGTTCTGGTGGGTAAAACTGCTGGTGCTTCAGCACAGAAAGATGCAGTGGCACCAAACTGTCTTAACTGTCATTAGCCAACATACATTCATAGTTTTTTTAAAAAATTCAGTTTCACTTAGGAATGCCCTTGATGAAGCAATTTAAAAAGTATTAATTGTGTTCAATCTTGACCCTTGTGCACATGCCTTCGTGATAAAATGGGAAGTGTGCATAGGGTGTTATCTGCTGCACACTGCAGTATGATGTTGTCTTGAGGAAAAGCACACGTGAGATCATTCGAGTTGTGAGCTCGACTAACTGCAATTTTCATAAACACCATTTCACTGGAAAGAATGACTGACAAACTATGACTTTTCAGACTTGGGTATTCAGCAACTATTTTCTTGAAAATGAACAAAGTGAGCTTGTCACTTTGAGGAAAACAGCTTGAAAGATTCATAAAAATCCAAGGCTTCAAATGAAAATTAGAGTTTGGGGAAGCTGACGTTAATCTTTAAAGACTTTTCCAATGGGATCGATAATGATATTAAACAATGTGATTTGTTAATATGTTGTACAATGAAATGTGTTAACTTTTGGAAGATTTGTACAACTCAATGAACAAATACTTTTGAAAAGACAAATGCATGACAGGACAAAAATCACACATGGGTAAAAGATCCAATCAAAGCACAAGACAGGCCAGCAGATTTTAATGTAACAGGGTACATAATGTTCACTGATATGGTTTCAAAGTCTACGTTACAACTGACCTTTAAGAAACTATCACTCGTTGGGCTTCCCTGGTGGCGCAGTGGTTGAGAATCTGCCTGCCAATGCAGGGGACACGGGTTCGAGCCCCGGTCTGGGAAGATCCCACGTGCCGCGGAGCAACTAGGCCCGTGAGCCACAATTACTGAGCCTGCGCATCCGGAGCCTGTGCTCCGCAACAAGAGAGGCCGCGATAATGAGAGGCCCACGCACTGCGATGAAGAGTGGCCCCCACTTGCCACAACTAGAGAAAGCCCTCGCACAGAAACGAAGACCCAACACAGCCATAAATAAATAAATTTTAAAAAAAAAGAAAGAAATACAACCAAATTAATTTAAAAAAAAAGAAACTATCACTCGTCAAGTTTTATTGTCATATCAAAGAATATCTATAACTATTTGAAAAGATTATTAAAATACTCCCTTTTTCAATTACATATCTGTATGAGGCCAGATTTTCTTAATACACTCCAATCAAAACATATTACAACAGATGATAGCAGATATGAGCTTTCTTCTTTTAAGCTAGACATTAAAGAACTGTAAAAATGTAAAAGAATGCCACTCTTCTCACTACCTTAAAAAATAGTTATTTTTCATAAAATACATTAGTTATGCTAACATGCAATGATTTATTCTTATTTTTAAATCAACGGATAACTTTTTAATTTCTCAATTTTATTTTCAAATACAATAAACAGCAATATATATAACCCACATAAACAAATGCTCCTTAGGTTCCTCAATAATGTTTAAGAGTGTAAATGGGTCCTGAGATTAAAAAAGTCTGAGAACCACTGGCCTAAAACAATAACTAGTAAACAGTAGTAAATTTTGTCACCCTGAACACTTACAATGTGCTGGGCTCTTGTTAAATACTTTTACACTGATTTATGCCTCACAACAATCTTATAAAGTAGGTATTATTGCTATCACCATTTTACAGGTAAGGAAACTGGTACTTGAAAGAGATCGAGGCATTTGTTTAAAGTCACAAACAGCAGCTGAGATCAGGTGACTCCAGATAGCATGCTCCTAACCACTACTGACACTGTAATAAAGGCATACTGGGTTAGAAACAAGGCAAACAGTACAAAGCCAGGTGACTATTTTAAAACTATCAAGGCATAAGAAGGAGCCAAAATACAAAGCCAAATGGCATGGGGATTGAAGAAAGGCAATCTAAGAAGGTTCATGTGAGCAGAAGAAAGACCAGAACAACTTCTCAGAGGCAGAATCAGATGTTTGAGGAAATATTTCAAGCACAGCTCACAAGGTTACAACAACTACCACTAGGCTGAAGAACAGACAATAAAAACCCTAAGATGTCTATTTAGCTTCAAGACCAGCTTCCAAGGATAGTACAGACAAGCTGATATCCCTTATGGTCAGGTTCATTCATGATGCTGTTAAAGTCTTCTTGCTGCTGTTGGTTTCCCTGTATCTCAAGCTTGAGTATAACCTTCAATGAAATTCTGTGGTTCCCATGTCCAAAGAGAGCTTCCGCCTCATTAAATCTACCCACTCTAAGAAGTGGTTCCTCTCGGGCCCACAGTAGGGTGATACCCTGAAGCTTCATCATCCTGACTGGATTAGTGACAAGAAGGGCACTTAATGTCTGCATTTTACGAAGGAGTCCTATAAGGTCAAGAACAGTAATTCCATTCCAATTTCAAATTTCCCTAAGCTAAAAATTCCTGCTAGAATATGCAGACATACCTCTACAAGCTTGAAGTTTCTACATCCTGTAATATTTAAACCATGACTCACTTTTGTTGTTAAGGATGATTTAAAAATGAGTGATGCGGGACTGGGGAAAAAAAAGGAGATGAAGTGGGTGGCAGAGCAGTAATCCTAGTTTTAGCAATGCACCATTCAGACAAATAATGGAAGTTAGGGCAAAGGAAGTAAAGTGAGATCTCAGAACCGTTCTCCTCACACCATTGAGAGGGAGGCCATAACGTCAGGTTAGAGTGTTCACCTACGTGTAATGTGTTCAGTGCTGAGACCGTGAGGAATTAGGCTGTAAAACCCTATCAGAGAAAAACTCTGACTCAGCTATGCATATAGAAGGTCAGAAATAGGAAAATATAACCTCTTGGTATGCACAATAACTGTGGCAATGGAAAAAATGAATTTATAAGCACAGTCTCAAAACTTTGGATGAGGGAAATCCTGAAAAGATTCTAATATACAAGGAATGATAAATGATTACTGACATTCTCTTTCTCTAGTCTTCTGTCTTCTTTTTCTATCAGTGAATATAAAAAGAAAATTATAAGGGCTTTCATAGCTTCACTAGTGATCCAGGATTACCCTAACGCTATTTTTGCCTGGAACCCTTAAGTTGCTCAACCACAAGTTCTCCTACACGGGGTCATCGAAGTAAAAGTCTAGGTTTTAGAAAGAGAATGCTAGGTAAGGATTATTATGCTCACCGGTATTTTCCAGAGCTGAGCGGGCTGTCATCCGATCATCATGCCTCCTTCCCACCGCAGCCCATGCTTTGACATATGGTATACCCAACTACAGTGACTCAACATTTTGCTAGATCATAAAACAGAAAACATGTATATGAAACACATTTATTTGTGTTTTAGATTCCGCAGTGTTCTGTGGTCTTTCTGCATGACAGTAATGCACCAACTTAGACCACTCAAAGCCCGGAACACAATTTTCTTAAGAAGGGCAGAAACCTAGAGCAGAAGTTGACAATATATCCAACTGGGTCAAAAAATTAATGATGGAAACAATGTTCTGGGATACGTCTCTATAAACATATCAGAAAAGTGAAAGAACAAGGAAAGAACAAGGATGCCCGAGTGCTTTACCCCTGGGTTCTTAGGAGGAAGATGAATGATACATTGTGTGCCAGGCTGGCATGAGTTTTAGGACTGACTGTGAGGACCTGCCCCACTCTGTGCTACCAGCTTTGGCAGTGCAGGGTAGTGGTTACAAGCGTGGGCTCTGGGGGTTTGGATACCTGCCTCTAGCAGCACTTACTAATTGTGAGTCTTACCTTGGGCAAGTCAACTCACGTAATAATCTGTTATTATTATTATTAGCAAAAAAATTTTTAACTTGATTCCTTAGGTACCTGACATTAAAGAAATTTCCAGGGAAAGAAATGTAGATATCACTAGTAAGACATTTCAAAGACATTCTTCAGAACATGTTATATGCCATAACCTAAGCCATTACAGAATAACATTCCTTTTTTGTCATTCCACAATGAGCATTTCCTATGCTACTGAGCATTTTCTGTAGAATGAATGGCAAACAGTTTAATAAAAGTGACTGATGTGGAGTCAAAGTTGTCTAATTCGATTCCAGCCAACATTTATCCCCCAAGCACATAACAATCATATATAGATGACATATATATATATATAACAATACATGGCATATCTGACAATTTTATGTTTATGTATATACATATATATACACATATATATGTATAAAATATCAAGCATGGGATGGGGAACAGTGGGAAAAAAGGTACTGGTTAAAGCCTTATGAAGAAATATATGAGTTAAAGCAGTACAAGAGATCTCTTATACGAACATAGCTAGAGCTCAATGAAGTCCGACCAGCTCTAATGGGAAGTGAGGACAACCATGTAAACAGAATACCTAGAAGTCTCTCAAGAGACCATACTTTAAAGAATGTTCCAAAATATCCTTATTTAAAAGACATCAATTCGGGCTTCCCCGGTGGCGCAGTGGTTGAGAATCTGCCTGCCAATGCAGGGGACATGGGTTCGTGCCCTGGTCTGGGAAGATCCCACATGCCGCGGAGCAACTAGGCCCGTGAGCCACAACTACTGAGCCTGTGTGTCTGGAGCCTGTGCTCCTCAACAAGAGAGGCCGCGACAGTGAGAGGCCCGCACACCGCGATGAAGAGTGGCCCCCGCTTGCCACAACTAGAGAAAGCCCTCGCACAGAAACGAAGACCAAACACAGCCATAAAATAAAAATAAAAAATAAATTAAAAATTTTAAAAATAAAAAAAATAAAAAAGATGGAAAGCTGTCTTTATAATTAAAAACAAAAAAAAAAGACATCAATTCTTTTTTTCCCCAATTCTACTTCAGGACCCAGAAAGAATGCTGTGCTAATGTCTAACATACCTCAGACATGAAATGTTACAGTCCAATAGTTCTACCAAAATGAAAAGGTAGAGAATCAGTTTACTTAAGACATCTAAATGGAGTTTTTTGTTTAACTCCAGACTTGATGCACCTTTCTAATAAGCAATATTATTTGTTATTCAAAAAGCAGACTGAGTGATTTATGTCATGCAGCTGTGAACAAGCATTTTGTTTAAAGTACTGTCTGCATGCTTTACTGAACTAACATTGTTAGAATGCCCTCAAGGATGCTGAATACTACAATTGGAGAACAAAAGGTCATTGTCACTGGAAAATGAAAAAAGACTTATCAAATTCAAACCAGCATCGACCACAGAGAAATGACAGCAATGGAAAAACATTTTCATGTCCCTTTATCAGTCAGTAAGAGAGAATCATTTATCTCTAATCAGACTTAAAATTCTTATATATATCATAACAAAAATAAATGAATTTTTACAGTTCATCTAACAATTAGATCAAATTCTGTTTCCTCATAAATTTTTAAATATTTAATATACTCTTGAAAGTCAATGCAGATATGCTAGTAGTAAATGTTTTCCCAACAACCATGAAATGCCAAAAACAGAGGTAAAGTAATATAATTTCATTCATCTCATTAATACCTACACATACATGAGACAGGTTTCTTTCATGCATATAATATATATATGGGAAATAAACAATTTCAGAAAACTTGAGTTCTCAGTACAAAGCATAAGCCTGTAAGTTTAGATAAAATTCTCTTCATTTTCTATGTAAACAGGCCATAAGAAATGATAAAAATGACACAGAACATATTGCCGCCATCTGGATCACCCACTGGGGTTAATTGTTTTAACAAACTTGCCTAATACATAACAAAAATAATTTCTGCATTTTATTGGTAAATGTAATATTTTCTGAAAGCACGAGAAATTCTAAGAAAAGCCCTGATGGCAAACAAATGCATATTATTAAATTCACCATTTTATTTCTTTATTGCTCAGCAGTAAAATGCTGATACAGTCAGAAGCAAGCTAAACTATTAAAAAATATGTATTTATAGTATAAATGCAAGTGTCCCCTCTAAAAGGAAAGCATATTAAGGGGAAAATGTTCTTTTTTTCATCTATTTGGAAGCCAAATTTTCATTTCTGTGATTTTTTTCTCTGTTTTTTTTATTTTGAAAATATCCAAACCTACAAAAAAGTTGAAAGAACAGTACAGGAACACCATTGTATCTTTCATCTAAACTAATTGTTAACATTCTGCACCTCTGTTACCTCCTTCTCCCTCTTCTCTCTATATACCTCCCCAAAACAATTTCAGAGTAAGTTGCAGGTGTCACAAAACTTCACCCATAAGTAGTTCAGCATGTGTCTCCTAAAAATAAAAACATTCTCCTACCCAACCACAAGATCATTATCACACCTGAGAAATTAACTCTCTGTGAGCCAGGAAAAAAGTCAACACCGTTTACTACCCAGGTCCATGAAACTTTATTTTTGTATATTTAAGTCACTGTATGAATAATTTATAGATGTAAGAATAAAAGGATGGTGGAAAAACAACAAATCAGAAGTTTAATAAAAATTTAAACATGCAAGCCCAAATTTTATCCCCTATTTTTCTCTTTTGAAGATAATATGGCCAAAACAGGCAGCATTCTTTGAATGCAACCAACTGCTCACCAACTGTCGTGCATGAACCTGCGACATATCCATTTTGTGAGTACTGATTCCAGGTTTCAAAAACATCTCTAATGGATTCTAGCTTATCACTGCTCTGGTTCTTCCTGCACTTACACCGTCTAAGTGCGATAAATATTTCATATTTCAAAAACGTTTTGTTAATGTCCTAGCTTATTGTTATTTCTGGTTTTTCCTCTTGCACTTGCATCTTCAAAACATAAAACTTGGACGGCTCATACATTTTGTCAAAGAGAGGACAGCCATCTTCTTTGCTCCATAATTGCAAAACATTTTCATTTTTAGGTTTACAGAAACTAATTAAAATGACCAAGCCAATAAATTTGTTCACTTCTACATCACCTATTTCCTGCCTGTCACTTTTGTAAACATACCTGCCTTCGGCATTCGTCCACTTAAGAACTGTATCAGTCATATTTTGGTGCAAAAACATCATGAAAGACAGAAAAATAATGTCAATTATTTTTAAATTAGTAAAATAAGATGGTCCAGATTCTTGCTGCAAAATATGATGCCATGAAATCCTTCCTGTTGAATGACTAACTGAATTTAAATACATTATTCCCTTTTTTCCTTAGACATATTGTTCATTGTCAACTTTTGAGGTTAGAAACTTCACCTAAGACATCAGCTGGCAAAGTTTTTCTGTAAGGAGTCAGTAAGTACTTTTTGCTTTACAAGCCAAACCACCTCTCTCAACTAGTTAACTCTGCCGTTATAGTGGGAAAGTAGCCATAGACAATATGTACATGAGGGGGCACGGCTTTCAATAAAACTTCACTTATGAAAACAGGCAGTAAGCCAGCTCACTGACCCTGGACCTATCATCATCTAATGATTTATATTGAGATTTCTTCTTCTGTATGATAAATTTAACTGTCATCATTAGAGTCTAGAGTGCTGTTATCTGTTCATCTTCTGATTTATCTAATAATTGTGATATGTCTTCCTTCCTCTGTCAAAATAAAAAGATTTTGAAAAATCTTTGCCATTATAGGCTGAAAATAAAATATTCTAAACTTTCAACTGTGTTCAATGAAATGTGTGCAATGAAATTTTAATAAAACACAACTACAAAGGTAGTGTCTCTGAGCTTCTTTTATACCTTCTTGAAGATAATGCAATACTGTTACCTAACCAAACTTGGGTCCACTCTCCTGCCGTACAGCAAAGCCACTCTACTGACACTGGGTTGTGGCGAAGGAAAGCACAGCGTTTATTGCAGGGCACCAAGCAAGGAGAACAGGCAGCTAGTGCTCAAAAGGCCCAAACTCCCCAGTGGCTTTCAGGGAAGGTTTTTTTTAAAGGCAATATTTGGGGTGAGGGTTGCTGCTTGTGGACTTTCTTCTGACTGGTTGGTGGTGAGTTTACAAGGTGATGTTTCCAGAATCCTAATCATCAACCTTCTGGTTCCAACCAGTCTGGGGTCTAGTGCTTGTGGTCAGCATGTAGTCACCATCCTCCACCTGGGTAGGAGTCTTAATCTCTGCAGAACAACTCAAAGGTATGTGTCAGATTGTTGTGTATACCCTTTGAGAAGGAACTAGGACTCTGCTTTTCCTTTATTCCTGCATTCCATCACTTCTCTAATTAGTAATTGCTTCAGTCTGCTCGTTGGAACTCTGGGAAGGCCTAGGAGACTAAAGCCTTTTTCTACAAATAAGAAATGGGGGACAAAGAGGGGCTTTTGTACCCAGGAGGGCCCTGCAGGATCCTGCTCAGTTTCAATACTTTGGACAATGCAATAAGAAAACTGAAGGATGACAAAATAGAGATCATGTATTTCACAACTGCAGCATTATTCTGTTTTCTTATTGTTTTAGTTTTTTTCTTTTAGCATAATTGGGAATAACTGATAAGTAATAATGAAATAATTCCCAGAATGATGAAGTGGCAAAACGCTTCAAGATACAGGAAAAGGAAAAAAAACCACAGTTACAGAAAGATAGAGAAGATGAAAAGGCAGAGGGCTATGTACCAGATGAAGGAACAAGAAAAAACCCCAGAAAAACAACTAAATGAAGTGGAGATTGGCAACCTTCCAGAAAAAGAATTCAGAATAATGATAGTGAAGATGATCCAGGACCTCGGAATAAGAATGGAGGCAAAGATTGAGAAGATGCAAGAAATGATTAACAAAGACCTAGAAGAATTAAAGAACAAACAAACAGAGATGACCAATACAATAACTGAAATGAAAACTACACTAGAAGGAATCAATAGCAGAATAACTGAGGCAGAAGAACGGATAAGTGACCTGGAAGACAGAATGGTGGAATTCACTGCTGCGGAACAGACTAAAGAAAAGAGAATGAAAAGAAATGAAGACAGCCTAAGAGACCTCTGGGACAACATTAAACGCAACAACATTTGCATTATAGGGGTCCCAGAAGGAGAAGAGAGAGAGAAAGGACCAGAGAAAATATTTGAAGAGATTATAGTCGAAAACTTCCCTAACATGGGAAAGGAAATAGCCACCCAAGTCCAGGAAGCGCAGAGAGTCCCATACAGAATAAACCCAAGGAGAAACACGCCGAGACACATAGTAATCAAAGTGGCAAAAATTAAAGACAAAGAAAAATTATTGAAAGCAGCAAGGGAAAAACGACAAATAACATACAAGGGAACTCCCATAAGGTTAACAGCTGATTTCTCAGCAGAAACTCTGCAAGCCAGAAGGGAGTGGCATGATATACTTAAAGTGATGAAAGGGAAGAACCTACAACCAAGATTACTCTACCCGGCAAGGATCTCATTTAGATTTGATGGGGAAATCAAAAGCTTTACAGACAAGCAAAAGCTAAGAGAATTCAGCACCACCAAACCAGCTCTACAACAAGTGCTAAAGGAACTTCTCTAAGTGGGAAACACAAGAGAAGAAAAGGTCCTACAAAAACAAACCCAAAACAATTAAGAAAATGGTCATAGGAACATACATATCGATAATTACCTTAAACGCGAATGGATTAAATGCCCCAACCAAAAGACATAGACTGGCTGAATGGATACAAAAACAAGACCCATATATATGCTGTCTACAAGAGACCCACTTTAGACCTAGGGACACATACAGACTGAAAGTGAGGGGATGGAAAAAGATATTCCATGCAAATGGAAATCAAAAGAAAGCTGGAGTAGCTATACTCATATCAGATAAAATAGACTTTAAAATAAAGAATGTTACAAGACACAAGGAAGGACACTACATAATGATCCAGGGATCAATCCAAGAAGAAGATATAACAATTATAAATATATATGCACCCAACATAGGAGCACCTCAATACATAAGGCAACTGCTAACAGCTATAAAAGAGGAAATCGACAGTAACACAGTAATAGTGGGGGAATTTAACACCTCACTTACACCAATGGACAGATCATCCAAAATGAAAATAAATAAGGAAACAGAAGCTTTAAATGACACAATAGACCAGATAGATTTAATTGATATATATAGGACATTCCATCAAAAACAGCAGATTACACGTTCTTCTCAAGTGCGCACGGAACATTCTCCAGGATAGATCACATCTTGGGTCACAAATCAAGCCTCAGTAAATTTAAGAAAATTGAAATCATATCAAGCATCTTTTCTGACCACAACGCTATGAGATTAGAAATGAATTACAGGGAAAAAACCGTAAAAAAGACAAACACATGGAGGCTAAACAATACGTTACTAAATAACCAAGAGATCACTGAAGAAATCAAAGAGGAAATAAAAAAATACCTAGAGACAAATGACAATGAAAACACGACGACCCAAAACCTATGGGATGCAGCAAAAGCATTTCTAAGAGGGAAGTTTATAGCTATACAAGCCTACCTAAAGAAACAAGAAAAATCTCAAACAATCTAACCTTACACCTAAAGAAACTAGAGAAAGAAGAACAAACAAAACCCAAAGTTAGCAGAAGGAAAGAAATCATAAAGATCAGAGCAGAAATAAATGAAATAGAAACAAAGAAAACAATAGCAAAGATCAATAAAACTAAAAGTTGGTTCTTTGAGAAGATAAACAAAATTGATAAGCCATTAGCCAGACTCATCAAGAAAAAGAGGGAGAGGACTCAAATCAATAAAATCAGAAATGAAAAAGGAGAAGTTACAACAGACACTGCAGAAATACAAAGCATCCTAAGAGACTACTACAAGCAACTTGATGCCAATAAAATGGACAACCTGGAAGAAATGGACAAATTCTTAGAAAGGTATAACCTTCCAAGACTGAACCAGGAAGAAACAGAAAATATGAACAGACCAATCACAAGTAATGAAATTGAAACTGTGATTAAAAATCTTCCAACAAACAAAAGTCCAGGACCAGATGGCTTCACAGGTGAATTCTATCAAACATTTAGAGAAGAGCTAACACCCATCCTTTTCAAACTCTTCCAAAAAATTGCAGAGGAAGGAACACTCCCAAACTCATTCTATGAGGCCACCATCACCCTGATACCAAAACCAGACAAAGACACTACAAAAAAAGAAAATTACAGACCAATATCACTGATGAATATAGATGCAAAAATCCTCAACAAAATACTAGCAAACAGAATCCAACAACATATTAAAAGGATCATACACCACGATCAAGTGGGATTTATCCCAGGGATGCAAGGATTCTTCAATATATGCAAATCAGTCAATGTGATACACCACATTAACAAACTGAAAAATAAAAACCATATGATCATCTCAATAGATGCAGAAAAAGCTTTTGACAAAATTCAACACCCATTTCTGATAAAAATTCTCCAGAAAGTGGGCATAGAGGGAACCTACCTCAACATAATAAAGGCCATATATGACAAACCCACAGCAAACATCATTCTCAATGGTGAAAAACTGAAAGCATTTCCTCTAAGATCAGGAACGAGACAAGGATGTCCACTCTCACCACTATTATTCAACATAGTTCTGGAAGTCCTAGCCACGGCAATCAGAGAAGAAAAAGAAATAAAAGGAATACAAATTGGAAAAGAAGAAGTAAAACTGTCACTGTTTGCGGATGACATGATACTATACAGAGAGAATCCTAAAACTGCCACCAGAAAACTGCTAGAGCTAATCAATGAATACGGTAAAGTTGCAGGATACAAAATTAATGCACAGAAATCTCTTGCATTCCTATACACTAATGATGAAAAATCTGAAAGAGAAATTAAGGAAACACTCCCATTTACCATTGCAACAAAAAGAATAAAATACCTAGGAATAAACCTACCTAGGGAGACAAAAGACCTGTATGTAGAAAACTATAAGACACTGATGAAAGAAATTAAAGATGATACCAACAGATGGAGAGATATACCATGTTCTTGGATTGGAAGAATCAACATTGTGAAAATGAGTATACTACCCAAAGCAATCTACAGATTCAATGCAATCCCTATCAAATTACCAATGGCATTTTTTATGAAGCTAGAACAAATCATCTTAAAATTTGTATGGAGACACAAAAGACCCCGAATAGCCAAAGCAGTCTTGAGGGAAAAAAATGGAGCTGGAGGAATCAGACTCCCTGACTTCAGACTATACTACAAAGCTACAGTAATCAAGACAATATGGTACTGGCACAAAAACAGAAACATAGATCAATGGAACAAGATAGAAAGCCCAGAGATTAACCCATGCACCTATGGTCAACTAATCTATGACAAAGGAGGCAAAGATATACAATGGAGAAAAGACAGTCTCTTCAATAAGTGGTGCTGGGAAAACTGGACAGCTACATGTAGAAGAATGAAATTAGAATACTCCCTAACACCATACACAAAAATAAACTCAAAATGGATTAGAGACCTAAATATAAGACTGGACACTATAAAACTCTTAGAGGAAAACATAGGAAGAACACTCTTTGACATAAATCACAGCAAGATCTTTTTTGATCCACCTCCTAGAGTAATGGAAATAAAAACAAAAATAAACAAGTGGGACCTAATGAAACTTCAAAGCTTTTGCACAGCAAAGGAAACCGTAAACAAGATGAAAAGACAACCCTCAGAATGGGAGAAAATATTTGCAAGTGAATCAACGGACAAAGGATTAATCTCCAAAATATATAAACAGCTCATGCAGCTCAATATTAAAGAAACAAACAACCCAATCCAAAAATGGGCAGAAGACCTAAATAGACATTTCTCCAAAGAAGACATACAGACGGCCACAAAGCACATGAAAAGATGCTCAACATCACTAATTATTAGAGAAATGCAAATCAAAACTACAATGAGGTATCACCTCACTCCTGTTAGAATGGGCATCATCAGAAAATCTACAAACAACAAATGCTGGAGAGGGTGTGGAGAAAAGGGAACCCTCTTTACTGTTGGTGGGAATGTAAATTGATACAGCCACTATGGAGAACAATATGGAGGTTCCTTAAAAAACTAAAAATAGAATTACCATATGACCCAGCAATCCCACTACTGGGCATATACCCAGAGAAAACCGTAATTCAAAAAGACACATGCACCCGAATGTTCATTGCAGCACTATTTACAATAGCCAGGTCATGGAAGCAACCTAAATGCCCATCAACAGACAAATGGATAAAGAAGTTGTGGTACATATATACAATGGAATATTACTCAGCCATAAAAAGGAACGAAATTGAGTCATTTGTTGAGACGTGGATGGATCTAGAGACTGTCATACAGAGTGAAGTAAGTCAGAAAGAGAAAAACAAATATCGTATATTAATGCATGTATGTGGAACCTAGAAAAATGGTACAGATGAGCCAGTTTGCAGGGCAGAAGTTGAGACACAGATGTAGAGAATGGACATATGGACACCAAGGGGGGAAAACTGCGGTGGGGTGGGGATGGTGGTGTGCTGAATTGGGCGATTGGGATTGACATGTATACACTGATGTGTATAAAATTGATGCCTAATAAGAACCTGCAGTATAAAAAAAGAAACAAAACAACTAATACTAAACTTTCATTGGGTTATTTGTATGGAAATATGTTAATATAAATGTTTCAGACATTACATGAAATTTCTAAAAATCTTAAAAAAAAAAAAAGATACAGGAAAAGTAAGAACATAAAAATCCCTTAATGTACCTTAGATTTATAAAGAAACAAACTATATGATAATTGCAAGATACTGTTCTATTTAAAAAATTAGCTATCACAAGTAGTTAGAACTGCTCAAAAAAGAAATTCAAAAATCAATAGTGAGTAAAAAAGGACCCTCATGATATATCTAGGGTTAAACATGCTATCAAATATCCCCAATTATGTGGAAAATGTCCTTTTGTTTTGTTTTGCTTTGCTTTTTTGATGCAGGATGCAATTAAGGTTCATGCATCACCTTTGGTTGCCATCTCTCCTTAGTATTCTTTAACTGAGAACATTTCCTGCTCCTCTACCTTTTTAAAAAGCTTCCATGACAATGACATTAAAAAAAAAAATCAGGAGAATTTTTCTTACAGAATTTCGACATTCTGTATTTCTGTGATTATTTCCCCATGACTCAGGTCAGGACCTGCTACATAATTTTCAAGTCCCTTGTTAAAAAGTTATTAAGAATTTCAACATGGCAACAGCGGAACATTAAACTAAAAGCAAGGTTCTTCTGACTGCAAATCCTGTGTGACCACATGGGTCACACACCCATGAAGCCAGCCTTGATTCAGATTAAACATTTCTGCAAGCCTACTACATAGATGATGATTCACACTTCCCACTGCACCACATGAGGACACATACCATTTTGTAAATGCTAATTCCAGGCTTCAAATACATTTCTAATTAGTGCTAGTTTATCATTACCTCTGGTTCTTCCTGCATTTGCCAAAATACAATAAAGAGTCTAGATTTCAAATATATCTCAAATAAATTCTAGCTAGTGGGAAATGTAGTTAATGATACACAATAATTTGAAACTGTTCCCAGCATACTATCTCCTATCCTTCCAGACTGGCTACAACAATAAAATGTTTTCAAAATACCCTGGAAATCAAAATGGTATGTAAACTTTTAGTGACTCCAGAGATGAAAATCTATATTACCATCAGATAAAATCTCATCTATTCATCCTCCCACCAAACATGTATCAAGTACCAACTATCAGTGGGACCTTGGACTACATTATATAGAAATAAACAGGCGTAAGACACTGTCCCTGTACTTGAGAATTCCATAGTTTAGGGCTGAAGAAAGACATTACAAAAATCATAAAGCAGTATGAGAAATGCTAGAATAGAGTTGCTAATGGATACCAGGAGAGCCAATTTCAAGCCCAGACTTTGCCATTTACTAAATTTTACGAACACCCACAGAACATTTCACAGAGGATTCAGTGGAGTTACAATGAAAGAGAAAGAGCTTTGGAAACAAAATTATTAAGTGATGTAGAAAAATGAGAGGTATTATTATCAACCATAATAACTTGTTGCTGATACACACAGTAATTATTTCATTTGATAAAATACTCATGAGCAGTGGGAGGTTTTGTGGATTATAAGCTAAGTATTTATGTTAAAAGAAGGCAAGGTCAACCTAATAATATCACTCAAGCCAGAATCTCAGTCCTCCGTTCCTTTTTTCCTACAGTCAACCCAGGAAACCTGTCTAGTGGCAGGCTCTGGCCACCTGTAGCCCAAGGGGTACAAAGCAACACTTAGGATGCACACAGGATTAACATGGCGCATCCTTTCACAGCAATTTTATGCCAAGATTTAAAATTCTGGAATTTTTGTATTACCAGCTGACTCACGCTTTTCTCTGGGGATGGGGAAGTTATGCAAGCCCTAAGAGTAGAAATGCTTCTACACAAAAAAACAAAAAACAAAACTGGAACTGTTGGCTGTTATTAGCATAACATAACTTTTATGTTATTAGGGCATTATTCTTGTTGTCAAGTCTAAATACACTTAATAAAAGCTAAAGCTTTTTAGCTAATGCTCTGAGAAAAAGACAGGCTAGTAACACTGACCAACACAACTTCTGCAATCTTCATTTCACCCAGAAGGGAGAAACATCCAACATCAAGATTTAGAAGGAAAAAAAAGCTTTTACCCTAGGAACAAATGTTTGGTTTGTTTGCTTATTTACTCGATATGCAAAAAAAAAAAAGGCCACAACCCCCCACATATCAGTTAAATTTCCTGCTGCAGTTGCATTTGATCACATTTGTAAGCACTACATTTAGTTCTGTTTCTCTGACATTATGAGTCTCCATAACATAAAAATACCTGAAGTCGTGTTTTTTCCATGTGAAATTTTACAGCCTTTATTTATTATGATTTTAAAACTGTTTTCAAATGGGAGCATGCATCATTGGTTTAAAAGAAAAGGGTTGAATAATCAAGCTTAAAGTACATTGGAAAGTACAAATGATTTTAAAAAAAAGAAATTCACATGAGGTATACCTGGTTTCCTAAAAGTGATTAGGATGTTGTTTTTCCTCAACCACAACTAATGAATCAGTAACAATTAGCAGTCATCATCCAAAAAGCATATCATGTACTAAAATAATTATTTTTTTAATGGGTTAACTGTTGTGAACTAGAAAATGAACCTAAGCCTTTATATTTTTTATATAAGAAATGCCTGTAATGAAATTATCACTCTTGCAGTGATTTGTAATCATGTAAAATTTGAAGGAAAAGCCCCAAATATATTTTGCAACTAAACAGAAGACACTTCCTAGGTGGGAACAGTAAAGTAAGCAGCTCGACTTCAAACTAATTTGCAAATTGAAAAAGAGCTTAAAACTCCCATACAGGTTGGTTTGAGAATCACCTTGGAATGTGAAATTTGGCCAAATTTTGCACCTTGGATATAGGCTAATCCACATCCGGCAAGAGGAGGGACCCAATTGGAGAAAGGTGCCATCATCAAATGATATCTCTTAATGTGCTCTAAGATCTATTTAAGCAACTGACTGAGGAAGCTAATCTGGCTCTTTAACTTCAAGTTGGATGAGAATTCTAATAATTTGGTCTTTGTTCATATATTTATAATAATAACATCTATGTAGACATGTCATTTTGCAAAGTGATGATAAAGCAAGAGTTCTGAGATAAACTAAAAAATTCCACAGGCATATATCCAAGAGACTGGGCTAAAAAGAAGACAGGTAAAATTATGTGAAGGTCCTCAGCATCAAGGCCATAAAGCACCGCAGAAGCTACTGTATCATTCACAGGACCATTATCTTTTGTCACTGAAAACATCCCTTTAACAAATATTTTCATATGACAAAGCAATTTAACTTCTCAGTAAGGTCACACCTACTGAAACTCCCACTAAGTGAAGTACAAAAACATTGCCCAGGCCATTCAGCATCCCTTCTATGACTGCCTGAACATATCTCCCAAAGTAATAAAAAAAAATTCTTCCCATTTGTGTTAACGAATTTATAAGTCCGAACACTCCTTAATTCAACACAGTTTTCCAAACGTGACATCTCAGTTCATCAGCACTCTGTCCATTAACTAAGGAAAGCAATAATAAATAATTTTTTCTGAGTTCAAGGAAATGCCACGCTTATGGTTATATCAGTTTATGACCCACAAATGTCCCCCAACAATCCCTAACCCCACCTATTTATTCTCCTCTGCCTTCGGCAGCAAGTGTGAAAAACAAATGTGAGGTTGTGGTGCTGTAGGTCCCTTTTTCTGTTGGCAACAGCACATACCTTCATCTGTCATTGACATCTTTCAGCTATTTAAAATAGATAGTTATATACCAGGAAATACCATGTTCATTTTTTAAATTTATAATTTAAAATGCATTTTAAAAATACAGTGTTTCCCCACATACACAACTCCCTCCCCTTCTATGAGATTCAGAAGCATTTTACCGGGTTGAATTGGACTCTACTAAAGACTCTAGTATGAAAAAGCATTTCATCCTCACCACCAAAAAGAAAAAATGCTGTTAAAAAAAAAAAAAAAAAACAGGCAAAATTAAATCTATAGTGTTAGACGTTGGAATAGTAATAAACTTTGGGGAGGCTGGAGGGGATAGCGATTAGGAAGGGTTCCAAAGGGGACTATCTAGGATGCTGGCAATGTTGTATGTCTTGACCTGAGTAGTCGTTACACGGGTATGTTCACTTTGTAATAATTCATCAAGCTTATGACACCTAAATTTTACTATCTTTATTTATTGATATTTGTGCATTTTACTTAAATATGCTTATGTATTGTACATTTTTCTGTATGTATATGACACTTCAAAATGAAAAATAATCCTTAGGGAATAAATAAATATGGCTCCTTACAGTTCCACAGTTATTAGGATAACGTCGGTAGTTCTACTGATCAAGTACAACTTGATCAGAGGGTGCAATAATTATCTCAAATAGTGTTTGTCATGGGCCAAAAAATCTCAGGGCCAAAAATCTCAAATTTAACAGGCCACTGTTAGAGATTAGAAGAAGAAATGAGTAAATTGTATCTAAGTCTAAATCAAGCTTTAGAATTCATGTATTCTAGAAACAAAAAAAAAGTCAGTCAACCAACTGAAAAGACAAATCCTTTCCTTGACAATTATATCCATGTCTACATTTTCTAAAGATGTGATGGGAAAGACCCACAAAGAACACATTTCAGTTTGAGCTATTTCATTTTCACTTGGTCTCAAATGTGGACTGTGAATTTAAAGACATAAAGAAAGGAATTTTATTGCTTGATTTTTTTTCAGAACTTTTTTAGAATTCTAGGGAAAAACCTGGAAACAGGCACACTTGAAAGCACAATCTTCATTTTATCAATGGAAAAACAATCTAAGCACTTTAAAAATGAAATCTTAAGATCTCAGCATTCAAAGATGCCAATGGATGAATCAGCCCTGTGTGCTATGTGTACATCCCCTACATCTGTTCCCGTGTTACATTTCTCTGACCAGCGTTTCTCAGGAAGTCCCTTAGCTCAGAAACTAATTTAGCTTAGATTCAATGTTTACGTAAATTCAATGAAAACTACTGAACTTTAAAGAGATTGTGCTATATAAGCCTTTTTAAAGGCGATCCTGTGCAAAACAGTATGATGTAAATGATGGCAACCTGAAACCGAACACTGAAGCCTTGATATAGGAAAGGGAAAGCTGACAAAGGAATGGTCTCAACGTGCAGCCTACCCACGGAACACAGTCATTATGCAAGCTTAGCAGCCAGCATGTACGGTAATTGTTTCTGAAAAGAAACCCTTAGTGATTCTTTCTCCATATATGCAAGATTCTTTTTCCACAAACCTTCATAAGAATGGTGAAAAATGACTACTTTCCCAATCATCTAAAATATTTGATTGTAAGCTTTAATTTAGATTTTCCAAGTTTGACTTCGTTTTCAACAGAAAATTCCTTTTACTGTTCTTATTTCATGACAGGCCTTTGATCCTACTGACCACTCTTTTGATTCTATTGACTACTTTTATGATGAGGCTAAGAAAAATCAGACTTATGGAATGCTACAGACCTAAACCTAATTTGCTCTAAATTTTACTGGATATACTTTCTTGTCTTAAGTTTTTTATGAATATAGCTCTTTTCTTTGAAATTATGCACAGGATTTCACAAAACAATAAACAAATATAAAACTTTCCTTACCAACCCCAACATAATTTTAATATGATTCCCTTCCCTAATAATGTTAATGTAAACAGTAAACATGTAAAACAGTATTAATTAAATGCTAAAGGCACAAGAGTAAAAATGAAGCCTAATGTAATCCATATTATGACTGGGTGGGTTCCCGTTACCCTTCATTACTGTTCCACTTATTAAATCTCATTCATAATTAGAAATTCTAAACTATATTCCAACTACACCTTCCTGTTTATTTTAGAACAATTACTACTGGCCAGGTCCTTACAAACATCAATCGTTTAAGATGTCTAGAAACTATGCATGCATATAGACTAGATGTCTCACAAATCACATATTAAAGAATCACATATTCTTTAAAAATAGGTGTGAATAAAAATAGAGGTGAATGGAGTGAATGGAGGCAGCCCTTGTATTATACAGATCCCAGTGTGTTTTCAAAATAACCTTAAACTCTTTAGCAAAGACTCTTAGTTCCGATATTAGAAATGAGCACTTTCCAAAACGTTAAATTGAAGCTCATCAATTTTAAGGAGTCAAGCTTTCTGGAAATCTAAGCTTTAGCATTTAAAATACATTAATATTTAGATATTCCTTCTTAAATTATTGCCAAATTTCCTTAAGGTAAGGAAAAACCGAGGAAACAGGTTGGCAAGCGCCATCTTGTGGACTCCCTAGAAAATGTTTTCACTCTACTCATCAGTACAGTTCCAGAAGCAAATCATTCTAATATTCAATACAATGTTCTTAATATTCAAAATGTTACTTTAATTTAAATCAAACTATTCAGTTTTCCAGGGCCCAAATACCAATAACTGTAATGAAGTACATCTGTGAATTTATGATCCTTCTTCTAAAGCACTTGGAATATTTATAGCCAAACCATCACATCTGATCTTAAGAGCATCCTCAGGAGTTAGGCTGGAAAGATATATTATGCAATTATGAAGCTTGAGAATCTTATATACCAAAGGAATTTTAAGAGCATTTAGTCAGTGGAGAAGTTAGAATATTTCTCCTAATTTTGTAATGTAGCAAACAGTCTCAGGATAGTACCTTGCAAAATAGAGGCCTTTTGTTGTTTATAAAAACTAAATCGCAAAAGTTAACAAGAATTCTAAAGTTTAGTGGAACTAATAAATAGATACATTCATAGATCCGCTGTGTGTGTGTCTTATAAGCAAAAATTTACAAGTTGAGTTAGGAGTCAAGGTACATAGTATGTGAAGATGCCCCAGAGTCAGGCTCAGATGATCCTCTTTAGACTTTAGAAACAGCATCGTTTTATTTTTTCATATAATATTAAAGATGAAATATTAATATTCTAAATTTACATACTGGCCTAGAGTTGCCTCACCACCAACCCCAAAATATGTTTTCTTTGGCCCACCACAATGACTTTTTTCTTATTAGAGTTTTATAAATGACTATTTACAACATAACTACCATAATATTTTAGTTGCCTTGTGACAATATGATAGATAACATTATTTCTATAGCAGCTTTCTCAGGAGCTATGAATCTTTTTATAATAAGGCACTGGAAAATAAAATGTGAAGACTATTAAATTTCATCTTTGGTTTGCTTTCTTTAGAAAAGAGTATGTAAAATGATAGTACAGTGTTAAATATACCAGTTCATTCAAGTTTTCAGCATTAACAGTGTATTTTTATAATTAGGAAAAAGTTTCAGATGGATATAACTTAAGGAAATAGATCAGAAACATAGAACATGAGAGTTTAAAGTGGTAGACTTCACTCATTTCAGTTTATATTACCATTTCTAAGTCTGCCTTAAAATCATAAGGTAAGTTTGAAAAAGTGCTGATTGAAAGAATTTATTATTAAAAGTGGCTGCATTTTCTCAATTAAAAAAAAAATTAGATATTACAAATTCTTGATCTCTCAATCTAGAGACTATTAATTAAATGGAGCTTAATTATATTTCCATAAGCCTTCTGTTTAAATTTTAAAATAAATAAAAATTGTACCTTGACATCTAATTATGGCGGCTGAAAATACATAGTAACCAGCATATTAAAAGTGCCCATTTTGAGCAGAGTTCCCTGTGCTATACAGTAGGTCCTTGCTGGTTATCTATTTTAAATACAGCAGTGTGTACATGTCAATCCCAAACTCCCAATCTATCCCTCTGCTCAGTACTCTGTAATAACCTAAATGGGAAAAGAATTTGAAAAAGAATAGATACATGTATATGTATAAGTGAATCACTCTGCTGTATACCTTGAACTAACACAACATTGTTAATCAACTAACTATACTTCAATATAAAATAAAATTTTTTTTAATTTATTTCATCAAAGAGTTGTAGTTTGCATTGCAAGATCTCTCTCATTCCCTGGTTAAAAAAAAAATGCCTATTTATTTTAAATGTAACGTTACTAATGAAAAAACTACTTGGGACAGATCTTTTGCAAATTATCTAACATTAATACACGTAGCATACGTTAATGTTCCTTCTTCTCCTGGTAACGGAAAATAGCTTATTGCAGGACCTGAAAACGTTGGATATTTTCTGTAGAGACTTTTATTAACTTTTGATTAAGTGAAAATTACTTCAAAATATCATTTTTAAGTTTTCAAATGCCTCTGTTTTCCCTAAGGTCAATTATGATAACTGAAAAACAAGATGAAAGGAGAAAAGTTTTGATTAGAGGAGTGAAGTCAAAAGGCACCTGGAGCTGAATGAGGTCTCACCCCAGAGAAACAAGGGATCTGCGTGTGCAACCACTGCTCCTTCCCTCCCATCCTTCCCCAGGTTGTGTGAAAGACTGAGAAAAAAGAGAGAGCACGAGCTCCTCTGTCTGGAGAGACGTAGAACAGCAGGTGGGGCAGGGGCGGCCCAAGAAAGAGGCTCTTGTCTCTCCAGAGAACTGCAGAGCCATCTGTCTGGAAAATTCAGGATGACAGGCCTCTTAAGTATTCTGCAAGTCTCCCTACTGTAGAGCAACGTCTGCTTCCTCCTTTCTTTTTATTACTGTATGATTAATCCATCTTGTTCTTTTTTCTTGTTCTTTAGAAATAATTTATCCTTTTAAGTTCAACTAAAAGAGTGAAATGACAAGTTGAGAATCATTTCTTATTCAAAGAATATAACTTAAAAGTCTCTGGTTCACTTTTAAACGTTATGAAGAAGAAAAAACACACGAACTTTGCTTTTATGGCTCTCATCTTTAACTACATACTTTGCACACATATATAATGAGCATTTTTATAACATCTAAACCTGAGACTACTAACAAATGTCATCCAAAGACTTAAATAGGTAGGATCACCAAAAGCAACTTATAGGAGTGGCAAAATCATTTTCATAAAAAAATTTTTCACAATTAAATGAAGTATTACTGTCAATACATGAAATGTCCTATAAACCACAGACTTCATCTTTCTTTTTGGGTTTCAGCACATTCTGAAAAACAATCACTAGCATTAGCTTTTTGGTCCACTGCTTAGTGACTTCTATTCAGCAACTTTAGAAACCCTTAATAAGCTGGTTTCCAAATGGCGGACTAATATACAAATGTCCTATGAATTTGGCTAACCCACCGAGTCCTGAAAGGGAGCTTGAACAAGGTAGGGCTCTTCACCATCTCCTTGCTAATGGCCTGAGAAAGTCTAAAAGAGCAGAGAACATATATGAAACCAGGAGAACCCATCATTTCTCTTACTTTTAGCACGGTCTCTCCACAAGGAGGGAGAGTATTCTGTTTTCAGGTGAATACTGGACACAATGCAACATTAAAGGGACCAGCAAAACAACCTAGATTAACAAGCCCTGTGTGTGTAGTATCTACTGTTTAGTGCCCCTTCTCCAGGATTAAGAGGATTTCTACAGAATAAAAAGCAGTATAAATTCAACCAGAATTTCACCAGAAACTTTTGGAAAAAGTCAAGCTAACAAAAGCAACCAATCACAAAATAAATGACATATCTGCCCTTGACATGCATCAATACTGCAGGAATATATGCATTTCTTCCTTTAAAGACTGAAAATAAGATCATCAGACAACAAAAACAATATATGAGAGATTCTGAGATATGCTTACTATTGTTAACTTGTTTAAAGTATTATAAAGTTATAGAAAAAATTAGAGAATGCTTTATATTTCTACCCTGGAAACTGTTCAACTATGGAAGTACTGTGGTTTAATAACTCTTTTATTCGCTTAAGTATTTTTTGAGCACCTGCTATGTGTGAAGCACTGTGCCAAGCAAGCATGGTAAGGAGTACGGAAATGAGAATGACTCTTCCCTTACAGGAACCATTAGCCTAGAAAACATATGATAAAGATACATTACTACTGTGAAAGGAACACATTGACAAATGTCACAGGAGATTCATGGATAAAATGATAAAGAATTCAGAAGATGAAGGTATTCCTTCTGAATGAGTGGCAGGAGGCGGAGGGTATGGATTGTGGCACTGAAACGAAAGTCAGAGCAAGAGCTGGAAATAGAGAAAGGAATAGAACGGAAGCTATTGCAGAGATCAAGCTGCAAGAGTTAGCAGCTGATTGGGTACTAGAGGCAAGGGGAGGGAGGACAGAAGGACAAAAGCTAAGGATTTGGGGCTGGGAATGTGTGGAGTCAGAAGTGTCCACAGGAAATCCTGAGAGCGATTTGGGGGGCATGGAAGGGCAGAGCTGGAGATGGAGACTTGGGAATCGCCCACACAGTGCTCACTGCTGAAGCCTATATATTCCCAAGTGAGAAAGGAAGGTCCATTCCTGAAAAGCAGTAACAGTTAGGGGAGCAAACAAGAGAAAACTGAGGAACAGTGAAAGGGAAGAAAAGAATAGCTAGAGAATACAATGTTTGAAAGACAAGAAAAAAGTTTCAAGAAGAAAGAGGCAATCAAAAATAGCAAATAGTGCAACAAGATCAAACATGATGGCTATGGAGAAGCCACTGTTTACTGGCTATGAATTGATAAAGCACTTCCAAACAGAAGCAGAATGGAGGCTCTTCTTGACCAAACTTTAGTTAGGCTCCTCTAAGCCCATTTCTAAAGGGCTCAACCTTCACCCCTGGCCTTGCCAAGCCTGCACTGCCCAGTTTTAGCAACAATTCTAAGTCACTTTAGAAAGAATCCCGCACTCTTGATACTTGATCCCTCCTGATACCTAATCAAATTCCTCGCCCCGGCCCTTGATATTTGACCACCTGGCCTGCCCTCAGCAAGAATCCTGTTATAGGTCAGTTTAACAAGAACTCCCCCTATCCTTGTCTCCTCTTAGTAATTTTCCATCCACTGATCACCCCCCCACCAATCTGCTCCTTGACTATAAATCCCCACTTGTTCTTATATTCGGAGTCAAGCCTGATCTCGCTCTCCTATTGTGATAGTCTTGAAGAAAGTCTTCCTTGTTGTTTCAACAAGTGTCAGAAAAGTTTTTCCTTTCACAGTGGTCAATCTTTTTTTCACTAGAGATTAATGACATTCACAAATGTCTCATAACCAATAATGATAAAATATGGTGGCCGGGAAGAGAGAATGTAGAGGAGAAGGGTGGGGGGGTATACAGAATGCCATTTCAACAAACCTCTGGTAAGAAAAGGGCCACTAATAACTTAGGATGGCATGAGAGGGTTCTAACGCCCTCATACAGAATAGGAAAGCATGGCTGTAATCAGAGGGAAATGATCCAGGATTCAGGGGACAGGAAGGAACTAATGATACAAGACAGAGAAAAACGAATTCCCACACTTACTGTTTTTAACCCTCTTGCATTGTATCTTTTTGGAAACCACCTCAAATTCTTTCTGGAACAATGAGAGGTATTAATAAGTAATAAATAAAATTTTCCTTTTCTTTCCACTTAAAAATATGAATGCTGAAACTGTTGCTTATATCTGCTCTTCTAATGAATATACGAAAAGTAATAGGAACGCTCATGTAGCACACAAATTTATTATTATGAGAGAAGGATTATATTGTTTTTATTTCTGACCTCTAAAAGGTTAAGTTAGCCATTTTCATACTGAATTCCTATTCAATTTGATTATGTTCACTACTGTGAGGGTAAAGCACGAACAAAGCAAGCTACTTTATGTGCAATTCCTTTGTACTATTGAAATGAAAAGGAACAATAGTTTAATGAAGCGGAATTTGTTATCTAATTATACCAAATAATTTAGAAACATCTGCGGATGCTTAGTAATACTATATTTAAACCTCAAAGAATCTGCTCCCAGAGAGATTTCCATTTTATTCAAGCCTTTGCGAGCTTCCAGTTGGGGATTCCATATTAGAGTATGGAACCAAGGAATGGTATGATGGCACATTTACCGAATTTTTTTAAAAATGAAGAAATGAACAAAAAAATAATGAAAAATAGAGAGTGTGTATCATATGGATTTGGGCCTTAAAATTAACTTCCAAATTTAAGGAATACAGTAGACTACTGTAACATCATACATTCATTCAAACCTTTATTGTTTAGCTATTGAGTGGCTGCATCACAGTGGCAGTTGTTAAGGACAGAAAGAAATCCACAGCTTTCCCATTAAGGAACTTCACCTAATGGGGAAGATAGGACAATATAAACTAACCATTATATCACCACATGAAAAGTGGCAGGGCAGAGACATATATACAGCACTATGGAGGCAGAAAAGGTGTAACTAACTCACAAAGACCACACAGAAGAGATGACTATTCAAGCTGAGTTTTGCGAGATGTGTAGAGGGGGAGTGGGGCAAAGAAGGGCTTGAGCAATGATGCCAAAGCCACGTTGGGTACAATCCCTTCTGAAACTTCAAGCCCTTCAGCATGCCTGAAGCACAGACTCTGAGGAGGGGATAAGATATGAGGCCAAATAGGTAAGCAGCAGTCCTATCTTTTTTTTTTTTTTTTTTTTTTTTTTTGGCCTCACTGAGTGGCTTGTGGTTGGGATTGAACGCAGGCCACCGGAGTGAAAGCCCGGAATCCTAACCACTAGGCCACCAGGGAACTCCCAGCAGCAGTCCTATCTTGCCAGCCTTATATGCAAACTAGGGAATTTGGACTTAATGGTGATGGGGACTCGCTGGAGGATTTCAGGTAGGGAAGTGAATTGTTAGACTAATAAATTTGTAAGAGGCAGGTTTGAGTTTCCAATTATGGACACTAATACAATAAGCAAGAATAACCCAAAATAATAAAGGAAGAAAAAAGATAAGTGTTTAAACTGATTCAAGGTTGTTCACAGGATAAGTGTATAGAGTGACAGTCCACTGTTACATGTTTATTCTTCACTCGTTCACTTACTCACTCAATAAATTTGGATTGAGCACCTACTATGTGCCAGCCATTGAGCTCACAGTCCTTGATATACTTTAAGTGTCACGAGGGCTGAGGATAGATCTGACTATATTCTGGATTACCTCCCAAAAGAGAAGTCAGCCTTGGCCAGTGTATTTTTTACATTTTCAGAGTGCACTAGAAAGTACCAAGTGCCCAGCACTATCAGAAATCTATCTGCTCTTCCCTGTACCTCCCTGAACCAGAGCCCTACCAGAGCATTCTCAGACAAAGTCTACAGTGGCATGTGACATGTATTTAGCCACACATACAAACAGAAATATTGCAGAACCACTTTTTCAAATGGGTCAACAGACTTGTGAAAAAAACAGAGAAACTCTGTTGGTCTTGAATCTTTGCTAATAGTTATCATAATAATATTAGTAACAATATTAGCTACTATGTATCTTCAACCACCTTGTTAAGGGAATTAATAGCCCCTGTTTACATATAAGGAAAATGAGACTAGGATTTAAGAGCTTACACTTGGCAGAGAAAGGACTAAACATAGCTCTCTTACTCCAAAATCTAAGCCCTTTCCTCTGCACTTCATGCTATGGAAGTATCCTCCATGAGCTTCCCATCTCACTCCGAGTAAAATCTCTTGTCCTAACCGTGCTTTACAGTCAGGGCCCTACATAATCTGTGACCCCCAACACTCCTCCTCCCCCAGGTGTCTCTTTGCCTTCACCTCCTAGCACTTCCCCGGCTCACTCTGCTCCAGCCACGTTGCCCTTCTCCCTGTTTCTCAAAACTGCTGAGCAGCTCTATTTACAATAGCCAGGACACGGAAGCAACCTAAGTGTCCATCGAGAGATGAATGGATAAAGAAGATGTGGCACATATATACAATGGACTATTACTCAGCCATAAAAAGAAACGAAATTGAGATATTTGTAGTGAGGTGGATGGACCTAGAGTCTGTCATACAGAGTGAAGTAAGTCAGAAAGAGAAAAACAAATACCGTATGCTAACACATATATATGGAATCAAAAAAAAAAAAAAAAAAAGGTCATGAAGAACCTAGGGGTAAGACGGGAATAAAGACACAGACCTACTAGAGAATGGACTTGAGGATACGGGGAGGGGGAAGGGTAAGCTGGGACAAAGTGAGAGAGTGGCATGGACATATATACACTACCAAACGTAAGATAGATAGCTAGAGGGAAGCAGCTGCATAGCACAGGGAGATCAGCTCGGTGCTTTGTGACCACCTAGAGAGGTGGGATAGGGAGGGTGGGAGGGAGGGAGACACAAGAGGGAAGAAATATGGGAACATATGTATATGTATAACTGATTCACTTTGTTATAAAGCAGAAACTAACACACCATTGTAAAGCAATTATACTCCAATAAAGATGTTAAAAAAAAACAAACTGCTGAGCACATCCCTGCCTTAAAGCCTGTTCCACGAGGTGATTCCCCATTTTCACAGGACTCTTTCCCTTACTTCCTTCTAGTCTCTGCTCAAAATCCACCTTTGCTGTGAGGCCTTCCCTGCCCACTCTGCTGCATAGCTAGCCCCGTCCTCCTCACCCTGCTTCATTTTCCTTCACAGCATTAGCCCCCTGGCACATTACACATTTTTCTCTGTCACCATCCACTGCATAGATAAGTTCCTTGAGGACAGGAACTAATATATACCTGGCACATATTAGGCCCTCGATTCATCAAACAGATGAGTAAACAAATCACTAAACAGGAAAATACACCCCAGGCTACAGAGCTACTCCTCAGGAAAATTATGAAAGAGTAGGCTTCTTGTTTCTGCTTCCTTCTCCCACTCTATCATCCACTCCTCCCCCTTCACCCCAGATGTCCTGAGCTTTTATACTGCTTTGCTTATTACACCACCACCGACAACACAGGTCCCTCTTAGTAATGCCCCACCCTCCAAACAAAAACTTCCACCACTTTCTTTTCTCTTACAGTGTAGCACCCTCGGTCAAAACACTTGTTTGTCTTACTACTTTAAGATCTTCAGTCCATAAATTAAAATTGTTCTTCCATGCTATATGAAGATAAGTATCTATATTTAGCATGTTATTCTTTACAGGTAATACGCTAAAAAATCATGCTTTAATTTTAATATAATGGTGTAAAAGTCATTTGCCATAAAAGGCCTGCAGGGGAAATATTTCAGTCAGGCAGATGTTTACATAACCCTCAAATGGACATCTACCCACATACCTGTTGTCTGTCCCCCCATTACAGGCTACTTCAAATCCTAAAATCATCTCTGACAAAGTAATCTCACAGCCATTAAGGAGCTGAAAAACAACATTCTGTATAAAAAGTACAAGACAGAAAGAATAAAGGCTGAAGCTATGTGTTAATCGCAGAAATGGGAAAATCAGGAAAGATTAGCAGTTTAAAGAGGACGCATTCCGTTTTTGAAATGTCAAGTTTGTGGTCATAAATATCTATTCCAGTGGAGATAATATGTTTCTTGGACAACATCCTTTTTCTGCTTGCTTTACACTGTGAAATATACAAGGTCCAATGAAATCCAAAGGTAAAAAGTCCGAGTGGAAAGGGAAAGGAACCACTTTCAGCACAGCTGGATGAAACACAATGAGGTGGTCCCACACCACCACGCTGCTGGCGGCAGGCCTGGCCTGACTCATCTTCCCTTCTCCCCCAAACTACTCCATTGTCTGGCAGTAAGTCTTTCCAAGAAGTGCTTGCTTTTCTAAATTTAAAACAACCATTCAAAACAGGTAGGGGTATCCTAACGTATCAATTTTTAAGTTTGTTTTTTGTTCCTTGGGGAATAAAAGAAAAAAAAAAACTTTCTAAAAACATGGAGAGTTCTAAAGCTTCCTGTATGTAAAATCACTCTTTTAAAAATAGTTATTTTCTGAATGAAGTTTTTTCTATTTGCAATCCATGGTGTCTGGCTCTTTTAATCTAACGGTTTGGCATCAGACATTATTTTATGGTTTTGAATATAATACAGAAAGTCACAAGAGAAGCATTAATTCAATTTGGCAAGTATCTTTTGACTTCCTAATGTGTGCAAGATTCTGTGCAAAAGAAGGTGCTGGAACAAAAGTGATCAGCTTATATCCTGAACAAATTAGCTGTTACTCAACAACAATAACAACAACAAATTAAAAATAAATAAAAATAAAAATAGTATTTTCTGTTTTTACAGTTTAAGTGAAGTAAATTTTCCTTCTATTCAATCTGATTTCCTACCCTCCCCCCATGATTTTATTAATACAATCTTATATTGAGATGAAATCACATACCATAAAATTCACCCTTCTAGAGTACACAAAGCAGTGGTTTTAGTATATTCACAAAGTACTCATCCTGCTTTTTAAATATAAGGAGCTAAATTAGGAATGTATATTTGTAACTTTATTTTATCAGACATGATTCTTTTTTTAATATCAGTTTTCAATATAAAATATGGTTACATCATTCTGCTTTCTTAGTTTTTCCTACTCTGTTTTTTAACTACAGTAGGATAATATTAATAAATTAAAAAATCAAAGTTTATGGGAATCATTTTCTATGTAAGAATGACTTATGACCGGTAATTGGTTGCAAAGGCCAGACTGGAGAATTTGTCTTTCATCGGGTTTGCAAAGCAAGTTCAGTGACTTCATTTAGATTATATATTGCAGATAAAAAGTTCTTTAAGGGTGCTGTTACTGGTACTTTATAAGAGTGAGAAAACATCAATTACCCATATCAAAGGATATTATCATTACTAGAGGGACTTCTGAGAAAAGCTGCACACACCCCAGCCCCAGCAAGGAACTCTGTGTCACGGCTGCTCTCAAGATGAAGCAAACTGTTAATACTTAAGTTAAATCAATCTGGTGAAAAACATAGCTTACTATCCTTATGTCATTCCTTCAGAACTATTATTATATGACATATAAAGCACAACCAAACAGTATTTTTCTGCCTAACTAATTATCTTATGATTGCTTTAGATTAGTCTAAAACATGTATTCTCAATGGGGGTAAGAATGCCCTCAAGGGAGCAAAACTTAGCTTCTGGGAGTCAAAAAACTTTACTCTTTTTATGCATAAAGCAGACAAACATACAGTCCATAAACAGAGTCTCATGGAGAAAACAATTAAGAAAAAATGTCTAAAAGGCTTCTTACAGAGGGTAATTTAAAAAAAAGAAGGTTGAAAAATACTGATCTAAAAGAAACTGAAACTCTTCTTGACAAATATGTCAAATGTTTGTAATTACACATATCACTATCTTCTATCTTCAAAGATTAGAATGCTTGTAGGATGGTTATTTGCAGGGACAGATGTGCCTCAAAAGACTGCATAACCAACATTCCTCTTACACTGTACACAGATGGTGACTATCAGAGTTATAACAACTATAATTCTTTTATCTCTCTTACATAGTACCAAGTCTCCAAACATTAAAAGAAAAAATTTTAAGCTGAGATGTTAACTTTTTGACACTAGTTAAAGAAGGAATATGCACAAGTACTTAAATAAGGATGGTGATTTTAATGACAGCTGAAAAGATGAAACATTCTAAAAAAAGTAGCTGGGCTCTCACCATCGGACCACCCTGCTGCTTAGGTAACTCCCTCTCATATTCCTTGATGAGCAATGTCTGAAAAATTAAAATGTCAGCAGAGAGTGTATTCAAGTGGGAGTTTCCTATAAAATTAGCTTTTTGTCAAATAAATCGTACTGAAAATATACAGTTGTCTTTTTAAAAATACATTTTAATGCCAGGACAGTCACGGAAATCAGAACATTTCCTAACTGTATCACAAAGAATACTCCATTCCCATTTAACTGCTCCAAAGGATCTCTGCCAAGATGCCCATAGGCAGGTGTGTCAGGATAGTGAAAGATGCCAAAAAGAGCAGCATAATGAAAGGTTTCCATGGCAGGAGAAGAGTGTGAGGAAAGAATGTAAGAAATTACAGTGTAATCCTAAATATTAGAAGTGATCTATGGCAGTGATGATGGTGAATAAATGGTAAGAAGAAAAAAAGGCGGGGAGCAGGGGCAATGTCAGAGCCAATTCTACCCAGGTAGAGAAGAGAGTTAGTCAGGTTTAGCTAGCCTAGCTGAAGTGCAACTGAGTTCCCAAACTCATCAGTTGGCCGGGCTATAAACCAGAGCTCCGTTTAGCTATAAATGACAGGAATTCCTGCCAAGGGACGACCTGACAGGATGCTTTTTCCTCAGCTCTGGCAGTGGTTACTTTGGGGAGGCTTAGGTAGAAACTCTATGGAGCTCTGACCTTGATGGCTGAAAAGTCACACCTGTCTAGTTTCTTGTTCCTACCTTCTCTTCACCATCTCTTAGAACTTTATTTCATTGTTCCTCGGTTCTAGGTTGGTTATTAAGAAGGGATATGAGGTACTTCTGACTAAGACCAATTAGTTAAATAGTACTATCTAAAATAAAATCTATTTCTTCTAACCCTTGCGGACTGCTCTTAACATATTCAAAAAGCTATTTTGAACTGGGCAAGTTTGAGCAAATCTAGTATTTATCATTAATATAACAGTCCTTAAACTTGAATGTGCCTTAGGATCACAGGGGAGTTCCTTTAAAATCCCCTTCCTCCAAAAATGCAGATTCGTGCTCGCTTCAGCAGCACATATACTAAAACTGGAACGACACAGGGATGTTCATTGCTGCTCTATTTACGATAGCCAGGACATGGAAGCAACCTAAGTGTCCATCGACAGATGAATGGATAAAGAAGATGTGGCACATATATACAATGGAATACTACTCAGCCATAAAAAGAAACGAAATTGAGTTATTTGTAGGGAGGTGGATGGACCTAGATTCTGTCATACAGAGTGAAGTAAGTCAGAAAGAGAAAAACAAATACCGTATGCTAACACATATATATGGAATCTAAAAAAAAAAAAAAAAGTTATGAAGAACCTAGGGGCAAGATAGGAATAAAGACGCAGGCGTACAGAATGGACTTGAGGACACGGGGAGGGGGGAGGGTAAGCTGGGACAAAGTGAGAGAGTGGCATGGACATATATACACTACCAAATATAAAATAGATCGCTAGTGGGATGCAGCCTCATAGCACAGGGAGATCAGCTCGGTGCCTTGTGACCACCTAGAGGGGTGGGATGGGGAGGGTGGGAGGGAGACGCAAGAGGTAAGAGATATGGGGATATATGTATGTGTATAGCTGATTCACTTTGTTATACAGCAGAAACTAATACACCATTGTAAAGCAATTATACTCCAATAAAGATGTTAAAATGAATAAAAAATAAATAAAAATAATAGAAATAAAAATGCAGATTCTGTGGGTCTCTGGGCAAAGGAATCTACATTTTTAACCGACATCTCAGATGACTGATGAGTGGTGTGCAGCCACACTCTTGAGATCAACTGCTGCTCCATCATTACTGAGAAAATAGCCTCTGCACACAGATATACTTTGCTTTACAACAGAGAAACGTTCTTAAAAATTGTAACCCAATTGGATTTTGTAAACTAAATTCTATATTCCCACAAGATGACTTTAAAATTTTAAAGATGTTTTATTCATCCTGAGGGGTGGGAGTGGTTTCTTGTACCTTCTTCTAGAGGTCAAATTCCAAGCTCTTCCATTCCTCACCTCTACCTCAGTAGTTAAAGATTTAATAATTTAGGAATCCATTTAAAAGAGCCTCATCACATACTCCATGTCTCCCCAGTTTATCTGTTTTATTCATCGAGAATGTCAGTCTTTTAAAAGTCGTTGATTCGTAAATCTTATCTTTGAAAACAAACCTTGAAAATGCAGACTATCTCTTCAGGAAGGAAAGTCAAAAATAGCTTTAAAGAGAATTTACTGCAGTAGATTTTACTACTATGTATTAGCTACAACAATGTAAGATATATGCTTCTTCAAAAGAAAATATCAACTATGAGTAAAGCCATCATTTTTAACTTCTATACCAAAAGAAGTCCACACTTAAGGAAATGCTTCTACTAAATAATGCATCTTTGATACAAGGTATTGAAAAACAAGAGATTTTTATTATTTCTTTCAGAGAAAGAAGAAACATTTTTAAAACACTCATGGAGAACCACCAAATAAGAAATGTCATTTCTAGTACTGTGGGTATTTGGGCAAAGTAAGCATAATCCCAGACTGAAGATTGACAGACTATGTCCTAGGCTCAGTTTTGCCACAAAAGGGCCATGTGACCTTGGGAAATAACCTCTCCGGGTCTAAATTTAATTTGAAAAATAAGATTGTTAACTAAAAGTAATTCTTTGATTTCAGCAGATTAATTCACTCTGAAGTATTTACATCAGAAAGCATTGTGGTATGTGATGCCTGTAACGTGCTTGATCAAATGACATTATTAAAATGTAACTGGAAACTTGATATTGTGAGTAACTCACTAAGACTGTCCTTGTAGCTATCAGGTATGTGTCACTGGACTTTCCTCCTTTGAAAAACTGAATACTTTGACCATCTAAATTTTCACATATTGAGTTTTCTTAAAGCAAGGTACGTAAGTACCACAGTCTGTTTCTGTAAAAGAAAATAAAGTATTTTTTCAGTCCTTCTTTCCAACCCATTGTCATTACAGACTCTGGGGAAAAACAAAACAAAACAAAAAAACCTTTAAGTCTTAACCACTGAAATAATGTTACAGTAATTACACCACAGAAATAACACTTTTGTAAAATACTCAAAGATATTCACCTGAGACTACTTACCTTCAGTACCAACTTTCTTCTGTCTACTCTATTTGTTAGAGCAACATTTTCAATTTTAGCAAATATTAAAATAAATTCACCACTCATTCTTGTTTCCAAAGGAATATACCGAGTCCAAAAAATTACCCCCAAATCCAACAGGAATCAACACAGGCATCTGACAATTCCAGGGAGGTTGGGATGCACAGACATCTTGTTCAAAATGAATAAACTTTCCAGGACCTTTATTTACCGACTTGAGAAACATAGGTTTGGAAACAACCAGCTAACTTCGCTCCCAAGTTGACATCTTCGAGAATCCTCCGTTTACAAAACACCCAGGACCTCAGAGCCTCCCTGCCCAGAATTGGCAAGGGGAGCACACGCCCATCGGCCCTGCCTGGAGAGGAAACAATGGGAGAGGCGCGAGGGAGCGAGCCCGGGGCCCCGAGCGGCCCAAGTCCGCGGCCCCGGCCCGCGCCCGACACCGCCTGCGGCGTCCCCTCCCCAGGCGCCCCGGCCCCCGGCCCCGCGCCCCGCGGCGCGGCCCACCTGCGGCGGCGCTGCCAAAGGGCTGCACTTACCAAACAGGGTCAGGGCCATTGTAAAGGCGCTTGCCAACTGCTCGCCGCCGCCCGCCGGTCCACGCGCTCCTTCCAGGCCGGCCGGAGATCACCGCATCGGCCCGATGCGCTCACACCTCGGAGCGAGCGGGGAGTCGGAGGGGCGTGGTGGGGGCGCGGGCGCGCGAGGAGACTGCAGGCCGGGAGGCAGGGCACCGCTGCAAGAAAAAGTTATTTACGCGTTATCGTCAGGCGCACCCGGACAAGGGGGGACCCGCTAGCCCTCGGCGAGCCGGCACTTGTCGCTGCCATTTGTGCACTACGCGGAGCGCGCGCGGGCGCCGGTACCTGCGAGGCGGGGAGGCTTGGCCGCGGCGCAATGGCAGGAGGAGAGGCGGCGCCGCAGTGGCGGCGGCGGCGGCGGCGGCGGGGAGAGGAGCAGTCTCGCAGAGCCCCCGGTGGGGCGCGCTCACTCTGCATCCCGCGGCCTCGCAGACGCCATCTTGCGATAGCGTCTCCCACTGGATCTGCCGCCGCGCCTCCTCCCGTCTCCCCCTAGGGCGGCGTAGCCCTGTGCGTTCCCAAGGCAACGAGCGCGCGCGGGCGCCGGGGGCGCGCGCCCCTCCTGCCCCGGGCCGCTGGGAGCCGCCTGGGCCGCCCGGGAGGCGGCCTCCTGGAGCCAGGGAGGGGCGGGGCAGTGTGCGTTTTAGCTGAAATCCCCGGTTTTTTCTTGAATGGGATTTGTGGAGGCGCAGAGAGAAGCTGTTACTCGAAAGAAGAGTCACTGGAGGATGCTCCGTGAACACAAGGACCCAGCCAGGGTCATCTGGGGATCGGGTTCGTTTGAGGATATATCTCTCGCCCGGCGCCTCCGGGGTTAACCGAGAGTCTGGAGCCCTTGACGTGAAGCTATAGGACACCGGGAAGGGAGCCTAGAGTCGAACAGAAGCACTGAATGTTGCTTTCCTCTCCATTTGGACTTAGGAGTCACTAAGAGTAGTTCTGGTCAGATTGTCGTCGGTTAAAAAGCATCTGGGAATACCTAAAATCATTTGTTATAAGTGCTTAAACCTAATTTTCTTCTTTTTACTTTACACCTCTTTGATATTGCCTCAGGAAAAAAATCAACATTTCTCGCCGATTGGCACTTCTTTACCACAAAAGATTGTTCCCCTGAGCTTTTTGCATTTATCTGATAATCACTGGCAACATCCCTCTTTCTGTGATGTTCTCTGATCGCCTCTGTCCTTGCCTCAATTAACGAGAAGCCATATAACGCCTTGAGATTATCAGCCAAAAGATGTTACTGAAAAGCTCGGTTATGATGGTTTTTGTCGTTTTCATTTAATGTATTCAAAAATTCAGTATTCCCTAGTTGCTATGATTGTTTCCTGGGGTTTTTTGTTTTGTTTTTGTATTTAGCCCTCCTTTTTTCTTGTTTCTCTGCTTAGGGATTTGATACTATTTTAGCATCTAATCATGTAGATTTTCTCTTTGGTTCTCATTTCTTCCTGGCTGCATCTTTCCTCTTTCAGTTCCTCAGGTTCCCTAATGTCATTTTCCTCTTCTCTCTACTTTTCAACTAATTCTTTTAAGAATATTATATCAATATCTTCTATTTAATTTATCTTGAGGGTCAAGATCGTTATAAAAATGAAAATTACTACTTCAAATAGAACCACAGTTAATTCATCATCCTTTCACAGCAGACTCAAAGATCAGAAGAAAAAGAAAAGCAGGTTGGAAGGAGGAGCCAGCCTTTTGTTTCACATCAGTTACCTCAAGAAAAAAAGAAATAGTAAAATAATTCAACATCAGTGGGCAAATATTTAAGATGCTATATGTTTGAAATTTTCTGATGTAGTAAAATGGCTCTCCTTTAGCCACTAATACCAGAATAAATCTTGAAATCCCCAGAATTTTAAATCTTTAATGAAAAGGACTCGATTTTGAACAGGCTTTCTGCTCGTGAAAAATTACAAACACACAGCTCATGAAGATAAATGAGATACTCAAGAAGGCTTTGTGGGACAGACTTTAGAACTGTGTAAAGATTTCTGCTGATCTGCTCACAACTAGATAAAGCAAAAACTAAAAACACCATTTACTCTCTCAATCAGAGGTCCCCAAACTTTTGGGTACCTAATTTCCCTTTGAGGGTCAATGAAAATACTGTCTCTCTTCCTAGAAAAATGTTTATGTGTATACATACAGTCACCAAAATTTTTTTGCACAATTTCAGGGGGATTATAGACTATTCAGGGACCTTAGGTTAGCCTCCAGATATCCTTTTTAATCTAGGAAAGTTTTTGCCTTTATAATTAAATTTTTTTTTAATTCCCCTTTCATATAGAAGCATGGAATTTTGAACAGAAAGGGACCAAACCCCCAATATACAGATAAGGAATCTGAGGGTGCAGTGGTCAAAAGAGTTTCCCAAATGTGCACACCTATATAGTAGCAGAACTAATAGGAAAATCTTAGGCATCTGGTGTTCTCCCTGACCACCTCTCCCACTCTCCACCCCCCACCTATTTACAGGGTACATGGTTTGAATTTAAAAAGAAAAATCTGTTTAGTATTAGAAGCAGAGTTGCAAGGGCAGGGGGGGTTTCCTCAACCATTTTACATGTTTGGGTCTTCTTGTAGTTTGGGAAGTTGAATTTTGTCCAAAAGAATCTTTCTTCATGTGCTCTTCAACTCCCAACTATGTGCCCAATCAGGCTAAGAGGCGCTTTTCTCCCTCTTTGTTAAGCTCTCTTTGAGAGGTAACAGAGCATCAAGGTTTTGATGCTACAGCTCAGCTTGTTGGTAATTCTCTCTATGCTTTGGAGAGATATCCTAGGGGTGAGTCAGAGGGAAATTAACAGTCCTGTGCTCAGACTTGGCCTCCCGTTGTACAGCCAAGCTTTGGCTGGACCACCTTTGCACTCACTAGTTACGGCTGATCACAGCTGAATCCTGGTGACAGTCTCAGCTTGTGCTCAGGTGGGAACCATCTTCTCCTCCCCTTCCTCTTTTCCATACAAGTCTTATCACCCCCACACCCAACACACACACACATACACATACACCCCAAGATGTTTTTAGGATACTGTACTATTTAAAACAATACAGCTGAATGTTGCCGTGTTTCCCTTTTTAAGCATCTAGCTTTCCACAAGTCTTTCTTTCAATTGACTTCCTAATGGTTTTATCCTCTAACAAAATGCTTTCTATACTTGATCAAAGTGCTATGTCTTGAAAATAGTATTCATTTTTATAATATTGTATTATCCAATGAGGAATAGAGTGTGTTTCTCTTCTCACTTAGCTGGAAATTAAGGAGTAGGCTTTCTGCTACAGATTCAATGTAAGGAAGGGTGTTAACCACTTGGGGGTGATTATTATGGGTGGTGCCTTAGACTGTTTATTAACAGGGCAAAAAATGAATTGACTTTTCAAAACATTTATGTTTTCATTCAAAGATTTAATTTTGTGCTTAAAATGTAAGCACCTAGAAGGGCCAGATTTGTTTGCTCTGTTGCTAAATAGTTGTTCAATTTTCAGACCTATGTTATACTCTTTCTGGTTCTTATCGTCCTCATTTGTAAAATAAAGGAATGGGACTAAGTTATCTCTAATGTTCCTTTTAGGTTTGGCTGTCATTCTATGACATTTTAAAAATATATAAATCAACTGGATTATGGATAAAACAGAAGGAGACTTTTTTATTTGAATATTCAATATATTTCAGTGTTGGTATATCTAGTGAATTTAAGCATCTTATGTTACAGTTTCATAAATACCTAGTATGACTAAGAAGTTATATTTTATTAAAACACTGATACTGTGATTTCATCTGCACTATGTTATACTGATGTTATATTTATTGTATAGAGAGCAACCTTTTTTTCAGGTTTAACAAGATTAAAATTAAAAAGATGCACCAAACAATCCATTTCAAATCTACTAAAAACGGTTTCTCATTTTTATTTAAGTTTTGTTGACTAAACAGAACTTAGACAACCCTTGAAAATTTTTTTCTACATTTTAAACTAATGACTTATCACAAGTGTTTTGGGTTTTCTTTTTGTTACTCATTTAGCTTCATTCCCATTGGTAAACATTGATTTGTTCCTCGGTTTTGAATGAAACCGAAATTAATGAGGCAGTTTCTGCCTCACAATAACAAGTTAAAATTATAGCACTTTATCATGTCAACACAGCTTTAAGCACTAGGAATACCAGTGCTATTAGCACAGTTCCCAAAATAGTGCAGAAGGTTTGCTGTTGAAAAAATCAGAGTGTATTTCTGCTGTGATAGAAAATTCTTCTATTCCTCCTCAGTTATACTGATTAAGGTTTAAATTATTTATTTAAAATATTCACTATAGGGACTAACCTGGCAATCTGGTGGTTAAGACTCCAAGCTTCTACTACAGGGGGTACGGGTTCCATCCCTGGTCAGGGAACTAAGATCCCGCATGCCGTGAGCCACGGCCAAAAAATTTCAAAAATAAAAAATAAAATATTCACAATATGTGACATTCTCTCCTATGTTTATGTTACCAGTTGAAGTATTTAATTCCATAGTGTGGATTCATTTAGAGTAGATTTGGTCTGTTTTTAATAATGTTTTCCTTACACATTTAATCTGGATGAATCCCCCCCCTTTTATCTGAGGCTTACCTGATGTTTGCATGGAATTTCATGATTCATAAATAAGCACTTTCACTGGGCAAGGCCATTTGCTTTGTAACAGAGGCAGCATTTACTCTGAATCTAAGGATTTAGACCATGAAGCTGTTTAGGGAAAAAAAACAATATTTATGTCATAAGCTGTAAAATTGGCCTTCAAGCTTATAATTCAAATTAATGTTTATGAGAGTTAATTGTGTTCTACTGACCACCAGAGGGTGTCTAAATTTTATCCATAAGAGTAATTTTGGATCTTAGAAATGAAGTAAAATTTGGAAAATACATAAGGATCCTTAAGAATTGAAAACTTTTTCAGTTCCCCTCCATAGTGTTTCTTATAGTAGCAGAAGATAATCCCACCAAAATCATGCTAAAAGGGGAGGTGGCTATTGGCTGGTTGGTTGGGCACCAATTTGGAACTGCATATTACTGAAGAATTGCACGTTACACAACAGTGTTTGCTCAGTCTTCATTATATCACTTCCAACGTTGTAGAAGGGCCATGTGTGTGTGTTTGTGTGTGTGTGTGTGTGTGTGTGTGTGTGTGTGTAGAGGTATGAAGAGAGAGGAAATTGAAATTCAAAAGCAGAATGAAAAGGTTTTCTATCCCTGTCCTAGGGTAATGGATTTCTTGTTAATTGCTCAGCTTGAAGAGGAAATTTTAGTTCAGTAGGTGATGGGACCATAGATATTACTATGAACCCTAGGTTAGAACCTTCTGAAAGCCACTGGTCCTATTTTTTAAATTTTGTGGTAGAATTTATTTTGACAGATCAAAATGACCACTGGTTTCAAGTGATCAGGAAAAAAGAAAGGGTAAAAGAGGTCTGTTTTTAATTTGTTTTGAAAACACGTTTAAAAGACTACTTATTTCCTGGTAAATAGTATAGCAGAGCTTTTGGAAATTTTTTTATGGGTTTAAAATCAAATACGTTTTCCAATACACACCAGATAAAAAGTACAGCAATTATGGCTCCTTTCAAGTAAAAGTTTTTGTTCTGAACTATAATCATGTTATAGTACTTTAAGCCAGCATTTCCATTTGTGTGTATTTTTCTGAGGTCACCAGGCATAACTAATGCACAGTGTAGCTAAAAGTCTATTTGACCTGAGCAGTTGGATTTCTGCCAGATTTTGTTTTCAATAGGGTATAAGAAGATTCGGCTACAAATCAAATATCCCTGACATGGCCATGGTTTTTCAGGTGAATGTGGGTGTCCACAATAAGATGACTTATTCAAGTTGATTACATTGTGAGTTATAAATCAGCAAAATAGCTATGAACTCTGGGTGAGAATTACACAATCTCTAATTGAATAACAGAGCTGAAAAAGAGGGAAGTGTATTTCCATGATTAAAAACACAGTCTGGGCTCAAACCTTGTCTACCCCTGTGATGGATTTTTCACAAAGCTCCTTTGTATACTATTGTAAAATAGGACTTGTATTAAACATTTAAGACAATGTACTGATTGGAATTTATCCATCCATCCTTCATCCAATCAACAAATATTTACTGAGTACTTGTGATATACCAGGCATTATGCTAGATTCTGGCAAAGGAGTCAACAATGTATAAAACATGTATCCAGATCTTTAAAAATTTGCAGCCCCTGGGGATAAGAGTCATAAATGGGACAATGACAGGGCCACAAGAGGTGTACAGATAAAATATCGTGGGGGTTCAGAAGAGAGAAAGATTATTTCCAGCTGATGAGATAGATGAAGTCTTCATGAGGAATGAAGCTTTGAGGTATGGACAGGAATTAGGCAACCAGAAGAAAGAAAGGGAGAGGTGAGGTTTAGATAAGAGGAAAGAGGTAGACAATCATAAGAGAAGAATGGTAGGCAGGACAGTTTAGCTGTAGCAAGGACTCACGGGAGAAGAGGCTAGGGACATATGTAGAAGGCCAAGCTGTTGCATTGATGCTTATTATGTTATCTGAACCCTGCCAGCTTTTTCAAGAACTTGAGGCAACAAGAAGTTTAAATGCATTATGTAAAACTCTGGTCTCAATTTTTTTTTTTTTTTTACACTTTTTGGTCGCGCTGCACGGCATGTGGGATCAGAATCTTAATTCCCCAACCAGGGATGGAACCTGTGCCCACTGCAGTAGAAGCGTGGAATCTTAACCGCTGGACCATCAGGGAAGTCCCTGGTCTCAAATTTTTTATTGCCCTATTTTCCAGTAACAAATTGAGTACCCACCAATATGTGTGTGTGTGTGTGTGTGTGTGTGTGTGTGTGTGTGTGTGTGTGATATTGCTGTACGCTTACAACTTAAGGCATAATAGCACAATATACCCTTAAGGTGAGGTTTATCATTAATGATATAAATCCACATTTTAAAGTCTTTTTGAGGGACTTCCCTGGTGGCGCAGTGGTTAAGAATCTGCCTGCCAGTGCAGTGGACACAGGTTTGAACCCTGGTCCAGGAGGATCCCACATGCCACAGAGCAACTAAGCCCGTGTGCCACCACTACTGAGCCTGCACTCTAGAGCCCACGAGCCACAACTACTGGGCCTGCGCTCCGAAACTACTGAAGCCCGCGTGCTCTAGGGCCCGCGTGCCACAACTACTGAGCCCACGCACCAAGACTACTGAAGCCCACGCGCCTAGAGCCCGTGCTCTGCAACAAGAGAAGCCACCGCAATGAGAAGCCTGCTTACCGCAACAAAGAGTAGCCCCCGCTCACTGCAATTAGAGAAAGCCCGCACGCAGCAATGAAGACCCAATGCAGCCAAAAATAAAAATTAAAAATAAAGTCTTTTCGATAATTTCTGATTTTTTGGTCAACTTCCAGTCAGATCCTACTATGTCATCATTATTTTACTTATGGCTGACAAAGGGCTTGCACCAAGTATAGGAGTCATGTAGGTTCTGCCATTTATTTTATGTTTACTTGTGCTAGTATTGTTAGTATGATTTTCAGAGCATGGTTTCTTTGAAAGGATTTTTTAAGACAGCTGTCCACTTGGTAAAGATTAGTTTAGTTAAAAAGCATATAACAAACCCATAAATCCAATTAACTTGGTCACATAAATAGCAGTAAGTTGCAATGAGCTAAATGAGAAAAGATGAGTCAACTGCATTGTCAACCCCACCTCATCATGGAACTCCCTTTCCTCCCTCAGGATAACTTGCACATAATGCATGTGATATGGGGTTTTCCAACATACAAACTGAGTAAGGGAATCTGTGTTACTCTGTACATAAAATACTAATAAAGCTTAATTTTCTCCTCATTTAGAAAACTAATAACTATACATAGAAGTTCTACTTTTTCTTTCCACGAGACAATGGAAGTCTTGCATACCCCTTGGGGTATGCACACTCTACTTTGGAGATTGCTGGTATAGATACTGGAAACCAGGGCAAATATCTGTGCAGAGCTATGGTCAGTGCTGACCTTCAGAAGGATGAATCTGAGATCTGTGTGTGAAGACAGAGAGAGGAGAGTGGCTCCTAGTTCAAGCTCTACCCACCTGATATTGCAATTGTCAATTCCAACTTCTAAGATTTCTGGTCTCAACTTTGAGTGAGCCTAGCTTTCAACAAGTTCCAGGAGATATCACCCAAAACCCCTAATATCCATGGGAAATGAGGCTAAACTTTAGAGAGTTAGGCCTCAGAGAGAGGCCTTAGAGAATAGAGAGATTCAGGGTGAGTTTCAGGGAAGGCTTATCCAGCAATGCAAAAAATGTCCCCAAGGACCTAGTTTCTCCATTTCTCCAGTCACTATCTTCACACCACACAGGGTCCCCCCACTCATGGTATCTTCAGACTCTCCCCTTGTAGCAAAATGGCTTCAGAGGTTCTAAACATCACATAGCCCTACCTCTCCAGCCAAGGGAAGAGAGAGTCTTAACACAAGTCCTGGAATATCTTGCTCTTATTGTCCTGAACTGGGATATGTGCCCATCCACGAATCATTGCTGTGGCCAGGGAGAGAGGGTGAGTGCAGCTAATCACAGGTAACCTAAACCTGAGTGGATTAATCTTCCCAAACCTCACGGCTGAGGTGAATTCCCCAAAGAAAAACCAGTCTATAATTTGGAGGAGGGAGAAGGGACTGGGCAAGGAACTCACACATATAACTCACACACATGTAACACACATATGCCTTTTAGAGTCATTCTGAGGATTAAATAAAGCATAGAGTGGACATTCAACAAATATGGCTTTTCATCCTCTTTCCATGAGGATTATTTTCATCAGTATTCAGTAAAAACCAAATAGTCTCTGAAGGTAGGGCCCCAACTCCTGTACTAACAAGTCTTCTTCTTACTAAGTCTCTTCTCAAACATCAGAGCAATGCCCAACTCTTTTAACCTCTTAGCTATTTGCTTCCCAGACTATCTACAGTCATGGTGGCATCAACTGACACAACTTGTAGGAGAAAAAAATTGTAATCAATTGTTTTGTAAAGTGTGTTTGTCTACTACACAATGCCAACCAAACAGTTGGATTTTTTCATCAAATCAGCCATTTGTTTTATCATTATATTTTTCAGTTTCAAAATAATTTGTCTCTTTCAAAATATATAATTGACTCAAGGTAAGGAAAATTATTTTCTTTATGTTTTAGGATTTCCAGTTGAGCGTCAACTGGGATCCCAAGTCTGGCTGTGTGTGATGAACCAGTAGGCTTTACAGGCACATACTTCCGTAAACAATATTCAGGGTTGGGTAAGTGCTAATTATGTTAATAACTGGCTAATAATGATAAAGCTTATAAAATGAATATATTCCAGGACCCCAAATGGCCTAGTCTCTGCATAGAGTTGCATTCTAAGAAAAAGTCCATCTGGCAAAAGTAGTTAAAAGGAATTGTAATCTTGCATTTCACAAAGAATATTACAGGATATCCACCTTATACTGCACAGGAACACTTCTTAAAACCCCCTTTCCTCTTGTTCTGTCACAGCCCACAGCTGTTATAGAGCCAAGCACTCACAAACCTCCCAAATTCTCTCCCACTCCTCAGTCTCCATGGCCTTCCTGTGCTCTCCCCTATTCCTATTTTCTATTATACAATTTGATCTCTCTGGTTTCTGTTTATTTTCCTTAACCTTCAACTGGTACCTAAATTATTCACTATACAGGGAATCCAGGAACTGGCCCAGCAAGCAAGAATCTACTTCCCTGCCCTCTTGCCTTTTAGTTCTAGTCTTTCTCTGCCCATTATCTTGATTCTGTACCATAAGAAAAGGATAGAAATCTGGCCTTTTCATTAAAAGATGAGATGGCAAGACAAAATTTCGTCCCCAGCTTAAAATGAGTACCAGGGACTGGGTGAAATACTTTTGCATACATTTTCTCATTTGAACCTCACAGAAACCACGTGGTATAGATCTTGGAATCCAGGACTCCCAATTCAGAACTCCAATGCTTGGGTAACTGGAACACCTTTCTCTATAAAAAGTTCTAGCCACAGACACATTTTGATTATTGGCATGTTAATAAACATTGGTATAGTTTGCCCATTGAGGACCCCTTATTGTAAAATTAGCCTAAAAAAATTAGCCTAAACAAATATTTTTCTATTAAAAAAATTGAGTTTAGAGTTGACGTTCCAATTAGAAATTAAACATTTATCCATTTGATAAAATATTGATAATAATAAGGTACCACGAGCTCAGATATACAAAGAGATGAAATCCAACTAATAAAGCAAACAATCTGTATTAACAAAACATCTATTATGAACTCAGTATTTTGCAAAGTGTTTTTGATATAAGTGTTTAATATGTATTTGGGGCAGACCAAATAAAAGAAATATTATTGAATTAGAGTGGGGTTAAATTTTTTAAATGTTGGAGGCGGGTGAACTTGTAGTTCTTGCCATCAAATCTCTGTGGGGAGACAGCTGGCTAAGCAGGAGAGAGAGGAAGAGGAAGGGGAAAGGGTCCTTAGAACTTTCCTGTCATGGGACCAATCAGTGCCACCACAGTGCCCAGACATTGCTCGCTCAGGAATTGCAGGGGGTCGAAATATAATAGGTTCTTCAGAAGATGAGGGCCAGGAAGAAATTTATTTTACTGACAAGATTTTAAAATTGCAACCTGAGGTAGAATAACTAACTTCCTGTTGAGTGTTGATTGTAGTGATGAGTGACTTCGTTAATACTCCTTATTTTCTGGGCTTGGGTTAGCCTGATTCCTAGGCTTTAAAAACATTGGAAGTGGGGTTTCCCTGGTGGCGCAGTGGTTGAGAATCTGCCTGCCAATGCAGGGAACACAGGTTGGAGCCATGGTCTGGGAAGATCCCACATGCCGCGGAGCAACTAGGCCCGTGAGCCACAATTACTGAGCCTGCGTGTCTGGAGCCTGTGCTCTGCAACAAGAGAGGCCGCGATAGTGAGAGGCCCGCGCACCGCGATGAAGAGTGGCCCCCGCTTGCCGCAACTAGAGAAAGCCCTTGCACAGAAACGAAGACCCAACACAGCCAAAAATTTTTTAAAAAATAAAAAATAAAAAATAAATTAATTATAAAAAACAAAAAAACAAAATCATTGGAAATGCCCAGTACCTTTTAAGCTGTTAAGGGAAACCAGCTGTCTTAGGGTATGTCTTCCTGTGTTTCCTGTGTTTCTTCTGAGGAACAATGCAAACTGGAGAAAGATAACCTCCAGAGACAGGGTGAAATAAAGTGCTAGTCCTAACAAAGAGAAGAAAACATCCAGAATGAGAAAAAGCTCTCATACCCGGTCTTCACTCAGCTTGACCCTGCCTCTGTGCTCTCCACCCCTTTCCAGTCTCAGAGCACTAAGGTAAATTTGTCCCTCCAATTTCAACCGAAGTCTCCCTTTAGTCCAAAAAGCCTTTTCCCCAAAAACTATGATGGGAAACATTCTGCTTTCTACCATTCAACATACATTTTTACCCCATTACTTAATGTCACAAAATGACTAATTGACTTCTCCAGCTGTTTTTTCCTTTTTTTAACAATATAATCTCCTTCAGGGAAGGAGTGGTGTTTGCTCCTCTTACTGTAATCAGGGTCAGACTCAGGCATCTCTTAGAGTGAGGGGGTCGGGCTGGACTGCATGTACATTCTATGGTCCTTCCCGGCCATCCAGACCCTCAGGGCCTTGAAACTGCACGCGTCCTTTTCCTCCTCCAAAATTGGGAGTTAGAGATTCATTTAACTGAACATATTTAATGCCAGTTCTTCTTTAGGGCCTCCTATTAGTTTTCAAGTGTGTGTAGCCCATGGCAGTATAGGGATATGCTAATACAGATGCTTGGGGAAAGCAAAACCTGTGTGTGTGTGTGTGTGTGTGTGTGTGTGTGTGTATAAATGTTAAAATATATAATGATACATTAAATACAATAATAGTAATATATATAATGATATATTATATATATATATATATAAAATGAAATTGTTCAGCTGAGGTCTCAAAACAATCATTTAAACTGAGATTCTCTATGAAGTCACCCCAACAAGAAGTAACAATCCTTACTTCCAGAGAACTCTGTGCTTTAAGTTCAAGTGTGGGTCTAAAATCACTTTACATTTTATTATAATTATTTGAATATATATATGCAAATATATAAAATATGTACTTGTGAATATATATTTGAGAATAATACACAGACAGACAGACAGACAGACACACACACGTATTCTACTTTCTACCCACTGGATCCTTAGTTCATTAAGAGAAGGGTTCTGTTGTGTTTTTCTTTATATTTCCCAGCACATAGATACTTAGCAAATGTCAGCTGCATATATTAATGTATATATAAAAGCTAGTACAATGATTTCAAATAGGCTTCCTCCATGCTGGACCTCTTAGTGGGGAGCATGCTAGGATATTGATGACATTCTGGTCAATGGTGTACATTGCCCTGCTCCACGCTGTATTTTGGCAAAAGCAAATGGAAGGTTTTGTTTAAAGTTTGCACTTACAGACTCATGATAGAGGATTAAGGAGCACCAGAAGGTAAGAAGGTTAATTGTAACTGCTGAATATTTGGCTTTTCCATGTTTCATTTGTTTGCAGTTCAGTAGAATAAGCTTTGCAAAGTCAAGCCAGAATTTTTTCATACCAGTTCTCAGAAAATCTTACTTTATATGAAGTCTTTCTATACCCTATACCTAGTGGCCTTTTTTGTACAGAAGGCCAGAGACAGGTGCCTACTTTTTCCTTTTAAAAAATATCTCAATTACAAAAATATTGTTTTTCTACATATAACAATTACAAAGATATATATGCAAAAAGAAAAAGAGGAAAGAGAAGCCACTGTTAATTCCACTAGCAAAAAATAGCCACTGTTAACATTTTAGTTTATATTCTTTGAAAATGTTTTTCTGTGACTTTATAGATGCGGCATGCGCGAGCATGGATTTGCCCCTTTCTCTGCCTCCTCGAATGCAAATGGTTACAACATGTTAGTACTGTGTGACTTTACCCTCTACCATAGCCATTTGGTAGGTCTATGGATGAACACCGACCCAAGCTGGGTCATCCAGAATTACCCTCTCTCTGAGGATGAAGCTAAAATGTTTAAACTAGGGGCTGCTGGAAATAATCTTTGACTGTGTGGAATAAGAAACAGAAAACAGTACAGCATTTAAGAGTTGCGCTAAAAAAAAAAAAAAAAAAAATAGATAAGAGAGACCCTGACAGCATCCACGTGTCTGGTTCCAATTATTCTAAGTCTTGGAAGAACATAAACTTTCTTTAAATTCTGTAGGTAGAGTAGATGCTGTGGTGTGCTGACCAGATCCTTCCCATCAGGAGTGCAGTACCCATTCCCTCAGATGCCGGGAATGTCTGTTGCTGATGGCTCAGAGCTGAGTCAATCCCAGGACCTGTCCTTGGACTAAAAGAGCTGCTTGAACCAAGGTCACACACCTTCTCCACATAGGGGCAGCCTACATCCAATGATTGGTTGATATGTGGGTATAAACGCCTGGGCTCCTTGCCTCAATATGGGACAACTCCAGAGCTCTCACGACATTGAATGTGGCATTGATTATAACTTCACAGTTCAACTTTGCCCTCTGCCCAATCCTCCTTTCCTCACTCCCTTACAGGTATTGATTCAAAGAGCACCGTCTGCTAAACTTTCTGCATGCAAATCCCTGTCTCCATCTGTTTCCTGGGGAGCCTGACTTAAGACAGTGGGTGTGGCAGAGATGTCTAAACATTCCACATAATACATTCTCCCTTTCATCCTTGTAATAAATCACTCCACCATTATTACTTGACCTAGAAGTGGTTTCCTGGTTTTTGCAACCAAAAGGGGTCTAACTAATATATTATTTCCTTAAGATACATTTCTAGAAGTAAAGTTAATGTTACACAAGAGATACACATTTTTAAGACTTTTGATCCCTATTGCCACATCATCCTTCAGAAACATTGCACCACTTACATTTTCATCGATAGCGTATGGAAGCAATCATTTCCCAGACTCTGCACAACACTGATAATCTCTTTTTATTCATTTATTCAACAGATGTTTACTGAGTGCCTGCTATGTGCCCGGCTATGTACTGAGGGCTGAGGATAAATCCCTCATGAAGCTTGCATTCTAGGTATGAAAAGATAGCCAATTAACAAAATAAGTGAGTAAGTTGTATTGTATACCAGAAAGTGGTTAGGTGCTACAGAGACATAGAAAACAGGGGAAAGGGGCAGACAGTACAGGGGGTAAGGGTGTCCATTTCAAGTACAGTGGTCAGAGAAGCCATCAGCTGAGATGGTGACTTTTCAGCAAAGACTTGGAGGCGGTGGAGAAACAAGGTATGGGGATATCTGGGGGAAGAGCATTTTTGGCAGAGGGAACAGCAAGTTCTGGAGGTTGGATAATACTTGTATGTTCAAACAACCAGGTCAGAGGCTGGAGCAGGGAAGGTGGGAGGGGCAAAGAGGAGAGTGAGAGGAGGTGTGGTTAATAAGGTAATGGGAGCTGCTATGTGGTCCTAGGGATTGTGGCTTTCTCTAGACAAGATGGAGAGCCACTGGAGAGACTGGAGGACAGGAGTGACACATTTCAACTTATGATTCAAAAGGCACCCTCTGGCTGCTGTGTAAAGAAAAGACTACAGTTCCCCGCCCCCCGCCGGCCCCCCTTCCCGGCCAACCATCCTCAGGGGATATGGTCCAGGACTCGCAGTGAATACCTGAAACTGCGGATAGTACTGAACCCTATATATACTGGGTTTTCTCCGATACATACATACCTAGGATAAAGTTTTATAAATTATGCACATGCAGAGATTAACAATAACCAATAATAAAATAGAACAATTATAACAATATACTGTAATAAAAGTTATGTGAATGTAGTCTCTCTCTCTTAAAATATCTTACTGTATGAATTTAATGCTTTTTCCATCTTATCTTAGCACCGATCACACACTGTGGCTGTAACTTTGCAGTCTGAGGTGCAACAGCAAAACTAGCATAAATTTCTTTTTTTCCTTCTTACCATAGATCTTAGCAACCTCAGCATATGATTTTTTTTCTTTATTAAGTTGAGAACGTCTACCTATTCATTTAAAGGAAGAATTTTATGGCTTCTCTTTGGCATATCCAAATTGTCAGCATCCTGTGCACTTTGGGACCATTATTAAGGAAGATAAGGGAGACCTGGACAGAAGCACTGCGATATCCCAACAGTTGATCTGATAAGTGAGGCAGCTCCTGAGTGACTAACAGGTGGGATATGCTGGACAAAGGGATGATTCCTCTCCCAGGCAGGACCGAGCAGCACGGAGCAGGATGGTGGAGATTTCATCACAATACACAGAAAGGCATGTATCTTCTCCAGACCTTGGTGGAAAAACAGTTGAATTCAGAAAGTCAGTCAAGTGACTGCCACATCTTTCCCATGCTTTTTTTCTGTGAAAAGGAGTGTCTCTAGATTGGATAAATCAGAGATTATTGAAGAAGCAGAAACCAGCCAAACAAATGAAAACAGCTGGCAAGATTATTGTTAGTATTTATTTTGAGGGGGATTATCATTTGCCCAGTAAGATAAATTTTAAATTAATTAATTGTATCATGATTTTTTAAACTAGACAAATAACTAAAGGCAAATTCTTCCTTTGAATCTGAATTTTTTCACTTACTAAGTGTCACAGTTGAACTAGATGATTTCTAATGTTCCTACAAATCTAAAAATTCTGATTTACTAATTTAATAGTTTCCTGTGTAGAAATGTATTGGGCTGTATGAAACCATTAATAAAATGCTGTATTCCCCCAAGGCATTTCACATCCGCTATAACCAACACCACCAAAGACTAACTTTCCAAAGACACGTTAAGAAATTAGCATACATTTAATAATTTATCCAATAGTGGTGATTGGGAGAGGAGAGGAATTATCATCTCTTTTCCAATCTTTAGTGGAGACTTTGTAGAGAACATTGTTAACAGCTTTTTTGAGGTATAATTAACATATGACAAACTGTACAGATTTAAAATGTATACTTTGCTACATTTAGACATAGGTATATACCTGTGAAACCATCACCGCAATCAAGATAATAAACATATCCATCATCCTCAAAAAGTTTTCTTCTTCTCCTTTGTAATTTCTTCTTCTAGCCCCTCCCTCTGGAAAACTACTGATCTCCTTTCTGTCACTATAAATTTGTTTGCATTTTTTTAGAATTTTATATAAATTGAATAATACACAGTGTAACTTTTTTTGACTGCCTTCTTTTATTCAGCATAATTATTTTAGATTTATCCATGTCGTGTGCATCAACAGCTTGTTCCTTTTTATTGTTGAGTAGCAGTCCATCGTATGGATACTCCAGTTTGTTTATCCATTCACTTTTTGATGGGTTTTGGGGTTGTTTCCAGTTTGGGGTGATTATGAACAAAGTGCTAGGAACATTTGTATACAAGTCTTAGTAGACACACATGCTTCCATTTCTCTTGGGTAAATGCCTAGGAGTGGAGTGGTTGGATCAGATGATAGATGCATGTTTAACTTTTTAAGAAATAACCAGACTCTTAGGGCTTCCCTGGTCGCGCAGTGGTTAAGACTCTACCTGCCAATGCAGGGGACACGGGTTCGAGCCCTGGTCCAGGAAGATCCCACATGCCGGGGAGCAACTAAGCCCATGTGCCACAACTACTGAGCCCGCACTCTAGAGCCACAACTACTGAAGCTCGCAGGCCTGGAGCCTGAGCTCCGCAGCAAGAGAAGCCACCGCAGTGAGAAGCCCGCACTCCAGAACGAAGAGCAGCCCCCACTTGCCTCAACTAGAGAAAGCCCGCACGCAGCAACGAAGACCCAACACAGTCAAAAATAAATAAATTAAAAACAAAAAACCAAACTCTTTTGCAAAGTGGTTGTGCAATCTTACACTCCCACCAATAGTGTATGAGAGTTCCTATTCCTCCACATGCTTATCAACACGCGGTACAGTCTTTTTAATTTTAGCCATTGGTGTGCAGAGGTATCTCATTAATCTCATTAATCTTGAGTGGAGAGACATGAAGGGAAAAAAAAAAAGATTGGTGCAGATTCATCTAGGGAAGATGCCTGTCAGTTAATCTCATGCTACTGGGATCCCTCGAGCTGGCCTAGTTCTTGTTCATGGTGAGCCTGGATCTTCAGTTGATTTTATAATTTTAAAAGCTACCCCATGCCTTCTAAGACTTCCTTTGCCTTTGAGGTAGCTAGAATAGGCCTCTGTTGCTTGTAACCAAAGACCTCCATCTGCTACAGGTGGCTCTTGTTTACTTCTGCCTGGTTGGCTGCTTCTCATCTTCTATTGGGAACAAATCCTACCCCTCCTCTAACCACTTTGCCTCTAGATCCTATCACCTGTAACCCAAGATCTACTCCTCTTACACTTTGGATTTATGAGCCAATAGACCCTCCTTTTTGGCTGCCCTGAGCCAGCTTTCTGTCACTTATGACTGAAATCACCCTGTGCCCAACCTCCCCTTTGTCTGTTCTGTATATGTGTATCAAGTGCCAAGCATAAAGCCTGGGAGTCAGCAAGTGCTGAGTAAATAAATTACTACATTCTTAAAATCCAAGACATTTTTATAAATCTGTAGATGACAGAGAAGTGGAAATATTTCTTTGCACAGCACAGTGGTTAAGCACACCTCTCCTGAAGCCAGACTGCCTGGATGTGAATCTCAGCTCTGCCACGTATCAACTCTGTGACCTTGGGCAAGTTATTAATTTCTCTGTGTCTCAGCTTCTTCAACCCTAAAATGTGAATGATCATAGGACCTATCTCATAAAGTGGTTATAAGGATTGAATTAGTTAATTTACAAAAAGCATTTAAACAATGCCTGATACATGCAAGTGTTTTTAAAAATTTTTGTTTTGTTTTGATGCTGACAGTTTTTTGAATGATAGAGTCAGGAATGAAAAAGATGTTGATGTGCTGTCAAGGAATAATATGCTAACACCTCAGTTTCTAGTTGGAATCTTAGATGAAATGGCTACTTTCCCTGAGAATCCGTTTTTTACTATTTAACCAGGCATATAGAAAGTCCCATACTCTGGCTCAAATAATTAAACACAGGTGGTTTAACAGAAGTTCATGTAATACAGACCCTGAGTTTGGGGAGTGGCATGGGGTTAGCTGACCACAAGCTCATTTTGAGCTAGAAGAACGCCAAGGCTGTCATAAAACTTTCAAAGATTAGACAGCCTTGCTAGCAGCAGTGTCAATTCAGGAAGATTACAATGTTTGGGTCTTCGTTCAGCGTTCAAGTAAGAGTACAGATTCAGCACTTGAACAGGCTGGAGAGCGTCTGGTGGAGAGCGAGCCCGAAGTGAGGCATGTAGCAACCCGAGAATTTGAAGAACAGTTAAGAGCCTTCAAAATGCTTGTTCTGAATAACAGAGGACTCAGAGAAAATGAAATAACAGAGACTTGAAGTGCTGTCCTGTGGCGGAGGGATCATCGGAGGGATGGGACTTCATCTGGCGTGCTCCAGAAGCCTGGGGGGCGGGGGAAGGCACCGGTGGCAGACCCCAGCTCAGAGTGAGTACGTGCTTTTTACCCAGGAGAGCTGTCTAGTGATGGAGAGCGCCGCCTTGCAAAGCTACAAGCCCCTGACCCTGAGAGGAGCTGGGCGAACATGAGTTTAGGAACATATTAACAAAGAACCCAAGGAGGGATGGGTCATCCATAACTACGCTGTTTCATTTCACATTCTGAAAAAACATGCCTCTTTTTTTTTAAGTTTATTTTTTAGATTTAAAGGAGGTCAAACACTCGACCGATGAGTTGCGACTTTGGAAAAGTAGAAGCAGCTGCATACATTGGTTGCCTTTTGCCCTAATGGGAGTTGAAAGAGCCACGCCTGCCCCCCACGGCAGATTGCCCCCAGCTGGTCCTGTCTTCAGGACCATGACGTGTGGTTAGCAAGGCGTCTGCTTTCCCCGCCGCTGACGCTCGTGGCCACAGCCTCGGAAGGACCCACAGGAAGCCCCACCCCAGTGTGATGTTAAGGTGAGGACTTGCGAATCCATCTGAGTGTAGTTTCTCACTTTGGTCACTTCCTTTTCAGCCCTGGAGGCCCGGAAGACAGGGTTGATTGTGCAGATCCTGTCTGCAAGTGCATTCCTTTCTAAAGAAAAAGTTGCCAGAATGTTTGCTCACAGAACAACTACTGGCTAGCAGAGCCCACACTAAGTAAACACAGGGGATTAAAATGAATCAGGGGGACCAGAATTACTCCACAGTGAAAGTGGTGGTTTACTTTTTCTTTAAAAAAAACCCCACAAAAACCTTCATTCTATTCTAAACACTGCTCTACCTCCATGCTGCTTTTTCAAAAAGAAAAATCTATGGAAAGATAGTATATTAAAAGACTAATCAACTCGGTGCTTTGTGACCACCTAGAGGGGTGGGATAGGGAGAGTGGGAGGGAGGCTCAAGAGGGAGGGGATATAGGGATGTATGTATACATATAGCTGATTCACTGTGCTATACAGCAGAAACTAACACAACATTGTAAAGCAATTATACTCCAGTAAAGGTGTATTTAAAAAAACGACTACTGTTTAAAAATCTATTTCTGCTACATTGTAGATTCAAATAGCACTGAGAAACAGCCCATGGACACTTTGATATATATGTGTTTGTAGGAAGAAAAGTAAATGTAACACAGAAATTCTTAAATCAGCTGTTTATCCAAATAGAGGCAGCAAGAGGTATCAGTCAGTGAAGCATTTAAACTCCTGGGATCTCTATTGTTGCTTTCCCTGGAAATTTTTTGTCTGGGGGTGATGAAGTGAAATTTATACTTTAAGGCAGGACAAGAAAAAAATTATACATAAAATTCTCTCTGCGTGTTTGTTTGGGCCTCCTCTCTCCCTAATGTGCAGTGTGCATCTGCATTACACATTAACCAGAGCTCCTCAAAGATGGGAGTGTCTGCTCAACCATAAAGATCAGTTTTTTTTCTTTGTTCTGAGGCTAGCCATGTAACTTCTTAAAAGAATAGCGTTCTTTCCCAGCTCTGTAGGGGGGTCATGGTGACTTGCTGCTCACTTTTTACAAGCTTACCTGGACCATGTACCCTTGGTGACCCTTATGTAAAATATCAGTGTGTCATTTTGATGTACGATCCTTTGTCTCAAAAATGTATATGACTATGCCTTTGATTTCTAACAGGTGGAGCAGTTTTCGGAGATTTCTGAGTATGTTTTACAAGTTATAATCCTCAGTTTGGCTTGAATAAAATTCCCTTTTTTCTTCTTTATAGTTAATTGAATTTTTGTTGACAGGGGTTTGTTTTTTTCTGATTATAAAAGCAATATATAATCATTGTTTAAAAACCTGGAACATATGGAAAGCCATGAAAAGGTTCAGGTTCTGAACCTTTCTAGGTTCAGAAAAATGAATATGAAAACAAAAAATGAGCATTTTAGGTGGTTGGTGTCACATTTATTAAATGTGCTTGAGCTGTCCTTAATCACACTTTTTTTAAAAGATTTTTCAAAAATTTTATTTATTTATTTATTGGCTGCGTTGTGTCCTCGTTGCTGTGCGCGGGCTTTCTCCAGCTGCAGTGAGCGGGGGCTACTCCTCGCTGTGGTGTGAGGGCTTCTCATTGCGGTGGCCTCCCCCGTTGCAGAGCACGGGCTCTAGGCCCCCAGGCTTCAGGAGTTGTGGCTCGTGGGCTCTAGAGCGCAGGCTCAGTAGTGGTGGCGCACGGGCTTAGTTGCTCTGCGTCATGTGGGATCTTCCCAGACCAGGGCTCAAACCCGTGTCCCCTGCACTGGCAGGTGGACTCTTAACCATGGTGCCACCAGGGAAGCCCAATCACAACAGTTCCGACACCAGATGTGTTAGATGTTTCTCTACACCGATCTATTCTTCTGCTCTCCAGACACCAACTGGGTGTCCTACAATTCAATTCAGTTCTGACCCTAACTATTCAGAGTTAGCATGCAGACCCTATAGGACTACCCAGGCAAAATCCCAGACTATCTGTCACCTGTACTTTTGACTAACCATCTGGCTATTAATAGGGGATTCTCATGATCCCCCCTCCTCAGGTTCAATAATTTGGCAGAATGGCTCACAGAACTCAGGAAAGCACTTTACTTGCTATTATTGGTTTATTATAAGGATACAACTCAAGGACAGCCAAATGGAAGAGATGCATAGGGCAAGATCTTACACAGAGCTTCCACGCCTTCTCTTTAGGTCCCCCTCCCAGCACCTCAATGTTCTCATCAACCAAGAAGTTCTCCAAACCCCTGGTTTAGGGATTTTTATGGAAGTTTAACTATGTAGGCATGATTGGTGAAATCACTGGCCACTGGTGATTGAATTCCATCTCCAGCCCCTCTCCAGTCATGGGTGGGGAGGTTGGTGGAACTAAAAGTTCCAACCCTCTACTCATGCCTTGGAGTTCCATCCAGAAGCCATCTAGGGGCCTCCAGGTACCAGTCATCTCATGGGCATACAAAAGATACTTATCCCTCTCCAGAGTTTCCAAGGGTTTTAGGAACTGTGTGTCACTAAATGGTGATGAAGATCAAATATTGATATATATTTCTTATTATGCCACAGTGCTCCTTTAAAAAATGTTTTAAATGCCCTAACAGTAGGTACTGACTGGTTAATCTCCTTCTGAGGATCTCAGAGCAATTTGTCAATACCCCTTCTCTGACTGTAAAAGAGTATAGTGAATCTTCTAGACTTTAAAAGCATATGATCCGTGCTTCCCTGGTGGTGCAGTGGTTAAGAATCCGCCTGCCAATGCAGGGGACACGGGTTCGAGCCCTGGTCCGGGAAGATCCCACATGCCGCGGAGCAACTAAGCCCATGCGCCACCACTACTGAGCCTGCGCTCTAGAGCCCGTGAGCCACAACTACTGAGCCCATGTGCCACAACTACTGAAGCCCACGTGCCTAGAGCCTGTGCTCCACAACAAGAGAAACCACCGCAATGAGAAGCCTCCGCACCACAAAGAAGAATAGCCCCTGCTCGCCGCAACTAGAGAAAGCCTGCGTGCAGCAACAAAGACCCAATGCAGCCAAAAATAAATAAATAAATTAAATTTAAAAAAAAAAAGCATATGATCCTTTGGAGCTCTTTGGACTGATTAATTCCCTGGTAAGTAGTCTCAAGAGGTAATGTGCTGATGCAATCTATGCTTATAACTTTGGTGACCCCTTTGCTGGAAACAAAGATTGGATCAAAGTATTCTGGGCGAGACAGCTGAATGCCAGAATTTAAAGACCACCTGCTAAGCACCTGGTTGATTCATTTTAATCAAAATTATTCTGCTAATGGACTTTCCTTCTTTGTATGGTTAACTAACACTTACTGGCAATCCCTGTGCCTGGCTTGGGGTGGTGTTCTCTAAGTGTGGCCTTGAAGAACAGCATCAGCATCTTCTGGGAACTTGTTAGAGATGCAGATTCTCGGCCCACCTCACACCTGCTGAATCAGAAACTCTGGGGTGGGGCCCAGCAATCCATGTTATAACAAGTCCTCCAGGTGATTCTGATGCACATTAAAGTTTAAGAACCACTGCCTTAGGTAGCCCCATCCCCCAATGGGGAATTGGCTAACTGACTCACCCTCTCAAGTCCAATCACATGTGTATCTGGATCTGGGTGGCAGTTACACAGGGACATAAATTCATAAAAACTCTCCTGTACACTTAAGATTTGTGGATTTAATTAGGCCTAGTTTTTTTTTTTTTTTTTTTTTTTTTTAACTCACAGCCAAACTGTATTTCTAAGAAGGCTGGTTGGGGCTGGGCTTGTCCCTATGAATGAGGGTGTCAGACCCAGGGACCGTGGCCACAGAAGCACTGTTCTCTAACCAGTGATCCCTAGATGGTACCCACAGCCAAGGAGGCCTGTTCACAGCAACCCCAAAGGGACTTACTGACATTGCTTAGCAGTGAATTAGTCCCCAGGCAACAATCTAAACTTGTTCCATATCATCCTGTGTATGTCTCCGAGATGTGTGGCACAGACACAGGAAGCCCTAACGTGACACCTGGCAGCACGTGGGAGGAAGTTCTGGTCTTTCAAGCTGGAGAAGGGAAGCAGGGGAAATCTAGGAAGCAGTGATAAAACTCAGCTGATCCGGGCTATATGTATATACAAGTCTTGGGCAAGAGAGAAGGCACGGCCAAAAAGCCATGAGTCACACAAGCGGCGAGAACCGACCTGCTGAGAACAGCCTCTCTTCTGCTGACAGATGCTGGAGGAGCGTGAGAAAGGGGGAGGAAGAAGATGGGCCAGGAAGGGCCCTGCAGGGCCACAGCATCTAGCAGGCGTCTGTCCCCTGTCCTGGCCATCAGGGTAAGGGACAGACTCCTGAGAGCCACAGTGTCAGCTCTGCACCCAGTCTCAGGACCACAGAAATTCTCTGCTTCAGCCCTGAGGTGTCTTGTGCCTCCTGCAATGAAAAAACACCCAGCTTCCAGTCCCCGTCCCGACCCACCAAGAACTGCGTTCTTGATTAACCGCCCCTTCTCCACTCTTATTTGGGGAATCCACGCTAGACTTTGCAGCTGGGCCCACTTTCACTAATCCCCAGGCTGCTGGGCACTGCGAGCCCCGCGCACTAAAAGGCTCAGCGAAAGGGAGGTTGGAGGAAATCCGCGCCAGCAGGGGGACCCCGAGTCCACGCCTCGCGGTACGCATGCGCACAGCCGCTTGCCGCCTGCCTCTTTCCCGGCCGCGCGAGTTCTGAGAGCTGCGTCTGCTGTCCGGGGCCTCGGGAGCTTTGCCAAACCTGAATTTTTTCATTCAAGTGCTCCCTACAAGGTATTGTTCAGTCCGCCCTTGCCCAGTGAAATAGAAACAAATGTACAGTCATTCCTATCTAAATCAATGAAGTTTCCCTTCATTTCCCAGACCATTTCAGCTGAGAAGCAGGCCTCCGCGTTTCTGGTGCCAGCTCCTACTCGGTTTTGTTTCTGATGCTTCCATTGCATAGTTTCACTGTGGGGGATGCTTGTTAGTTCCTTTGCCTACTCAGCATCCAAACTTTATTTCTATGTTGGGTGAGTCTTCCACTGCATAAGGCTGGGTGGGAAAAGGCCTCCCTCCCACGACAGAACCGGGAGCCGACAGGTAACCCCTCTCTCTCTCCATCCCTCAGGAGTTAGCATGGGCATCTGGGGACCTGGGCTCAGCCAGTCAGATGCTGCCACCTGCGGCTTTAGCTCTTGTGCAATAATTCAAAGATGAAGGGACCACTGAGAAATTATTTACTGGGACAACAGTGCAGTGTTAAGTGTCCAGGGGTAGCAGAACCAGTGGCAGCTTCCTAGCCCCATTGTCCTAAAGTGTGATCTTGTCAGCTAACTAGCCAGGGCTAGTTTCTGTTCTTGGTCTCCTCTGGCCACTTTAGTGCTTTCTGTCCGCTTTCCCCTTTTGTGAGACTTGGGCTCCTTTCCCCAGATCCCAGGGACAGCAGTCATCACTACTACAGCAGGCTCTGCACCCAGCACGTCGATCCTGCTGTGGGTGGCTGATCCTGGTTGTGCAGGAGCTGGCTTTCCCGGTGACTCCTGCATGTCTGCTACTTGTCTGCTGAGAGCCAGCATTCAGCTTACCTTTTGGAGATTTTATTCCAGGTATGACAGTTTTCAGCCAATTCAGAGGAGCTTCTGTTTGTGTGAATGCAGCACTTTTGGCCACACAGGTTGTGCGATAGGGCTGGCATAACAAATTACTACAGACTGGGTGGTTTAAAACACAGAAATGTCTTCTGTCACAGTTCTGGTGGCCAGAACTGAAACAAGGTATGAGCAGAGTTGGTTCCTTCTGGAGGCTCTGAGGGGGAAATCTGTTCCATGCCTTTCTCCTGCCTGCTGGGGTTGCTGCAATCTTTGGCCTTCCTTGACTTGTAGCTGCATCACTCCACTCTCACTCGGCTTCACATGGCCTCCCTCTCTGTGTCTCTGTGTCTTCTCCTTTTCTGTCACTTATAAAAAGGGAACATTTGGACACAGAGAAACACACAGAGGGAAGACAATGTGAAGACACAGGGAGAAAGCCATGTGAACATGAAGACGGCCATCTACAAGCCAAGGAGAGAAGCCTGGAACAGATTCTCCCTCACAGCCCTAGGAAGGAACCAGGCCTGCTGACATCTTGATTTCAGACTTCCAGCCTCCAGAACTGTGAGACAATATATTTTGTTACTTAAGCCACCCAGTTTGTGGTCATTTGTTACACCAGCCCTGGCAAATGAATACAGATGCCCTTCCCAAACTCTCCCAGGACCTACTCAGTAGCCATTGCTTTCTGTATTATTGGAAAGAATTTAGCCCATCACTAAACTAATCACTGGCAAGAGGCCTGGGATTACAGGGATTGATTTAGCTAGGGACCAGAGTTCCCTGAAGCACACGTATGTGTGATTCCTGAACAAAGTCAGGACTGAAGGGACCAAGAAGAGGGTTGGAATGCAAGTGGGTAGACAACCTCGGCGTCTGCTGCACCACCTGAGGGGTCTTGTTGCTTATGACTTGCTCAGTATGCTGGTTTCTGTGTTGTTCTCATCACTCAGGTTCCACTGGGTCTTGAGGAATGCACACACACACAGATTACACACATTAATGAAAAATTTGGTGAGGGTACCCCAGAACATAACTAGAAGAGAAACTTCGTGTTTTAGGGAAGAACTCAATGGGCGCTGAGAGAAGGGGTCTGTCCCTTCTACTTTATCCTGAGTTGTTTGATTATATCCACAAATATTCAGCAAAGACAAACTCTCACAACCACGGTTTCAAATTAATTAGCTTTTAAACTTTATTTCTTACTACTCCCCAAAGTATTTTTGACCCACAATCTGCCAAACAAATAAAATGAGGAAAAAGCAAAAATAATATGAGCAGCAGTGATGAGAGTCCTATTCCAACTATGTCCAGGCTGGTTGGCCACCAGGCTTGCTGTGACCAGTCACTCCAAGGGACAAAGCAGAAAAACAAAGACAACTCCAGGGGACATGTGACATGGGGAACTTTTCCATGACTTGACAGTTCTGTGCCTAGACTCTCACCTCACTCTTTCCTAAATTCCTCTCTCCTAAGCCCCAGTCTCCGCTAAGTTTACTAGGTTTCTTTGGTGTGAGTATTCCATCTTTCAGGGCATGTGCCTGCTTCCATTCTGTTCTTCCCAAGTGACATTTTGGCTCAGAGGGAACCTCAAATTACATAATAGCAATGAGGAAGGGTGGCCCAGACCCCAAGCTGTCATCCTGTCTTTGCTGGTATCCCTTGAAGTCTTGTCCCTCTAGTGGGCTAGAGCCACCTGGATTTTGATCGCTGTACACAGGCTTCTCTGCTGATGTTGGTGAGTCTTGCCTCCAGCTTTTTTGAGACCCCATTGTCCTGACCCTATATCTCTTCCAGGCTCCCAAGTCTCTCAGCACTTCTGTACCCCTCCTTTGGAGTCCAGGATCTCTTAGCTGCATTCCCTGTCCCATTCTGGAGGGTCCAGGCCTCTGTGAAGCTATCCTGGGACACATCCATCTAAACAGCTCTCACATCCACTGCTAATCCAGCTCCTGGGGTCATGTTGTTCTGGCACCATTCCAACACAGGAGAATTGCAAACTTTCTTTGCCATGTACTAAAAAGCAGGAGACAAGCCCATCTGCTTTGAATTTCCCCACACCTGTCTCCTGGACATCATCACTCCCTTATATCAGAATGTTGGCCCCAAAGTGGGGTTCAAGGAACAGGCTCTCACATGTCTTAAGTACTCATCCCCCCAAATCTTCCCAAGTTCCTCCCCAACTCAGGAAGCATGACCTGTATGTCACATTCTGCAATTTCTCTTCTCGGTGGTTCTTGGTACATTCTGTAAATTTCCAAGCTTAATTCTCAGTGTTTGGAGGTATAGCAAGAATCCTTGTCTCATTCAAATGCTTAGTTCTTACAGTAGAAAGCCAGGCCTCTCATTACTTTTTTTTTTCTACCACAGGCTTTAGAAATGTCTGTTTTGATAGGCAAAATTGAGCTATAACTTCTTTGTTCTAGACTGTTTCCATTATTCCTCTGTAGGTCATGCACCTAGAAAACAATGACTGCTTAATGGTTGGGGTGAGAGGAGTAGGGTAAAGAAATAAAAATTGTATAATTTAATATAAAACGTTTCCCCATTGTAGAATCCTAGTTCTGTTACTTTCTAACTGTATGACCTTGGAAAAATTATTTATCTGCTCAGAGCCTTGGTGTTTTAATTTGCAAAATAGATGAAAGAAGTAGAACCTGATTCATGAGTTTGCTGTGAGAATTAGATGAGATAAATCATTTAAAGTTGTTGGGCATAATACATAGCACATAGTTCTTGCTTTTGTAGACACATAGTTACACTTCAGTTCCATTTTGCAACAAGGCAGAGTATAAATGAACAATTAAAAGAATGTACTAAATACTTTGAACAACAATGAGGTAGGTGTTTGGGTGGCAGACTCCTTCAGTACACCAGAAAATTAAGCCAAGGGAGTAGGTTAAACACCCAGAGCTGAAGGCCATCTCCAGGGCACACCAACGTTTGGAAGGGCAAGCAGATGAAGAGGAAAGTTGGAGGTGAGGGTGGAGGGGAAACCAGGAGAGTGCCATAGAAGCCAAGCGACAAAAATCACTTCAGTGAGGAAGGAATGACCACTGGAGGTCAATGCTGCAGAGAAACCTTAAGTGCCCAGATTCCATTTGGTTAAGGAACAAATGGCAGATAAAGAATTGGGGACAGCAAAGGCAGATAACCTGGAAAGAAGGAAAATAGGACTAAAGGTAGAGGCAGTCACTGAATACATTTGAGGTTTGTCTGCTTGTAGGATGGGAGAGACATCCCATTTTAACGAATCTGGCAGTGAGTCAGCGGGGAGGGACCTGGACACGGCAGAGAGAGGAACATCCGAGGAGGCCTGAGGAAAGATGCCCCGATTCAGATGGGAGCATTAGGCTCAAGCTCAGACAGGGAGAGGACGCCTCTTCTGTCCTCACAGGAGGGAAGTGTGTAGCTTCAGTGGCAGGAAGTTGAGCGAGTTCCCATGTGACAGCTCCCCTTTTCTCTGTGAAGTTGTAGGCAGAGAATCTCTTTCAGAGAGGTGGGCACATGGATAAAAGTTTGAGAAGAGTGGAGGTGACTCTTGGGGCTACACAGAGAAGGGACACTGCAGGGCTCATTGGTACATCCAGTGAAGCAAATTATCATCACCTGCTAGTTTTGAAAATGAAAAATTTGAAATGTGGGGAGGGTATTTTTCTGGGCTTCCAAGTAGAGACTGTGTCCCATTGGCTGTGTATACTGCACTGGAACACGTGCATTAAGAAAGGAGTATTCAGGGATATTTGGTGCAACAGGAATTTATCTGCCCAACGTTTTACAGTTATAGCCCCCCCAAACCCGAATTATGTAAGCCCTTTAATATTTAACTAAGTTACCTGGTAAAATAAATTGATAGTGAATTGATTCCAAATTTTCTACAAGGAACTTATGTTCTCTTCACTTTTAAAATATTTCGACTGCTCCTAGGTGGTGTTTTGTTCAATTCATTCAAAAGTGAAATTCTTTTGATTCACCTTTTCAGAAGGAAATGTACTGTAAGGTAAACATGCTACCAGCTGCAGTTCAGTCCTAATATTTGCTTTCCAACTCATTCCAGTTCTCTAGACCAGCTATGGTATAAAATGAAAACTTTGCTTTTCTCGAGTGTTACACACTGTCCTGCTTGTCCTGAAAGGAAATGGAGATGAGTAGGTCTTTCTTTTCTTCCCCTCAGAAGGACCCGGGGAAGGTAGTGATGCAGGAAGCAGGTCCTATGCGAGAGAGAATTATGAATGTTTGCCTGATTGAGAAGTCACTTTGTACTTGCAATTCTTGCACCTTTTTTTAAAAAAATTAAAATTTCATATTTAAAAAATAATCAAATTCCCCTTTAAACTAAAGGTGCTTACTAGCCTGTTTTAGTCCCATTTAATAGGGCCTATCACTCCTATGCTAGACATATCAGGTCTTCTGCAAATTCATTACTAAAAACACTCTGTTAACAACCGAAATTATCAATCTCTTATGATACTCCAAGCTAGTAGAACAACTATTTAAGTAAAATAAATAAATTTTTTCTTTCTCATTAGAAGCGGTAAAATAGGATTTTATGTATCAACCCAAAGCCTTCCTTTCCCTCTATATCCATCCTGGGTTTGAACACTAATCCTGCTACTTATCACCTCTATGACCTTGGGCACGCCTCTTGACCTGTCTGAACCTTGGCTTTCTCACCTGTAATACCAGTATCTGCCCCCCACCCCTACCCCCAGGGTTGTTATGGCGAACAGAACATTTTTTTTTAATGTTGTGAAGTTTTTGGTACAGAATGCTTGATAAATAGCAGAGATTAAGTACAAGTGCATTCTTTCAGGTTCATTGCTACTTCTGTTTGAAAACTAAATAACATACAGGAGTTGTGCAGGACATCTGCTGTTGGCTCTCCCTCCCCCAGCCCAGGCCCAATGTCCACCCATCTCCATCTTGTTTTGTGCCCCGGGGGGTTGACTTGTGTAGATTGGATGAACAGTTTCCTTTGTCCTCTGGCTTCCGTTTGAGTCTGGCCAGTGGACAGGAGATTGGAGGGAGGTTGGAAAAAGAGGTTGGGATATTTGTTCATCCAGGTTCCTTCCTGTGGGGTCACTGGGGGGCTGGCTGCAGCTCTCAGCTGAATTTCCCAGGATCTGTCAGGCAGCCCTGCCCACACAGCTCTCCCTCTTTCTCTGGGTTTCAGTAACTACTCACTGTCTTTGCCCTCACAGTGACTAGCCCCAGTCACTGAACTTGCAGAACCTCCATGCCCTGCTCTTTGTACATAATTCCTTTATTAAATGCTCCTCACATTACGTAGTTTAAGTGTGCCGTCTTTTTCCTGCTGGGTCTCTGTGATCCAGGACCTCTGCTAATTTGGAGGCCACTACAAGAAATATCCTTAGACTCTTCATTGCTTGAGGCCTCTGTGTTTCTCCAGAAATCTTGATGAAACTTGGACTGAAACCCAATTCAAGAATCTATGTGCACTTGAAAGCCTCCCCACTACTTCCACTATGTTCTCCTGCTGCTTTCTGTGCTCGTGAGTCCAGATCTCCTTGGTTCAGGTGTGGGTCAGACCCAGACGTGAAGCTCCAGCCCTCTGCATTGTCCTAAGAACTCCAAAAACGTTCAATATTGTGTGATGCTCTTTGACTTTGCTGAAGAGTGAGGGTGACACAGCAGGGACCCTGTAGCATGCCACCCAGATTTCAGCCATCTGTACTGCCTCCCAACACCTGTCCTGCTCCCAAACGAGCTCCCGTTATCTCTCATCTCACGTCATCCACCTCACCTGCTCCCAGTGTTTCTCTGATCGGAGCACCCATCACAGCTCAAAATCATCTCATCTTGTGACCCGTGGGGAAACAAACAGGCTCAACAAAGTCCTGAAATCACCCAGTGGGCTCCACATTTAGGCCAACTCCTTACCTAACCCCACTGACAGTTATCCCCCTAAGATCCCACAGCAGACATTGGAGCAGGGGGCAAATTGGGATCAGTTGGCAAGAAACAAACCAAAGAACCTTGGGAACCAAGTGTTTAACCTAGGACTCTACTTGATGACCACAGCTTGGTGGTCTTGGGGCTTTTCCTCCTGTGAACCCAGTAGCCACTTTTACACAGTTTAAAGAGCGCCTCCAAATCAATGATTAAAGATTACTCTCCCCCCATCCCCGCAAAATAAGCAAAGAACAAAATCTGGCTATAGGAGGAGCCCCAGACTAGGACTGTGGGCACTTAGCCTGGGGGCCCTTCCTCTTGGAGTAGGAGGTGGGCTGGTGGTGAGGTCCTGGGCCTGGAGCCTCGTTGGCCCGGGTGATGGCAGGCGACCGCAGACCCAGTGTACACAGGCCCAGCCAGCTGGCAGTGGCAACCACATCTGGTTAAGGAGCCCAAAGAGGGCTGAGGTGGTGTGGGAGCCGAGGGGCCGAACAGACACTCTGATGGTCACCGGCCACCAGCCTGCTGTGCTGGACTGTGCTCTCAGGCTGCTGATCTCCCTGCACCAGCTTTGCCTCAGTCACCCACAGTGAAAGCTGAGGTCAGGGGGAACATTTAAAAAGACTCCAGACGTTCCCGAAGACCCACAGGGATCATGGAAAAAGTACCATACAGAAATAAAAAAGCGCAAAGGAACAACAACAAAAACTTCTAAACAGGCCAGACCTTCCCAGGGCCCTTAACCTGCCTCCCTCTCAGACCACCTGAGCAAGGAGGAGCTCACACCAGGCACCTCCACACCCCAGATCGCGGCCTCCTGTTTCCTGGGACACCTCTCTCTCCAACCCAAAGCCTTGTCTCTGCGTGGGCTGAGCTGGTCCCAGAATGACTGACAGTGAAAGTATCCACCCCATCAAGGGAAAACCTAGTCTCCTCACAAAGGCTTCATAGACTCAAATGAATAATTACCCGATCATTATGAATACATTTCTCAAATTCTGGACTGTTGTATCTAATATAAGAGTATGTTTGGAACATCAAAAGCTGAATTGAATTTGGGTTGTGTGACAACCTAAATCCAATTCCTTTGCAGTCTCTCTTCAAGAATTAAAAATTCTTGGGATCCAGTTTATCCATGGTTCACTTTGCTACAACATATTTCGGTGATGTGTTGTTCAGAATAGAAGGTGTATTTATATTTTTGATAAATTTTTACCATTTTAAATGTTTTTGTCTCATTTAATACTTTAGACTTTGAACGTTCCTCAACCCCCAATTTTATTAGTTTGCTTTTCCCTAGCATACCTTTTTTTTCCATGTCTTTATTGTCAACCTTCTCTTTGTTTTATATGCATCTCTTGTACAGAGAATAAAGTTGGAGGTTGGTTGCTATTTCACCCAACTTTCTGTCTATTATGTAGTATTGTTTTTTCCCCTTTTCACTCAATTTCACGATTTCTGCTGAATTAACATTTTTCTGCATTAATGTACGATGGCTCTGTGACTTCAGGGACTCAGCCCCTTTAAATTTATTACTCCACCACCTGTAGGTTGTTAACCTCATCTGCATGATCATCATGGCTCACCGCCATGTGGACATCGCAGCCAGGGAAAAGGGAAAAAAGGAAGGGCGTGACCAAACAAATGCACATGTGATTTCCATTCATTCAGTGAACCAGAATGTCTTCACCTGCCCGCCCCGGTAGCAAGGGAGGCTGGGAAAGGCAATTGTGCGGCTACTGAATGCTTGTCTCTCAGATCCATTTCCTCCCTTCTAAATTCTGGTTTTTGATGCTGGGAGTGGGACTCTGCACACTACGTTTCTTCTTTGTCAGCTGACTTTGTGATAAGTTCCACCAAGAGGATGCCGTGCAGGGATGCTGGAAGGTAGGAGAAGGGGAGAGGGGAGTGTTTCTTCCTTATTTGCTGACTATCCTTTTCATGTCACGCTGGGAATGGTCATGCACCCCAGTAGCACCAATTGGTTCTAATCTCCAACTTCTTTCGGCACTCCCAGACCAGCCTCATCGCCCTCACCTCAGAGGTCTTAGTCACAGCTCCGGGGGACCCTTTCTCTGAACCTTTAGGTTCTACAACTTCAATTCCTTCTCTTTGTTCCTGCAGCCCAAGGAATTGTAGCTGCTTCCTGGAGTTATTACCTCTGTTTTACTGCCACATTCCCTCTTTGACTTTTCAGTCTTCCAACATCTGTTAAACTAATTCCCTATATTAAATTCTCTTTGTTTAAATACCTAGTATGGTTTCAGCTTTCCTGAATGGACCCTGCCTAATATATTAATCTGTAGCTTAATGGCCAAATGCCACTAAAAATTCTAATGCTATTTAAGTCGGGGAGAATGGATATTGGGGAGAACTATCAGTCTTCAGAACAAAACAAGAATTTTAGTACAATTTCATTCTTGTGGGTGCATAACCCCACCGTAGCTTTCAAGATTTGTTGAAACCATGTTGAGCTTTTGTTCCAGATGATTAATTTTTTTTGTAGTTTATGCCTATAACATTTAAAGACTTCTTTAAACAGTTCTACTTAAATTCACAGACATAGTATCAATATTTGGACTTAACACATTTTATTGGTTTTATTTTTCATAACTCTTTTTGATATAACAGGTCTTCGTGTTTTATAAGTTATTCTGATTCTTTTTCCTTCCCTAGGTAATTTTGTTTTAGAAAAAAATGTATGTGTGTAGCATACGTTCTGGATTCCTGGGTATTCAAAAATGTGTCTTATAGTGAATGGGTCCACATGTCCCTAGTGTCATGTAATATAGATTTAAGATTATTTTATTGAGAAAAACTTACAGAGAAGTAGCACAGGGCACCAGTGCCCTGAGCACTCATTACTCCACAGAAGGGTGATTACTCCACAGAAAGGTGGACTGCATGCATATGGACCAGTTTTCAGGAGGGGAGGCCCCAAACTACTCTATATATTTATAGGGAGGCTGGGAGGAAGTGAGGAACACTTAGTGGGTATAACAGTGGGGTTTCCTCGTTGAGGAGGCTGATAAAAAGCCTCCAGAGCTCAGCCTTTGGTTTTAACCTGTTCTTCTCCTGGGCTCACTTAAGCCTGCTGAATAGTCTTTTTTTTTTTTTAATTTTTTTTGAATTTTATTTTTTTATACAGCAGGTTCTTATTAGTTATCTACTTTATACATATTAGTGTGTATATGTCAATCCCAGTCTCCCAATTCATCCCACCACCACCAGCACCGCCACCACTTTCCCCCCTTGGTGTCCATACGTTTGTTCTCTACATCTGTGTCTCAGTTTCTGCCCTGCAAACCGGTTCATCTGTACCATTTTTCTAGGTTCCACGTATATGCGTTAATATACGATATTTTTTTTTCTCTTTCTGACTTGCTTCACTCTGTATGACAGTCTCTAGATCCATCCATGTCTCTACAGATGACTCAATTTTGTTCCTTTTTATGGCTGAGTAATATTCCATTGTATATATGTATATATGTGCCACATCTTCTTTATCCATTCGTCTGTCGATAGGCATTTAGGTTGCTTCCATGTCCTGGCTATTGTAAATAGTGCTGCAGTGAACATTGGCGTGCATGTGTCTTTTTGAATTATGGTTTTCTCAGGGTATATGCCCAATAGTGGGATTGCTGGGTCGTATGGTAGTTCTATTTTTAGTTTTTAAAGGAACCTCCATACTGTTCTCCATAGTGGCTGTATCAATTTACATTCCCACCAACAGTGCAAGAGTGTTCCCTTTTCTCCACACCCTCTCCAGCATTTGTTGTTTGTACATTTTCTGATGATGCCCATTCTAACTGGTGTGAGGTGATACCTCATTGTAGTTTTGATTTGCATTTCTCTAATAATTAGTGATGTTGAGCAGCTTTTCATGTGCTTCTTGGCCATCTGTATGTCTTCTTTGGAGAAATGTCTATTTAGGTCTTCTGCCCATTTTTGGATTGGGTTGTTTGTTTTTTTAATATTGAGCTGTTTGTATATTTTGGAGATTAATCCTTTGTCCGTTGATTCGTTTGCAAATATTTTCTCCCATTCTGAGGGTTGTCTTTTCATCTTGTTTGTAGTTTCCTTTGCTGTGGAAAAGCTTTGAAGTTTCATTAGGTCCCATTTGTTTATTTTTGTTTTTATTTCCATTACTCTAGGAGGTGGATCAAAAAAGATCTTGCTGTGATTTATGTCAAAGCATGTTCTTCCTATATTTTCTTCTAAGAGTTTTATAGTGTCTGGTCTTACATTTAGGTCTCGAATCCATTTTGAGTTTATTTTTGTGTATGGTGTTAGGGAGTGTTCTAATTTCATTCTTTTACATGTAGCTGTCCAGTTTTCCCAGCACCACTTACTGAAGAGACTGTCTTTTCTCCATTGTATATCCTTGCCTCCTTTGTCATAGATTAGTTGACCATAGGAGCATGGCTTTATCTCTGGGCTTTCTATCCTGTCCCATTGATCTGTATTTCCGTTTTTGTGCCAGTACCATATTGTCTTGATTACTGTAGCTTTGTAGTATAGTCTGAAGTCAGGGAGTCTGTTTCCTCCAGCTCCGTTTTTTTCCCTCAAGACTGCTTTGGCTATTTGGGGTCTTTTGTGTCTCCTTACAAATTTTAAGATTTTTTGTTGTAGTTCTGTAAAAAATGCCATTGGTAATTTGATAGGGATTGCGTTGAATCTGTAGATTGCTTTGGGTAGTATAGTCATTTTCACAATATTGATTCTTCCAATCCAAGAACATGGTATATCTCTCCATCTGTCTGTATCATTTAATTTCTTTTATCAGTGTCTTATAGTTTTCTGCATACAAGTCTTTTGTCTCCCTAGGTAGGTTTATTCCTAGGTATTTTATTCTGTTTGTTGCAATGGTAAATGGGAGTGTTTCCTTAATTTCTCTTTCAGATTTTTCATCATTAGTGTATAGGAATGCAAGAGATTACTGTGCATTAATTTTGTATCCTGCAACTTTACCAAATTCATTGATTAGCTCTAGGAGTTTTCCGGTGGCATCTTTAGGATTCTCTATGTATAGTATCATGTCATCTTCAAACTGACAGTTTTAATTCTTCTTTTCCAATTTGTATTCCTTTTATTTCTTTTTCTTCTCTGATCACCGTGGCTAGGACTTCCAAAACTATGTTGAATAATAGTGGTGAGAGTGGACAACCTTGTCTTGTTCCTGATCTTAGAGGAAATGCTTTCAGTTTTTCACCATTGAGAATGATGTTTGCTGTGGGTTTGTCGTATATGGCCTTTATTACGTTGAGGTAGGTTCCCTCTCTGCCCACTTTCTGGAGAGTTTTTATCATAAATGAGTGTTGAATTTTGTCAAAAGCTTTTTCTGCATCTATTGAGATGATCATATGGTTTTTCTTCAATTTGTGAATATGGTGTATCACATTGATTGATTTGCATATATTGAAGAATCCTTGCATCCCTGGGATAAATCCCACTTGATCGTGGTGTATGATCCTTTTAATGTGTTGTTGGATTCTGTTTGCTAGTATTTTGTTGAGGATTTTTGCATCTATATTCATCAGTGATATTGGTCTGTAATTTTCTTTTTTTGTAGTGTCTTTGTCTGGTTTTGGTATCAGGGTGATGGTGGCCTCATAGAATGAGTTTGGGAGTGTTCCTTCCTCTGTAATTTTTTGGAAGAGTTTGAGAAGGATGGGTGTTAGCTCTTCTCTAAATGTTTGATAGAATTCACCTGTGAAGCCATCTGGTCCTGGACTTTTGTTTGTTGGAAGATGTTTAATCACGGTTTCAATTTCAGTACTTGTAATTTGTTGTTCATATTTTCTATTTCTTCCTGGTTCAGTCTTGGAAGCTTATACCTTTCTAAGAATTTGTCCATTTCTTCCAGGTTGTCCATTTTATTGGCATAGAGTTGCTTGTAGTAGTCTCTTAGGATGCTTTGTATTTCTGCAGTGGCTGTTGTAACTCCTCCTTTTTCATTTCTAATTTTATTGATTTGAATCCTCTCCCTCTTTTTCTTGATGAGTCTGGCTAATGGTTTATTAATTTTGTTTATCTTCTCAAAGAACCAGCTTTTAGTTTTATTGATCTTTGCTATTGTCTTCTTTGTTTCTATTTCATTTATTTCTGCTCTGATCTTTATGATTTCTGGCCTTCTACTAACTTTGGGTTTTGTTTGTTCTTCTTTCTCTAGTTCCTTTAGATGTGAGGTTAGATTGTTTATTTGAGATGTTTGTTTTTTCTTGAGGTAGGATTGTATTGCTATAAACTTCCATCTTAGAACTGCTTTTGCTGCATCCCATAGGTTTTGGATCATCGTGTTTTCATTGTCATTTGTCTCTAGGTATTTTTTGATTTCCTCTTTGATTTCTTCAATGATCTCTTGGTTATTTAGTAGTGTATTGTTTAGCCTCCATATGTTTGTGTTTTTTACGTTTTTTTCCCTGTAACTGATTTCTAATTTCATAGCGTTGTGGTCAGAAAAGATGCTTGATATGATTTCAATTGTCTTAAATTTACTGAGGCTTGATTTGTGACCCAAGATATGATCTATCCTGGAGAATGTTCCGTGTGCACTTGAGAAGAAAGTGTAATCTGCTGTTTTTGGTTGGAGTGTCCTATAAATATCAATTAAATCTATCTGGTCTATTGTGTCATTTAAAGCTTGTGTTTCCTTATTAGTTTTCTGTTTGGATGATTTGTCCTTTGGTGTAAGTGAGGTGTTAAATTCCCCCACTATTACTGTGTTACTGTCGATTTCCTCTTTTATAGCTGTTAGCAGTTGCCTTATGTATTGAGGTGCTCCTATGTTGGGTGCATATATATTTATAATTGTTATATCTCCTTCTTGGATTGATCCCTTGATCATTATATAGTGTCCTTCCTTGTCTCTTGTAACATTCTTTATTTTAAAGTCTATTTTATCTGATATGAGTATTGCTACTCCAGCTTTCTTTTGATTTCCATTTGCATGGAATATCTTTTTCCATACCCTCACTTTCTATCTGTATATGTCCCTAGGTCTGAAGTGGGTCTCTTGTAGACAGCATATATATGGGTCTTGTTTTTGTATCCATTCAGCAATCCTGTATCTTTTGGTTGGATCATTTAATCCATTCACGTTTAAGGTAATTATTGATGTATGTTCCTATTACCATTTTCTTAATTGTTATGGGTTTGTTTTGGTAGGTCCTTTTCTTCTCTTGTGTTTCCCACTTAGAGAAGTTCCTTTAACATTTGTTGTAGAGCTGGTTTGGTGGTGCTGAATTCTCTTAGCTTTTGCTTGTCTGTAAAGCTTTTGATTTCTCCATCAAATCTAAATGAGATCCTTGCCAGGTAGAGTAATCTTGGTTGTAGGTTCTTCCCTTTCATCACTTTAAATATGTCATTCCACTCCCTTCTGGCTTGTAGAATTTCTGCTGAGAAATCAGCTGTTAACCTTATGGGAGTTCCCTTGTATGTTATTTGTCATTTTTCCCTTGCTGCTTTCAATAATTTTTCTTTGTCTTTAATTTTTGCCAATTTGATTACTATGTGTCTCATTGTGTTTCTCCTTGGCTTTATCCTGTATGGGACTCTGTGCTTCCTGGACTTGGGTGGCTATTTCCTTTCCCATGTTAGGGACCCGTGAGTCACCCACCCAGCAGTTATGGGATTTGATTTTATTGTGATTGCGCCCTCCTACTGTCTCATTGTGGCTTCTCATTTGTCTTTGGATGTGGGGTATCTTTTTTGGTGAGTTCCAGTGTCTTCCTGCCGATGATTGTTCAGCAGTTAGTTGTGATTCTGGTGCTCTCGTAGGAGGGAGTGAGAGCACGTCCTTCTACTCCACCATCTTGAACCAATGTGATGGTGAGTTTTTTATGGTAAATTTGGCTAGGCTATGGTGCCCAGTTGTTTGGTCAAACACCAGTCTAGATGTTGCTGCTGTGAAGGTGTTCTGTAGATGTGATTACCATTTGAATGGACTTCTTGTTAAGCTACTGAGAGAGGTGAGGGAATGAACCTCCAGAGCCCTTGGATGTTTATCCTCTTGGTAATGTTGGCACTAACACCTATAAAAGATAATTTGGCTGGGTGTGCAGTTCTAGGGTGAGGACACTGTAAAAATTACTCTTAGATATCAGCTAGGGTTTCCTGTGTCCTTGAGATCAACTTGAACCCTGATTTCACATCTTGTGCATGTCCAGAGCAGTACCCAAGATTTCTTCAGATTCCCAGGGGATTCATATAGTGTTTAAGAGAACAGGCTCACGACCTAAACTGCCTGTGTTTAAATTCTGACTCTGTTGCTTGTGTAACCATGTGACCTTGGTTTCTTAAACTTTCATTGCCTCATCTGTAAAATGGGAAAATAACACATCAGTTGTGCTGACCAAATCTTTCCAGTTCTCCAGCTTTGGTCCCCTTGTGCCTGGGTTAAGCTAGGTGACTAGTTCTTGGTTGTGAGTAGAAATGACATTTGTGATCTCTGGAATTGCTGGTTTGAGACCCTCAAGAGTTCTCTCCCCCCACCTCCCCACTTTGGTATGGTGATAAGCAATGTTTAAGATGATAAGAATTGTCCAGTTTGCACACACAAATGAAAGGGAATAAAAAGCATCTGAAATTTGAGGCCTTGTGGGTAGGCCTGCCCATAACATTTCTGAGGTCTGGAGCCAGAGCACAAAGGAGGTGTGTATACAGTTGTCTAGATATTTGAATGTTATAAACTGAGATAAAATATTAAATAAAATCTGTTCTACCCTCCTGCCTTGACAAATATATTTCCATGATAAAAAAATTAAAAATAATGTAAAGCTATATTTATGACTGAGAATCAACAAAATATCACAGATAACTGTATTAATAATTACTGCACATATTTTAGGTGGTCTTTGGTGGGTCAATAATATTTACATGAGTAAGAAAATTAAGAAACAAAATTTATGACATTTGATATAATTTTATTTTAATGAAATCACTAATTATGTGAATATAAGAATTTACATTATTTCTGTTCTCTTGACATTAGTGATATTAAGTGTTAAAAGCAAAGTAATTATTCAAAGTATACAAAATTTAAATAGAACTTTTTATAGATGCAAAATCAAAAATTAAAATTATTTTATTTTCAAAAAACATTTTCTCCCATAATAGTAAAATTATCTATGAAAAGGTAAAATAAAATTATAATTTTATTTTAATTATAATTTTGAATAATGAATATCAAACTTATATGTCAAAATTAAGCATAAATTTAATATTTCAACACTTTAATATTATTGACACTTTATAATTTTTATTGCAATTTTAGTGTTCAGTGTCCATCTAGTTGCCAATATAAAGGATATTGGTATCACTTCATGCATGCATCTAGACCTGATATTTACAAATTCAAGAGTAATATGAATTATTAATATTGTAAAATGTTTCTCTGACAGTATGTGCAACTTTTGACAATACTACAAATTGGTACAGGAGAAGAAAATGGGCATTTGACGTTACTGGGAAATGATACTTTGTTGTGCAAGAATCTACTGCATTCATGTTGAGAGAAAAGATTTGACAAGTTAGTCTTTTTTCTTTCACTTCATTTACTCCAGTCTTCCATCCACTACAAATTAGTGTTCATCTCTGACATCAGCAGTGACAGCCCGTGGGCTATGAAGGTACATTACACTCCAGTGTAGTTACTTTGTTTTTTTGTTGGTTTGTTTGTTTTGGCTGTGCTGCACAGCTGCGGGATCTTAGTTCCCTGGCCAGGAATTGAACCCAGGCCCTCGGCAGTGAAAATGTGGAGTCCTAACCACTGGACTGCCGGGGAGTTCCCTAGTTATTTTGTTTTGATGACATATGAAAGAGATATAGAGAAGTGTATTCCTGGGGCCTGAATGGTGTAAGATATGAGAGCAGCTGTTTGTATTGTGCCAGGGCTGAGTATCAGATCTTGAGTGACACAGAGACTCTCTAAAATATGGAGCTAAGGGCAGTAGCTCCTCCTGTCTAGGTCTGGGGGAACTAGAGTGGCAGAGTTGTAGAAACCACCTGCTCCTAAACTTTAAAGAATAAGAGACATTAAGAAAAGATTTGAATATCAAAGGCAAATCAGTAATAAACCCAGCAATAAAGGATTGAGTCTTCTCATTTAAGTCTGATGGCTTCAAACTGCCAGTGATTAGAGAGAGAGAGAGAGGCCTGGGAATGAGACATTAATGTAGTAAACTAGACTTGATGTCTTTGGAAAGATATGAATAGGAATGAAAGTTGAGTGTGCCTACTGGCTCATGACACTAAAGAAGCAAATAGATCATAAACCAATTGAGATTTTGAGAAAGTTATACTGCAGAAGAATCTGTGAGCCTAGACTAAAATGCTTTTAACAGGTTGAAACAATCTCTGGCCCCCAAACTTTCATAGGCAGGAAGTAGGCTGTGAAATCTTGAGGCTCCCAAGGGGGACATAATCTCTAACACACACCATAATGTGGGCAAGGAGGATAATGGACATGGAAGAACCTCCAGAAAGGTGATCCAGGGGCCACAAAGAATCGAGAAGTTCATCAACAAGTGGAATCAGGTCTAATCAAGGAAATTCCCCAACTGCCAGAAAAGAGAATCCTCACAATGCCTGTCCCATCAGATTTCATAATTGCTACAGACCAATGATTGCTGTGTGTCCTCCATCAGGCCTTCTTCTGGAGGGAAGTTTCTGTCATAGTCATTCTCTCCTTGATCTGCAGTGGTACAGTGGGAGTGTTAGGGGTCTGAGGGAAGATAGCATGTCCATTAGTTCATGTGTTGTGAGGTCCCACAGAGGCACATCCAGATCTAAAGAGGTCTGTGCCTCATCAGCCCTGGACTTTGAACTGGATGCAGTAACTTGATGGGACTTTGGTTTTTCTTCCTTTGGGAGATGACAGCATGTTCAGTGTGGGAAGGAGAGTGTGCCCAATATCTGGTAGCCAAAGGGGTGGACTGCTGTAGAGATGGCCACCTCCCATTGAAAACTGTGCTGTATCTCCATAGTGTAGAAATATTGCTGGAAAGACATAAAATCAGTTCTTCTGCCAGGGATGAGTTTTACTGGGGTTCTGCTTTCCTGGCTCTGGCTTTATAATGGAAGCCCAGGGCAGCCTCTCACTGCCAAGGAAATCTAACTTCAAATCCAACTCTGCTGTGGGCGTCCTCTTTATTTATGGCACTCCTCTTGCTTTATACCTCAGCTATATATTAAAATATTTCAAATATTATATATAGCATTTTTATGTGTTTGGAGGAGGTAGGGTTGCTTTCCACATTAGCTCTGTCTGCCTTCCTGAAGTTCTCCCAAACAACAGCAAACATCCAGAAAATAAATTCCAAAATTCCAGAAATGTTGAATTAAATCATTGAGGAAGCAGAAGCATTAATTTTATTTATTTTCCTTTGAAATATATTTATTTCATCTTATCCTGTGCATCTCTTTACATTGTTGTAATTACCATATAAATCATGATTTTAATGTTTGCATAACATTCATTAGGTTCCATACAATATTTTTGTAGTGAATTTCTTAGTGGCCTGTGCTTGCTATTCATCAAGTAGAACATAAATATAATACACTAATTTACCGTCAGATACATCTGATGGTAAGATCGTAAAAAAGTTTTTTTAAATTCTTAACTATGACTTTTCTTCTAAATACAATTTTCTTAATAGACTTTCCGTTTGGGAAGATATAATATTTGTTCTTTTAGTTTCAGAAAGAGGTTCTGGTATATATTGAAGACGAATTGCTTAAATTGGGTCCATTTTGGTTTGTCTTGAAGGAGTATATCAATATCTTTTCTCTATCCAAAAGAGTATTTCATGCAAATGTATGACCTAGAATCTCAGAAGCATAATGGATATGTGAAAAACTGGTCAGCAGTGGCATTTTAGGGTATAAATCACTGGCTACTTGTTTCAAATACTGGTGAACTAAATCTGCTCTTGGTGTAAATATTTGCCTATATTTAAGATTCTGAATAGCCTCAAGAGAAGTAACACACAGGGACTGGGATTTGATCATGGTGTTTTAAAAAGCAGGTTGTTAATGAGAAAAACTGGCAATGAACTACTCCAAAAAATTCAGTGCAATTTTAGTAAAATTATTTGTTTTTATGTAATATTTTATTTTACATTATGAAACATTTATAGAAAATCAGACAAGAGAAGTGAAATTGCTGAGCAGTAGGATGTCAGCTTTATAAAGTGTTATCAAATTGCTCTTCAAAGTCATGGTACCAGTTATGCTTCCACCAGCAATGTGTGGGGGTTCCAGTGTTCTCACATGCTCCCTCAATACTTGGTCACATCTGATTTATTTTTCCAATCTGATGAGAAATTTTTATATCATTGTTTTTATTTACATTTCCCTGGTTATTATTGGGTTGAATCTTTTAAAACATACTGTATTTGTTTGCTGTTTGGATTTCCTTTTGTCTTTTTTTGTCCTTGTCTACTTTTTGTTGTAACATCTGTTTTTTCCTATTAATTTATAGTTTATAGAAGTTATTTAAAGAGGATTTTACACATTTTTTTTAGTAGTTGCCCTAAGATTTACAACGTTTGTCTTTATGTAATCACATTGTATCTTTAAACAGTATCATCCTACTTCATATACAGTATAAGAACCTTACAACATATTATTTCAATTTCTCCTTCCATCTTTTGTGCTGTTGCGGTCATATATATTATTTTTGCATATGCTATAAACCTACAATACATTGCTATTATTTTTGCTTTAGACAGTCAGTGATCTTTTAGAGTGATTAGACATAAGAAAAAATGTCTTTTATATTTACCTTCATTTTAACCATTTCTGGAAAACTTTGTTTCTTTTTGTCAATACAAGTTTCTGTCTGTCATCGTATTTCTTCTTCTTGAAGGACTTCCTTTGACATTTCTTGCAGTGCAATTCTGAAGTTAATAAATTCTCTCAGTACTTGCTTGTCTAAAAAAGCCTTTATGTTTCCTCCAACTTTGAAAAATATTTTTGTTGAATATAGAAATCTAGATTCATCAGTTTTCTCTGAAGCAGGTTAAGGAGACACTAAGGAGGCTTGCTTAGTTGTGGACAAGAAGTCTGCTGTGATTCTTATCATTTTGCTCTGTATGAAGTTTTTCAATTGAATTTGTTTGCTTGTTTTTTGCTGTTGCACGAGTTCTTTATATAGTTTGAATATTAATCTCCTATCAGATATATGATTTGCAAATATCTTCTCCCACTTGGTATGTTGCCTTTTCATTTTGTTGTGCAGAACCTTTGTAGTTTGATGTAGTCTCACTTGTTTATTTTTGCTTTTGTTGCCTTTACTTTTGGTATCAAATTCAAAAAATTGTTGGCAAGACCAATTTCAAGGAGTTTACCACCTATGTTTTCTTCTAGGAGTTTCATGGTTTCAGGTCTTATGTTCAAGTCTTTAATCCATTTTGAGTTAATTTTTGTGTATGGTATAAGATGGTGGTCCAGTTTCATTCTTTCGCATGTGGCTATCTAGTTTTCCAATGCTGTTTATTGAAGAGACTATCCTTTCTCCATTATATGTTCTTTTTTAAAAAAATTTTTATTGGCATATGGTTGATTTACAATGTTGTGTTAGTTTCAGGTGTACAGTAAAGTGAATCAGTTATACACATGCATGTATCTGTTCTTTTTTAGATTCTTTTCCCATATAGGTTATTACAGAATATTGAGTAGAGTTCCCTGTGCTATACAGTAGGTCCTTATCTATTTTATTTACAGTTAATCCCAATCTCCTAATTTATCCCTCCCCCCTCCCTTCCCCTTTGGTAATCATAAGTTTGTTTTCTACATCTGTGACTCTATTTCTGTTTTGTAAATAAGTTCATTTGTACCATTATTTTAGATTCCACATATAAGTGATACCATATAATATTTGTCTTTGTCTGACTTAGTATGATAATCTCTAGGTCCATCCATGTTGTTGCAATTGGCATTATTTCATTCTTTTTATGGCTAAGTAAGTTCCATTGTATATATGTACCACATTTTCTTTATCTACTCCTCTGTTGATGGACATTTAGGTTGCTTCCATGTCCTCTCTTTTGTAAACAGTGCTGCAATGAACATAGGGGTGCATGTGTCTTTTCGAATTATGGCTTTCTCTGGGTATATGCCCAGGAGTGGGATTGCTGGATCATATGGTAGCTCTATTTTTAGTTTTTTTAAGGACCCTCCATACTGTTCTCCATAGTGGCTGTACCAATTTACATTCCCACCAACAGTGTAGGAGGTTACCCTTTTCTCCACACTCTCTCCAGCATTTATTGTCTATAGATTTTTTGATGATGGCCATTCTGACGAGTGTGAGGAGATACCTAATTGTAGTTTTTTTTTTAATTTTATTGGAGTATAATTCATTTACAATGTTGTGTTAGTTTCAAGTGTACAGCAAAGTGAATCTGTTATAGAAATACATATATCCACTCTTTTTTAGACTCTTTTCCCATATAGGCCATTACAGAGTATTGAGTAGAGTTCCCTGTGCTATACAGTAGCTCCTTATTAGTTATCTATTTTATATATAGTAGTGTGTGTCAATCCCAATCTTCCAATTTATCCCTCCCCACTTTACTCCCTGGTAACCATAAGTTTATTTTCTACATCTGTAACTCTATTTCGTGTAGATAAGTTCATTTGTAGGCTTTTTTTTTAGATTCCACATATAAGTGATGTATGGTATTTGTCTTTCTCTGTCTGACTTACTTCACTCAGTATGAGAATCTCTGGGTCCATCCATGTTGCTGCAAATGCATTATTTTGTTCTTTTTTGTGGCTGGGTAATACTCCATTGTATATATGTGCCACATCTTCTTTATCCATTCCTTTGTTGATGGACATTTAGGCTGCTTCCATGTTCTGGCTATTGTGAATAGTGCTTCAATGAACATTGGGGTGCACGTATTTTTTCAGATTATGTTTTTTTCCTGAATATATGCCCAGGAGTGGGATTGCTGGATCATATGGTAGCTCTATTTTCAGTTTTTTAAGGAACCTCCATACTGTTCTCCATACTGGCTGTACCAGTTTGCATTCCCACCAACAGTGTAGGAGGGTTCTCATTTCTCCACACCCTCTCCAGCATTTACTGTTTGTAGATTTTTTGATGATGCCCATTCTGACCGGTGTGAGGTGATAACTCATTCTAGCCTTGATTTGCATTTCTCTAATAATTAGTCATGTTGAGCATCTTTTCATGTGCTTTTTAACCATCTGTATGTCTTCTTTGGAAAAATGTCTGTTTAGATCTTCTGCCCATTTTTAGATTGGGTTGTTTATTTTTTTGGTATTAAGCTGCATGAGCTGTTTGTATATTTTGGAGATTAATCCCTTGTCAGTTGCTTCATTTGCAAATATTTTCTCCCATTCTGAGGGTTGTCTTTTCATTTTGTTTATGGTTTCCTTTGCTGTGCGAGAGCTTTTAAGTTTAATTAGGTCCCATTTGTTTATTTTTGTTTCTTTTTTCATTACTCTAGGGGGTGGATTGAAAAAGATCTTGCTGCGATTTATGTCAAAGAACGTTCTGCCTATGTTTTCCTCTAAGAGTTTTATAGTATCCAGCCTTACATTTAGGTCTTTAATCCATTTTGAGGGTTTTTTTTGTGTGTATAGTGTTAGGGAGTGTTCTAATTTCATTTGTTTACATGTAGCTGTCCAGTTTTCCCAGCACCACTTATTGAAGAGACAGTCTTTTCTCCATCATATATTTTTGCCTCCTTTGTCATAGATTAGGTGACCATAGGTGCGTGGGTTTATCTCTGGACTTTCTATCTTGTTCCATTGAGCTATATTTCTGTTTTTGTGCCAGTGCCAGCACCATACTGTTTGGGTTTTTTAAAAAATAAATTTATTTATTTATTTTATTTTTGGATGTGTTGAGTCTTTGTTGCTGCATGTGGGGTTTCTCTAGTTGCAGTGAGCGGGGGCTACTCTTCATTGCAGTGCGCGGGCTTCTCATTGCGGTGTCTTCTCTTGTTGTGGAGCATGGGCTGTACGCGCACGGGCTTCAGTAGTTGCAGCACGTGGGCTCAGTAGTTGTGGCTCGTGGGCTCCAGAGCGCAGGATCAGTAGTTATGGTGCACGGGCTTAGTTGCTCTGCAGCATGTGGGATCTTCCCGGACCAGGGCTTGAATCCGTGTCCCCTGCATTGGCAGGCGGACTCTTAACCACTGTGCCACCAGGGAAGTCCCTGCATCTATTGAGATGATCATGTGGTTTTTACTCTTCAGTTTGTTAATGTAGTGTATCACATTGATTGATTTGCAGATATTGAAGAATCCTTGCATCCCTGGCATAAATCCCACTGGATCATAGTGGATGATCCTTTTCATGTGCTGTTGGATTTGGTTTGCTAGCATTTTGTTGAGGATTTTTGCGTCTATGTTCATCAGTGATATTGACCTGTAATTTTCTTTTTTTTTGTGGTATCTTTGTCTGGTTTTGGTATCAGGGTGATGGTGGCCTTGTAGAATAAGCTTGGGAGTGTTCGTTCCTATGTAATTTTTTGGAATAGTTTCAGAGGATAGGTGCTAACTCTTCTCAAAATGTTTGATATAATTCGCCTGTGAAGCCATCTGGTCCTGAACTTTTGTTTGTTGGAAGTTTTAAAATCACAGTTTCAATTTCAGTACTTGTGATTGGTCTGTTCATATTTTCTGTTTCTTCCTGGTTCAGTCATGGAAGGTTGTACCTTTCTAAGAATTTGTCCATTTCTTCTACATTGTGCAGTTTATTGGTGTATAGTTGCTTGTAGTCATCTCTTATGATCCTTTGTGTTTCTGTGGTGTCACTTGTAACTTCTTTTTCGTTTCTGATTTTATTGATTTGAGCCCTTTCCCTTTTTTCTTGATGAGCCTGGCTAAAGGTATTTCAAATTTGCTTATCTTTTCAAAGAACCAACTTTTAGTTTCATTGGTCTTTTCTATTGTTTTCTTCATCTCTGTATCATTTATTTCTGCTCTGATCTTTATGATTCTTTTTTTTTTAATAAATTTATTTATTTATTTATTTATGGCTGTGTTGGCTCTTTGTTTCTGTGCGAGGGCTTTCTCCAGTTGTGGCGAGCAGGGGCCACTCTTCATCGTGGTGCGCGGGCCTCTCACCGTCGCGGCCTCTCCCGTTGCGGAGCACAGGCTCCAGACGCGCAGGCTCAGTAGTTGTGGCTCACGGGCTTAGTCGCTCCGCGGCATGTGGGATCCTCCCAGACCAGGGCTCGAACCCGTGTCCCCTGCATTGGCAGGCAGATTCTTAATCACTGCGCCACCAGGGAAGCCCCTATGATTCTTTTTCCTTCTACTAACTTTGGGTTTTGTTTGTTCTTTCTCTAGCTGCTTTAGGTGTAAGGTTAGGTTGTTTGAGATTTTTCTTGTTTCCTGAGACAGGATTGTACTGCTATAACTTCCCTCTTAGAACTGCTTTTGCTGCATCTCATAGGTATTGGATCGTCGTGTTTTCATTGTTATTTCTCTCTAGGTATTTTTTGATTTCCTCTTTGATTTCTTCAGTGATCCATTGGTTGTTTAGTAACATATTGTTTAGCCTCCATGTGCATGTGGGCCACCCACTGGCATCTGCTCCTGATGCTGTCCCAGAGCACATGAGCCTGCCCAAGCAGGAGGGGGCAGATGTGGTGGCCTCCTAGGGCGCGTGAACCCTCTCTGGTGGGAGCCCCTCATAGGGCCCACAGAGGCAGGGGACAGCACATGGGGAAAGAGGCTGCAATGGCAGCCCCACTTTTCACGTGTCACTCAACAATGGCGCTTCACTTCTATGGCGCCCCGTGCTTCTGCAACAAACATTTCTGGTTGCGGAGCTCCTCATTCCCGTCCCTTCAGGCTGTCTCCTCACAGCCAACAGCAGTGCTTTTCCCAGGTCTACTCTCCAAACCTCATGTTCCAGCACCCAGCCCTCATGCACACCAGTGGACACACGTCTCAGGCTGGGGCGTGCAGGGCTGTGGCACGGACTATCTGTGTAGGTGTCACTCTGTGCTGCCTGCCACAGACTTGTTGCTGCGCTCTCCTCTGAGCCCCCGAAGCTCCCCTTCTGTCCCAGCTGATCTCCTGCTGGTGAGGGGGCTTCCCTGGATGCAGGAACCTCTCCTCTCCTTTACCTCCCCACCCCCAGGGGCACAGGTCCCATCCTGCTTCCTCCTTTCTTTTTTTTCCTTTCTTTCATCCTACCCAGTTACGTGGCGATCTTTCTTGTCCTTTTAGGTGTCTGAGGTCCTCTGCTATTGTTCAGCAGGTGCTCTGTGAGAATTGTTCCATTTATAGATGTATTCTTTTTAAAAATTATTTATTTATTTATTTATTTGTGGCTGCATTGGATCTTCATTGCTGCGCACAAGCTTTCTCTAGTTGCGGCGAGTGGGGACTACTCTTTGTTGCGATGCGTGGGCTTCTCATCGTGGTGGCTTCTCTTGTTGCGGAGCATGGGCTCTAGGCTTGCAGGCTTCATAGTTGTGGCAGACAGGCTCAGTAGTTGTGGCTCGTGGGCTCTAGAGCACAGGCTCAGTAGTTGTGGTGCACGGGCTTAGTCGCTCCACGGCATGTGGGATCTTCCTGGACCAGGGCTTGAACCTGTGTCCCCTGCATTTTCAGGCGGATTCTTAACCACTGCGCCACCAGGGAAATCCCTGTAGATGTATTCTTTTTTTTTTTTTTTTTTTTTTTAAAGCATTCTTTTCTTTATAGCTACTTTATTTATTTATTTATTATTTTTTTGACTGTGTTGGGTCTTCGGTTCGTGCGAGGGCTCTCTCCAGTTGCGGCAAGCGGGGGCCACTCTTCATCGCGGTGCGGGGACTGCTCTTCATCACGGTGCGCGGGCCTTTCACCATCGCGGCCCCCCCGTTGCGGGGCACAGGCTCCAGACGCGCAGGCTCAGCAGCCGTGGCTCACGGGCCCAGCCACTCCGCGGCACGTGGGATCCTCCCAGACCAGGGCTCGAACCCGTGCCCCCTGCACCAGCAGGCAGACTCTCAACCACTGCGCCACCAGGGAAGCCCTATATTCTTGATGTATTTGTGGGGAGAGGTGAACTCCACGTCCTCCTACTCTGCCATCTTGACTCCTCCCCCTCCATTATATGTTCTTGACTCCTTTGTTGTAAATTAATTGATCACATATGTATGAGTCTATTTCTGGGTTCCTTATTCTGTTCCATTGATCTGTATGTCTATTTTTATGCCAATACCATACTCTTTTGATTACTTTAGCTTTGTAGTATATGGTTGACCCTTGATCAAACTGGGGTTAGGGGCAGTGACCCTCTGTGCAGTTGAAAATTCACATATAACTTACAGTCAGCCATATGTACCCAGGGTCCCTCATATCCACAGTTTGCACCTGTGGATTCAACCAACTGCAGATCATTTAGTACCACAGTTTTTACTACTGAAAAAAATCCGTGTATAAGTGGACCCACGAAGTTCAAGTTCGTGTTGTTCAAGAGTCAACTGTAGTTTGAAATCAGGGATTGTGATGGCCTCCAGCTTTGTTCTTGTTTCTCAAGAGTGCCTTGGCTATCTGGTGCCTTTTGTGGTTCCATACAAATTTTAGGATTGTTTGTTCCATTTCTGTGAAAAATGCCATTGGAATTTTGATTGGAATTGCAATGACTGTAGATTTCTTTGGGTAGTATGTACATTTTAATTTTTCTAATTCATGAGCATGAAATTTCTTTCCATTTATTTGTATCTTCAATTTCTTTCATAAGTGTCTTATAGTTTCCAGTATACAAGTCTTTCACCTCCTTGGTTAAGTTTATTTCTGGGTATTTTATTCTTTTTGATGCAACTGTAAATGGAATTGTTTTCTTAAATTCTCTGATAGTATATGATTAGTATATAGAAATGCAACAGATACTGGTTTTGTATCCTGCAACTTAACTGAGTTCATTTATTCTAACAGTTTTTAGGTGGAGTCTTCAGGGTTTTCTATATATAATATCATGCTATCTGCAAATAGTGACAGATTACTTTTTCCTTTCCAATTTGGAGGTCTTTTATTTCTTTTTCTGGCCTAATTGCTCTGGCTAGGACTTCCAATACTATATTGAATAAAAGTGGCAGGAGTGGGCATCATTGTTTTGTTCCTGATCTTAAAGGAAAAGCTTTCAGTTTTTCACCATTGAATATGATGTTAGCTGTGAGCTTATCATATATGGCCTTTACTATGTTGAGGTATGTTCCTTCTATACCCACCTTTTTTATTTTTTATTTTTATTAATTAATTAATTAATTTATTTATTTATGGCTGTGTTGGCTCTTCATTTCTGTGCGAGGGCTTTCTCTAGTTGCGGCAAGTGGGGGCCACTCTTCATCACGGTGCGCGGGCCTCTCACTATCGCGGCCTCTCTTGTTGCGGAGCACAGGCTCCAGACACGCAGGCTCAGTAGTTGTGGCTCACGGGCCCAGTTGCTCCGCGACATGTGGGATCTTCCCAGACCAGGGCTCGAACCCGTGTCCCCTGCATTGGCAGGCAGATTCTCAACCACTGCGCCACCAGGGAAGCCCTATACCCACCTTTGTTGACAGTTTTAATTATAAATGGATGTCGAATTTTGTTAAATGTTTTTTCTGCAGCTATTGAGATAATCATATGATTTTTATCCATCATTTTGTTAATGTGGCATAATATATTTATTGATTTGCAGATGTTGAACCATCCATGCATCCCTGGAATAAGTCTCACTTGATCAAGATATAGGATCCTTTTAATGTATTGTTGAATTCAGTTTGCTAGTATTTTGTTGAGGATTTTTGCAGCGGCACTCATCAGGGATGTTAGACTGTAATTTTTTTTTTTCTTGTGGCGTCCTTGTCTGGTTTTGGTATCAGGGTAATGTTGGCCTTGTAAAATGAGTTTGGAAGTAGTCCCTCCTCCTCTATTTTTTGGAAGAGTTTGAGAAAGATTGGTATTAATTCTTCTTTAAATACTTGGTTGAATCTACCAGTGAAGCCATCTGGTCATAAATTTTTGTTTGTTAGGAGGTTTTTGATTACTGATTCAATCTCCTTACTAGTAATCAGTCTCTTCAGATTTTATGTTTCTTCATGATTCAGTCTTGGTAGGTTGTATGTTTCTAGGAACGTATCCATTCCTTATAGATTGTGAAATTTGTTGGCATATAATTGTTCATATAGTCTCTTATGATCCTTTGTATTAGTGGTATCAGTATTAACATATCCTCTTTCATTTCTGATTTTGGGTGCTCTCTTTTTCCTTGGTGAGTCTAGTTAAAGGTTTTTCAATTTTGTTTATCTTTTCAGAGAGCCAGCTCTTTCTTTTACTGATTTATTTTATTTTTGGTATGTATTTTGTTCTGATCTTTGTTATTTCCTTTCTTCTACTAATGTTGGGCTTGTTTTGTTCTTTTTTTTCTAGTTCCTTGAGGTATAAAGTTAGGTTGTTTGAGATTTTTCTTGTTTCTTAATGTAGGCATTTATTACTGTGATCTTCCTTCTTAGAACTGCTTTTGCTGTATCTCATAAATTTTGGTATGCTGTATTACCATTTTGTCTCAAGGTTTTTGTTGTTGTTGTTTGTTCATTTCCTTTAGATTTCTTCTTTGACCCACTATTTGTTCTGTAGCCTGTTGTTTAATCTCCACATATTTGTTAATTTTGGTAAGTTACATTCTCTTAAAAGTTCTCTTTTTATCAAGTTTTAAGTTAGTCCTGTGAAGTTGGTATTCTACTATGTTTTATGTCTCTGTTGAATTTAATCCCCCTTCCTGTTTATTTGTGTTTTTTTGTTTATAATTTTAAAACTTTATTGAAATATAACATTATATACAGAAAATCATGCTGACCATATCCCTTCTAATTTTTAAATCATTTGTCCCTCAGGAGCTTGTCTTTTCCTCTGTCCCTCTCTTCCTCCCTCCCTTCCTTCCTCAAAACCAAATTTGGGGTGTTACTGCTCCTCTCTCCTGTCCTTTTTAAATATTAATTTCTACTTGTATTTTCCTTTTTCTAATCTTTCCTTCTATTATCTTTTTTTTTGTTATTGTTTTTATAACTTTTTGAGTTATTTAGCTCATTTTCAGCCTTTCTTCCTTTCCTATTTAAGTTTATGAAATTCCCTCTCTGTACATGTTTTGACATGTCAGGTTTTTATTTTATTTTTTAAGGTTTATTTATTATTTATTTATTTTTAAAATTTTTGGCTGCATCGGATCTTAGTTGCAGCACACTGGATCTTTTGTTGTGGCACACGGGCTTCTCTCTAGTTGTGGCACGCGGGTTTTCTCTAGCTGTGGTGTGCAGGCTCCAGGGCACATGGGCTCTGTAGTTGTGGCACGCAGGTTCCAGAGCGCGTGGGCTCTGCAGTTTGTAGCATGCAGGCTCTCTAGTTGAGATGCACGAGCTCAGTAGTTGTGGTGCTTGGGCTTAGTTGCCCCGCGGCATATGGGATCTTAGTTCCCTGACCAGGGATTGAACCTGCATCCCCTGCATTGTAAGGCGTATTCTTTACCACTGGACCACCTGGGAAGTCCCGTGACATGTCAGGTTTTTAATCTCTTGTCTTTGTCTCACTGTTAAACAACAGTTAAATAATAGAATTCTGGGTTGACTGTCATTTTTCCCTGAGTGATTTTAAAGGTTTTGAACATAGACTCTTTTGGGGGAAATTTTCAAAAAACACTAATTAGAGAAAATAGTGTAGAGTTAACAATTATCAATATTTCTTTAGCATTGTTTGGTTTTTTTTTGGGGGGGGGTGATGGAGGGTTCTTAGTCCTTTGTGTAATAGTATCTTTTCTCTGCTTTTGAGATTTTCTCTGTCTTTGAAGTTCTAAAGTATCCACATGTGTTCAGGTAGAGATTTAGTTTTATGTAAACTGTTTCTTGAATCTGAGAATTCATGTTTTTCATTTATCTTAGATAATTTTCAATCATTATTTTTTAATACAATCTCTCCCATTTTAAAAAGTCCTTCCTTCTGGAATTCCTGTTAAACACATGTAGGAGCTTCTTATTCTACTGTCTCTTAAGTTTTCTCTTATATTTCCTTCTTTGTCTCTCCTTCCTACATTCTGTGTAATTTCTTCAGGTCTAATTTGAGTTTACTATTCTCTATGGTTCTAGTCTACAATTAACATATTAATTGACCTTTCAATTTCAATGTGTGTATTTTTCACTTGTAAAAGTTCTGTTGATTATTTTTCAAATCTCCCTGTTCATATTTCATAGTACAGTCATCCCTTGGAGTCCAGTCCACAGTATTGATTCTAGGGCTCCCCTTGAATACCAAAATCCATGGATGCTCAAGTCCCTTAAATAAAATGCCATAGCATAGCCAGGCCTCTGTATCCACAAATGCAGAACCTGCAAATATGAAGGGCCAACTGTATCTTATTCTTTCCTTAGGGTTTTGATTTCTTCTTTTTATTTGTTAATCATTTCAACATACTTATACATTTTTTCTGACTGTTTTATTAGCTCAAGTTCCTGGTGCTCTAATTATCCTGTTTGTTGTTTGTTAATCCTGGTTTATGATAGTTTTTTTTTTTTTAAACATACTCATTTTTAGTGGGATAAACTTTTTTCCTGTGACATTTAAGTATGACCTGGATTGTGGGAATGTTCACTTGTAGAGACTCTGCATTTGTGCCCAAAAGCTATCCCATTCATTTTTCAGCTTGGATTCCTAGATCATGTGGATAATGCACATTAAAGCATTGCAACCAGGGACTTCTCTGGTGGCACAGCGGTTAAGAATCCTCCTGCCAATGCAAGGGACATGGGTTCGAGACCTGGTTTGGGAAGATCCCACATGCTGTGGAGCGACTAAGCCCGTGCACCACAACTACTGAGCCTGCACTCTAGAGCCCGTGAGCCACAACTACTGAGCCCACATGCCACAACTAATGAAGCCCGCGTGCCTAGAGCCCATGCTCGGCAACAAGAGAAGCCACCAGCCCCTGCTTGCTGCAACTAGAGAAAGCTCGTGTGCAGTAACGAAGACCCAATGCAGCCAAATATAAAAAGATAAATAAATTATAAAAAAACCCCAACACATTGCAACTGAACTGCACAGGGCAGGAGGGTTCCATTTTTTGTTTCATATATATATGTGTGTGTATATATATGTGTGTGTGTGTGTGTATATTTATATATTTTTATTCATTCATTCATTCATTCAGGCTGCACCAGGTCTTAGTTGTGACACACGGGCTCTTTGTTGTGGCATGTGGGATCTTTTAGTTGTGGCATGCGGGATCTTTTTTTTTAGTTGCGGCATGAGGACTTCTTAGTTGCAGCATGCATGCGGGATCTAGTTTCCCCGACCAGGGATCAAACCTGGGCACCCCCTGCATTGGGAGCATGGAGTCTTACCCACTGGACCACCACGGAAGTCCCAGGAGGGTTCCATTTTTCAGGGGAGATTTTTTTTTTTAACTCAGAACTTAGGCAGAAACAAACAAGCTTCCTTTTGTATTTCTTTGTGGGTATAATCGCACTTTAATGTAGGGGTCTAGCTCCAGAAATCAGAGAGCCCAAGACTTTCCTCCTATCCCCAGATGAGAAAATCCAAGTGCCTATACAGGTTATTGTCACTTATCTCAGTCATTGTACTGAAAATGTTCCCACAGGTCATGAAAGACCTTTATATTGCCAAACTAAGTGGCATTTTAAATCTTCACACCCCTTGACGTTTTTGTTGCATGTAAACCACTTCTCTTTTAAATTTTGCTTTTCTTGTTTGTGGTGTACACAACACATTCATTTGGGGTTAGGAGATGGGTGTGCATGTTGCTGCCACTTACTGGTTGTGTGACTTTGGTCAAATAACTTTTGAGTTTGATTTCTTATCTAAAATAGGGATAATACCATCTTCATAGCATTCAGAGGTTCTAATAAGTTAATATCTATAAAAGCACTTAATAAATTATAGACCACTATAGAAATTATCATACTATCTTGGTTCTCTTCTGACCATTATGCCTTTTTTCTTTATTATAATCATTTGGTATGATTCAAGATGTGATTTTCTGCCTGTCTCCCATTACATCTCCTTTCAAATAATTCAGTCTCAGGACTTTAATGACCAACGTCTAAATCTTTCATCAGCTCTTTCTTCTTACTAAAACAATGCTACTACTATCATAGGGTTGTGATGATGATTAAATGAAATAAATGCAGGCAACTTAGTAAATAATACATACTCAATAGAGGCTATTATTACATTTTTATGTGCTTCCTGGACATTTGCATTTATCTTCAAAATACAGATCATCTTTCCTTCCCAAACTGGCTTCCTTTCCCAGCTTCCTTGTTCTTACAGGTGATAACCACCATTCCCCAGTCTGTCAAGCCTGAAAAATGGAGTCTTCTGACCTTTTTGCTCTTCATCATCTCCCTTACTAGTCTATAAATTCTATAGATATTTCTTGCAAGACATTCCTTCCACCTATTCCTTTTGCTCCTAATTGGCTCTCCTTCCTTAGTGCTGGTTACAACTCATGCTTGGATTAGTGCAATTTGTAGGCTGGTTTCCATGTGGGCCAGCCTTCCTATTGTTGCACATTTTTAAAGCCACTTTCACGTCCCTCTTGTGAAAGTCAATAGTTTCCCGTTTCCTAGTCTAAATCAACTTTTAGGACCCTGTATAATCTAGCCCTATTCTAGCTATGCAATTTTTCTCATTCCTAACCCTCTTCTTCCCGTCTTTCCACTGTCTTATAAACGTAATACATTTGTTTATCTAATCTTTTGTCTTTACCTTTGTTTCCTTTCTATCCCAATCTCACTCATAATTTAAGGTGAAGTTCAAATATGTGGTTTGTCTCCTTTTGTGAACTTATAACACCTGTTTCAGAAGTTGTAGATTGTGATTATTTCCTGTCACAGGTGTAACAAGTATTTTTGTCTTTCCAAATGGATCCTACTTGAGGGTAAGATCCTGGTCTTTTTGTTTTTACTGTGGTCCCTACAGTCCAACACCTCAGCACAAAGTAGGTGCTTACTAGGTACTTACTAACCAAATTCTCATCCATGGCCTGTCATTTAGTGGGCCAATACTCCTAAGTACTTTCACCAGCAAAAGACACCTAAATTAATTATCTTATGTTAGGAATTCTGATAAAAAATTGGGGGAAAACTTAAAGCACGAGATTAAAGTATTTTTAAATTATAAATAATTTAAAATTATACATAATTTTATGCACTACTAGTTACAGCAACAAATATCTTTTATGCAAGTTCTTATAGATCAATAATATTTTCAATAGCTCACTACTTTTGAGGCACTTATAACAGCTTCTACAGATAAACAGGACACATTAATGAAAATGACAGTGGAAGCAAATCTTATTTTCAAAATTGTTATCTAGTGTTACCTTGTCACAAACTCTAGTCCATAGAAAAGAACTGCAATCAGTTTTATTTGAATTGGTCTTCAGTGTCATGAAAAAGATCTGAAGATCTTTGCTTGCAATATGTTAATGTAGGCTATTAACATGATTGTTCATAATTTAGCAGATTGCCTCACAGTGCTGGAAGTCAATTACCTCAGAAACCATTAGCTGAGCCAAATAAATTAAGATGTAATGTTGGAAGTATTTTTCTAAAAATTTAATAACTGGGGAAAGTCAATAATTATCTGTTGAATAATTTTTAAATGCTCAAATTAGGATAGTTGTATTACCTAACTCATTTTATTTTTCACTGATGTTATTAGACCCTATAACAAAGAATTTTAACAAGCACACCTCCCCAAAATAGAGGAACTTAGCTACATGTTTAATTACACAGAGATAAAAAAAAGTTATTGTTGAGAAAAAAATAAACAAAATTGATTATCCATTTAATACTGTATTGTGCAAAAGGGTTTATTTTTAAGGATAATGGTATTCACAGATTTTCTCATTTCCTCAAAAATACATAATGCATTTCTTCCCAGTTATGAGAAACTTATTATAGACAACTGTCATCTTAAATTCTGCGAAGTAAATGCCATTAAATATTTTTTGTGTCTGTCAAGTTATAGAAAACAGCATTTCTTCTTAATTTACATGCTTTTAAAAAATTATTAAAGCAAAAATAATTTTAAAAGAGCTCTTTTGAGGGAACACTCTCTCCTGTCTACTTTCATAGAAAGCAAAATCTACTGTAAAGTGAATAAAGTAAACCTACCTTTATTTGACTTAACTGATAGTTAAAAATGAAATTCATAATCAGAAATACTTTCTCAAATAATTGAGGTAACACATGATAAAACCATGGTTCAAAAAATTCTAGCTCAATGAATTATTTCTTAAATGTAAAATCTAATGCAAAATGAGGCAAGGAAGGCACTGTGACCATGACAACAGTGTACTAATGACATCGTCTTCTCATAAAGCCATTGGAAAAATTTGCATGTGCATTTGAGGAAAAAGATACAACTCACTGGCCCACTGTTGAATAACAGAATCCTTCTAGTTTGAGTACTGTGACATATTTGATAATTTTACAATTAACATTTGGTGCTTTGGACTGCTACAGTAGAATGAAACTATGCATAGTTTTTATTGTAGGTTCCAATGTCACATGGCCTTGGTTATTTCAGAACTAATAAATCCTTTAGCTTTAGAAACATTTTCACTGATTGTACTTTTTCTATGGCAATGTATAATTGGCAACTCACCATTTACTTAAATGGTAGGGCTATTTATTTCTCCAGAAAAATCTTTATTCTACATTTTGTGTTTTTTTTTCCCCCACACAGAAGGATCTTAATACTTTGCTTCAATGAAAACCCAAGTCTCAATCTACAGTTACAGATAGCCAGAAAGACCTGCACTTAAAAAAAAAAAAAAAGTATGAGAATTACAGAAAAAATTTATTTGTATTTATTGATAGTTTAAAGAAATGATTTTTCATAATTATATCAGACATAAAATGGTAATAAAATTTTAATTGCTTCAAAAGTATTATCTTGTGGTCAAGCTAATCTATTTAGAAATGTCAGATTAAAATTTTCTTCTAAATGTCTTTATTTTAGAACTAATTGCTTTGATAACTCTGTGTTCTTCAGGTATTTTGTGTGTGTCTGTCTGTGTGATTGTACATGTGTATATTTTTATAAGATGAAGTCCCAGGAGTTAATAGGATTCTCCCATAATTAGAGTCTCACAAATAAATTATTAATGTCAAGCATCAAACTCTATAGTTTCAGAGATGGAGAATTAGCAAAACTACACTTAACGGTAAGTACATGCCACAAACAAGAGTTTATCTTTCCTGTCCTCTGCAATAAGTCAAAGCAGACGTGGTCTTTCAGTGTATCATTAGTCAAATTTTGTTACAGAAACACATCAGTTTGTCTTCATGAAATCTTTTATCTAATATCATGTAAGTTAGATTAAGCACATTTGTTGAAATGTATACCTTAAAATAAAAAATAGCCATGTGATTCTTTACATCTTTTCAGTTTGGTTCTATCTGAGAGAAGACTGAGACGTCCACTCCAGTGCTCTCCAGCACAACTGGTATGTCTGTTTCTTTACTTAGCACTTATCGCTTCTAACATAGTAAGATGTACTTATTTACTGTGATAATTGTGTTTCCCAGCCCCCCCCCCCCCTTCCCCACTTAGAATGTAAACTTCACAAAGGCAGGGGTTTTTGTGTTTTGGCTATTGGTATATTCCAAGTGCCTAGAACAAAAACTGACAGACACCTAGTAGTGCTCAAATATTCACTGCATAAAACAACGTGATTGATAGAAGATGAGGTCAGAGATGTGGATGGGGGAACAGATCATCCTGTAGGCCACTGTAATGACTCCAGCTCTGAATGCAATGAGGAGCCACTCTAGAATTCGGAGCAGAGGAGTGCCATAACCTGATACGTGTTTGAAAAGCTTCACTCTAGCTGCTGTGTTGAGGATGGGCTGTAGTAGGCAGGGTGGAAGAAAGGAGACGGATCTGGGTGAGGAACGATGAGGGCACAGATCAGGGTGACAGCACTGGAAATGGTGAGGAGTGGTTGAATTCTGTATTACTCTGAAGGTAAAGCAAACAGTATTTCCCGATGTGTTGGATGCAGGCTGTGAGAAAAGAGAGGAATCAAGGTTGTTGATTTAAGCAACTGGAAGGGATAGAGTTTTAATCAACTGATTGATTGATTTATGAAACATTATGGGAGCAATGTGTTTGAAGGTAGGGTGAGGGAAGATTAGAGTTCAGTATTGAAGATACTCTGTTTATGTTTTGTCAGGCAGTCACTAAGATAAACCCAAGGCGGGTGCATCCGTATGTGGCTCTGTGTGTGGCTCAGGCAATCTTCTGGGCTGGAGACATAAATTAAAGGTTCATTTTGTATGAACGAGGCTTAAAGTGAATTCAGAGAAGAGGAAAGAGGCCTGAACACCCTTGCAGCTGAAAGGTCGTTCTTCTTTGAGAAGGAATGAATTTTATCACAGAAATAGAAAGAATATCAGGTTCTTCTCAGGTAATAAACACCCTGAAGGAGAAAAACATCATTATCAGGTGATGTTACCTTATGAAGGATAGGTAAGAACAAGCAAATTATGAACATAATTTAAAGATAGAATTTATTCTCTGATGGTTTACTCATGCAAACTGCACATAAAAGAAAATAGTACAGTTTGTGTAACATTGCAAATATAAGGACTCAAAATGCTAGGTACAGAAGTAGTGTGACATCCTGAAAGTCAAAATGGAATTTGTGTTTATACAACTAATAATGATTTTTATTTGCTGAGTACAGACTGATTGATTGATTTACAATGAAAGTTTTGCTAACCTTGGTAATAAGCTCATTAACTGTTTACATGACTTCTTACATCTATGTAGTTTTATTTTACAGTTGCAAGAATTCCTGTTACCAAAGAACTTTTAACTTGCATAAATAATAAAATTTAAGAAAAATGCACTGAATGACCCAGGAGAGTGAAAAATGGAGGCTTTTCCTAACCCATTCAAACTACAATAAAAAACAGCCTTCTTGCAGAATTCATATTTTGTGCCTTTGAGATCAACTCCTTAGCATAACTATGGCAAAATCATGATTAGAAATTGATTACTGGAAAATTATAAAATCAGTTAAAAATAAAAAAAATTTTAGAAGTAGAATTATCAACCAAAAATGGTATCATTTTTAATACGCCAAACAATAAAATTCCTATTATCTTCATACTTAAAAGTCCTGAAATGTCATTTGTATAATCTGAATGTTTCCCAGTTTGGAACTTAGGCAGCTGGAATATTTCCTTGAATTACCAAGGATATTCCATACCGGTTTTTAAATGTCAGTCTCATTAGGAGATGGCACTGAGACTTCAGCAAACAGTGTAGTATGGATGCAGAATGAACTACACAACTTATTATAAATGCATTACAGATATTTACATAATGGAATCCTGCTCGAATGCCAGAAGTTGCTACTGGGGAGGACTCATAACTATTTTACAAAGTTTTCTTACACACGTCTACTACATTTTTATTTTTTAACAATTTTGTCTATTTTAAAATATTGTACTGTATTTTGAACATAACTGTAGAATAAAAATAGATAATGGCACATTAGAAAACTCAGTATCCCACAGATGACTGGATAATGAGAAAAGTGTACCTACAATCATCTCATCAGAAACAAACTACATCATGGAATGTTTGTTAGTTATCCAAGCCTGCACAGTAACGACATCTTAAATTGCAATCATCTATTGGCCAGCTTCACACTGAAGGCATCGTTAAACATTCAAGCAAAGATTGCTGGCATAAACTATTGAAAGACACACACACACACACACACACACACACACACACACACACTCTCTCTCTCTCTCTCTCTCTCACTCTTGTTTCCCATATTATAATTACATTGTTCTAAAGATAGATACTGATTTTTTTCCCACGAGAAACGTTATCAAAATTCGCTACTAAAAGATGACAGTGCTTTCACAAGAATAAGTACAAGTTAGCTTGCAAGTACAAGACAATGGGGGTAAACAGTCTTAAATTTTCTAAGTAGTAATTTTTAGGCTTTTCTGGCAACCATACCTTACTTGATTATGCATAAACTTCTCAGTTTGAAACCTGAAATCTGCAAAACAAAACAAACAAAACAAAACCAAACCAAAAACTAATTTCAAAAAATTATTAGATACCTGATAACCCTGTATTGTACATTATATAATTTCATATTTTGTTAGTCTCAAAACATAGGGTTTAAAATACTGAATTTAAGCCTTAAAAAATAGTCATTTTTGAAATGATTGATAAAGGATTCCAAAATTCATGCCTACTTAAAATCTTAAAAAAAAAAAGAAAACGCACTGTTACTGATCTTCATTTAGTTTAAGTGTGCATAAAAGCACTGTATGTCTTTTACCATGTTTCACTCACTTAAAAAGTGTTCGATAATGTTCTTCCTTTTGCATAATGTGCAAAATAAAAGGCAAAAAGATTAAAAGCAAATTTCTATATTTCTCTTGCTAGTGCTTTATGACCTTGTTAACACTACAAAGTCAATAGGGACTATGCAGAACTTTGGTATAAATGATATAACAATACTACCATCACAGTTGAGGGTTAAGAGGTGGTCAAAAGAAATGGAAGTGGGAAGAGAGATTCAGTAACACCCCCATTTATTAAAACGCCACAAAATTAAAAGTGAAATAAACCACAATGAATTATAATACAATTTACACGTTGAGCACAGAAAAATTAATAAATCTAACAATATTTATAAAAAAAGCAAAATCAGTCTTTTTCCAGAGACTAAAAACTGTTGTTGTTCAGTCTGATCATCAACTGCTGCTACACCAACTTTAGAGCCAAATTTAATTTCAAGTAAAAAAAAAAATTTACAACCACAGACTTCGCATAAATGGAAACTGGTCTTTCCTTGATTTCCCTTTGAAGTCACTAATGAGTATCTAAAACTGCTGCACTGAGGTTTTTAATCAACTTCCTGAGGGCTGTGACTGGGAGGAAGGAGCCGTGACAATCTGTGAAAGCGCAGGCTCTGCACTCTGGTCCGCCATCCGTGTGAGGACTGAAGTGGCTACAGCTTCTGCCTTGGAAGTTGAACTGACTCCATTGGATGTGCTGACAGAACTATGCTGTATAGCTTCAGTATGTGGACTACTCGGCACTGACAGGTCTTCTGAACTATCATCTTTATCAGCAGCTGAGTGGAAAAAAGGAAACTACTCAGTTTCTTAAAAAAGTTGTAAGAATTTATCAGGTTGAGTCAATGCACAGAATAAAAAGATGGCATTTTACGGAATCAGTTTAGAGAAGTTGGTATGACTGAAATTGAGTAATTGAAAGGTGGCTATAAGTCATGAGGTAGGCAATTTTGCCTGTAACAGGCTTAACAAGGCACAAGCATGCACATGGAAACACCTCAATGCCCAGTGCCACATAAAAGAGAGCTGAAGAATTATTTGCTAAATAGTGTTAAGGAAGAAAATTGGGTAGGAATTTGGGAGATAGGTCTCTTATAGATATAGTCAAATACTTACCCCAGCAACACATTTAACAAAACCAGTCTGTCTGCCTACATGCCATTCTTATTAAAAGATTAAAAAATTTATAACCATATGCATAAACAAAATGAATTCTAACATACAAATTATATCTTCAAATAATTCCCTCTGCAGAACTATTTTTATTCTGGCTGACTTTCCATCTAAGGCAGCAATGGATGATTATAACACCTGATTCTAATGATGCATACACATGAGAATAAGCAATATTTAGAATCTAAATGCCACCAGCTGTTATAGTTGCATGAATTAATTGAGATTCAAATAAAAATCCATATAAAACTCAAGATACTGTAATTGAAAAGATATTCAGGAAAGGGCATTCTAAATATTTATGAAAATATATCTACCATTTTTTAGGCTTTAACAACAAATCTTCTACAACTTTCTTATTTTAATGGAAGAGAATCCAATAATTTCATTTAGTGAAAAATCTGATAAGTACAACACACAAATAATTATGGAGTATGCAAGTTATGAGACACAATGATAGCATGAACACCTGTGAACCCAGCCCCCAACTTAAAGAGAAAATTGCTAGTAACACTCGTGCTTCTTGGAGGCTCCTCTCGTCACCAAAGGCAGTCACCATTCTGGTATGTATTTCTTTTACCATTCCCTTGTTTTTTCTTTGAAGCTTTACCAAATAGGTATATATCCCTAAACAGTACTGTTTAGCTTTGTTTCTTTCTGAACACTCTAAAATAATTTTTATTTAGTGTTTAGAAGTGATAATAAGCTGGCTTTCTATCAAATCTGACAATACATACTGGCCTGCTTACTGATGGCCAGGTGCTCATTCTGAAAGTCAATTATTAAAAGACTGTGGACCCCATGAAGTAGGACTTACCCCATGATTTGTAATGTAGAAGATAGAGGGGGAGGAATCTGGCAAGTACAACTTTAGTTCAGATAAAATTCTTCATTTTGAGGGTTTTCTGAAATATAGTAGCTCTTACAGAATTTTAATGTGATAGAATCTCACCCTCTCTATAAATCTGCTTTAAATGCAAAACTACACCACTGGATAAAAATCTGACCTCAAGATACAGTAAAAAAAAAAAGAAAAAAAAAAAAGCACAATCAGTAATCCTATTTAAAATTATATAAAGCAGAAAGGATACTGTTCTGATCAAGCAATAATGAATGTTATAAACTATTTACAATTCAGTTATATAGCCAATACAATTGTTATGCATTCACAGAAAACACTGGCAAATGACAGTTTAACTAGAGAGAACAGTAAAAAGCCCTCTATTTCACCACTATTGAACATGACAACAAAATGTCCTTTCTCTCAATGTTACATTCTAGGGATATAACAGCTTTCAGAAATAAAGAGGCTGATCTGTGATGAGTGGTATAAGGAAATGTAAATATATTGTGGAGGCGATGACTCAAAATGAAACAGTAAGTTGTAAGGGACAAGTGCTTATCTACCTCCAGGCTTTCAGAGTTCGGTAAAACAAATCTTTAGGCTGTACAAAGAAGCAGGTACTCACTTATAAATTATGTAATTATAAATTTTATGTATAAAATACCTTTATAATGTGATACAGCTGCACCTATGTCGAGTTCTAGATGGTAAGGGGAGAAAAATTACTAATATAATCACAAGCTCTAGAAAGATACAAGAGATCTTACTGCACTCACAGAGTCATTTTTGGCCCTACTTTAACCAGCTGTTTGACAATTCACTCTCTCTGAAGTTCCACCAATGTTTATACATATTTTCATTAATGAAAATATAAGCTCACAATTTAGGGCCCAATAAGCTTTTCTTCCCACTTATGATTACAGAAACAACTATAATACAATGTTAATTATGCCCAGAGATCTACAGAATATGAATTAATGGCAATAAGATTACTCTTATGTTTTATTCTTCAAGGAACCCAAACATTAAAAATGTTTTCATATTTTCATTCTCATTTTATATACTATTTGACCCTTAAGGTCAACAACTGTCACGGTTTTCCCATGACTGAGGGGTTTCCAAGGATGTGGGACTTCCCAGTGTTAAAAAAGAGACCCTATGACTGTGTGACTTTATACTGTCACCTTTACCTGCAAGATTTTGTAATATTCCTTAATTTCTACTAAACCTTAGTTTTCTATATACAATGTTTTGAGTTAACTAGTATTATAGCTCACCACTATTAGCAACTGCTATGTGCTACAATGTGATGAATAGTGTTAGGTATTTGTGAATTTCTCCACATTTTCTCCAAGATTTAAACATTTACTTAAACAATCTTTGTATTTACCTTGACTATTAAAACAACAGAGAAGTCAGATTTTTTCCCAAAGACTTCAAATTTAAAAATAGAAATTTTGAAATTTCTACAAAATCCAATTATCTCCCAAGAGCTGAAGAGAACTAATTTTATGCAAGAACTATACTTACCTCAGTCAATTTGATTATCTAGATAACTGGACACGATAAAAGATAGGAACTGTTCCCAAACCCAAAAATGTCTTACTCATTTCTTACATTTTCACAACCTCATATACCTTCACTAAAAACTTATTAATCTAGGTTTTCAGTCAATTTGAGGATATAGCATATAAAACCATACATATATACACTTAAAAATATCTTTATTGCTTAAAATAAAAAATTGGCTTGCATTTGCTGAGCATATACTGCCTAGATAACAGGGATAAAACTGTTGGGGTTATCCAATAAATTAAGATTAAAAAATTGAAGATAATTTTGAACTGAATGCAATTTAAGAGTTAATTTTCCTTCTAATTTTATAGAATCACTTGTATATTTCTTTCTGAACTATCAAAATTCAAGAGAGCTCTCTTGTTAAGAAAATCATGTATGCATAATGCTGAACTCAATAACTTCTAAAGGAAATTATGTTGTTAAGTCAGATGGGAGCCATAATGGCCTCATCCCTGCAGCAATCATTGTTAATACAAACCCCAAACATATTTCTGTATGGTTCCAATTTACTCCACAATGTGTTTCACAATCCTGTCAAAATGACTAGATACCAAAGGACTGAGATTTATTTGCGCAAAACTGACAAAAATCAATGTTCTAAATATATATGGCAACAGAGAGTTGCTAAATCTACTGAATCTTTTAAATTAAAAAATATTGCCCATTCTGATGAAACTGCTTACAATGACTACAAGTAAAGATGGTGGCCATTAAGTTTTATCGTGAGCACCTGAGGAACTGTTTGCATCCAATACAAAATGTTTCTTTTGAATTACTGACACTGGCAAATTAAAACGAAGTGGATACATATGGTTGAAACAATTTTCACATTTACAAATATCCTGAAATATCATTAAATCATAAAAATGAAAGCTGTGGGTTATGTATTATGAATGTTGCCTAATGCATTCCCAGCTCTGTTATTTGTTACAAATTTGTGTACGATGGACAAAATTGGCCATTTATTCAAGAGTAACAGCTGGTTCCAACATTGTGCACCTTATCAAAAAAGGACATTACAAGAAAGAAAAGCACAATTAACTTCTAAAATGCTGAAAACAGAAGAATCTCATTTTGAAGGTAAATATTTAAAAGGAAACTTACAAGCAGATAATTTAAATACTGTTCTATTTTAGCATTTTTATGACTAACTAGAAGACTCAATCTAAAGATTCAGAACAATAAAACTGCACAATGCTGATATCTAAGAAAGAACAATAGGATCTCATACGTAACAATAGGATCTGCTACAGATTAAGTGAAGACAAAAAAAATTACTAAACGGAGGCTAGAAAAGAAGTAGTGTTTCACTATGTCAGTCCAAGAAAAGTATTACTCTGAGAATATAAACAAAATATCATCAGTACTTACACTATAAATTATTAACCAACCCATTTTATTTATAGTAATCTCTAGAAAAAAGCTAGAAGTAGGAAAATTAAAAAACTCTATATTCTAAGAAGTATATCCCCCATTCCATAATAAACTTGCAGAACTTCTGATATTTAACATTACATATCAGAACTGCAGTCTCCACTTTTTTAATGGTAGCTTGGTTCACTCTGGCAGTATTTCACTGATGTAGCCTAAGGCTATAGGTAATGGAACATTACTCACTATGATAGCCAGATTTCTTCTGCATGGCGGTTACAGGGCAATCTTTATGAGCCAGAAGAAGCTGTTTCAGCTGTGCCACTTCATTTCTCAGCAGGGTGACTTCACTCTGGGGAAGAAACAACTTATGTACCTTACCAGCATCAGACTAAACATTTTTTACTGTTTAAAACAAGTGAAGATTAAGATATGAAAATCGGACATCTTTAAAAGAACACCAAGGAATAAACAAAATATGCTGCTTAAATATGTTTAATCATTACACATTAGCTTTTATATTTTAGTATTTATATAGAACCTGCAACTTACATAAAAATTTAAATAACACCACAACTGGATAGCATATTTCAAAGTTATTTTTTACATTATCATTTGCCTTGTGACTGCTTATATACTACAGGTTACCTATCAAAGGTATTTTTTACATGTTACATGCTCTTTTTGATTATTTGAACAATTAGAAGTATCAGGGGAGTCAGGATAAAATTTCACTGACTCTATTCACTTGGAAGTAAAAAAATTTGTCCTGGAAACTAAATTAAGCAGTTTTCTAGAAACTAGGAAAAGCTCCATAGGGGAAAACACAAATAACCAAAGAATCATGGATACCTAAAATGCATCGCAAGGCATTGTGTTGGACACGGAACCAGTGAAAGCAGCTGTAATGTCGAAATGGCTTAATTGCCTTTGACCTAGGCCATTTGTACACATCTAAATTTAAATCTGATAAATCAATGGTGATCTGTCCCACTCCTTATTACAGAATGAGCAGTTCAGTCTTTGTTTTGGATGCATTAATCTGATAGATTCTATATAAAAGTTCCAAATTGAGAGAGTCCAATTAATTCCTTTAGGTCACCCCCAAATATTAACACATAAATTAGTGATAATTACCAATACTCAAGAGTTAGAAATAATATGAATTTAATAAATTGGTAACATTAAAAAATCTTAACTTACAAACACCTCTACTTATTTGGACTTACATTAACCATTCACATTTTATCCATGAACCCAAAACTTAAATGAAGAAATACAGCAAAAAGGTATACATAAAAACTCAAGCACTTCTTTTTCCATCCCTCAGTCTCTTAGCCAGAAAGCTGAAGGTAAAATACTTTTGTAGATTAGACTCATTATGCCTCCTTAAGTGATCAATGACAGAAACATACAAATCAAAAGAATAAAAGTTAAGCAATCCAAAGGCAAGTCTGTCTGGTCAAATAGTTCCTCACACCCCAATAACAATAAACTGTAACACTGTATTAAAGCACAGAACAAATGCTTGTTCTTGATGCTTACAAGAACTCTGAACCATTCATAAAAAGGTTAAATTATGTTTAGAATATTGTATTTGAGACAAAAATGGGTGTATAGTGATTAAAGTACAAAAAGAAAAGGTTAAAAGTTTGCTTTAAAAAACAAGCTGTTATTTAGAAAACTAATTTCTATGGAATACTGAAGTCATTAGTGTCAATACCACTAATTATAGCTCTTTATTAATGACACTATTTATGGGAACCCATATTATGAATAATCCAACATATATTATCTAAAAAAAAGTTTCTCTCTCTGCTGTGTCAGCTTGATTTTGAGACTCACGTCTACAAGTTTCTCTCATTAATGTTTATAATATGAAATAGGGCTGGATATGTATTTTTAGTCAAGAATACACAATCTTTTATAATCTGGTACCTGTGACCACCCTTCTCATTAGTTTGAACCTATTAAATAATATTTAATCATTTTGACCTCTAAAAATAGAAATTTCATATGGCTAACTAACTATATACTGTTGCTTCCATCTAGAAAACCTTTTCTTTTTGCCTTGCTAATTATTTCACTCATCTTTAAGCGTCAACTCAGTACAATATAAATATGCATAGGAAAAGTTAGGTGTCAATTTCTGTGCTCCCACAGCCATATATACATGTATGTATGTATGTGTGTTTGTATGTGTGTATTTACATAGTACTTATCACACTGGATTGTAATTTTTAGTTTACTTATTTGGCACCTCTGCCAGATTGAGGTTTCTCAAGGGCAGGGATTATCTTGCTTTTTGTATCCCCAGAGCATAGCCCACAGCCTGGCATAGACTGAGTACACAGAATTACCATGGTCTTCTCTAAAATCTATTTCCAGGGGGTAAAAAACACCAAAGAAGGTGAAATGAAATAGCTTAAATAATATAAAACTGGTCAGGGGTCCTAATTTCATTATTTATTCCCAACAACCTCACCAACATAGTCACACTGTTAGTTTTCTCAGTCAGAAAATGAAAACTGCCATGTTTAACAGCATCACCTCAATTACAGAATTTTAAAAATCACAAATGCCTTCTCAACTAAATACTCTATATGGACATTCATCATAAACCATATTATGAAACAAAATGCTGTATTAGATAAAATTCCTGAGCAGTTACAAGTTGATAATCTGATACAAAATAGTTGATTTAAATAATTCTGGGGATTAACCAATAAAACAATATTCCTATGCACTCAAAATTAAATATATACATTCAAAATCTCTCTTTAAATGACAAGTTTGAAACTGATGGATGGAATATCAGTTTCTATATTCAAACTTAACAGTTGGTGGTATTTTGGTTGTTCATCTAATTAGACGACCTGGTCCATTGACAAGTGAAGAAACTAAAGATGCCACTAGCTAACAATGGGTAATGAACATTAAGGACTTCAGAGGTAAGGTATTTGATTCCTGTTACAACAACTTACTAATATTTGTGTTAACTGAATTTAATTGGAGTCACACTTAACAGAGCAAACAACTTGGGGAAAGAAAAAAACTGGAAGAGAGGAGGAAATTAAAAATAAAACCGTTTGAACATTGTAATTTATATATACCTAAGTGATAACAGTACACAAGTATGCTATTCTTCTTCCAAAATTCAAATAACCCAATTTTCCCCCTACACCTTTTAAATGACAGAAATTGTAAGAAAAAAACCCCCAACAAACTCAAGCTATGCTCAATACAGATTTAGTCTAATTTTTTACATCATCCTGATCTAAAATGTTTTACAATGGTAAGAGATTTTCCTAATGGTAATCCTGAAGCTCAAGTGATTTTTGATTGAAAGGTTAAATTAAATCAATAGTTTGTATTATTATTGTATCCTAATATTCAATTTCTTTAAAAACTGGTATCGAGCACTAGACTGAAAGCAGCAAATGGGACATGGTTGCTAGCAAAGAACTGGGACTGTGAGAAATACTGCAAAGCACACAGGTGGAGTGCTGATTAGGAATGAGAGAAGGCCAAACCTTGAAGGAAGTGGATTTAGTTGAGCTGTAGAGCCCTAAGTGTGAGCATAAGCTTGTGGTCAAGATCAGGTCAAGCAGAGGCTGAAAATAGGAGGCTCATTATGGTATATAACCTTTACATTAGGCAGAATTATAAGAGTTTGCCAAAGCCCGGTCAGCATTTTTAAAATCGTTTGATAAATGTAGCAAAATTCAACAAATTAATCCAAACATTCAAGAATTATAGTCTCATACCCATATGTATAAAGGAAAGGACTTAAACATAAAGATAGACAATATTTAGATAAGGTAGTTGCATAAATCATGACTTTAATTCTGAAATGTTTTGACAAAGAAAGATCAGAAGACAGGTAGAATCAGAGACAAAAGCCTACATACATATAATGAGAAGAGCCCTGAAGATCCTATGGAGAGACCTCAGAATGAAAAAAAAAAAAGAAAGCCGTAACAGACCACATATATCTATCTATCTATCTACCTATCTATATATTTGTATTCATATAAATATATAAAACCAGTTTGCTTAAGCCAAAGTGAATCTGGAGGGGATACATGTTAAGCCATAAACAGATTTAATATTAAATGAAAAAAGAAATATTTATACCTCTGCTATCTGTGGATTATTTTAGATTGGATTATAATTGGATTTAGCCTCCAAAGCCTTTCTGGTTAGTTTGTTATTTAGTATATTTGCAGAATATGTTAACTGTCTTCCTGGATCATTCTGAAGATGAAGTGAAATAAGAGACATGGAAACATTTGGAAAACATTGAAGTCCCATTCAAATGTGAGCAATTACTGATATTTTTGTCAAAGTAAAGTGTATTTGGTAAGATAAAGTAGATGCTGAAGAAAATTATTATTATGGTCTAAAAGAAAATGTAATTATTTTGGCACTGTCTATACCATTGCTCTACTCTATTTGTATCTATTCAAAGGTTACTTACATACTGATGAACAAATAATAGATTTTTTTAAGTCTGTCTGAAGCAGATCAGCCTGATGAAATAATGACAGGATAGCCAATTGATTAATCAGTCAAAATTTTTCACTGATATCTGGCCACAGATTGATGACCAGGTACTCCATAAATTCATGATCTTTGACTTCCTAGTTCAGCTACTACCCCCCAAATTAAAGAAATAATATTGGATAGTTTCTTCTTTGGGGAATTTCTCATTGCTAAAGATAAGCCAGTCTTCACAAAAATCAATGATTAAGTATCTTAACTTCCCACCACAAGTTTTAAGGGTTGTCATGGATGCAAAACCTTATACCTGAAAACAAAATAGTTCTTTAATTTTTATCTTCAACAATAGAAAAAAAGGTGACAGAGTTCATAATATTTTGCAAATATTCTGCAAAATGAATGGGAATGACTCTTTTCCTATTCTCATACTTTAATTACTTGTTTCACATCTGTCTTCTCTGCCAGACCACAAATTCTGCACGTGTTAAGGACAATGTCTTTTTTCACTGTTCTACCCTGTGTCTAATAACATGCCCTGCACACAATAGATGCTTAACGACAGAATGAATAATAAGTAGCATTTGCACAGTGTAGTTACAACATACTTTTCTATTACCTCTCTCATTTGATCTTCAAAATAGTACTTATTCTATGAGTTGGACAGATGGGGAAGTAAAGGCTTGGGAAGATTTTAGTAAAGGCTAGTAAAAAGAAGTACTCAGAATAAAACGCATGAGGTAGAGGTGGCATCACTATTACCCTTTCCCCCTCTAGAATATAGTGAAAAACTCAGGGGGGAAAAGGAAAACAGTTCTATTTTTTTTCAGGAATTAAACAGATGTTGTATACCATCTCCCAACTGCTGCCATTCCTTTCTATTTCGGGTGATAAATACTAAAGTAAAATATCGTTTAGGTACCAGGAATAAAAGATTTGATCCCATTCCCCTTAAGTCAATGGACCAATAAGCAAAACCTTTTCCATATTATTAACTTATGAGTGAAAACTCCTCACATATCCTGCTATCAAAGAATGCTTCCATTAATTTACTGAGCTTCCACTCCACACACATTTTGCAATACCTAAGTTTTAAAAGCAAAATCCACAACAAACTCTCCAAGTTTTGTCCACAGATAGTTAAGGAGCTCCTATTAGTAAAGAGAAGAGTCAGCCTTTTGTTCATAAAGGAAACGCTGAAATTCTAAACTGAAAACTAACCCCCAAGATGAGTATAGCTGAAAGACAAAGACATAACAAGGTTAAAACCATTTCAAGTAAAAGACAAAATCATATATTACCTTTAAAAATATAATAGTTTATAACCAACAGTATCTAATTCTTGGTCTAGATGACCACAAATGTATCTAATACAATTTGATAAAATTGCTCTTTTAAAGCAATGACTCTAGAAAGCTAAAATATAATTAAATTCAGTGAGTGGGGCAATAAGGTTGAATAATTAGTATTTTCTTTGAAACCTAATATATATTTGGTAAAAATATGAAGAGTCACACCTCAGCACTCATTAAACCTTTTATTATATATAATGTATAAGCAACCATGGGTCATTACTGCCCACTACACTGATCAGCTAAGCCTGTATGTCACGTGAAGGATTATTAAGGAAATGTAGAATTGATGAATGTTTTCACATAAAGTAGAGTTTAATTATTTCTTTGACATTCAATTTTCTTTACAAGTCATTCTGTTCTTCACAGTTAACGGCTTTGCTGTTGGCAGACCAAATGAAATTTTTCTCCAGAATCTATTATAAGCACATTAACTCTTCATACTCTGAAAACTAGAATGTGTCACTTACTTTTTAAGAACTGTTTTTATTTTATATGACAAATAACTAAAAAACAACCAAAAAAATCATATATCCACTTGAAACAATAAAGTCATAATTGAAGTACCCTTTCTTCCCAAACCATCCATGCTTTCCAACCCCCTCTTCATCACTGTTACAAGCTGGTACATGTCATTCTTAAAATTTTACTTCTATTTAAAGAATCATTTCTATACTGACTTCCATACCTACACATTTATCCATCTAACTATAAACCTTTCATTAATGAGAAAGAATTATGTTACACATTTTAGTATGCAACTTTAATTTATTGAGGTGAAATTTCCATAATATAGAATTAACCATTTTAAAGTGAACAGTTCAGTAGCATTTAGTACATCTGCAATGTTGGGTTACCACCACCCTCCATCTGTCCATTCAAAGTAAAACCCCTTATCCATTAACCAGTTTCTCCCTTTATCCTCCTCCCCCCAGTCCCTGGAAACTACGTTTGCATTTTGTGTCTATGGATTCATTGGTTCTAGATATTTCATATAAATGGAGTCATATAATTCGTGACTGTGTGTGGCTTCTTTCACTTAAGCATAATGTTTTGAGGTTCATCCACATTGTAGCATGTACTTTCACTCCTTTTTATGGCTGAAAAATATTCCATTGGATGTATATGCCACAATTTATCTATTGATGGACACTGGGCTGTTTCCAGCAACTTTCTTTTTGCCCATAATAATATATTACAGACATTTTTCCAGGTTAACACATGCAGAAGGACCTTATTCTCTTTCTTTTTTGCAAAAGTATTTAAAAAAAAATCCCTGATAACACATCATTTCACCTATCTTCATATTTTGGTATGCATCTCTAAAATTAGAACACTTTCTTATCTAACCATGATGCCACCATCACTCAATTATTAATGATTAAAAATACTGATTTTTATGCTTAGTGACATAAATTATAGAAAGACAAATACTGTACAATATCACCTCTATCTGGAATCTAAAAAACAAAACTAGTAAATATAACAAAAAAGAAACAGATATTGAGAAAAACAGAACTTACCAGTGGGGAGAGAGAAGACGGGAGGGGCGAGATAGGGGCAGGGGATTGAGAGGTAAAAACTACTATATATAAAATAAATAAGCTACAAGGATATATTGTACAGCACAAGGAATATAGCCAATATTTTATATAAGTGTAAATGGAGTATAACCTTTAACAATTGTGAATCACGATGTGTACACCAAAACTTATATAAGTGTATATTATACATCAACTATACCTCAATTTAAAAAATATACTGACTTTACTGGTTCTGTTTGTAATTTGAGGTATTAACTAAAGTTATGTTCAGCTGTAGAGTTTAACTTAGTGATTTCTTGAATTTGACTTCCATTTAAAAGTTTTGGGACTTCCCTGGTGGTCCAGTGCTTAAGAATCCGCCTTCCAATGCAGGGGACGCAAGTTCAATCCCTGTTAAGGTAACTAAAATCCCACATGCCACGGAGCAACTAAGCTCTAGAGCCTGCGTGCCACAACTAGAGAGCCCGTGTGCTGCAACTACTGAGCCTGCACGCTCTGGAGCCCACATGCCACGACTAGATAAGCCCGTGTGCCAAAAGGAAAGATCCCGCATACCGCAACAAAGATCCCACATGCCACAGCTAAGACCCGACACAGCCAAATAAATAAAGTCTTTAAAAAAAAAAAAAAAAAGTAAAAGTTTCACACTTGCTTCAAAACTAAAGTGTTAACTAACTTTTACCTAGGTGATAAATCTTGCCTTTATTCCTTCAATCAAGAAATTTCTACCCAAATTAGGAAATATAAAAATGTAACACAATTTACAATAATGATATTTTAATCAGTTTGGATGGTAGAAAAAGCAAGAGATCAACGAAGTAAATTTTACATTTATTTTGAATGCTGAATTTTCCAAGGTTTTCTGAAATAATAAAGCACTGCTGCTATTCATAATGGTGACCAGTGCTGCAGTATAATTAAAGAAATAGCAATGTCTCATTAAAAGCTGTTAACACTGCTATGCCTTGGGTCAAAACAGAAAACTGGCCCAACCTAAATAAAGTCCAATACCATGAAAATAATACCATATACTTATATAATGCTTTATAGTTTTCAAACATTTTTACTTCTTAAAAAGGCACAATAAGCCAAATTACAAAGAAAAATATTGATAAATTTATCCTATTAAAATTAATATATTTAAAAATATCTGCAAACATTCTAATTCGACTGATGTATGTAACAACCCACAGCAGTAGGACCAGCAAGTATTATTATCTCTATTCTATGGGTAAGACAACTGAGGCTAACAAAGAATGCTATCTTTAAATCACATAACTGTTAAAATAGCCGAGTCATTCAGAAGAATGATTTTGTTAAGAACAGAAAAGAAAAAAATAGGTACTCCTAAATCACTTTGTTAATGTAATATGGACATTTAAAAATTTAAATGATGATAGTTAATATTCTAACAGAGAAATCTGGTAAATAATAGACATTTATAGTATATAAATAAATAGGTATCTATAATCTGTTTCACTTTAAGAAGAAAAAATTCAAGTTTTTTTCTTAAACATTACGAAAATAGTTCTTGAATAAGAATTCATTTGTCAGATAATATATTATTTCTTAACATATCCTAGTATACAAGTACATAGTTGAAGTCTCTGTGATATGGTAAATCATGTTTAATTTTGTTCTAAATGGTTAAAATGAAATGGTTAAAAGTAAATTTTGTGAGATAATTATATTTGTCCTAAAGCTAACATGTCAATATTCAAAGCACAACAGAGTTTTTTTTTAAATTTATTTTTGGTTGCATTAGGTCTTCGTTGCTGCACGTGGGCTACTTTAGTTGCGTCAAGTGGGGGCTACTCTTTGTTGCGGTGCACGGGCTTCTCATTGCGGTGGCTTCTCTTGTTGCAGAGCATGGGCTCTAGGCGCTCAGGCTTCAGTAGTTGTGGCACGCGGGCTCTAGAGCGCAGGCTCGGTAGTTATGGCGCATGGGCTTAGCTGCTCCGCGGCATGTGGGATCTTCCCAGACCAGGGCTTGAACCCATGTCCCCTGCACTGGCAGGCGGATTCTTAACCACTGAGCCACCAGGGAAGCCCCCAACAAAGAGTTTAAAAGATGTCAGCCTCACGTATGAAAAAATTTTGCTATAAAATTTACGTTAGATTAAATGCTACGCCTGGTGTGAAAAAGCTTCTTCCTAAGCATTTAACAAGACACTTATATTGGTGACATCTTTAAAGATATAAGAAGAGAGCAGGTCTCATCATCAATTCTGATTACACAGAAGATTCATTTTTAACTAGGAATGGATAGCTCAGAAGGTTGACCAATAACAACTACAATTCATTAACATCAGTTTTCTAGTTGATGCTCATCAATTGGTATTTTAGAAGATTTTACTTGAGAATATTCACAACATTAACAACAACAACAACAATAAACAAGGAAGAAAAAACAGAAGGAAGGAAACAGACTTAGTGCTGCCCAATACCATCATTGCAAATCTTACCAAAGACTGAACAGGAAGGAGCCTTAAACCTTTATACCCCATAAGGTTCCTAAGAAATGTATCTGAGGCACACTGGCAGGGCAGTATGAAATGATTTTTACTGCCACTGGCCATATTGTACCTGTTCTGTGGATAATTAGAGTCCTTCAGTTTCCAAAGCTGTCAATCTGGCACCTTTCACGAGCACTATATTCACTTTAAATAAAACAAACAAAACAAAACAAAATTTATAATTCAAAGAACAAAAGAACTAAAAACAGAAACTACAAATTGCAGCAACTTTATAGTTGTGATATAAACCAACAAATAAGAAAAGTAAAATACCAGTAATAACTTACATTTTGAGATTCTTTGTTTGAACTCTATATCACAACTTTATAAAGTTTAAGCCAGATAGTTTAGGTACTTTTGTACTATACAAGTAAACACTTATATTTAAAAATTTCTTCACTGTATCAGTGTTGAAAGTTTTATATTACTTCATCTCGGTATTCAAATAGGTTTATAAAACTGCGCTTTACTACAGATTCCATACACACCCAATATTGTGTCCTAAAATGTCTGGATGGCTAACTAGGAAAAAATAGGGAAAATGTGTGTTCATAATTATTAAAAATAAATAAATAAATAAATAAAACAATTTACATATATGCACCTTACCTGCAGTTGACCATTTAATGAACTCAAGTCTTCTGCTTTCTTTTCTAAAGATTGAACCCAGACTTTTCTTTTTTGTCTACATCTTGAAGCTGCTGCTCTATTTCTTTCCAGAAACTTCCTCCTTTTTTCATCAGGATCTTCATTAGCTGCTCTTCTTCGACGACCAGTTGTATTTTGGGTCTGTGGAGTTGTGTGAGCTGGAGAAGCCTATAATAGACACAAATGAAAGTTTTTTATATTTGTACCTAGTGATTAAATTAACACAGGCAGTAAAGGGTGGCAAAGGTGAGAGCCACTAATTTTATTTTCTAAGTCTCACTGTATACATCAATATTGTGGAGCAATGTGAAAATCACCCTGTGGTTTAATAAATTCCTTGAAATAAATGACCATTGCTAAAATAAGATTCTCACTAACTATCACAGTGAATGTATTCTTTAAAGTTTGTATACTATTTTCATTTTTATAGAAATAATACAAAGAAATAAAAAAGGAATATAAATCATCACGTACAGATCTTGTAGTTTTCCATCTTGTATTTTTCCAAGTGTACTTTTAAGCAAACATTGTGGTATTATTCAATCCTTTGATAATTATTAAGGTACTAAAATAAAAAATAACTTCCTATTTAAATTCATTATGAGAAACCATGTTTTCTATGCTATTTTTGAAATAAAAAAATAGCATTAAATCTGTAAATTTTCTTTAAAAATTGGTTTCTCTAAAATTAAGGAGTTGAAAGTACATACATATTTTAGTGTATTCAGCTCTTCAAGTTTTTGAAATTTGGGGTCAGTCTTTTTCTAAGGGTCAGGTTCCTATAATTATTAATGCTCATTTTCCTGGTGGGTGGAATCCCACAGAGTCTAGATTTTCATTTTAATTGGTCCCCCTGCCCTGCCGGATCAGCCAGAGACAGAAATCTTCAGTCACTAGCGATACAGTCCAGCCTCTCACAAATCCCAAAATTGTGCCACACAACACTTGAATACAGGAGACAGTATATGAACCCTTAGAAATAGTGCAAAAGAAACAGCACTTTGTGGCCACAGACACATGATCCAAAGAAGCAGCCTGAAAAACCAGTCTTTTACCTCTACTTAATGGTATTTTAAAATGATGTGAACAAAAACTTCTATCTTCTCTTAATCTATACAATAAGCAAAAATCTTAAAAACTTAAGATAAGTTCTGCAGGGAAATAACCTGAATTAGTTCTCACTCTACAAACTCCAAAAAATCAAAGTTATCATTCCTTTTCCAAGTAACTAGCATTAAATATTGTGAGGGTTATTTCGTTTATACTGTATTTTAATTGTAATTAAGATCAAGTATTAAATCAGATTCTTTTACCTACATAATTGCAATTTAATCTTTTAGAAAAATCTTTCTATGGCTGGCTGCAAGAATGGTAACTTTGAAATATTTTCTTTTCTTTATCCTCTTAACTTACTGATAATAGCAGGTTTTAAAATTTTACTGAATAGGAGAGAACAGTTTTTGTTTTTTGTTTTTAATTGACAACTTGGTTACTACAGCAAAGGCTAATCACAAGTATTGTAAGCAGAAACTATTACAGAGTTATATTTGTATATCATTACCCCTAACAAGGATTTGAGGCTACGTAGAAGCATATATTCCTCCTTCTCTCCCTCCTTCCAGTGATTCATTCATTCCACTTCATTGAAAAAAATACAGGAACTATGCTAGTGATACAGCAGTGAACAAACAGATAAAAGTCCTGCCTTCATGGAGCTTCATTCCAATACAATAAAATATAAAGCTATAAATGAAAACTAGATCCAGGAAAACTACAGTTAGTATAAGAAAATAAATTATATTCATTTATTTTCTTTTAAATAAACTTTTAAAGATGTAAAAGCCATACTAAGCTTACAGGCTGTACAAAGAAATAGCCATAAGCTGCATTCGGCTCATGAGCTAGTTTGCTAACCCCTGAATTATGACATGAGAACATACTCACTTTTCCTCTCTCTCTTGGCCCCTAAGTAAAGTTGCTTAGTGGACGACAACCACAACTACATTCCACTTTATCTTAAGTTTCACAAAGATAAAATACAGTAATCTAAATACCCATGCTTAGTAGGCAGTCTAAAACTTGCTGTGTAACTGTGTTTAATTGGAAAGTGTTACTTTTAAATGTGAATATTCTTTAAGTAGAGAAGATAAAAGGTCTAAATAGAGCTCAAACATTTAACAGAAATATAGTAATGCTTACTGTAGAAATATACTGCAGATATATAGAAATATCAATCATTTAATGGGCAGTAACAAATTAAAGGTAAGTGAAAAGGGCCTCTGGTATAAACAGCTGCCATTAAGCCTATCTGCTCCTTTGGTGTATTTCACAAATGTTAATTCAAGAATCGTTTGACTTATATTAGTAATATAATACCTATATACATTACTTGTTGAATACAATCAACAGAAAAAAAGTTTTCTTTAAAAAGTATTGATGGACATTATGCCATGTCAAACCAACATACAGACACTCACAGAAACATTTACAGGGCGCCATGAGCAGTAACAACTGATTGATTATTTTTACTTATTTATTTTTTGTATCAATACTTTTACATTGAACTACCTTTTCCTAAGGCTTTTTATACACTTTTGGAATAAAAATTTTACCAGAAAATTTTTTTCAAAGCATATAGTCATTTAAGTTACACTGTGTGTGTTTTTTTTTTTTTTTTTTTTTAAGGATAACTGAGCACTGAATGATAAAAACAACACACATACCGGAGTTTCTGTAGTGGATGTGGCTGGCTGTTGTAATGACTGTGGTCGAGATTCCTCTGATTGAGTCCTAACCAGTCCGCTACCATGACCTTTGACAGTATCGCCATTGGTAACTGGAGGATGTTGCTGGGTCAAAGCAGCTTTTAATCTCTGAAATGCAAACACCAATTTAAAAAAAAGTTTCCTGCTTTCCACCCAAATCCAACTCCCAGCATACTCTTTGGTTAACCAAAAGAAATTACTTGTTAAGGAATACATAAATACATTCGGCTTTATATTAGTTTTGATTTATCATATTCCACTGCATTCCTAAATATCAGTAAGACATACAGGACCTTTGGAAAGTTTGCCTGAGTCTTTTTTGTGTAGTACTACTAGAGGGTTCTGTACTTTGCTATTCCTAATCAATTTTGAGAAAAGAGTGAAAACTAAAAACACTGTTGACTGAAAATAACTAGATTTGTTCAAGCAAAACAAGTTAATAATGTATGTTTCACCTATTTTCTCCTATCCCATTCCTATATCCCATATCCCAGTCTTTTCAGGCTCTGCCTAGATTCTTAGACCTAAATATCTTCTTTTTCAGATTTGAGTCCATTTGATCTCTGCTTGCAGGTTTGATGTCACTGCTTACTTGGACAATGACCTGCTGTTGCATTTTTTAGGCCCCTGTACTGACTGTCAGACTGAACCTCCTCCTAGAACCCACAGCTGGGTTTGCCTCCCTTAGGTCTTCCCTGTCACCAGTAAGCAGACCTAGCTCCAAGTCTATCCCTTCTACTATGTTCCATTTTGCCAGTGAACTGTACCCAACTCACTGTCAGAGTATGGCAGATCTAGTGTTATAATGAAGCTCTATACATTTATGGCTACTTCTTTAAAACAAAACAAAACAAAACAAAGAAAACACCATTTGAGTAAAGCTTATTATTCTATCAGCAAAATATATGAGTGTCTTATCTCCCCAACCAGACAGTAAGCTCTTTAAGAGCAGAGATTGCCTTTTATTTCTTTGCATCCCTTTTAGCAACTGGTACATTGATTTGCTACAAATATATTTGCTAATGGACAGAAATTGGTTTCTTTGAAAATGGCACATGGGATCTTTGGGGTGGTTTTATTGTTATGATCTATAAATATGAAATAATTAGCACAAAATAGTCATATTATAGTATCTTAGCAATGAAAGGGATCTCAGGGATCTGAGAGACCTGGGACTATTATTGATGATATTGTTCTTAATAACTCAGAAGTAGCCCTTGAGCTCAAAATATAGTTTTATAACAAAATCTGGTGAAGAGATATGTCATTACATTTTCCTAAGATCCACACTCAGGTGCATATGTGGTGGGGAGGGAGGTTACAAATACTGATACAAGAACTATGCTGCAGTCTACCCAGTGCTTCCCACACTTCCTAGAAGTCAATTAACTGCCTTGGCATCACATGCTAAAAACAGATTCTTGGCAACCTTTCCTCTTTTCTTTCCCTGGAAATAGCATAAAGGAGTAGATAATAGAGAAGAGCTTTAGAAAAAGTCTCCCAAATGATTCTAATACAATTGTTTTCATTTATTCCAACTAAGAACAATTTAGAAAATTTGTAATTTCTTTATTTTCACCTGTACATATCTTCTTACCATCTATAATTGATCCAGATCCCTTAAAAACTGAAGCACAGGACTTCCCTGGTGGCACAGTGGTTAAGAATCCCCCTGCCAATGCAGGGGACACGGGTTCAATCCCTGGTCTGGGAAGATCCCACATGCCGCAGAGCAACTAAGCCTGTGCACCACAACTACTGAGCCTGTGCTCTAGAACCCGCAAGCCACAACTACTGAGCCCACAAGCCACAACTATCGAAACCCGCGTGCCCTAGAGCCCTCGCACCGCAACTACTGAGCCCACGTGCTGCAACCACTGAAGCCCGCATGCCTAGAGCCTGTGCTCCACAACAGGCAAAGCCCCCGCTTGCCGCAAATAGAGAAAGCAGCGCGCAGCAATTAAGACCCAACACAGCCAAAAAATAATAATTAAAAAAAAAACTGAAGCATATATGAAAAGATCAAAATTTCCACTGAAGCAGTAATTCTAACTAGACAAGTGTTAATGGACATTTTCTATTGCTAATCATTGTAGATTCTGGGTATGATTTTAAAAAGAAAGTCAGTAGTGTAAAAAATGTTCTGTTGAGGTATAAGTTACATACAGTAAAATGACCTTTTTAGTGTACAGTTCTGTGAGTTTCAACAAGCACATACAGTCGTGCAACCACCCCCTACAATCAGGATACAGAACAGTTCTATTACCCTCCCAAACTTTCCTCATGCTTCTTTCCTGTCACACTCTCCTCCCACCCACAGCCCCTGGAAACCACTAGTCTGTTTTCTGATCCCCAAAGTTTTGCCTTTTCCAGAATGTCATATAAATGGAATCATACAGTGTATAGCCTTTTGAATCTGGCTTCTTTCCTTTAGCATAATGCACTTGAGATCCATCCCTGTTGTTGCATTATCAGTAGTTTTTCAATGAGTTTCTAATAAACAGTATTCTGATTTTACAGATTAGGACACTAGAGATCATTTGCCCAAGGTCACACAGCCATTAAGCTAGTTAAAATCCTAGATTTGAACGTGGATCTCCTTAATTTCAAAGTGCACAGTTTTTCCATGGCATCATGTTACATATGTTATCCTACCAAAAAAAAAGAAAGAAAAAAGGAAAAATCAAGAAAGAAAAAAGAAAAAGGAAAAAGTTAAGGAAGATAATCTGAGGCTGGATGGCTTGATGATTCAGAAGACAACCACAAGGGAATTCCCTGGCAGTCCAGTGGCTAGGACTCCACGCTTTCACTGCCATGGGCCCGGGTTCAATCCCTGGTTGGGGAACTAAGATCTCGCAAGCCACACGGCATGAAAGACAACCACAAAGGATTAGGAATGCCAAGTCTGATACTGCAACTGCTAAAGTCATGTCACTCTAGGATCAGGTATGTTTTTTCCATCTTTTCTGACTGAATACTTCTTTATGAATTGCAAATAGCACCACAATATGTAAAGTCCTAGTATCTTCACAGGTTAGTATATGTAATGTATACCGTATACATATTAGCATACATAATGTATACAGCTGAGAAGACACTTTACTGTTTAGAATTTAACTCTGCCTCAAACAATCTGTGTGACTCTGAACAAATCATTTCAACCTCTGAGTCTGTTTCCTTGTCTGTAAAATTGGGAACAATGATAATTTCCTTGCAGGGCTGAGGTAAAGATTAAATATAATATGCAAAATTACCTGACTCATAAAAGGATTTCTTTTTTTAAAATTATTTTTATTTATTTATGGCTGTGTTGAGTCTTCGTTTCTGTGTGAGGGCCCTCTCTAGTTGTGGCAAGCGGGGGCCACTCTTCATCGCGGCGCGTGGGCCTCTCACTATCGCGGCCTCTCTTGTTGCGGAGCACAGGCTCCAGACGCGCAGGCTCAGCAATTGTGGCTCACGGGCCCAGGTGCTCCGTGGCATGTGGGATCTTCCCAGACCAGGGCTCGAACCCATGTCTCCTGCATTGGCAGGCAGACTCTCAACCACCGCGCCATCAGGGAAGCCCCCAAAGGAGTTCTTAAATATCAACTTCCTTTTTTCTTTTTTAAAAAATTATTTATTTTATTTATTTTTGGCTGCACTGGGTCTTTGTTGCGGCGCACAGGATCTTTTGTTGTCGTGTGCGGGCTTCTCTCTAGTTGTGGCATGCGGGTTTTCTCTTCTCTAGTTGTGGCACACAGGCTCCAGGGTGCGTGGGCTCTGTAGTGGTGTGTGGGTTCCAGAGTGCGTGGGCTCTGTAGTTTGCGGCATGCGGGCTCTAATTGAGGCACGCGAGCTCAGTAGTTGTGGCGCGCGGGCTTAGTTGCCCTGAGGCATGATGTGGGATCTTAGTTCCCTGACCAGGGATCGAACCCACGTCCCCTGCATTGTAAGGCGGATTCTTTACCACTGGACCACCAGGGAAGTCCCTTCCTTACTTTTTTCAAAAACAGCTATTGAGGCCTCTATTTTTTTAGCACAGGTGTCAGGGTGAGGACACCAAATAATCAGGAAAGTTCCTATACTTTTGTATTTTCAAAATATACTTAGAGGGAAAAAAGTACTTAGGGGTTCATCTTAAGGACTGGTTTAGCTTCAGACATATTTTATTATGGAAAATGTATTCTCAAGACCATGTGATACACTGCATCTTTCAGAATCCAAGTCAGATTCCTGGTTCCTTTTTTTCTTCCTTCTTTTTTAAACAAGCAGAAATGACCACATTAGCAGCTAAGATCCAGGAAACTGGGACACTCATAACTGATGGGCTAATGTGGAAGTGGATGGATTAAAATTAATTAGGTAGGTGACCAAAGCCAGTAGTTGGCTGTAATCAGGTAGGAATACTTAGGCTAAATGGTCAAAGAACTGAAAGTAAAAAGACTGGAGTCTGAAAAGTGTGGGTCACATAAACAGAAGGGGGAGGATCTGAGTGTGCATACTTATATCTTTTAAAAACCAGTCTACAGAGTTAGGTTAGGGCTTTCATTTCTGGATATAAAATGTACATAAATATACGTATTGGTTGAGATGTGAAGCTTGGTAAATTATGTGTTGGTAAAACATTTTTAAGTCCTTAGGTAGAAAACACAGAAGAGCATTTAAAGTTTTATAGTGAAAAGCTTAACTCTTAGAATTAATGAAATACAGTAACTGCACATAGGGGAGTCTGAAGTACATAAACATCACTCTCTTGAATAATCTTTAGTAGGGCAAGTTACTACCTTATAGAGCACTTAAAAGCAGCATTCATTATCCTCTCTTGACTGCCCTAGGGTATACAGTACTCATCCAGGGAGGAAGCTCTAATGTTTACTCCATGCTGTTACATTGATTACGATGGGTCTAACTTGGAAAAGTGTGCCACTGGGTACAAAATGTAAGAAAAAGATTTTCAAGGGTTAATTAACACCGCTTTGAACTGCAGATTTTTTTTTTTTAAACAGCAATAAAACACACGTACACTAAAAAAAATTACACTGGGTTAGGTGAAGAAAGTTGTCATTAAATAGTGATTCATATACATTTTACAACTAATATAAAGATATCTAGAATCCACCCACATATATGTTAGAGATATTTTAAAGAAGGGCAACTATTTGGTCCCCCCCAAATTAATGAAAACATATAAATATAATATTTATTTTACAGTAGAAATTTGGAGCTAATCAATTAGTCCAATTACCATCTTACAGATAAAGAAACTAAGGCCCAAAGAGTGAAGTTACTTCCCAGAATCACAGAGCAAGTTATAAGAGAAACAGAGCTAGGACCAGAAATTCTGTCTGTTGACTCTTACTTCACTGAACAAACATATTTTAAACAAAAGTTTTTCCAAACTAGAGCTTTTGTCTAATATTAAGTATTCTAAGTATATTTTAGTAATCATTAAGAAGAGTATCAGACATTGGTCAGTCCATTACTAAGATCAAAATTTCTATCAATAGAGAAATCTAGTTAAGTAAATAAAGATTGAATACTCAGAGAAAGTAAATAAGATTTAACAAGTCTATATTCTCTAACATGTACAATAAAAGCTAGGCATAATTTTAATTTTAAACTAAAGGTATACACTGAAAGAAAACTAAAATCTTTATTACTATATTTCTAAGCAGACTTAGTGCTTTAATGTTGAGTTAAATTTTAGTGTTGTAAAATTCAACTACTATGTTGAAAACTTTTTTCTTACAGATTGTGTCAATTAAAGAGTAAATAGTCTGTTGTGCTGACCAATCTGACATTCATCTTAAGAGGTTATCTACTAAAAATAATCTGTTATTCAACTTCTATGTTATATGTTGTACCCCTGAAAACAAATTTTATCACATCTGTCAGAACTTGGTAGGAAGAAACTACTCTATCATAGTTCAAAGAAAAAACACAATGTTCTCTAGAAACAATTTATGAAAAAGTCAGATCCATATTTCATATGTGCCACAAAAGCTCATCAGAGTAATAACCCTCCTTCTCCGGGGTGTTATCCTACCATCTGCTGCTCTATTACTTATCTTTATTTTGCAACTAATTAACAGCATAATCTTCTAAATTCAGCAAGTTAATTATCATTATTGTAGTCTTTGCAGCATCATCAGTCCTCATGAAATCTTGTCTCCCCACCCCCAGAGAACATACGAAAATGAAGTACGTTGGGAGAGAGTCTGTTTCTTTGGAGTGGGCTCATTAGGTGTTTGCTGATTCGCTTGGCGTGCAGAGGCAGGTCAGAAGAATTCTGCTGAACATGAGGTTCCATGCAGGGCCCAACTAAGATAATGTAGGTTTCTGAACATTTTGCCAAGATGCCCTCTGTCAGCTCTCAGTAGAAACCCCCTGCAGAAAACCTACCGGCTACCTGCTGTGTGCAAAGATATCTCTCAGTTTGTTACACAAGTCTTAAAGGAATGATTCTGGGGAATACTACTTAAATACTTTACTAAGTCTTCTTAAACAAAACTCCTGGATGGTTAACATTTTCTTATTCAGAAGTTACTTTTTGATTACAAATATTACATAGGAAATTTGTTTTATTATAAGAGTAACACAGATAGCAAATATCTGTGGTTTAATGTGCTTAATGACCAACAAAACCCCTAAACCTAAATCTGGTGAGATCCAGTGAAATTTTGTGAAAATAGTAGATAAAAGGAATTTTCCTAGAGTATTAAAATATACTAGGTAATCTTGTATTTGTGGACCCCCACATATATTTTTTAAAACTATGTGCTTACTTTTCCAAACACTTAAAAGTTTTTAAAAAACAAAACATAACACAACTTGTTCTGAAGAAATTTCTTTAGCAAAAAAGAAGGATCTTATTTAAATATTTATAGTAGACACAAACACAATGCATATAAATCTTCCTGTAAGCACTGGGCATCTGAAAATCAGGGCACCACAAAAGCATCCTTGGCTATCTTAGGATACAAGTAAGTTTCTCTTCAGCTGTAGTGTGCTCCTCATTCTTATGTGTTCCAATGCTGCCATTTCTCAAACATTATTTTTTAACCACATTTTAGCACAATCACCATTGCTGCACTATTTAGCATGTCATTAACAGATTGTGACCACAAAGGTCAAACAAATCCTTAACAGAGATGCAGAATCAAGCAGGGAGGATATTTAAATATTATCAAAGAGTTGAAAACAACAAAGCAAAATCCAATTGAAGCAGTGAAAGAAGAAATTGTAAGTTTTGCTGGGGTGCTACAGACTGGTAAACAGTCAGAAAAATTATTTAATGTGTAACGTGAATCTAGGGGACGTGAGCTGGAGACCACTCATTTGGAGAGCATGGAACTGGAATTCTATCACTGATAGAGAAAGAATTAAGTCCCATGATCGTTTATCTGATCATTAAGAAACCTCTGTGTGGGGGCTTCCCTGGTGGCGCAGTGGTTGAGAATCTGCCTGCCAATGCAGGGGACACGGGTTCGAGCCCTGGTCTGGGAAGATCCCACATGCCGCGGAGCAACTAGGCCCATGAGCCACAATTACTGAGCCTGCGTGTCTGGAGCCTGTGCTCCGCAACAAGAGAGGCCACGATAGTGAGAGGCCCGCGCACGGCGATGAAGAGTGGCCCCCGCTTGCCACAACTAGAGAAAGCCCTCGCACAGAAACGAAGACCCAACACAGCCATAAATAAATAAATTAATTAATTAATTAAAAAAAAAGAAACCTCTGTGCAATGGGATATGAACCTAGTCTCAACTTTCTCCAGTTAGAATTATACAATTATTTCTTTACTTAGTAAATCTTTTTTTTTTTAGCCCTTTGATGCTTAATAAAGTAAGTAATCAATGACACTGACATTTTAATCTAAATTTAGAAACAATCTGTAACTATTTTGTATTTTATGTTACAAATGTATCTAAAATAACTTGCCACATAGAGTAAGAGACTGCCCTTGGATTTCAGTTTTAAATGTTTGAGATTGATTTAGTCCTGTGATTTTAGTTGGAAGAACTAAGATAATCTTACTAAGCCTCTTAATAATACAGGAATATTTAAGAAAACCAACCCTCATTATATCTATATTTAAGAGTTATTGAATTACTTGGGAAAGTATGTTAGACAATGAGGTACCTATAGAGAAAACAGGATATATTAAGTTTAAAATGAAGTTTAGCATGTTTAATTTTATTTTAAGCCCTTTAAAAGTGATCGCTATACAACTGGATTTATAAATTGGCTTTGAGAACTTAGGGAAGAAATAAGTTTTTGAATTTGTAACTTTATTTTTATTTTTATTTATTTATTTTTTTTAATTTTATAGCTTGCTTGCTTGCTTGCTTGCTTATTTATTTATTTATTTATTTATTATTTATTTATTATTTATTTATTATTTATTTATTATTTATTATTTATTTATTATTTATTATTTATTATTTATTTTTATTTATTTTTATTTATTTTTATTTATTTTTATTTATTTTTATTTATATTTATTTATTTAATTTATTTAATTTATTTATTTATTTATTTATTTATTTATTTATTTATTTATTTATTTATTTATTTATTTATGGCTGTGTTGGGTCTTCGATTTATTTATTTATGGCTGTGTTGGGTCTTCGGTTCGTGCGAGGGCTTTCTCTAGTTGCGGCAAGCGGGGGCCACTCTTCATCGCGGTGCGGGGACCGCTCTTCATCGCGGTGCGCGGGTCTCTCACTATCGCGGCCCCTCCCGTTGCGGGGCACAGGCTCCAGACGCGCAGGCTCAGTAGTTGTGGCTCACGGGCCCAGCTGCTCCGTGGCATGTGGGATCTTCCCAGACCAGGGCTCGAACCCGTGTCCCCTGCATTAGCAGGCAGATTCTCAACCACTGCACCACCAGGGAAGCCCCTGTAACTTTATTTTTAAAAAGCAGACTCTCAATAATGGTTTTTGTGCACAAAAGTCACCATCAAGGGCATCAAAAAACTGAAAACAAGAGCCAAACACCTCATTGATACAATATAATCCTAACTGCCATACCTTTTGGAAAAAAAAATCAATAATGGCATATTAAAAAGATAAGAAGACTTTTTTTTTTTTTTTTACTCTCTTGATGATCATTGGAAACATTTGCAAGAAAAATCTCAAAACTTAAGATCACATCTGCTGAATTTCTTAGTACCCAAGAAATGTTTGTTAAATAAATAACAATCATTAGAAATAACTGTTAAATGAGGCTGACGCAAAATAAATGAACATGAATTAAACTACAAAACCCAAACTATTTCCGGGTTATTCCCAAAGGTTGGTAGATTTGTTTTGTACTTATACCAATATATAAGTATACTTGATAATGATGATACTGATAGTCAAGCACTGAAAATTCTTCAATCAAACTGATTCACTGGACAATCAAATATACTAAAGGTGGTACGTTACCAAACCACAATGTAATTTAATTAATATAGAAATCAATAAGAAACAGATAAAAAGCCCTGAAATATTTGGAAATTATACACTACACTCTTAAATAACCCACAGTTCAAGGAAGAAATCACAAGGGAAATTAGAAAATAAATAATAAAAATACAGCATATCAAAATTTGTGCACAGAGACAAATTTATAGCTTAAAATGCCTATATGAGAAAGGTAAAAAGATTTAAATCAATAATATAAGCTTCTACTTTAAGAAGCTAAAAAAAGATAAGCAAATTAAACCCAATTAAGTAGATGAAAGAAAATATTAAAGATAAAAGTAGCAATCAATGATAATACAGTATACCATTAAGAAAAATAAAGGCAAGCTACAGACTGAGAAAATATTCGTGAGATATGTATATATACATATCTACATATAAATTTGTATCTAGAATATATATAAAGAATTCCTATAACACAATAGTAAAAGACAAGTAACCAAATTTAAAGAATGAGCAAAAAATATCACAAATAATGTCTGGCTAATTGGAAATGTAAACTGAAACCAAGAGATGCAGCCACAATCTCCTAGAATGTCTACAATGAAAACAATAGACAAAACCAAATGTCCGCAAAAATGTGGGAACAACTGGAATTCCCATACACTGCTGGTAGGAATGTAAACCTTTGGCAAAAGGTCTGGCAATTTATTATAAAGTTATATGTATACCTACTCTCTGACTCAGCAATTCCACTCTTAAGTAGATAAACTAAATGAAAATATACATCCACAAAGAGAGTTATACAAGAATGTGCATACGAGCTTTATTCACAACAGCTAAATACTAAAAACCATTCAAGTGTCCACCAACAGGAGAATGGATAAAGAAATTGTGGTATACTCACACGATGGAAAACTACTCAGCAATAAAAAGAAACAAAGTTTGATACACGCAACAACATGGATAAATCTCATAGACATATGCTTAGCTGAACACAAGAGTATATATTGATTCCATTTACATTGCTGGTGACAAATATAAGAACAGTTGGGGGCGGTGGACTGATTGGGAAGGGAAATAAAGAAACATGATGGGTAGATGTTAATGTTCTATACCATAACGGGTGTGAGTTACATGAATGCACTTAAACTGTACAGATAAAATCAGTCCATTTCAATCTATGTAAATTTTACATTAAGAAAGCCTTATTAAAAAATAATTGAGTGAGGGTAGGGAGTGGTCTGAGGTACAGATAAAACAAGAATGGCAGTTATATCGCTAATAAGTGAAGCTGGATGATGGGTACATGGGGGTCCATTATAGAAACCTATTTATTTTGTATGTGTTTGAATTGTTCCATAACAAAAAGCTTAAAAAAAAAAAGGAAATGGACTAATTTGAGTCTTCTTATTTAATTAAAAACAGGACAATCTTATTTACTATCCCAATTAAAATAGGCAGTCACCTAAATATGGCTATTTTATATGTTAACAATATTCTAATAAGAAATTTAATTGGACTGTTAAATTTAAGTCGGGCAATCTGTGACTTCCCCATGCTATTTTGGGGCTTTCAACCAATAACTGTTTCTCATATATAAATTTGTGAAATGTAGCTTTGGTATTTTTTAATATACAAGCATAGAAAACACTTTTATTCTTATTAAATTTCTTAGTGATTAAAAGAAAAAGTTATTCAGGGAAGTTTACTAGTTTCTACAAATATGGCCTAATCTTTTATAGCCAAAAGTATTTCTTTAAATCTGATTTGTTCCATTGGAATTAATTTGTGGGAAAAAAAGTCCACTGAATATGTAAAAATATTTTTAGATACAGTGTACAACAACAGGATCTCTTTAACTTCTATTTCTACTCTACTCAGTTTCACTAATTGAATTTTTCATTAGAACAGTTATGTTTAAAGTAGGAAGTGTAAAACACATTCCCAGTGAAGCTCTTCTGCTATCAAGTGGAAAAGATTCATCTTAGTTATTTCCATGCCTTTGACCTGAACATGCTGTTATGTGAAAAATTCCCCTCTTGGGTTTTCAAGTTCCCTCACCACAATCAATAACCAGCTAATTTTAATACTCTTCAACCAACTATTATTCATTCAGATGGTATATAAGTTTTGGCTGTTAAAAAAAAAGTTATCCCATGCCAATTTCAGATTGATTATTTGCACTAATGGAGAATAGTAGTAAAAAATTTAAAGCCTTGTGATAATATTGATACATAATGGCTTTCATGTGTACAGATTTATATTATTAGTATAGTGCCTAGCATAGAACTGAAACAAATAATAGGTGTCTAAAAACTATCTATCGATTCATTGGTTGTAGTTAAGAAGAATTAGCTTTAAAGTGTGTTAGACTATAGAAGGGAGAATTACACTAAACCAACCCCCCGCACTCCCCATCCCACAGCAGCAGCTTCAGATCTTCTACCAAGAAAATTAGCAAGTTAGTAGGATTTGGGGCTAAGAGAGACCCCAGAAATCAAAGTTTAACCCCTTTATTTCACAGATGAGGAAAATGAGTCTCAGAAAAGTTAAAGTGGCTTGATTAGGGGTACTGAAGAGCAGAATCAGGATTAAAATGAAAATACGTCTCGATTCCTACTCTATAGTTCATTCCTTACCACCAATTTCTTAGTGTCTGAAACATAACTCAAAAATATGGTTTTTCTTTATATTATGTGTAATGTTTACTAACTCATATACTATTTCAGAATTCTAGTTAATTCTGTTCTACTCATTTGTATGACTGTTTACAACCACTCATTATATCAGCACTGCCTTCAGATGATTACTTCTAGTTTCAGCTGCAATATCTCTAGCCTCCAGCAGGAGGAGAATTTATCTAAAAAGCCACACCAAAAATCAGACAAACCAATGACAAGAACTAGAACTTTACTTCCAATCCATTCATTTGCTTTAAAGTATCAGTAGCTTGTCACTAAGCTAATGAAAGCTTTCCTTTTCCAAATTTTCTAGTTCTTCTGTAATGTAATACAGTCCACGATTTTATAAAATTTGATCTAAATTGTGCATTTGAAGTGGGCTTTAATGGAAAAAACTAATTCAAAACAGGCTCAAGAAATGTATAGAACAAATAAAATCTTGCTTACCATTTTTGCTTCTGACTGTACTGGCTGAGGAGAGGAAGGACCTGGAATTCCCGGAACACTAGGCACCATGGTGACTGGTCGAACAAGCTATGCAGAAGATATTGAAAAATAATTGCTAGAGAATATATTCAAAATGAGATTTGTACTTTTATTTGCACAATGGCTGCTATAATAATTTACATATTATAATCAATATATAATGTATTAATATTTACATGACTATATTATACATTAATAGAAAATGTATATTAATATTTATATTATTAATATAAATATAATTGATATAATTATTTGAGACTTCAGAATTAGAAAACTGTATCTCTATCTGAACCCTTATTCATCTTAATCCTGATTTATCCTTCAAAAGTTGTCAATTTTTCTGAGACACTCACTTTCCTAATCTTCAATTTTCATAATTCCTTTTTTTAAATGATTCCTTCTTATAGAAAATAATATTTAAAGTGATTGATGCAAAATTTCTCACAGATCTGTTACATTTCCATTTTGAATATGAAAGGAAAGAATGTTAAAACTTGTATAACTAGGCATAAAAAGTAATTTCAACAATGAACTTTGCTTTTCTAAAATATATACATATAAAATTTCTAAAATATACAATGAAAGTTCTTTGATATATTAATATAAAGCATGACAAAGAAGAACTTGATGACCTCTAATAATTCCTCTAATAATAATAATATGTAACAGATTTTTCTGGTTTTTGCCTTTTTTAAAAAACCTAATATCAACACTGAATGATTAATTATTATGTACCTAAAGTATATCTCTTTTTCATTTCAGTTTCTCTCATCACAGTTACATTTAACAGGATAACCATACAATCCCAGATACAGGACAAGGATGTTTCCCCCTCGAAAATATCCTCAGAAAAGAGGAGGTAGTCACCTTATATTTGAGTCCTTATAAAATCTCTTTCTGAACAACAAAGTTCTGTTTGAAGACAACATATTATCTTGAAATTATTTCAATCAGTGCTAATTTTGGATACTTAGAAAGGTCACTTGGAAGAACTAGTTAATAACAAAAATAAATATTTAACATTAATTTTAGTATTATTTCTGAGGATATAATCTCACCAAAGTGTTAGATGTTACTATGAGGAGGCTTTTAAAACTAATTTTTAAAAGCTATACAGTAAGTGATTATATTGTACTGATCAGAAACAACTATCTACAAGGTAAAAGAAGAAACTGTCTTTTTATTACATGAATGAATATTAGGACTTGGTGTAAGATTCCCAGGATTACAATAATAGATTCAAAAAGTGTTATACTGAAACTACTTGGGTGAGGATGAAAACAATGTGTTTTGGAAAATTGTGTGAGATTTCTTAAAAAGTGGTTCTAACGATGAAAACTTGAATGTTGAAGACACATTTGAAGAGTCTGAATAAACTTATTTTATGAAATGCGAGAACAGGAAAAAAGGATTATTTCTAACTTATATTATTCCAAAGAATGTGCTTCTAAATATTCACTATGTTATTAAATATTATAAGTAGATATTTAACTACTGTCTATGTCTTTCAAAATTTATATATTTAACATGCCCTCAAAAAACTTTTCTTATGGATCTTCTCATTAGGAAAGTGGGGACTATCTATTGCCCATTCTACTAGACCATTTAGATTTTCACACGCTTGGGACAGCAAAGGAATTTTGTAAACCCAACCTGACCATAATATTTCACAGAGAGTGCTTTTATAAACAATTTCTATAATAATCAAAATAACATGGAGTTACCTGATAAGTGTTCCAGTATAAATGTCTTCTTAAAGAATAGAAATCTATGTTAATATTTGAATTCTACAAATCTAGCAAATTGAAATGGGTTGAATAAGGAATAAAGTTCTTAATACTAAAAATAAAAGGAAAACAAGATTTTGAGGATGGAAAAATGTTTTCTATCCAATTATGTTTGCCTTGAAAGGTAAACGCTATCACAATAAATGTCAGTGAGTAAATATTGCTCACCACTAAGTATTTTGTTGAATTCAGTTTCATAAACTAATCAAGCAGCCCCCCTTGGGCTGTATTTTCTGATTACAAAGATTGGCTTTACTATAAAGAAAAAATTTAAATAGTCTAAATTTCAAACTTACTGGGACTGCAGCTGGAACATGCACATTCGAACTTGTAATTGATGCAGGAATAGCAACAGGCATGGTTTGTCCATTAGGAAGATGTAACAGAAGAGGAAATGGGCCTGGTACAGGACTAAGGAAAACAAAAGAAGGGCAATTAGAGAAAAGAAGTCCCTATCAATAATCTCTAAAAATACAAGAGTATTTTTACTCCTATTATTATATCATTTAAAAATAAATTTTCCAGAGAAAGATAAACACTGTATGATTTCACTTATATGTGGAATCTAAAAAACAAAACAGACGAACAAACATAACAAAACAGAAACGGAAAATAGACAGGTGGTTTCCAGAGGGAAGGGTGTTGGAGGGATGAGAGAAATTAAGAGGTGCAAACTTCCAGTTACAAAATAAAGGAGTCACAGGGATGAAATTCACAGTGTGAGGAATACAGTCATTAATAATGTTATATCTTTGTACAGTAACAAAGGTGGTCAAAAGGTACAAACTTACAGTTATAAGATAAATAAGTACTAGGGGTGTAATGTACAATATGATTAATATAGTTAACACTGTTGTATGTTACATATGAAAGCTATTACCAGAGTAAATCCTAAGAGTTCTCATCACAAGGAAAAAATATTTTTTTCTTTTATTTTGTATCTGTACAAGATGATGGATGTTCACTAAACTTATTGTGGTGATCATTTCATGATGTATGTAAGTCAAATCATTATGCTATACACCTTAAATGTATACAGTGCTGTAGGTCAATTGCAGTTAACCCCTGAACAACAAGAGGGTTAGATGCACTGACACTATGCACAGTCGAAAATCCCAGTGTAGCTTATGGTCGGCCTCTGTATCTGCAGATTCAACCAACTGTGGATTGTGTAGTGTGGTAGTATGTATTTGTTGAAAAAATCTGTGTGTAACTGGACTCACGCAGTTCAAACTGGTATTGTTCAAGGGTCCACTGTATATCTCAATAAAACTGGAAAAAAAAGAAAAAAGAACTGCAGCTCCAGCCCAAGAAAATGCCTATGTGACAGATGGAAACTTGATACCATCTTTCTCATAACATGAATAAAATACCCACAAAAAATTATACATGGTATATATATACCACTCAAGTAATTAAAAACAAAACAAAAATCTTCCAATCACTGCAAAGCATATCGTAAAATTTAATTGTTTTTAACTGCATCTTAAATGCACAATGTATGTAAGCAGTGTAGAAAAAAAGAGGAAAAAAATGGAAAAAGTTATGAATTTATTTAGGACAATCTCCAACATGTTAGTTGAGAAAAATTCTTATCAGCTACCTGTAAGAACTGAAAGAAATGTTACCTGGTGATAAAAATAATCTTATGTGTTTTAAGATTATGTGTGAAATAGCATGAAAATAAGAGACCATCTTAAAATCACATTCTATGTTGATTTGTTTTTCAAATTAAGTTTTAGATATTTATTTTCTAATTTATTAGATACTATTTATATTTATTAAAAAAAGACTACCCAAGCATTTTTTCCAAAAATCAAAGCATGCAAAATACTATGAACACACACACACACACACACACACACACACAAGCTAAGGCCACAATTAGAAAAATTAAATATCTTAGGACAAATCATAACAAGAAAAACTTAACAATTCATACAATTCAATGATTGGCCCAAATCACTTACACGATTGGCCTGTTGGAGGACGGTGCCTGTGTGATTACAGTACTTGAGGTTGGTGAAGGTACTGCCTGCTGAATAATTACACTTGAGTCAGAACTTGTAAGCAGCACATTGGGAACCTGTAATGATGCTGGACGAACGATAGCTGATGTGGGCTGTGCAGTTTGTGTCAATGGTACTTCCTATTTAATAATGAGATAGAGAAAGAATGTAATTTAAAAATGCAAGTCAACAGAATATAACACATTTTTAAAAACAACCACAAACATAATACTTAATATATCCCCAAAGTATATTAATATTTAAAGTTAATTAAAAGAAAATTGTAGAAGCCACTGTAAAGTTTCAGATGCAATGTTCATATTTTAATTTAAAAACATCTTGAGTGGTTTTTTCAGTACAATTTGTTTTACCATCAATCTAGAAATAAGTTAGGCTGGGCAACTTGGCTATATAACTCCATGAGAATTTAAGTTAAAAAATAGAAATACAATTCCATTTTCATGGAAGCATAGAACTTAAAATCCAGAAGGGATTGCCTAGTCCTACTCCATCATTATACTATATAAAGAAGAAATAGGTCCAGGAGACTGTTTTATAGTTGATACAAATTCAATAATGGAATACTTACAAACTGGTATTATAGTAAGGGCCCAAAAATGTTAAAAATTTTTAAAAGTAATACAAATATTTGCTAATTTCAGGTAACTATCTCTACATTATCAATAATTTCTCAGTATCAAAAGGCCGAGTAATATTGATACCTTGAATGTAAAAATAAATAACTATTGGAGTAACATCTTTCCAAAGTAAAGGAAAACACAGACCCTTATAGATGGTCTTTTCCCCAATTTTACAGATTAGAAAATAGAGATTATCCAGGACTCTGTAACTAGTTACTGTAAAAATTGGGTCTACTATGTTCTTTGAATTGGCCTTTATACTGCCATTTATTATCAAAATCTTATTAAGCTACACAGGAAGAAAAATAAACTAGCACTACTGGGACTTCATTTATTTGACAAGCTTGAGAATTTACAACATGCCCTCAAGGACTAGTGGGAAGAGAGACAATAAACAAGTAAAACAAACAAGAAAATTTCAGACTGTAATGTGTTACAGACTAACAGCAAAACATAAGAAATCATGAAAGATTAACTGAGGGAAGGTTGGAGTTGGCTCCTTTGATAGCATAGTGAGGTAAGGTGAGCTTCTTTGCAAAACAGCATTTGAACAGATACTGAAAAGATAAGGAGAAGAGCATTCTAGGGAAAAAGAAGCAATACCAAGAGCAATGTCTTTGAGGTAGGAAAAAGCTTAGAATACCTGATGAACACACTAGAGAATGGCATGAGGTGAGGCTGGATGGGTAGGTAAGTCCAGATCAATGAGGGCTTATGGAAGGAGTGTGTTACCTTAAATGCAATGGCAAACCATTGAAGGATTTTAAGCAGGGAAGTGACATAATGTATTAAAAATAAAACAGCCTATGGAAAATAGGTTGGAGATGGAAGTAGAAAGTCCAGGTAATTGTTAAAAATTATATTAACATTATTAATATAATTTGTATATTAACAAATAATAATTGTTAACAATTATTAGAAGGTAATTGTTAACAATCCAAGTAAAAGATGATGATGGATTGGACTAAAGTGGTGACACTGAAGATAAAAGAGATAAATTAAGGATATATTCAGGAAGTAGGTCTAGTAAGATTTGTTACTGGTTTCAGTGTGAAGGAAAAGAGGGAATTAAGTATTCTTTATTCTTGGCCTGAGCAACTAGGTGGATGGAAAGAAGTTTTCCCTGTTTTACCGAGACAGGGAAAACTGTGGGAAAAAAATCAAGGGCTCTAATTTAGATATACTATGTTTAAGATGTCCGTTAGACACAGAAAAGGAAATGTCAAGATGGAGTTGGATATGAATATGGAAATCTGGGAAATATCTGGGTTGATATAAATTTCAAAACCACGCAGACGGTTTTTAAAGTTACGAGTCTGGATGAGAGCACTTAAGAAAAAAACTGAGAAAGAAAAGAGAAGGGGGCCCAGAACTTACATTTTACAACTTGGAATGACTATGCCGTGCCCAGGGGGAACTAATGACTGAGGAATGCAGGAAGAAGAAATACCCCTAAAAGAGGCTAAAGCAGCAATCAACAGGAAAAAACTGCTGAGTGTGAAGGGACTGAAATACTCTCTAGGAAAAAAGATATTTATATCAAAAATTTAACAGCATTTCTTATAATTGTGATAATGTGGAAACAACCTTTATGTCCAACAAGAATAAGATAAGTAAATACATTAAGGTAATGATAAAATAAAGTGCAACCATTAAAAATTATGACTTTGGAAAATTTTCTAATGACATGGGAAAATGTACATTAATGCTGAATGTCTAAAGCATGATATAAAAAAGTAAACTGGGACTTCCCTGGTGGCACAGTGGTTAAGAATCCACCTGCCAATGCAGGAGACACAGGTTCAATCCCTGATCCGGGAAGATCCCTCATGCTGCGGAGCAACTAAGCCCGTGCACCACAACTACTGAGCCTACGCTCTAGAGTCTGAGAGCCACAACTACTGAAGCCCGCGCACCACAACTACTGAGCCCACACACCATAACTACTGAAGCATGCGTGCCTAGAGCCTGTGCAATGAGAAGCCTGTGCACCGCAATGAAGAGTAGCCCCCGCTCACCACAACTAGAGAAAGCCCGCACGCAGCAAGGGAGACCCAAAGCAGCCAAAAAAAATAAATAAACTAAGATTCCTCTTTGTATCCTATAACTATTCACTTATATATGTATATTTTTATGTATAAATGCATGCATATATCTAGGAAAAATGTTTCAAAATACTAGTAATTCTTATCACTCAATTATGGGCTAAAAGGTAGTTTTTATTTTTCTTTCTTGTATTTTTCTATATTCTTAAACTTTTTATAATGAGAATGTACTTTTATAACAAGGAAATGAAAAAAACACAAAACACCTAAGTCAAAGCATTTATTCCTAGGTAAATAATTACTTTTTCTGCCTTACTTCTAGCTCCTCTGCCATGGCTATTCTATTCTCCCCAATAATTTTTCTGTGTGTAATAAAAAACAAATTATCTATAAAGGTAGAGTCTTCTTTCCCTGAAATTTCTGAGTATTCACAGGCTTTCACATATAATAAGACTTACAACCTGACACTGATTTATGTATAATTTATTACGTTAACATTTTATGTAGATCAAATATTAGACTTTACTTAGAATGCTGATTTTTTTCCACTTAGTTTGTGTTTCTACCATAAATACAAATTTCTAACCTTCTCATCACTGGTAGTAGACTCTGGGTGAGGTAAAGGACTATCCTGGTGAGTTGTTTCTACAACAGAGGGCTCCTCAATTTTGCTTCTTACGATGGGTGTTGCAAGAGGAGATAAATCTAGAGGCATCTAAAACACAAACATTAAAGAAAATGTTAGGAGTTTAAAAATAGCCAATCAGTATATCTAAAATAAGAAAGCAGGGAGTGAAAACTATGATTACTGTTCTATCAGAAGCACTGTTTTAATTTCATGGTTAACAACATACTTTTTTAATGTCGTCTTCTGAGGCTTTCTTGAATTCATTCTCAAATGGACTTGTCAACTCATTAAACAAACCCACTTCTTCACAGTTTTTCAAGAATCTTGTTGGTGTTGGGGTCTGATCTGAAATAAATGTCAAGAAGTAAACACATAGATTTAAATATCATACAGGACCCTAAAATATAGCTAGTAAATTAACAAATTAGCAGGGCTGGTTCAGTCAGCTGTTAATTCTCTTTGGAAAGACCTCTTCCTTTAAAGCAAACAAAATCTGGTTAAGTTTTTGTTGCAGTTTAAGGTATTTCCTCCAACTCTATGATCCATAAAAGTATGAAAAGAAGTACGTCTTGTTCCTTAGTCCACACGTTCTCTCTGAGTACAGTGACATAAACATCCGCTACTCAGAGATCAACTACTGTCGTTATCTAACACAAAATTTAAAAAAAATTTACACTATTAAAACTTACAAATGCATAAAATACATGCAATTTGGGGAAAACTAGCACAACAGCATGTATATTTGCTTTAACTTGGCCCTTCCACTAGTGTTCATAACCTATTATGAAAGCAAGCTTAAGATAAAACAGTCTTTAGTAGGTAGATCAAAATACTACAAGAAATAGAAGGTTAAAACAAGAGCCGTCTGCAAACGAAAACTAAAACCCTCCTTTTTAAAGCTAATTTTCTATTTTAAAGCATTTTTCAAGCTTGGTATGAGGGGCTATGTAAGAGTTATATGTCTAATGTTCTAGCTTAATTCCTAGACAGCAGAGAATTAGTCAAACTCCGCTTTCTCGAAACTTGAAACATTTTAACTACATTTGAATATGTACTCACACTAGGTGCATTAAAACATGTACTGAATGTACATGTGAGCATGTATTAGTTACAGAACAAATGCCACTTAAGGTCCACATTGAATTGAAAAAGAGCAAATTTATGAATTTTGCCTGTTTAGTCTTATTATTTTCAAGGCTATTTACTCAGATTGATTAGAGTTGGTAGCACATTCAAATTCTATTCACATTTTATATATTTTAGGGCATCAATTTTATAGGTTATATCAGGGATCAAGCTTAAACTAAATAAAAGTATAAGGATGACTCCTGGTTTAAGATAAAATACTCATAAAACCTTCTGTGAAATTAAAATTCATATATTTCTGTTAACTACTGGGTCCCCAGAGTGGGCATTACTTACTGTTTTATCTTCACCCTCGCCCCAACATATTCCCAGAGTATTAATATGTTTACTACATATAAATAGATTTAACAATAAAATGACCTACTTGTCATACACATTAGATATAATGTAGGCCTACCTCAGACACTATTAGTATTATCAAAATTACTGAAGGACTTTTATTTTGTCTTCATTTTACCTAATAGATAGTCTGCAACATATATAACCTCTACCCGCAAAAAGACTTCAAAATGGTATTATAGTAAGGGCCCAGCATACTTGTATCAACCTAGGTCCATCATGACTGAATTAGTAAACAACATAAATTTGACACTTCTGTTCATGCCCAACGGGTTTTTCTATCTAAGCCCAAGAGAAGGCTATTTTGTATTAAAGGGAGAGAAGTCTTAAAAATAAAATACATATGGAAAAATCACTTTTATCAGTGATTACTATAATGATCAGGCTTGAAAAGAGATAAGTCAACACAGGCACAATTGTTTAAACATGCACATGGCTTATGGCTATTGATCATCAAATATATACCACACACATCATGCATTATATGTATACGGTAATGCTAAACTACTCATCTCAATATATATTAGTAAAAAAATGGTCAAGTGCTATGTTTGAATGTGTTCTACTTTTCTATTGCATTAAATGTAAACAGATAGGAAAGTAAGTTCTAGAAACCAATCTCAAAATATTTTTGAGTTAAATGTTACAGAGAGAGATATGGCTCTAAGGCAAGAAATTCCAGAGAAGCAAAGACCTTCGTGCCTAGGAGAGTGAACCTTCAGGCTGTTGTTATTTTGTTTGTGTTTTTGGTTCTCTCTCTTAGTATGTGATGTATAATGTTTTGTCTGCTTCCTTTTACTTACAGAAATGAAGATATGTTGAATGTTACCCTACACTTTTCCTAAACAAATTGTTTTTTGGTAAATTATCAACATTTTTACCTCCGGTTTTTTCAATACAAAAATCTTGATACCGAATGACAAGAACCGTCTTTTTTCCTCATTATCTCTCCAAAGCATTGCATATGACAATTTGATCTCTATGTTGGGTAATAATTTAAAAGTATTAATAATATTCAGTATACAGGTATATAATTCTAGACTTACAAATAGTATAACCTAAGCTTTACAAGAGAAAAAAATTAAGTTAATTTGAATATTTATGTGAATCTGTGCTTATGACACAAAAAGGACTGAAATTTATATAAGTAAATTAAATTTTATATAAAATTGTTTTCTTACCACACTACTTATAAAATATACAAAATGCAATGAAATTAAATGTTATGTGTGTGTACATATACAGAGATATGTACATATATATATTCAAATACCAAAAAAGGGGTAGCTGATATAGCATGGAAGGACAATAAACCAATGCATGAATTGGGTTTCTCTTTTTGCATACTGTAAGATAATCATCTGCTTAGGTGATACTGCATGTTCATAGGAGCAACGTACAAAAATAAAAGCACTGACTGAATTTAAGCCCCCTTTATTGAGAGTATTCTACTAACACAGATGTTTAGTCCAAAAAGAAACATAAACAAAATCCTAATGAACAAGTCTGCTAATTGCTCTTTCTCCAACAGGAGGAGCTTGATCATCTTCTAGCTTCGCATATCATTGTAAAGCAGGTGTAAACAGCTAAAAGAAACATTGACTAAACATCACAGTTCAACTATCAGTTAAATGTAAATTTTAGAAATGGTATGAATGCTCCCAGGTTTCTAATTAACTTCCACAAAAAATGACATTAAAATCTACATTTGAAAACCACACAAAAAGAGTGAAATGAATGGTCAGAAGGAAACATAAAAATGTAATGGGTAAAATACATGTTGCCAACATTTATTGTAAATGAAGTCATTGGAATATCACCAGACTATATTATTTACAGAGAATACACAAAAATTGTGCACATTCCAGGTGAAATATGTATATAAGCTATTAATAAAAGCATATACTAACCAGCCACAATGACACTGTCATTACGTGCTGGACCAAATTTCAGTGTCATCTCATGTTTATGTTTATGGACAGCCAAATGATCCTCGTTGGTAAAACGCTGTGGCAAAAAGTTTTAAAATATAGTTAAGATTTTCAATTTGATCAAATAAGTTAAATGATAAGGAAATTCATTTCCACAACATGTAAAACCACCATTAAAAAAGAAATAGCAGTTTGTTAACTATAAAGAACCTACTGTTAGTATAGATAAACATACTAGATCTCAAACAATCATAGAGAAACACATTACCCAAGAACAAGCAATTCTGATATAATACTAGGTCACATAACTCATTTTAGAGCATTTAAAAACAAAACCTGAGGCAAAGAAACTTTATATAAATTTCATTTGGACACTAAAAATAGACCACTATTAATTTTTGCCATATCATAGTAGAAATATATACTCCATGGTATAATGACTTTTGAAGAAAGCATTGTATTTTACTTAGATTTCAGGTTACTTACCACTTTTAAAATGAAAACTTTCTTATAAAAATATTATTCCTGGACAAATTAAGAGGTAAATCAGGTTCTTTATGTTATCACATAAAAAAAAGAATGCCTCGATTATAATCCAGCAAAGAAATAGTGGCCAGTACAATAATGAAGCAATTAATTTTAAAATAAAATTAAGGACTTCCCTGGTTGCGCAGTGGTTAAGATTCCGCCTGCCAATGCAGGGGAAACGGGTTCTAGCCCTGGTCTGGGAAGATCCCACATGCCGCGGAGCAACTAAGCCTAAGCCCGTGCGCCACAACTACTGAGCCTGCGCTCTAGAGCCCAAGATCCACAACTACTGAAGCCTGCGCACTGCAACTACTGAGCCCACACACTGCAACTACTGAAGCCCATGCACCTAGAGCCCATGCTCCGCAATGAGAAGCCCGTGCACCGCAACGAAGAGTAGCCCCCGCTGGCCGCAACTAGAGAAAGCCTGCACGCACCAAGGAAGACCAACACAGCCAAAAGTAAATAAATAAATAAATTTTTAAAAAGTAAAATAAAATTAAATTAAAATTTTAACTTAGAATAAAGTGATTTTTCATTTTTTTATCACATTCTTATATAAAAAAATGAAGCAAAATTACTTTTAAAACTACACTTAACTTGGATACGTCCTGCATGCCAAAGGTGACATTTATGATTACAATATAATAAATGCATTGTTTAAATACCTCCTGACTGTGTCTGGACATCAATCTTTATGAAGATGCTTCCTTATCTTTAGCAACATTTATAACTGAAAATAGAGAGCACTTACTTTTTGTTATTTCAGAGCAATAATTATAAAATGCCAAATTAAGAGATCTAAACTCACTCTCTAGTCTATATCCTTACAAATGGGATGTAAAATTATATATATTTGAACTTGGTTCCTCTGAACCACCAAAAATGGATTCCTTCTCTTTGGTCTCACCACCCCACTATCCAACTCACTACATCCTTTCATGCAACAAATGATAATAGCTTTAGGGTAACCTTAAAACAACGTAAAAGAATGAAATATTTCTTTCCATTATGGTTTTTATTCTAAATATTAAAAGTATGACCTATATCATACTTAGGCCAGCCCACAAGCCCACTGTAAAAGTTAATCCCTCTCATTTATATCCCATCTTGCTCTGCACAGTGCCTGGTTATAGCACCTATCAATATTATATTGATATTTTTGTATTTCCTTTTAAGTAGGCTGAGCTCCTACTATTTGAGCTCCCCCAAATTTAGCATATAGTAAGTAGTCAATAAATGCCAACTGAAAGAGAGAACTGCTTACAATTAAAGAATTGAATCTTCAAGCCCAGTCTAAAGGAAAAACAAAAAACCCACCAAACCACACACTGCTCCTTAAGATGAATTAAGCCTTTAATTTAATTTGGCTGTATAGTGCTCTCATGTAAGTATGCTTACCACTAAATCTTTAAGTCACTGTACACCAGTGGAAAATTATTATTATATGACCCCTCTTCAAAACCTGCTTGTATTCCCATTGTAGGTGAGTGTCCAGATGCAAACAGTACCTCTATCCCTTGACTTATTCATTTACTCTTCAAACATTTATTGAGTACGAACTATAGGCACTGGGATCATAATCCAGCTCCTCCCCACTCAAGTGCTATTTTCCTATTGCTTCATCATTGTAAGAATCCTTTCCAAATTGGAGAAATAAGGGCTTCCCTGGTGGCGCAGTGGTTAAGAATCCGCCTGCCAACGCAGGGGACACAGATTTGAGCCCTGGTCCAGGAAGATCCCACATGCCGCGGAGCAACTAAGCCCATGTGTCACAACTGCTGAGCCTGTGCTCCAGAGCCTGTGAGCCACAACTACTTAGTCCGCGAGCCACAACTACTGAAGCCCACGCGCCTAGAGCCCGTGCTCCGCATCAGGAGAAGCCACTGCAATAAGAAGCCCGCACGCAGCAACGAAGACCCAACACAGCCAAAAATAAATAAACAAATTTATTAAAAAAAAAAATTGGAGAAATAATAAGTAGTCATCCTTTGATAGACCGAATAACAAAGCTCTTGGAGAATGAACATGGCTATAGCATTTACTTGTGTTAGTTACTTCATTGCTTTTTACTTTGAATTACAGTTTTGAATGTCTTACAAGTATCTTTTTTTTTTTGCTTGAATGTTTACAGGTATCTTAAAGCAAGATTCACTTTACATTCCAAAGAACCTAACAACGTGGCTTCTCCATTGAGGGCAATCATTAAACATTTGCAAATGAATGCATTTTGGTAGAGGTCTTAGATTTTAAAACAGCAGTCAGCATAATTAACAGATAGTTATGTGCTAAGAATTTTTTATCCTAACAGTATCCTCTGTTTAGATACTGGTTTGAACACAAATATCCAAATCAAACAGCAACTACATATAGAATAAATAACATTATGCTTTATACAAAACATGTGAAAACGGCACCAAGACTGATTCTAAGTGAAAAGAAACAGCTAAAAGGATCCTAAAAAACATTTAGGATCATATGAATAGGAAGAGGAGAAATGCGAGGAATATGAATTTACAAAGTCTCATGGAGAATGTACAGATCAAATTTACCTGAATGCTATTTATAAAGGAATTGTTGATCATATAATGATATTATTTATATACATGGGTAAAATACACTGAAATTGACACTTGATACAGGTGAGTTTAACCTTGGCTATCATCTGAGAAAACTTATTTATTTCTAACAAGAAACTTAAAAAGACAGTGTCAAAAGGCAGTCACCAGGAACAGATATATATATATATATATATGTAAAACACATTCTTCCTTCAACAAACACTTATAAAGTAGCTATTACAAGCTAACATTTTTGCAGAATCTCTTTGAACTGCTTTCCCAGACAAATTAAGAATTTTATTCTAAAAATAAGCTTCGTAGAAAAATTATAATGATACTGCTAGTGATAACATATTGAATTCATACAATTTCTTTCTTCCAGGCAATTGAGAGCACAACTCCAATGCAAAATGTTATTGATGTGCAGTGTTTTGTTAAACAAGAAGACTTTGAGCATATAGCTGAATAAACAATGGGAAAGGCAGTCAAGAAAGGTAGGATATAGGCCAATCATCTCTCTTAAAAGGATGGGTAACCTGACAGATAGGAGGGAGGTGAAATAGTTGCTTCCATAATAAATTAATTTAAGCTCTGGTATCTGAGAAATCTGTGTTTCCAAGGCTTGAACACTCTTACCAGAATTAACTTCCTAAAAAATCAGTCATTCTGCATTTAATTCATGCATTCATATCCATGACATAGATCATTATTCCTATTTAAAATAGATTAAATAGGTACTAAGTTATAAAGCCATCAGGCCAATAGCCCATTTTACTACCTCTTTCACTAGCTGAATTATTTTATTCAACATCAGGAAGTTACTAATTACACACACACACACACACACACACTCCCACTCCCACACCTTCACTGAAACTTTAGATTAAATAAAATGATTATCTCCTTTGTAAAACAGCTTATAATGTATTAACATTCTACCAAAGAAAGAATTTTCAATAAATCACCAAAAGCAAAGATACTATCAATAAAATATGAGTTTCAATGTTAAATGAATCTTTCACTAAATTATCTCAACTTTGTCTCTTTTACTGAATTCAATGGAACATCCTGTTAAAACAAATGAAATGAACAGGACTCTTTTTGTGAAATACCTTAGTGACTGAGCATATAAAAAGAATTGTAATAGAAAGAGTCAAAAGTTAAAATCCTCTGCATTGAATTCTATAAGTCTCTCTCTCTGAAATGACATTATCAACAAAATGTATTGAATATTTTAAAAACCTATTTGAAAATTTAAGCCCATTTAGTTTTTTAAAGCTGAAATTCAAATTTGGAATAATGTTATCACCTACTAGTGACAAAAAATAATTTGTAATACCATCAAATTGGTGTTTCTAAAATCAATTCTTATTAGAATTTCTGATTTCCTAGGAAATACTATTTGAATCTAGAGAGAGACTATACCATTTCTGTTCTAAGCAAGATTTAACAAATGGATGATGCTGACCGTAGCCGGATTATCATTTTGGCCAGTAACAGTTACAAGGTATTATTATAACATAGAGATTAGACTATTTTAAGTATCTTAGGGAACAAATATAGGCAAAAAAATAGTTAATAATACCTAGGATTGGAGTGTTCATGATGAGAACGGTGCTTAGATAAATTACTAGCGAAAATAAATTGTTTTAGCTTTTAAAAACAATATGGCAAAATGTATGAAGAACCTTAAAAATGTGTATACATTTTCACCCAATAAATTGATTTCTAAAAATGTATTTTGAGGAATTAATTAGAGATGCATATAAAGGGTAATACAGAAGAATACTCATCACAACGTTGTGATTTTTTAAGGCCATAATAATTAATTTTTAGGTCATAAAAGAAGAATGGGTAAATAGATTATGGGACACATTCTGGCAATAGAATACTACACAGGAACTCAAACCCATGTTTTCAATTAACACACAAAATGCCCATGATACATATAATGTCATCTGAACACAAACAGAATACAAAACTATATGTGCAGTATGATCCCAATTTTGTTTGAATAAATAAAAGGGGGGAAGGCTATAGGAAATATACCAAATGTTAACAGAAGTCCTCTCTGGATTTTATTTTTTCCTTTTGTCAACATTTTCAGCGATGCTTTTGTAATTATGAGAAAATAAAAACCTTTAATGTTAATTGAAAAAAAAATACATATACAAAGACCTGTATTCAAATATACCTTGAAGCCTGAACATTCTATTCAGGGATGTTTCACTATAAATGTTAACACAAGAGTAGGCTTGGGTTCAAACTTATCTTCCATATTTGCAGGTTCTGTGACAGAGACATTCAGTAATATATTTAAGTTCGACTGCTCACTTGTAAAATGAGGCCACTAGCACCCATTTTATAGGGCTGTTGCAGGATTAAATGACATAACCCACATAAGCTTCTTAGCACAGTGACAGGCTAAGTTAAAAAATGTTACTACTGTTATAACTGTTTTTATTACTATGACAACTATTATATGAAACTTTAATTCCTCAAATTCTTTTTGAAACAAGTTGGAGCACAAATAAATATACATGGTATATATACACTTGATAAATATCTGAAAGCTCTATTCTGTGGTTCATAAGCAACTTTTTCGTGTTTCTCAGGTAGAGCTTTTTTGTTATTGTTTTGAATAAACTTTTTATTTTGGAAAACCTTTAAGTTTACAGAAAAGTTGCAATAATAGTACAGAGAGTTCTCACACACTCATTACTCAGTTTGTTTCCCCAATGTTCTCATCTTACATTACTGTGGTACGTTTATCAAAACTAAGAAACCAACATTGATATATTACTATTAACTAAACTTAAGACTTTGGTAATTTCAGTATTACCCAGCTTAACCAGACTCAGGCTCCAAATGACTTTTTGTTAGGTTACCAAATTCAAAATCATCTCTGAAAACTATGACAAGGACCGCCAGCTGTCCCTCAATATCTATTACCCTTTTTCCTTCAATAAAAGAACTTCTGCATTTTAGGTGAGCACTTGGCTGCCCAGGACAAAGACCACATTTTCTAGCTTTCTTTGCAGTTAGGTGGCCATATGATTGGGCTGGGACCAAAAGAATGAGTGAAAATTATATGCATTACTTCCAGTTAATGCTCCTGAAATGATGGGTGTATACATGCTGTGTTTTGCTTCCCCTTCTCCCTCCCTTATTGCTGGAATATGGACTTGATGTCAGGAGCTGCAACAGCCATCTTGGAGCTAGAAATGGAAGTAGCATGTTGAGGGCTACAGAACCAGCCAGCCCTGGGACTCCTACTTCCCGGTTATTACATAAACAACAAACTGCTCAATCTATTAAGGTTGAGTCTTTGTTTCAGCCAGCATCCTAAGTAATACAAGTCTCTTTAAAACAATGTGCCAGAGCTTCTAAAGGTGATTTCTTTTGTGTAATGGAATGAACAGAAATGTAGTTTTTTATGGTGACCATATCGAAGAAATGTTTGTATGTCTAAGTTTTGATATGCTTCCTTTTCTCTATTCAAACCTTCCACACCTCTTCCCGCCTTTTCACTTTCAGTTACTATGGATAAATTGTCTATGGTCCTTTCTAAGGCCAGTCTCTCCACTTGAACACCGGATCCCATCCTCTCTTAAGGACCCCATTCCTGCAACAGTCCCTCTCTCTCTGCAGTGTCAAATATGCTGTGATAGTCCCACCTTAAAATTCAAAACAAACAAAAAAACTCCATCTTCAATTCTCCTCCAGCAGTATTTTACTGTTCCCTTTAAGCTAAATACCAAGAAAAAGGTATCTTATAATGTCTCCACTTCTGGTTCTCCACATTTACTCGTCAGTCTAACTCCAATCTCACTGTTGTCACTGCTGCTTCACTGAAGCTACTCTTATCAAGGTGTCTAATAATCCCCATTTTTCTAAATCCGATTATAAATACTGAATTCTCACCCTACCCTATCAACTATATGACTACATTGTTCCCCCACACTTTGAAATACTTTTTCTACTTGACTTCCAGAACACAATTTTCTTCACTGTCTGCTTGCTTCTCAGTCTCCTCTGCTACAGCCTCCCCCTCTTTCTGACTTCTGAACACTGGAATGCCTTGAAGCTTAGTTCTCACCCTTCCTCTCTATCTATACTATTTAAATACAGAAGTAAAACTAAAGAAATATGGGGATTATAGATTATCAGACAAAATGTATTACAAACCCTGACAATGGAAAAATTATTATCAGACATCAAGGGAGACGAAAGAAGTAGGAGGAAAAATGAATGTTAACTCCTTTCATAACACAGAGTCTAAAAAACAATTCTAACTTCTTAATGTTTTTCATATTTTTAAAAAATATTAGGTCTTTTAAACAATCTCTGATACACATATATACATATGTTCTTACATTCAGCAATAGGTTTCTTTTTCTTCTGTTGCATTTTAGTAAATTAAAAAGAAATAGTGTAATAAACCTCTTTGCACATTCACCCAGCTTTAGCAATTATCAACCTATGATCCATCTCATTTCATCTCTACTCACCATTCACCCAATGGATTTTTTTGAGGCCAACCCCAGAAATTATTTTACCTGTAAGTATTTCAGTATTTGTCTGTGACAGATTGTAAAATATGGCCACAAATTCCTTCCATTATGGTATGTACCCTCCTTCCTTTGCAACGTGGTAAGGCTGGTTCTCCCATCCAGAGGAGGGTATCTATTTCCCCACCCCTTGAGTCTGGGCTGGTCTGGTGACTTGCACTGATCAACAGAATGCTGCAGAAGTGATGACCTGTCACTTCCAAACTGAAGCTTCAAGAAGCTTTATAGCTTTTGTTTCTATTCTCCTGGAATACTACTGTCCAGAGACTGACAGGTAACAAAATATATTGAACATATATCTAATAACCTTGGGCATATGTCTTTTCATAGTTTTGACAGTGCATCTTTGGGATAGAGTCCCAGAAGTAGGACTGTTGGGTCAAAGGGTAAATGCATGTGTAATTTTGCTAGATATTGCCAAACTCCCTCTAGGGGGTGTGCCATCTTGCACTTTTACCAGCAATGAATGAGAGTGCAGGAGTACTTTTAATATCACTGAAGTAAAATGGTTGCTGCTTTGCCAAAAGTATAAACATTCTTATGGTAGAAAATGTCAAAATAATCATAGATTGATTTATAGGCAGGATCATTAGATGGAAATGTTGCTGATATATATTATGAGGAAGAACAATGGGTGACTTTTGGGCCTGATAAAGTGCTGGAACACCCTTGTTATGTTCATAGTGTTCATAAGGTCTTCTAAGAAGACCTTAGCCCTACGAAGGGTCTCTTCTTGGCGGGCTAAGAGGTAGTCTACCTCTCAGTCTCTTGGCCATTTGTGCCATGGAAACAGACTGGGCATGTGCAAGGCAGCCTGCTGTGAGAACTTAAACAATGAATAGTAAAAGGTTCCCAGACTTTCTGGATCTGGTGTTGAGGTGAATAAACTCTTACTTTACCCTGGGAAATGTGCTGTGTAATGTTCCATTTGCCTCATCCCATCAGGTAAGGAAGCAAAGCATTAATAGTGTCTATAAACAGTCTGGATATGCTTGAACAGATTGTGTAATTTTTCTCAGCAATTTTAAAATATCTTCTTGACCTGAAGACTATCTCATTTCCATTTGCCTTATTTCCCCTAATTTTACTGAGTCATTCTTTCACTGGTTCTATCTTCCAGACAGGGAGAAACGACAGCCTGGCCTTGGGAGTCGGGGTGGAGGCAGAAGATGGAAGGGATAGTTTCGGCACAGAGGCACCAAAAACGGGGAAGGTTAGATGGTACTAATTCGACTTCTTGGGTTCATCCTGAAGTCAAATCCTCCCTGATCTTTTGTTGGCTTCATTTGGAAGCTCTCTTAAGTAAATTTAAATGTAATTCTTTTTATTTAAAATGGCATGTATATTACTAAAGACTCAATCACAAAATAACAATTCCAACTATTTTAAGCAGAAAAGGATAGGACAAGGAATTAGGGACTGGTTTGAGACTGAGTTTCCACGAATGATTCCTAGAACAACACGGCAAAACTGGTCATGGTCCAAAGGCTGGCTCTAAAAACATACTGTATTAGCTGTAATCCAGGGATTAAAGAATCATGCTGTGTCTGTCCAATCCATTCCAGCAAAATGGAGGACTTGAGTAATACCACCTTTCCATTCAACTCGGTCCCAAATCCAAGAAGTAAATGTAATTTACCAGAATGAGTAAATCTGGTTGGTGGAACCTAAAATCATACCCAGAATTCTAGCTGAAAAGGATTTTAGAAATTGCAATTTTTAGCTTTCCTGAATTTATAGAAAAATGTATACAAAAGATATCTCCAAAATATATGTCAAATCAGTCTATTTCTCTATTTGTCCATTATTACCACCTAGTCAAAGCCACCACTATCTCTCTGACTGCTGCCAGTCTCTACTTTCATTATTAGCTCAGCAATGGCTTTTCACTGCTCTGTGAATAAAATCCAAATACCTTATCATAGTCAACAAAAGCCCTACAGGTTATGGACTCTTTTTATTCCCCTACATTTCTGACCTTATCTCCTACCCTTATCCTCATTAATCACTATATGCTCCAGCCACAACAGTCATCTTTCTGTTTTTAAACACACCAAATCCATTTCTTCCCTACCAGCCTTTATATTTGCTGTTCCTTCAGTCTGGAAATCTCTTCCCCCAGGTATGTGCAGGGTTTGCTCCCATATCTTTATTCAAATGTCACCTTATTACAGAGGCATTCCCTGACCAACCTATCTAAAATATCACCAACCCTGGTTAACTCCTACCTTTACCCTGCTCAACATCATTGGACACCATGTAAATTAAAATCTTTAGATACCACTATACCCTCACCAGAATGATTAAAATTAAAAGACTATCCAAAACAATCCTGAAAAAGGAGAACTAAATTGGAGAACTTACCCTACCTGACTGGAAGGCTTACTGTAAAGCTAGAGCAATCAAGACAGTATGGTACTGGCATAAAAGTTGACAGATTGATGAAAGGAACGGAATAGAAAGCTAAGAAATAGATCCACACTTACACAAATCATTTGATTTTCAATAAAGGGGAGGAAGCAATTTAATGGAGAAAGGAAAATTTTTTCAACAAACGACACTGGAATATCTGAGAAACCATATGGAAAAAAAAGTGAGCTTCAACTCCTACCTCACACTATACACAAAAATTAATTCAAGATGCAAAAGAGACCGAAATGAAAAACCAAGCTTTCAGAGGAAAGCAATGGAGAATATCTTTGTGACTTAAGGTTAAGCAAAAGTTTCTTAGATAAGTCACAAAAACCAACAACCAAAGAAGAGAAAAAATTAATACATTAGACTTCATTAAAATTAGAAACATCTGTTCATCAAAAGATACTATTATGAAAATCAAGTTGGAAACCACAGACCTGGAGAAATATTTGATGATAGACTGGTACCCAGGATATTTGAAGAACTCATACAACTCAATAATTAAAAGACAGGCAACCTAATTTTTAAAAACAAGTAGAAGATTTGAAAAGATATTTTTTCACAAAAAGTAAAGTACACGAATGGCCAATAAGCACATGAAAAAGTGCTCATTTTTTCATCAGTCAACAAAGAAATGCAAAGTAACACTTTATATATCAGTATACACACAATGAAAATGGCTAAAATTAAAAGACTGACACCAAATGTTGGCAAAGATATGATACAACAGGACCTCTCATAGACTGTTGGTGGAAATGCAAAGTGATACCTCTGTTTTGGAAAGCAGTTTGGCAATTTCCTATTATATATTACATATGATCCCACCACTACTCTCCTAGGTACTCACCCAAGAGAAAAGAAAGCATGCTTTCATTCAAAGACTTATACATAAATATTCACAACAGCTTTACTTGTAACAACTAAAAACTGGAAATAAGACAAATGTCCATAAACAAGTGAATAAATAAACTAATGGTGAAATAAGGAAATACTGTTCCTCAATGAAAAGGAATTAACTACTAATCACATAGCATGGAGAAATTGTAAATTAACTATGTGGAAGGAAAGAATCCAGTCAAAAGTACATACTGTATGATTCCATTTATATAAAATTCTGGAAAATACAAGCTAACCTATAGTGACAGAAGGCAGATCAGTGGTTGACAGGGATGGGAGGGAGGTATAACAAATAAACATGAGGAAACTTTTGGGGATGATGAATATGTTCACTATCTTAATTGTGGTGATGGTTTTATGGGTACATACATATGTTAAAATGTATCAAACTGTACACTATAAGTATGTGCAGTTTATTGTATATAAATTATACCTCCATTTAAAATATCAGCTAAAGAAAACAATGAGAACCAAAGAAACACTTTAATACTTATTTATGATTTATAGCTTGTATATTTAAGTACTCTGTAATTTTACTACACATTAAATTTATTCTTTCATTCCTTAGTGTCTATAGTTATTTTAAGATTATTATAACAGTAATAGATTAATAATTTAATGGCCTATTAAAAAACACTGAAATATTATTTTCTGTAACAACACTAAAATATTATTTTCTAAAAATGCTTCTACACATGCTCTATATTAAAGATGTTATACTTAAGAACATTCATATATTAGTGATATGCTCAGAGGTAAACATTAGTTATTTTCACAAGAGTTCAGCAAGTAAACTAATTTTCATAAAAGATAATGTATATCTGATTTCCAATTAGGCAACTCACAATGATTTTCAACCAATAATGGTCAAATGAATATACTTTTAAGTCCTGGATTTTCTCCAGGTTTTCCATCTTTCCCTTTCAAGACTTAATTTTTTTTTTCCCATATTAGATTGTATTCTTTAAAACTCAGATGTGCTATTGAGGAAAATTTCTTCCCCAAATTTTTCTGGGTTATTTTCATTCTAACTCCAAAATTGTACAAAACATTGTAAAAGAATCCTTTTAATGACAACATATACTGTCATAAGTGTTTTACTAAACATGAATATACAAAACAATTTATATATTACCTGGCCACATCCAGGGGCAGTACATAGAAAGGGTTTGTCATCACTCATATTCCACAGGTCCTTGTATTGCCTATAATAAAACATTAAGAAATGGCTAAATGTTTCACAGCACAGATTTTTAAATAAAGAACAACTTAAAATGTAATATTATTTGATTTTCACTAAGCTTATTACCTTCTATCTGAATGTGAAGTAAAACACTTTTACTGACATTTTAACCCCACCTTCCATTTTCTTATTATGAATAGAGACATGTAACATGCAGATTTTACACTACAGAAAAAAATATTAGGAACCCTGATCTATCAGGCTAAATCTTTCCTGTTCAGTAGCATAAGTGCAGAAAGAATGAAATAATTATAAGATAACCACTTTAAACCCCAATGAAATAATGGACTAGGTAACTATCATCAATGTCTGATAAAACAATCAGGAACAAAGGTGATGGGAACTTTATAATGGCTGGGTCAGGTTGACAGCATCTGAACTCACAGGTCAGTCTTAAATTAACATCACTAAAAGTGAGACAAACATTATGTGCCCCCTGATATGCAATAGAAAGCACACAAAGGATTCTTGGGGGGAAAAAAAGTCAAGCCTGAATCTAATCAAGCCTCTCTAGATCCAACTACAGGAAATATAGGAGATAGAAAAACATGTCGAAAGGGAAGACAGCAGAAGCAAGAAGAACTACAATTCTGCAGCCTGTGGATCAAAAACCACATTCACAGAGAGACAGACAAAATGAAAAGGCAGAGGACTATGTACCAGATGAAGGAACAAGATAAAAACCAAGAAAAACAATTAAATAAAGTGGAGATAGGCAACCTCCCAGAAAAAGAAATCAGAATAATGATAGTGAAGATGATCCAGGACCTCGGAAAAAGAATGGAGGAAAAGATCAAGAAGGGGCAAGAAATGTTGAACAAAGACCTAGAAGAATTAAAGAACAAAGACCTAGAAGAATTAAAGAACAAACAAACAGAGATGAACAATACAATAAGTGAAATGAAAACTACACTAGAAGGAATCAATAGCAGAATAACTGAGGCAGAAGAACGGATAAGTGACCTGGAAGACAGAATGGTGGAATTCACTGCTGAGGAACAGAATAAAGAAAAAAGAATGAAAAGAAATGAAGACAGCCTAAGAGACCTCTAGAACAACATTAAACGCACCAACATTCACATTATAGGGGTCCCAGAAGGAGAAGAGAGAGAGAAATGACCCGAGAAAATATCTGAAGAGATTATAGTCAAAAACTTCCCTAACGTGGGAAAGGAAACAGCCACCCAAGTCCAGGAAGCGCAGAGAGTCCAGGCAGGATAAACCCAAGGAGAAACATGCCGAGACACACAGTAATCAAATTGGCAAAAATTAAAGACAAAGAAAAATTATGGAAAGCAACAAGGGAAAAACGACAAATAACATACAAGGGAACTCCCATAAGGTTAACAGCTGATTTTTCAGCAGAAACTCTACAAGGCAGAAGGGAGTGGCAAGATATATTTAAAGTGATGAAAGGGAAGAACCTACAACCAAGATTACTCTACCCGGCAGGATCTCATTCAGATTCGACAGAGAAATCAAAAGCTTTACAGACAAGCAAAAGCTAACAGAATTCAGCACCACCAAACCAGCTCCACAACAAATGTTAAAGGAACTTCTCTAAGAGGGAAACACAAAAGAAAAGGGCCTAGGAAAAAAACCCATAACAATTAAGAAAATGGTAATAGGAACATACATACTGATAATTACCTTAAACGTGAATGTATTAAATGCCCCAAGCAGAAGACACAGGCTCACTGAATGGATACAAAAATAAGACCCATATATATGCTGTCTACAAGAGACCCACTTCAGACCTAGGGACACATACAGACTGAAAGTGAGGGGATGGAAAAAGATACTCCATGCAAATGGACATCAAAAGAAAGCTGGAATAGCAATACTCATGTCAGATAAAATAGACTTTAAAATAAAGAATGCTGTAAGAGACAAGGAAAGACACTACATAATGATCAAGGGATCAATCTAAGAAGAAGATATAACAATTATAAATATATATGCACCCAACATAGGAGCACCTCAATACATAAGGCAACTGCTAACAGCTATAAAAGAGGAAATTGACAGTAACACAATAGTGGTGGGCTTTAACACTTCACTTACACTAATGGACAGATCATCCAGACAGAAAATTGATAAGGAAACACAAGCTTTAAATGACACAATAGACCAGATAGATTTAAATGACATCTACAGGACATTCCATCCAAAAACAGCAGATTACACTTTCTTCTCAAGTGCACACGGAACATTCTCCAGGATAGATCACATCTTGGGTCACAAATCAAGCCTCAGTAAATTTAAGACAATTGAAACCATATTAAGCATCTTTTCTGACCACAACGCTATGAAATCAGAAATCAGTTACAGGGAAAAAAACGTAAAAAACACAAACACATGGAGGCTAAACGTTACTAAATAACCAAGAGATCACTGAAGAAATCAAAGAGGAAATCAAAAAATACCTAGAGACAAATGACAACGAAAACACGACGATCCAAAACCTATGGGATGCAACAAAAGCAGTTGTAAGAGGGAAGTTTATAGCAATATAATCCTACCTCAAGAAACAAGAAAAATCTCAAATAAACAATCTAACCTTACACCTAAAGGAACTAGAGAAAGAACAAAAATACCCCAAAGTTAGCAGAAGGAAGGAAATCACAAAGATCAGATCAGAAATAAATGAAATAGAAACAAAGAAAACAATAGCAAAGATCAATAAAACTAAAAGCTGGTTCTTTGAGAAGATAAACAAAATTGATAAACCTTTAGCCAGACTCATCAAGAAAAAAGAGGGAGAGGACTCAAATCAATAAAATTAGAAATGAAAGAGGAGAAGTTACAATGGACACCACAGAAATACAAAGCACCATAAGAGACTACTACAAGCAACTCTATGCCAATAAAATGGACAACCTGTAAGAAATGGACAAATTCTTAGAAAGGTATAACCTTCCAAGACTGAACCAGGAGGAAATAGAAAATATGAACAGACCAATCACAAGTAATAAAATTGAAACTGTGATTTAAAATCTTCCAACAAACAAAAGTCCAGGACCAGATGGCTTCACAGGTGAATTCTATCAAACATTTAGAGAAGAGCTAACACCCATCCTTCTCAAACTCTTCCAAAAACTTGCAGAGGAAGGAACACTCTCAACTCATTCTAAGAGGCCACCATCACCCTGATACCAAAACCAGACAAAGATACTACAAAAAAAGAAAATTACAGACCAATATCACTGATGAATATAGATGCAAAAATCCTCAATAAAATACTAGGAAACAGAATCCAACAACACATTAAAAGGATCATACATCATGATCAAGTGGGATTTATCCCAGAGATGCAAGGATTCTTCAATATATGCAAATCAATCAATGTGTGTGATATACCATATTAACAAATTGAAGAATAAAAACCATATGATCATCTCAATAGATGCAGAAAAAGCTTTTCACAAAATTCAATACCCATTTATGATAAAAACTCTCCAGAAAGTGGGCATAGAGGGAACCTACCTCAACATAATAAAGGCCATATATGACAAACCCACAGCAAACATCATTCTCAATGGTGAAAAACTGAAAGCATTTCCTCTAAGGTCAGGAACAAGACAACAATGTCCACTCTTGCCACTATTATTCAACATAGCTTTGGAAGTCCTAGCCACGGCAATCAGAGAAGAAAAAGAAATAAAAGGAATACAAATTGGAAAAGAAGAAGTAAAACTGTCACTGTTTGAAGATGACATGATACTATACATAGAGAATCCTAAAGATGCCACCAGAAAACTACTAGAGCTAATCAATGAATTTGGTAAAGTTGCAGGATACAAAATTAATGCACAGAAATCTCTTGCGTTCCTATACACTAATGATGAAAATTCTGAAAGAGAAATTAAGGAAACACTCCCATTTACCATTGCAACAAACAGAATAAAATACCTAGGAATAAACCTACCTAGGGAGACAAAAGACCTGTATGCAGAAAACTATAAGACACTGATGAAAGAAATTAAAGATGATACCAACAGATGGAGAGATATACCATGTTCTTGGATTGGAAGAATCAATATTGTGAAAATGACTATACTACCCAAAGCAATCTACAGATTCAATGCAATCCCTATCAAATTACCAGTGGCATGTTTTTACAGAATTAGAACAAAAAATCTTAAAATTTGTGTGCAGACACAAAAGACCCCAAATAGCCAAAGCAGTCTTGAGGGAAAAAAATGGAGCTGAAGGAATCAGGCTCCCTGACTTCAGACTATACCACAAAGGTACAGTAATGAAGACAATATGGTACTGGCACAAAAACAGAAATATACATCAATGGAACAGGATAGAAAGCCCAGAGATAAACCCATGCACCTATGATCAACTAATCTACGACAAAGGAGGTAAGGATATACAATAGAGAAAAGACAGTCTCTTCAATAAGTGGTGCTGGGAAAACTGGACAGCTACATGTAAAAGAATGAAATTAGAACACTCCCTAACACCAAACACAAAAATAAACTCAAAATGGATTCAAGACCTAAATGTAAGACCAGACACTATAAAACTCTTAGAGAAAAACATAGGAAGAACACTCTTTGACATAAATCACAGCAAGATCTTTTTTGACCCACCTCCTAGAGTAATGGAAATAACAACAAAAATAAACAAATGGGACCTAATGAAACTTAGAAGCTTTTGCACAGCAAAGGAAACTATAAACAAAACGAAAAGACAACCCTCAGAATGGGAAAAATATTTGCAAACGAATCAATGGACAAAGGATTAATCTCCAAAATATATAAACAGCTCATGCAGCTCAATATTAAAAAAACAAACAACCCAATCCAAAAATGGGCAGAAGACCTAAATAGACATCTTTCCAAAGAAGACATACAGATAGCCAAGATGCACATGAAAAGCTGCTCAACATTACTAATTATTAGAGAAATGCAAATCAAAACTACAATGAGGTGGGCTTCCCTGGTGGCGCAGTGGTTGAGAATCTGCCTGCCAATGCAGGGGACACGGGTTCGAGCCCTGGTCTGGGAAGATCCCACATGCCACGGAGCAACTGGGCCCGTGAGCCACAATTACTGAGCCTGCGCGTCTGGAGCCTGTGCTCCGCAACAAGAGAGGCCGCGATGGTGAGAGGCCCGCGCACCGCGATGAGGAGTGGTCCCCACTTGCCGCAACTAGAGAAAGCCCTCGCACAGAAACGAAGACTCAACACAGTCATAAATAAATAAATAAATAAATAAAAAAGAACGTGAATTTCTAAAAAAAAAAAAAAACTACAATGAGGTTATAACCTCACACCAGTTAGAATGGGCATCACCAGGAAATCTACAAACAACAAATGCTGGAGAGGGTGTGGAGAAAAGGGAACCCTCTTGCACTGCTGGTGGGAATGTAAATTGATACAGCCACTGTGGAGAACAGTATGGAGGTTCCTTCAAAAACTAAAAATAGAATTACCATGTGACCCAGCAACCCCACTACTGGGCATATAACCAGAGAAAACCGCAATTCAAAAAGACACATGCACCCCAATGTTCACTGCAGCCAGGTCATGGAAGCAACCTAAATGCCCATTGACAGACAAATGGATAAAGAAGATGTGGTACATATATACAGTGGAGTATTACTTAGCCATAAAAAGTAACAAAACTGGGTCATTTGTAGAGACATGGACAGACCTAGAGACTGTCATACAGAGTGAAGTAAGTCAGAAAGAGAAAAACAAATATTGTATATTAACGCATATATGTAGAATCTAGAAAAAATGGTACAGATGAACCAGTTTGCAAGGCAAAAATAGAGACACAGATGTAGAGAACAAACGTATGGACACCAAGGGGGGAAAGTGGGGGTGGGGGTGGGATGAACTGGGAGACTGGGATTGACATGTATACACTAATATGTATAAAACAGATAACTAATAAGAACCTGCTGTATAAAAAATAAATAAAATTTAAAAAGAATCTTCTAACCTAAAAAAAAAGAAAAACATGTCAAACAACATCACCAAGCTGGAATTAGCCAAATTCTACAGGACAAAAGACCTGGTTTCTTCAAGTAATAAATGTCATGGGGAACTAAAGAAAAGAGGAGGTAGAGGGGAACTGTCTTAGATTAAAAGAGGTCTAATAAACATACTAAACAAAATGCAATATGGGGACTTTCTTGGATCCTGATTTGAACCAAACAAGTACAAAAAGACATTTTAGTGTCAAGATTATTTTCCTACTTTTTGATATAGACTTAAAGTTTCCAATTATTCCTTCCCTTAACTTGTAGGTTTTTGTTTTTGCTTTCTTCATAGAAATTACATGTAACAACTATATTTGACAACTGAAAATTCTGTAACATTGTTTCTTTTTCAACACTAGTTTGTTAACCTTTCGGAAATAAGTTTCCCTTCAGGAACAGAGATGACAATCACTATTATGGCCAAATTTGGGAAATGCTAGAATACTGTTTTTTGGGGGCAGGACTTTTCAGACTTTATATGTTCAAGAGAAATGACCAGAAGAGCACCTAGAATACAGCATTTTTGCCACATCCATTTTCTATTTGAACCTTCTTCATAGAACATCTCATGGGACTAGTATTATTTGGAACTCAGTTTTGGGAGAAATCAAAACCCTAAAATATGTTTATGCTTGTCATAGTTAAGTGTATTTTGATGCTCTATTTGATAATTTTAAAATACAATACAAGTAGCAGGTAAACTACTTACTAGATAAGTATTTTCTTATTTATGAAAAACACTTGAAATATTTATCTAGAAATAACCTATGAGAATTTTTATAATCTAAAATATGAAAAAAGCGCAAAATACCAAATATTGCATACACACCTGGCAGAATTCACATGTAACTTGAATTTCATAAGTTGTACAACTTATCACGTCCTCTTTTTCATGGCAAGGATACTGAAAAATGAAGTGGTTTCACACTGTTAAATAGAGTTTTGAAACATTTCTTGAAACATAGTAAAACAATAAAAACAGTCAAATAATTACACTCTTTGTAACACTACTGTCATCCAAAAACCCACTCACTATTAAGAATCTTTATAATAGAGCACTGCTCCTAAAATATGAACACCCATATAAATGCCTTAAACATAGGTATTAATATATCCAACTCCACCATAAAGAGGCTAAAAGAGAAACATTTAACTTAAGCCCTTAGGACTGTGGTTGAAAGGCAGTAATTAAAAGAGTGAAAATCCTGACTTTTGACGTCTGATGAAAAGACGAGATCTAGTATTTCAAAATATCTATTCAGAAAGCTTTAAGTTTTAAAAAATGTAGTCAGTGATGGTCTGGTTCTCAGCCTAATTCATCACTATTTTGTCCCATAATGTAATGATAGTTGATCTTTATAAGAAGCTCCCTCTTCCCTAACTTTATAGCTTACTTATTTGACATTAGCTTAAGGACAAGTACAACATAGTTGATCTATACTGATAGCTGATCTATATAAGGAGCTCCCTCTTCCCTAACTTTATAGCTTACTTATTTGACATTAGCTTAAAGACAAGTACAACATACTTAAACTACCCAAGGTCAGTGGCTCATCTTTAAACTCTGCTAATCCTCCGTTACATTCACTGAAACCCCATGTAGTGGCAAACAGAGTTAACTATATGCTTATCCAAATAAGCCAATGGTACACAGAGAAAACTTTTATTTTACATAATTTTGCTCATAAATGTGGTGTCAAGAATGTCCTGCTCAAGAAAATTGGGTAATTCCTGTGGGGAAATGTGTAAATAGCTACAGTTCTGAGTCCTGGAGTCAAAGATGGTCTGATATAGGAGACAGGAAGAAGAAAGTTCTTTTCCTGGTCCCAGGCAAAACTTGTATCTATCTGGTAAGATTACATTTCATCATTCACATTCAACTTTACCATGCTGCCTGTGAGAAGAGGGGAAAAAACACCAGAATAATCCAAAGGAAACCTATAAAAGTTACGCTTCAGTCATTACCAGTAGAATGTGAACTCAATGAAGACAAGGAACTTATCCTTGGGTTAACTACCTGAAACAGTGCCTAGCTTATAGTAGCATTTACTCATTAAATATTAAGGAATGAATAAACAGCCATATGATATGAAAAAGTCAGATAAATTTACTTTAAGTTACCTAACTCAAAAAACTTCTAAAACTAATAAATGCAGTTCATATTGCTTTGAAAAATCAAAGCAATATTTAAACTCAGTTAAGTTCAAGAAACATTTAAACACCAAACTCATGCCAAGACACAAAGGTGAAAAAACAAACAGTCCAAAAAAAACCGAAACAAAACAAACAGTCCCTCCACTTTGAGAAACTTTCAGTCAAGCAGAAGAAAGAATACAGAAATATAATTTCAATTCAATTTGGTAAGAATAACAGTTAAAATATTAAAAATATACAGGTAGTGCAGGGACCAATCCGATAGTTCTAGAAAAGCTTTGAGGGAATTAACCCTTCGTATCCTCCTCTCTGATCTTTTCCACACCCCCATGACTACTATTGTCCCATTCTTCTACAAAAGGTGTTCCTTACCTGCAGTAGGGAACTTCTATAGTTCCTTTCCTACAGTCTAGGAACTAGACTATTTCCTAGCCAACCAATAAAAATTCCCATTCCTTATACTATTTCCTAATACCTAGCTGAGGTCTGTAAATATAAGTCAAAGCACCTTGACACATAAATGATGAGAGTTCTTCTGGGAGGCTTAAAAATGCTATCTCTTTGTTAATCTAACTGAATCTCAAGCCTCTAAATCAAGGTTTATCTCCCTTTTACATCAAGGTCAAGGGCGGAAATATGCTCCTAGGAAAGCATGGGAAGGAGGCTTTGTTCAACTATAAATTGTCAGAAAAGACAGACTGCAGATAGTGAACTGTTACTATACCACACCACTCTCTGGCAAGCATCCACAACCTATACTGGTAGGAAAATCACTGTCATGAAGAATACACAGGAGGGTTCTAGGCAAGATTTAAAAGAAGCCAGTTTCTTTGGTTTCTCTAATCTCTCTCTTAACTCTTCTTCTAACACTCCTTCATCTTCCCTACCCTAATGATTTAGTGCCAAAGTTCCCCCTTTTGTCTTTCAACCAACAAATATTTGAGTATCTACTTTGTGCTCTGCACTATGCTACATGCTAGGGATGCAGTGGTGAACTAAGATAGATCCTGCCCTCAAGAAGCTTCCAGGATAGTGAAGGAGCTTATGCTAGCTAATCAAGCATCCAGCTCAGACTCCTCTTTCCAGTTTCTAAGACAATTCCACATATAAACACATGTATGTTCCTCATATTTTCTCTATTTCATTGCTACAGGCATTTTATTTTAGAACTCCAAACTTGGCTAAAGGTATATTTTAAATTTTGTTTGTTATAACACAGCCATAGAAATATCCACCACTAGGTATCCCACATAAATGATCAATCTTACATAATTCTAAAAAACCTTTAAAGCTCAAGTTTAATTGGGGTTCGGAAAGAGATCATTGTTATTTCTGGATAATATGAACTAAATTATGCTTACTGAATCAAGATGTTGTAAGGAACTTTAAATTTGCTCCCAGAAAAATACAGAAGAAAAAGAAAGTCACCCAAAGTACTATCATTCAGAGATAACTACTGTCTAACATTCCAGAGTACATATTCAGTCTTATTAATGTATAAAGATAAATAAAAATTTTTTTAATTGTAAAAAGAGCATTACAACTTCCTTTAAAACACAATTATCTAAATTCTGCCACATCATCAAATATTAGATGTCATTTTTAATGGCTATATAGTATTCCACCATACAGATATGACATATTTATAACTAATTCTCTACTACTGGATTTTTATCATCAGTGAATATCTTTGAGGACAAATCTTTGTGTAACATCCACATGAAATAAAGAATAGGGATGGCACCAGCCCAGGATAGGATATCAGGGCCCAAGCAGGAGGATGTCTACTTGAGGAGGAGGAGGGGGTCTGGTGGCAACAGGCAATTCATTACAAATACATGCAGGTATTAATTGAATAAGTGAATTTATCAAGGATATAGTAGATGAAGGTAAATTCACACTACAGGTGAAGGTAATTACACAGAATGAACCCTGGTACTGGATGAGATTTGGAGATATTCATGTGTACTCATGACTTTCAATATAAATATAGAGATATAGAAATATAGATGGTAATATGTGTACATACATGCATATATATTCACATACTTCCCTAGCTGTGTCACTGAGAGGGCCTGGGAGCACTGATACCCCAATAGCAATAAGCCCTCCAGACCTTGATGTCAAAATACTATTCTCCACCAAAAGGAACCTGGGATCCTTGAAGAATTAGCTGATTCCGAGGCTAAAGCAGGAATAATACATGATGGGACTTGAATACCTTGTGCAAGAAAGTAAAGAAGGACTTATGGATTTAGCCAGAAAGTGGCCAAATCTCAGACAATTTGAGATCAAAATAAATGATAGTAATAGATCATACTGTTAATAAAATAGGATTCCATTAATCTGATATAAAAGATACATACCAATGTAGAAATGAAAATTTGATAAGACAAGATGTTTACATGCTCTCAAAGTATCTCCCTATAAAATACATTTTAATTACTAAAGGCAAAAGAGTAATATACAGTACAAAAGCCTGGCAAATATCACTTTACTCAAGTGATCCAAGTTAACAACACTCAACATAAGGAAACTCAATATCAATATCATTGCAACCCTTCGGTTGCAATAAGGAGGACACAGCATCACTTTCATAATAGTCATGCCAAAGATACATAACCTGAGTCTAATCATGAAGAAATATTACACAACACCAAATTGAGGTAAACTCCTCAAATAACTGGGCCATAATCTTCAAAAGTGTCCAAGTCATCAAAGTCAAGGAAAGATCAAGGAACTGCTTCAGACTGAAAAAGACCAATGAGACATGATAACTAACTGCAACATGAGATTCTAGACTGAATCCTTTTGCTATAAAGGACAGACATTATTGGAATAACTGGCAAAACTTAAATGTAATCTACAGATTAGATGGTAGCAATATTTCAAAGTTAATTTCTTGATTTTCATGGTTGTATTATGGTTTTGGAGGAGAGTGTCTTACTGTAGAAAGTAAAGTATTTGGGCGAATGGGACATCATGCTAGCAACTTACTCTTAAAAGGTTCTGGACTAAAAAACTTAAAAATAAAAAAGGAAAAACTTACAGAAGGAGGGACTTCCCTGGTGGCGCAGTGGTTAAGAATCCGCCTGCCAATGCAGGGGACACAGGTTCGAGCCCTGGTCTGGGAAGATCCCACATGCCACGGAGCAACTAAGCCCGTGCACCACAACTACTGAGCCTGCACTCTAGAGCCTGCGAGCCACAACTACTGAGCTCGTGTGCCACAACTACTGAAGCCCGCATGCCTAGAGCCCGTGCTCCGCAACAAGAGAAGCCACTGTAGTGAGAAGTCCGTGCACCGCAACAAAGAGTGGCCCCCGCTCGCCACAACTAGAGAAAGCCTGTGCACAGCAACGAAGACCCAATGCAGCCAAAAAATAAAATTAATTAATTTTTAAAAAACTTACAGAAGGAGTTTAAATTATATATAAATAACATGCACTGTAATAATTCACTATATAACCATTATATAATAAGTATCATGTAGTTTTTAGCAGTAGTTATGAGAAAAATACTAAAATACACAGATTCTCTAACAATTCTCTGCTTGCTTCCGGTTTATAACCTTCATGTTATGAGATGTCAAAGAACAGGGACTTCCCTGGTGGTCCAGTGGTTAAGACTCTGTGCTCCCAATGCAGGGGGCATGGGTTCAATCCCTGGTCGGGGAACTAGGATCCTGTATACCTCACCACGCAGCCAAAAAAAAAAAAAAAAAGAGAGCGAGAGATGTCAAAGAACAGAAAAACTATGTTCTGTACTGAAAAGTTAAGAGCAAACTTAGTAGAACAATTTCTGTATCTGAATAAAGACTCAAAGGGTAGTGTTAGACAATTATTTGTCCTATAGGTAACTCCCTTGTTTAAAATCTGAAATGTGAGTTAAACCTATTAAGCAAAATAGACAATCCTTTAGGCTGTAGTATCACTATTCCCATGCCATTTTGAATTATATCATTCAAATGATGCAGCTGATAAAAATTTCTGCTTTTCTTACATCTCATCAAAAACAAGTAAGAAGGAAACCAATTCACTTCACAGAAAATAGTGTGAGTCAAGTGGGAGCAGGACATTCCTAAGATACTGGTGGTCTCCCCCGAAGGGGACAGCCAAGCCCTGTCTGTCTGGGGTGTTGACAATGTGGACAAAAATGCCAAAGGTATGATAGGATCTATCCTCTGCCTCTCTCCATGTTCCTGACCAAGAAACAAAGGACTTGTGACTCTCAAAAATATTTGGAAGAAAATTTCTACCCGTCTCCACTATCCACTCATTCAGTCTCCCAAATAGGAGGAGAAATAACTTGGTGAACTTGAGAAAAGGGTTATTATGGATATGTAACTTAGGGCCCTCTTGGCTCCTGAGTTCATTTCTCACAGAAAGATATGGGAAAGACTACTACGGTCCTTCACTACATGGCTGGGTAAACATCTAATCTGTAGACCTCCCTAACCCTCTGGGGTGGGGCATCCACTGTCTTTACACTTGAGGTAAAAGTTCATTTCAGGCTTAGGTCCAAAACATGTTCTCCAGTCCAGACCTATCAGCAATAAAGCTGGTATCTATTTTTATTCTTTAAAAATTTTTAACATATAAATCATTTTTGGACAAAAACACACGCCCCTGGTAAAAATCAAACAGTACAAAAGGATATACAGTATAACCTAAGTCTCCTTCCTTTTTTCCCACCCCTGACCTCAGTCCCAATTTCCAAAGATAACCACTCTTACCAGTTACTATATATTTTTCCAGACATAATCCATGTATTTACAAGTATATTATATACGTGTATATCAAATTTTTATACAAATTGTGGCATACTATACATGCTGTTATGAATTCTGCTTTTTCATTTAACAATATATTACAGCTGGTATTTTAATCCCCCCATCCACCAAAAAAAAGAAAATAGTGTGAGTAAATGAATCTTTGAAAATAGGGGTGGGGGGAAATGAAACAATTTCTGGTGACTAATTTCAGAAATCACTAGCGTCTAAAATGTGAATTTGACTGATCTTCTAGTTACTTATAGAACTACAAATGCTGTATGTAACCTCTTACATTTAAAGCGTGTACTCAAGTTTCAAAGCAGATTTCTAAAATATGGATATTACTAAATGTTACACACAATGTACAGATTTCCCAAACATTTCTAATACAAATCATTTATTTTATGTAATTTATTTGGAAAACATTTGACTATTTTGTACCCGATACTACATTAAGAATAAGAAAGATGGTCCCTGACCTCAAAATCAGATTAGTAAGGAAAACAAATAAGTGAAAATAGTAATACTAATTCAGTGATATATATATAATAATAGATATACACAAGCACTATGGGAACATAGGGGAATAAAGGGTATACTGGAGCTGGTCATCTCTCCTCCACACCCATAATCCCCTCTTAGAGCCAGACTGCCAGCAAAGGGCAATCCTGTATTTCCATGGCCTGACATACCTGTTTCAGGTGAACCAGAGGAGACACCTGAACAGTCAAGCCAATCAGATTACCTCTTCAGGAAACGTGTAAAAAGAAAAAATAATAATAATAAATCAGCCAAACAGAGGTATACACTAGACATTCAAAATCATACTCAGGACTGGTAGACATTTTCTGCCATGTTCATACTGATAAGAAATTAATGAGGGACTTCGCTGGTGGCGCAGTGGTTAAAAATCTGCCTGCCAATGCAGGGGACACGGGTTCGATCCCTGGTCCAGGAAGATCCGACTGCCGCGGAGCAACTAAGCCCGTGCACCACATCTACTGAGCCTGCACTCTAGAGCCCGTGAGCCACAACTGAAGCCCGCGAACCTAGAGCCCATGCTCCACAACAAGAGAAGCCACCGCAATGAGAAGCCCACGCATCGCAAGGAAGAGTAGCCCCTGCTCGACACAACTAGAGAAAGCTCGCTCCCAGCAACGAAGAACCAATGCAGCCAAAAGTAAACACATTAATTAATTTTAAAAAAATTAATGAAAGCCAGAATGGAGTAGGCACAGAAAAACAGGGACGAAAAACCATGTAGCCAAGATGAAGGAAAGACGTTTCTGCAATGCCTGACTATGCTCTCTGTGACTGGGTCATGTGAGAATCTTCTGTATCCTGAGTATGAGCTTTTTTTTTTTTTTTTTAAGGTTGAATTTATCTGATTTTCTACCCCCTAACTAAGACTAGTACCTAGCCAACCCTGAAGAGAGGGTCTGCAAAGGGTACTGAAGGAAGTAATGCCTGGGCTTAGTCTTCTCAAAGAAATAAGAGATGATATTTTGGGCAGAGGAGACAGCATGTAGAAGCACAGTAAAGCAGAGTACACTGAAGGATCTCTAAGAACTTCTGATGGCTAAAGCATGGGATATATGATTGAAGGGAAGAGAGGTGAGGCGAGAGGGAAGCAAATCTCAAAGGGCCTTTAATACCCCAGTAAGGAGTTTGGAGTCCAACCTCACTCCCCCATCCCACCCACACCCTGAGGTTATAAACTATGGCCCTGCACCAAAATGTTGAGCTAAGAAAGTTTTTCCGTTTTTTAAATGTAAGTGGGTAGGGAAGAAGAAGCAACAGAGACTATTATGTGACCCCCATAAAGCCTAAAAATCTTACTATCTGCCTCTTTAAAGAAAAAGTTTGCTTAATCCTGCTGTAAAAAATGGAAAGATTTTAAATAGGTGAATTAGATAATCAAAGGGGCATTTCTACAACATCTCTAATGGAAGTGTGGAGGATGGATTGGTGAGAGTAACGCTATGCATAAGAAAACCAGTACACGTTACTACTAGATTCAGGAAAGAGAATGATGGTTTATACTCAAGCAGTGCCAGTCAAAATGAGAGGAAAGGACAAGTTACGGAAAAAAATGTTCTTATGATAAGGCCTCTAATCCTTAACACTGTCTGCAGACCCTTGCGTGGACTCACCTCTGCCACCCACCCCAGTCTTATGATACCTTGATCTCTTGGCTCTAGTTAGGCAGACTTTTAATCAGCTCCCTCTCTCAGCCTAGCGTGCTCTTACTTCCCACTCATCTGTTCCTTTCTTAGTTAATACCACTCACCTCTGATCTTCCTCCATCCACTATCCCCCTACCCTGAAATTCGGATGTCTCATTTACTTATTCAGCCAATAAATATTTATCGAGCACATGCAAGAGGGTAGGACTTTCTGTCCAAAATATTTTTGAAATATAGAAAATATCTCAAGGATTAACTCCTGTTACTATCCTTACAAAATCCTAGGAGAGTTGGGACTTTAATATTGGAACTCTTTGCTACAGAGGGCTCCCTAGTCAGACAAGTTTAGGACCCTCTGGGTTAAACAAAATTATGTATTTTTATGTAAAGTCTTCAGTGTGCTTTTATATGCTAATATGCACTGTAGCTCCAAAAGGATATTTCCAAATTTGCTGAACCTTAGGAATTTTTTTTTACTAAACACTCTCAATATGGTAGGACAACTAGCATTCTGAGGACTACCGTCTGGAAACACCTCTTGAACTTAATAACATTTGAGAGACAATCACAAAATAAAAGACCACTTTTGCAGTAAAAGCTTAAAATTTCTTACCTTTCTAGCTGGTGGGCCATGAGCTTTATTTACTCTTCTGCCAGGAATCCCTCAACTCTAATCATGTAAGCAGTGCTTCTCAAGTTTCCATCGAAGTATCCCTAGGGCAAAGGAGAGGCAGAAAAGAGCAAACTCATTACTCTGCAAAATCTAAATAACTCCAGGGACTTCCCTGGTGGCGCAGTGGTTAAGAATCTGCCAGCCAATGCAGAGGACACGGGTTCGATCCCTGGTCCGGGAAGATCCCACATGCAGTGGAGCAACTAAGCCCGGGCGCCACAACTACTGAGCCCGCCTGCCGCAACTACTGAAACCCGTGCGCCTAGAGCCCGTGCTCTGCAACGAGAGAAGCCACGGCGAGAAGCCCACGCACCGCAATGAACACAACCAGAGAAAGCCTGCACGCAGCAACGAAGACCCAACACAGCCAAAAATAAATAAATTTAAATAAATAAATAAATAACTCCACTACAAAAATTTGTAAATGTTTATTTTATATTTTAAAATGCATTTTGCCTTCCATTCCGTTATTTTTTAGTATAAAAATTAAGGTTCCCTGCAAAATCTTTAATGCTCCAGGAAGATGTTTACCTTGTGGCCTCCCATAATTCCTGGCACACTGCCACCTATCAGATGTGTAACAGTTTCAAGGATGGAAGCATGGCAATGGAATCTTGGTGAAAAGAGAAAAGTAAAACTTTTTAATATAACAGAAGGAAGAGGTAGTCACAGCTGATCCGCAAAACGGCAGTGCTGAATCTTGAGCGTCAAAATTCTTAAGAGTGGAGGTTAATGGTTCTTCTTGTGTCAGTGTGTTTCACACAACTGTTTAGGTGCTTCTTATTTGGAAATGACTTTTTTATGCCTGTATCAGTTAGGATTAGGTTCAGCTGTGAGTGAGAAAACTCAAAATAACAATGGCTTAAATGAGTCAGAAGTTTATTTCTCTCACAAGAACACAGGCAGTCGAGAACCATGATCACTGGGAACCCAGGCTCCTTCTGTTTTGTTGTTCTGCCATCCTCAACATGTGGCGTCCTCTTCATGGTTTAAAATAACTGCTCAAGGTCTAGCCATCACATCAAATGGCAGGAAGGAAAATGGGGAGATGAGAGATAGCCTCCCTTTAAGGACACTTTTCAGAAATCTTACAGGAAACTTCTATTCTGGCCAGAACTTAAATCACATGGCCATAGCTAGCCAGGAAGCTGAGAAATACATTCTTTATTTCACCATATGCTTAGAAAAAAAAACTGGAGCATCTACAATAAGGAAAAAGAAGAGAATGAATATTGGTGGACAATTAGTTGTTTCTGTCATCATATGCAGCTCATTCTAAAATGTAAGATTGTTGGATACCTTGTAGAGATGTCTTATCAGTCCACTGAAGGGAGCTTTCAAAGGCAGAAACTCCTGCCAGTGGCCAAGGAGCAAGACCAATGTTAATAAGGACTTCTCTAAATATGCAAGACCAATCTGTAGGTGACAGAGTAAGAAGGAAAACTATCTGAAGACCAGAATAACAATACAAGAGTAAAGCAACAACCTAAATAGTTGTAGTTTAGGAAGATAAACTCACTAGGCAGTCCACAAAACTTAGGAATGATTACATGGGACCGTTAGGTAAGTAATGGAGTGCCTAAGGTGAGATTGGGCAAGAACTTGGCAGAAAGTTCAGTTGCTAATTGCATTAGGAAAAGGCAGCGATCCCAGGAGCGAGATGTTAAAGGGAAAGTTGACCTTCCCTTACCTGAGGGCTGAGCTCCCATGCATGAGGGCCAAGTATGAACTTGGAGATTTCCTTATTGCACAGACTGTTGAAAAGAAGGGTTGCACTTTACCTTGAATAAGGTTGGCCAAAACAGCCTTAATATGTTTAAAACTTTTGATGCAAATACCAAAAGCTATAAGGACTCTCATTTCAAAATCGGCAACAAAATTGTTTTATATACAGACTGTTCCTTAAAGGAAAAGGGACCAGAACAGGGTATTTAGCTAGACAAATGTAAATTTGGGACTATGAATGGAGCAGCAATTCAAAAGACAAATGGCTCTGTGGGATAACTGTACTTACTACTGAAAATAATCCACATATAAGTGGATCCACGCAGTTCAAACCCATGTTGTTCAAGGATCAACTGTACTTATAAAAGAATGGTGTCAATATCTTGAAAAACCAGAAATTATACTTCTTTCAACTATCTAAACTCATGAAGAAATATTTGAGGAATCAACTTAGAAATGTGCAAGAGTACACAGTTTATCAAATTTCTTTTCAAGAGTATATATATGAGTGTACTAGGCAGAATGGCCCCCCAAAGATGTCCACACCCCAATCCCTGGAACTTACAAATAGGTTATGTTACATAGCAAAATGGACTTTGCAGATGTAAAAATTATCACAGATTCTAAAATAGGGAGATTATCCTGGGTTATCCAGATGGCCCAATCTAATCACATGATCCAGTAACAGTGAAGAACTTTCTCTGTCAGAGAGATTTTGGCAGTAGCAGAAGTCAGAGATAAGCATGAGAGAGACTTTACCTGCCATTACTGGAGGGGGCAGCACTGAAAGCATTTCAACTTCTATGAGTGAAGACTAGCCCTGGCTGACAGCAAGGAAAGAGGGACCTCAGTCTTAAAACTGTATGTAGTCAACAATCCAAATGAACTGGGAAGTGGATTCTTCCTCAGAGACTCCAAAAAGAAAGAATGCAGCTCTGCTAACATACTGATTTTGGCTTTGTAAGACCCTATGTAGTGGGCCCAGCTGAGCCCACCTGGACTTCTGACAAACAAAAACTATGAGATAAATTTGGGTTGTTTTATGATGCAAAGTATGTAGTGATTTGTGAAACAGGAATAGAAAATAAAGTAAGCAAAAATGCTAGTGTACTCAGGAGGATAGGCTTGTAGCCCAAGGAACCACACAGATTCAGAGTTTTCTCTGTGCTCTAATTTCCTTCTCATATCTTGGTAAGTGCCACAAAATGCCAAGAAACGATCCTAGAGCTCTCACTAGGAACAGCAATATGGTCATAATAACGAACTTAAACCTAAGAAGTTGAAAACCTGTAGCTATAAGCTAGTAGGAATTCATTCCCCTTTGAGTTTCTAAATTAGGAAAAATTTAAATGGTATGATTTCACTACTATCCTCTCCAGGAAGAAAAAATATACTAGTTTCAGGATTGTCAAAAATAATAATTGAAAATAATACTGTATATGTAAAATATATCAAGTACAGTGCATGGCACTCATATAGTATCTGTTCAGTTTATTAGAAGTTTTACTGTATTTTGACTTTAAATGTACATTTTCCTAATACTTAATTAATCTAAATCTTACTACCTTCTTTACTGTTAAAGCCAGAAGCTGAGAACTACATAGTTTAACTTTTAGACAGAAGATTTTTACATTAATCTTTAACCCATGAATTCGATGTTATCCCATAAGGTTATTTGGTACATAATGTTTTACTTCATCAATGTAAGGAAGTGAGAAAAATATAAGTTCAGCTTTAATGAGGAAAGCAGCAGTTTTTAATTGTTCCCCACTCACAGGAGACATGACAGATGTTCTTCATACATATCACAACTCCCAAGAATATACCAAAGTTTTGATGAAATTCCTCAAAGTTGATGGGATACATGAAGAGCACCACAGACTTTTCTCAATACTGTATTCATGAAAGTACATTATGAGTGCAGTTGGCCCTCCGGATTCAACAAACCTCAGATCAAAAATATTTGGGGGGAAGAAATTCCAGAAAGTTCCAAAAAGCAAATCTTGTATTTGCCTCCTGACTGGCAACTATTTACATAGCATTTACATTGTATTAGGTATCATAAGTAATGTAGAGACGGTTTAAAGAATATGGGAGGATGTACTTAGTTTATATGCAAATACAATGCCATTTTATATAAGGGACTTGAGCGTCAACAGATTTTGGTATCTGCAGAGGATCCTGGAACCGAACCCCACAGATGCCAAGGGATGACTGTATGTGAATAGTGAAATCAGCCCAGTATCTCAAAATATTATTTAATAATATCAGTAGTCCAATTTTTAAGTCAAACTTCATTTTTTCAAGTGAGTCTTGATTATTCCCAGACCTTTAACTCCTAGGTGAATTAAGGTAAGCAAGTTCTTGTTTTATAGTTTAAAATTACAACAGAACAACATTAGAAATATATAAATACAAAGAATTTACAGATTAATGGTTATGAATATGAACAGTGCTAATGAAAGTTTTTACTAATAACATCATTTTAGATTTGGTAATCATATCAGTTATACAAAATAATGTCCATAGCATTATTTTTGCTCAAGGTAGATGTATAAAATGTACCTATTGATCATTGCTTTTCCTCACTAAAAACTTATCTTTGTAAAAGTAAAAAGAATAAATAGAAATAGAAACTCACAGCTCACCAAGAATTACAATAATTCATAATCACCTCTTAGGAGTACATCAATAATAATTTCGCATTATGAAGAGGGCACAAATAAGATACAGATTATGTACAATTCCCATTACAACACTAGTAAGCTTACCTCCCCCCACACCATGCAAAGTACATCAAAATTCAGGTAAATGAAAGAGATATTACCTCAGAAGTAACCCTCAATCCAACATCCACACTTCAACAATCATTAAAACCTATCTTACAATGATAAAAGATACTAGTGACTCTCAACACCATGATTGAGAAATGATGCTGTACTTATATTAATTAGTAAAGAAATCAAAAGAACAAACATTAGAAGTATGATGTTGTAATTTAATCATCTCTTCCACTATAGAGAGGAAGAAATGAAAGGTCTCACAGAAATGTCTATAGTGGGATTGGTGGAGCAGAAGAAAATGACAACTGGATTGCATGCAAATCATAGCATCATGACTTTATCATCTCAAAATGTGGATATGCTACACTGCATGAGTTTTATATAGAAAAAGTCCCACTTGGGAAGAAGGGATGTATATGGAACAAAAACTACAAGCTATTCTCTCACATGGATTTATGAAAATTCTAAGGTAGTATTATAAGTTCCACCACAAACTGTAAGTTCCTAGGGAAAACTCAACATTATTGCCAAAGCTACCAAATAGATGGCTGCTGTACTGCCTTCAAGCCACACCACATGCATGCCTGTTGGGGTTGTGATGGATTATTATTATTTTTGAATGAACTTTAACAATTATAATTACCATACCATATACTGAGTACTCATTAAGTTCCTGACACTGTTTCAAGCATTGTATATACATTAAATATCTGAATGTTCACAACAAGGCTATGAGTTAAGTATTATCTTTAAAGATAAGGAAACTGAGGCACAGAGAAGTTATATTACTTGCCCAAGGTGACACAGATAATAAGTGGTAGACTCATGACAACCTGATTAGTAACTACCCTAAAACATTGCTTATATACTTACAATGAGCCAGAACATAATACTGAGGAAACAAAAACACAGTCAATTTGGCTGTAACATACATATTCTTTATTTGAAGGGTTACCTATATGGAATGTCATTATTAAGTTTAATAATTCACAAATGTATAGTTCAGAAAGAAGCTCTTACATTAAAACAAACTAGCATAAGACATCCAATGTGTAAACTATGTAAAACTGCAGAAAATTTAAGGATTATTGTTACTAGGATGTCAAAAGTTTCAGTAATCTTTAAGAGAAATAAAATCAGTGAAATGACAGAAAATATGAAATATACAATATCTGTCCCAGCACACAGATCACTGGCAGACAAATAACTACAGACTGATATAGTCAAATAAATAAAACTTCTAAATAATGTCACTTACTCACATTAATAATTCCTAGCTAAGTAATCCTACTTTTTTTAATAAGCGCAACTCCGAAGTTGGTAAAATTATGACAAAGTTGATGCAGTAACATTCTGATGACAGTGTAAACTTGCTCAACTCTTTGGGGAGGCAAAAATTTGGCAACTGTAGAAACATTTATATCCTTTGACCTAGAATCTCATTTGAGATTGGTATCTACAGAAACAATTCAAAATAAAAGATCTATGCACAGAGATGCTTAATTCAATGTTAAAACAGGCAGAAACTTAAAGTTATTTTCCTGTTGGACATTTAAAATTGAGGCAATTTTAGGGACTTCCCTGGTGGCGCAGTGGTTAAGAATCTGCCTGCCAATGCAGGGGACACGGGTTCAAGCCCTGGTCTGAGAAGATCCCACACGCTGCGGAACAACTAAGCCCATGTGCCACAACTACTGAGCCCACGTGCCACAACTACTGAAGCCCGCGCGCCTAGAGTCCACGCTCCGCAACAAGAGAAGCCACCGCAATGAGAAGCCCGCGCCCCGCAACGAAGAGTAGCCCCCGCTCACCACAACTAGAGAAAGCTCGCATGCAGCAACGAAGACCCAACGCAGCCAAAAATAAATAAATAAATAAACAAACAAACAAATAAAAAACAAACACCTATGTTCTAAATTACAATATTATAGTTTAAATAATTAAAAACTTAATGGCAGTAGCATCCTCTCAGAACAAGATTAAACATGTCTTAGGAAAGCAGCATACACAGCACTGTAAATTTGGAATATTCTTACAAACTATTTTACAAAGATTAGGATTCAATTATCAATGACCTTAAAGTTCCATTAACTTTTTTCTTTCTTGATCTGAAGAAGGGCATCTCTATTTTTGAACACACTTTGTTCCTGCAGTTTTGAAAACAGTTTTTACAGTGGATTTTTCAAGTCACTGTAACAAATTTAAATTTAATTACAAAATATCATTGCTATTGCACTTGTCGTTCAGGACACTTAACCCTACTGGGGTGACTTTTTAACAAGTTTCTCACCTTCACAGTTTTGGTACAACAGACCAAGGATACAGGCTTTCACATTATGCCTAGAAAGACTATTACTGACAGTGGTTATAAATTTCTTCAGATAGGACAAAAAACGTGCTCAGAGAAACAGTTTTTGTTCTGATTTCAAATATATACATTAAATTTATTTACTGTTACTGTCTCCAAAATTTTAAATTCCTAAGAAATTGTAACTTTCACATAATAATTTACGGATTAGTCAATAGGCCTAAGGTCCATCAGGAGTAACCCCTTTTACTCCATCATATTCACAGTAGTTTTGCTCTTGGCCTGACCAGTTTTAAAACTCTTCATTAAGCAAAGACAATTTTATACTACCTAAAGACACAAAAATAGTCCCCATCTCTTCCGTCCTCTGCCTCCTTCTAGCGTCAGTTCAACCAGCGAACACAGAAAACACACTCTCGGCCCTGGTCCCCAGGACATCAATTAAAAAAAAAAGCACAGGTGATTTCCCTACAGAACGTTTGCAGTCCACCCAGAAAGGTTAAAAAAAAAAAAAAAGGGGGGGGAATACCAGAATCTATCTGCACCCGCACCTCAGCCCCGCCCCATCTGGAAAAAGAGGGGGGTGGCGGGAGTGTGAAGGGGCAGAAAGGACAGAAAAGGCCGAGACTTCCAGCTCCCAGGTTCTGCATACCATTTGTTCCATCAGCTCCCACCGCGGCCGGAGACCCTGACCCTGTTTTCAGCCGCGCCTCCTGATCCTTCCCCTCGCCACCATCACATACAGTCCCCAACCACTGAGTGGGGAGACCAGAGCCGGCCCTCTTCCTGTTCAACCCAAGGACTGAAGGGGGCTCTCCCTGCACCCTCGGCAAATCCGACGTGTGCCCCAGGGATCTCCGAACTGACCAGACAAGGGGACGATATATCAGGGGGAGGGGTCTAAGAGGAGCCGTTATTCCTTTTTCCTCCTCTTCAGGAAAGCGCGCGAGCGGGGAGGGGCCGGAACAACAAACGCCAGTTACCTAACGGTCCGGCCTGGCCCGCCGGGCTCCCTAAGCCGACGCCGCGCGGGCCGCTAAAGCTGCAGCACAGCCACAGCCGCCCCGAGGGCTAGGCACGGGCAGGAGCGCCCGAGGTGATGGGAAGCGGGGGGTGGGGACTATGGTGAGCGACGTCGCCATGTTAGTGCCTTCTTTCTCCGTATCCCTACAGTCTCCAGTCCTGCGGCCCTCTCCTCATCACTACTCACCTTTCCAGGTCACTAGTTCATGCTTCTTTCGGTCGCTGGGGAGACCCGAGCTCAGCGGTGTTTACAAACCACCCCTGGAGGAAAGGACTGAACCGCACTTTAAAGGCCACGGGCTCCCACAGGCTTCCGTCCTCTCTCGCGAGATCGGACTGACAACCCTTCTCTCCGCCCCACTCCCGGCATCCCTCCTTTCTTCTCGCGCCCCTCCCCTCCACGCACACGCCCCTTCTTGCCTTCCTTCAGACAGAGCGCCTCCGGATCAGGCGGTTCAGTCAGGCTTAAGGAAGCGGGCGGGAACCAAAGAATACTCGGGCGCTGGTTATTGGGTACAGAACCCGAAGGGCGGGAAGCAGTTCTGGAGGGGGCGGGACCAGAGAGTTAGAAGAGTGGAGTCTCTGTACCCGGGAGCTGCGGAAGGGTGTGATTGGCAGCCGGCTGGAGGTGGGCGCGAGTGTAGGGCGCTGGAGCAGGTGGATGTTGAGGTCGCGTGAGGAGGTTGATGGTGTGCAGGGAGGAAAGGTGAACTCTGGGAAGGCTGCGGGTGGCGGGAGAGAAAGCAGGAGGAATCCTCTGAGCCCATCTCCGGTAACCTGGTATTTCCGTTGCTGTCACTTCCCGGCCCTTGGTAGGAAGGAGGGTAAAGCGCAGGGAGGCGCGCACCGAAACCCACCTTCCGGCTGCACTGAAGCCTGAGAAGGAGAGCTTCGGTTTAGAAGACGCGGAGTTTGCTGGAAATTACCCCCTAAGCCCCCTACGCGCCTGAAACGGGGAAGCAAGATGTCAGTTCCGAAATAAATGAAAAAGCCTTTACCATGAATGGCGTTTGTTCGAATTTTACTAAGCTGTAGCTGGAACTGATTCCTCAGGCTCTTAGCGCCCAGTACAGTGTATGATGTTAGCATATAATTATGTTCTAAGTAACTTACTAAAAGGAAATACAGTGCCTTCCACTATATCTCCCTAACTTAAGATAGTGCAAGAGAAAAATCCTCCATATTATGGTGTATCCTATTTTATCAATTTTCCTTTACTTAGTAGTTATAGATAAAAATATATCAATTTTAGTAGAGATAATTCCAAACCTTTAAAACATCAACAACTCCGTATTAACACTTAAGAGAGGACCAAAGGACACCAAATTAATACGGCGTAGAAATAGCACTCTTTCCATAATACTATCCTACTGCTTAATAGGCCGATGCAATGCCTAGGAAATATTTGTCAAGCTTTGAAAGTAGCTGTTTAAAAAGAAGGGGGAGGGAGGTAACCATTTGATTAACATAAAGGACAAAAAAGACTATTTATTGCTCTTCAGTTGACACAGATACATTCCTACAAAGAGAAGTGCTGAAAATATTTCTTAATGTTGCTCTATGATTCTCTTTACAACTTAAATGTTTCAAATGTTAAAGGCAGGGATATTGATTTTTCAATAAATACACCCTAGCACCCTTGAAAAGTATGATGGGGACCCTGCGAAAATTTGCATTAATTATTTTTTTAAAAAGCACGTTTTTTTCAGTGCCTTGTTTTCCACTTATTAAGTGATGATTTCTAGTCTATAGCAAAATTATGTATTAAGTTTACATATGAACTTTAAATGCACTCAAACATTATCTCCAAACTCAAATGAAACTGAAATTGTTGGAAGATTGTGGGGCATAGTATTTGAGAGTTAATGAACCTGCAGTTCAATAATGGTATCTGGCGTAAAAGTGACATTGTAATGGCACTGGACCTTTTAGCAGGTTTCTGGCCTCTATACATGTATGTGAGCCAACTCACCCCTCTTTTAAAACTAATTTCATTACTCAAGAGACCTGAAAGAAGCCAAATTATTGACGCTGTTTATGTCTCAAGTTAAAATGAAAGTACCATCTCTACATTAGTAACATTGTAGTAGTGTTAGTGTAGTGTAGTACTGATTATTAAAACCTCAGCAGTTCAGATTACTGATGATGAACATGGTGATGGACAAAATGTGCGACTGACAGATCACAAATTGTTAGGTCTAGAATATATTCACTAAAATGACACTTCTCTCCGTCCCCCAAAATGTCTAATGTGAGCAAGTGAGTTATAAATGTTATGGCATTTCAAAGTAGATAGACTTTTTAAAACAATTATTTTCCATTCACTTATATCAAAAAATTGAAATTCTCTTCTCCAGTTTGATTCATTTTCAATTGGCAGTAGGTTTGGTTTTAAATTTCTCCTCCTCATCCCTACTTCTCCAGTCCATTGACAAGCAGATAATTACATAATGAGCTAGAACATGTTATTTTTAAAAAAGTCTTTTGGGAGTCCTTTTAGACAAGAGAACAATCATTTAGTAATACAAATGGTGCTCTGATCGGTTGTGAGAATGTAGTTTTGCTAATTTTCTAAAGAGAAAGTATACCAAGGATGAAAAAATATAAAGGAGGTCAGAGGGAAAAATAGGTGAAATGGATGCAGATCTGTTATATATACATGTAGGCAGCCTGGCATAGCAAAGTGACTCACTTTATCTACATACTTCTAGTTCCACAACAGTTCCTTCACTATAGCTTTTCTTCTACAAATGGAGAAAACATTCAGTGTAGACAAAATGAATGTAGTCAATATTTTCAGTTCTGATCCTGTGAACATAATTATAAGCTCACTGTTTATGCATATCCTCATAAAAGGCTTTGCTTTTCAATTTTTTTCTCACTTCCTCATTCCTCCATGTCCCCAACAGCCCTAAAGTTCTCTACAATCTTCTTTTTACAAATGCAGGAAAATTCTGGACTGCTTCTTTGCCTGTCTTATTGTTCCACACATGTATCTACCCAACTTACTCCTAAGAAAATTAGTGAGGATCTGGTGAACCACCTTTAAGAACCCATCATGAATTCTGAATAAAACTGGTATTCCTTAGATACAAAGACAAGCTATTTTAAGAAAACTCAGGACTTCCCTCATGGCGCAGTGGTTGGGAATCCGCCTGCCAATGCAGGGGACATGGGTTTGAGCCCTGGTCCGGGAAGATCCCACATGCTGCAGAGTAACTAAGCCCATACGCCACAACTACTGAGCCTGCGTGCCACAGCTACTGAAGCCCATGCTTTGCAACAAAGAGAAGCCCGCGCACCGCATCAAAGAGAAGCCCTGGCTCGCCGCAACTAGAGAGAAAGCCCGCGTGCAGCAACGAAGACCCAACGCAGCCAAAAATAAATAAATTTTAAAAAAACCTCATTTCTGTCAAAAAAAATGTCCATTACTAAATACCACAAGAAACAATGGTGGCCTCTAAATGCTCTCAAAGCCTTCCCAATGCCACAGAATGGGGTATTTACACCTTGTTTAGAAGTATTATGTGGTTGTCAATCTGTTATTGCTCATAAGGATGCTACTAAAACTCTGCTAAATATATATATATATATAGGAAAAGAGAGTGCAAAGGGAAGATTTAATTTATAAGACATAGTTTCTGTTTGTCTGTAGCTAAACAAAACATAGCATAGTCCAGGGCCTCCCTTATGTCTTCCTTGGACTATATTTTCACAGGTATCCTCAAGATGCAGCTCAGTACAGCTGGGATTTTCCCAGTGGGATCAGGAAGGGTGTGTGTATGTGTGTCTGTGTGGTGTGAAGGGGGTGGAGGAAGCAGGACATGATTATCCACCCACCTGATATCTGAGATGAGGACAGCATGGCCGCAGACATTTTAATTGACTTTTTGGTAGCTTCTATTTCATGGCAGATCTTCTCTCCCTCCCTATGACAGCCAGGGTTTTCTTGCATATTTATGAAATGACCTGTAATAAGTTACTTCTCAGTACCCGTCCTCACTATGGAAATTTCCATTCTGAACATTTCAAGTGCAAGGAAGACCACTGTCCACCTCCTACCCCCAATCTTTGGTTTCTCAAAAGAATTTATAATTAACTGTGTGTGGCATTGTGGGGAAAAACTAGAGGGCTGTATTTATCTTCAAATTACACCAGTAAGCTTATGCCAGCTTCAATGACACCAGCCCAAAGAGAGAGAATGGAATTTAAGGGCCTTGTTTTTGTCCCTCATCTCAATGCCTTCTCTTATCTCTCTCTCATCCCACTCCTTATAAAGAGGGCTTGTCATCATTCTAGTCTGTTTTCCACACACTATTGAATTATCAGTAAAAATAGATAGAACCACTCCCAGAATAGACTTTTATCTGTCATTTGTGTCTACCCTTCATGACTCCCCACAACTAGTTTATTTGTCAACCTAAGGCCCAAATAATACCAAAGCCGTGAATTCCTTATCTGCCAGAAACCAAGGAATGTCTAGTCATATGGACCCTCCTGGGCCCTTAGACTAATACCTAGCTCTTTCCAGTTACCTTCTTACCTTAGACACAGCCTCATAGGTTAACTGTCAACCAAATGCTCTGTCTCTATAGTTCATTATTCATAGTGTCAGTATTTATTGAGCATGAACATGCCAGGCACTGTTCCTGGCCCTGTGACTACAACAATAAAGACAAAGTCCTCTAAGGAGATCCTCATGGTGGGAGGAGGGCATGACACAATACATATATAAATACTAAGATAATTTAAATAGTGGTAAGTGCTATGGAGAAAATAGAGCAGGAGTGTGATAACATGCAGTATTATAAGCGTACTCCTTTGATACAACTTTAGAGGACTTCAGAGCTACAGACATTTTAGATATCTCTAGAGAAGTAGGTAAATGCTTTGAACTGCCCTTTAGATACAAGTCTTAAGGGAATAATACTGAGCGGTCCAGCATCTGAGAGACTCAGCCAACCTATGCAGCCTATGCTTTGAGGAAGCAAATCCTGGGACTCTTCTATAAGAGGAGCAGATCCTGGAATTTCCAGGGCTGGGAAGTGCTGACTAAATGATTTTTTAAAAAAGCAGCCACTGACAACAACCACGAGTCCTCTTAGGAATTTCTGCCAAGATCAGTTGTAGGATGCTAGCTCATGCTACTAGGCGGAACAATCAGGAGCCCTTGGATTTACAAGTCCCTGTTGATCTTAGGTCAATTCCTCTCTTCAAAATTTAAGCTCCTTTGAGAAAGAAGCTCTAAGTTACAAAACATATAAGAGGAGATAGAGTACTTACATCATTTGGGAGAAAGAAGTACAGATTCTTGCCAGGAACCTGTGCCAATTTTTAGAGATTATAAACAGATTGATAGCCGAAAGGATATGACCTAGGGAGACAGGTTACCCTCAATTTACAAAATTGACATTTCTATAGATTTGTAAGTGAGATGTGTATTGCAGCCTGTTTTCTCACTGACAGATTTAGACCAGTGGTTCTCAAACTTTTTGACTTTGGGACCCTACACCTCATAACAACATCTTAACATAAGTAACACTTTGGGGAAAAATAATTATATTTTCTAAAACAAAAATAGAAGAATGACATTGTTTTCGTTTTTGCAAATCATTATGTCATGCCTTAGTAGAAGATAGTTGCATTATTGTATCTGCTTCTGCATTTGATCTGCTGCAATATGTTGTTTTGATTGAAGTGTATGATGAAAATCTAGCCTCACAGAGCTATGTAAATGGAAAAGGGAGGACCTCATGAACTCCCTGAAAGGCTCTTGGGGCCCTCAGAATTCTCAGACCACACTTTAAGAATCACGGATTAGCAGTACATTGCAATAGGGAGGAGGAAACAAGTCTTCCAATGAACGAGTTGACAGCTTTTTTAAAGATAAGGGGTCTGAGTCATGACATGCTGGAAATCATAGTATTCTGGTAGTACTTCTTTGAGAAGCACTGTAAACTCTGAGTTTTATGTATATACAGATCATCTGGGTTCCTTGTTAAAATTCAGATTCTGATTCAAAAGATCTGATGCGAGGCTACAGAACCTATAGTTCTAACAAGCTCCCAGGTGATGCCAATGGTGCTGATGCATGGACATCACTTTGAGTAGCAATGCTCTCGTAAATTATATATACACATCACCAGAAAACCTACAGGAGAATGCACGAGTAAGCTTGCGTGTGTGTCTGTGTGTGTGTGTGAGTGTGTGTGTGAGGGAAGTGTAGGATAGGGATAGGTGGAGGAAAGAGAGAAGTATAAATAAATGCGTGCCATCTACCAATACTTTTTAAAAAACTACTTAAAAGATGCTATTGTTTCTTATAAATCCTATACTATGACAAATTTTCACTACTACTTGTCAACTAGCAAAGCAAGCTAAGGCATAATGTTGCTGTGTTTGTTGAGGCAGAGGAGAATGGTATTAGATCTGAAAAAAAGTAATTTTTGCCCCTAATAATGTAAAGGATTGGGCAACTAATTGATGGACTATGTGTTAGAGTCTTTAAGTCCATAGTATTAGCAGTAGAGCAATAGCATGAAATTATGCAATTTATATATGCTCAGCATGTGGAGAATTCAACAACTCATTTATAATTTCATGTGTAGAAATCACATATTTTAAAAGGCTTTGCAGAGGATAGTACTGCAACAATACAAACTTTTCCTTACTTAACATGCAAAACAAACCGTATTGGCTAAAATTATCAAACAGAATTTAAAACTTGCAGTAGAAGCATGAGATAGTTTATTTGGTTATTTTTATTTCCCATTTCTCTACAATCTTTCCTTAAACTTAACTTCAAGGACATTAATTTCTACCCAACTTTAGCCGCTTAACAACTTGACCACAAAATTTGGTCATTCCTTGGACCTACCTTACTTCTAAGATCTGAACTCTGAAATTTAAAAAATTTCTTGTCTGGTTTTTGGCGCTTACTGAAATGGATCTTCAACCTTATTGCAACCTCTGAGCCCTTGATCCCTCCCTCTTTTAAAAAAATTTTGATAAAATACACACAAAATTTACCATCTTAACCATTTTAAGTGTACATTTCAGTCATATTGTAATAAATACATTCATAATGTTGTGCAACCATCACCACCATCCATCTCCATAACTCTTCTCATCTAGTAAACGAAAACTCTATACCCATTAAACTATAGCTGCTTGCCCCCCTCATTTCCCCCACCTCAGGCCCTAGCAACCGCAATTCTACCTTTTGTCTCCATGATTTTGACTACTCTTAAGTACCTCATATAAATGAAATCATACAGTGTTTGTCTTTTTGTGACAGGCTTATTTCACTTAGCATAATGTCCTCAGGGTTCATCCACAGTGTTGCATGTGTCAGAATTTCCTTCTTTTTAAGGCTGAAAAATATTCCACTGTATGTATATACCACATTTTGTTTATCCATTCATCCATCGATGACACTTGGGTTGCCATTTTAGCTATTGTGAATAACGTTGCTATGACTATGGGTGTACAAATATCTCTTCAAGACCTTGCTTTCGATTCTTTTGAGTATATACCCAGAAGTGCAATTGCTGGGTCATATGGTAATTCTATTTCTAATTTTTTGAGGAACACCATACTGTTTTCTACAGCAGCCATACCATTTTACATTCCTACTTACTGTGCACAAGGGTTCCATTTTCTCCATATCAATGCCAACATTTGTTATTTTCCATTTTTCTTTGATAGTAGCTATTCTAGTGGGTGCTTGATGGTATCTCACTGTAGTTTTGATTTGCATTTCCCTAATGATTAGTGATGTTGAGCATCTTTTCATGTGCTTGTTAGCCATTTGACTATCTTTTTTGGAGAAACGTCTATTCAAGTCCTTTGGTCATTTTTAAATTGGGTTTTTTTTGTTGTTGTTGAGTTTTGGGAGTACTCTATATGTCTGGATATTAATCCCTTATCAGATATATGATTTACAAATATTCTCTCCCATTCTGTGGATTGCCTTTTTACTCTGTTGATGGTTTTTTTATCGCACAAATTTTAAAAAATTTTCATGATGTCCAATTTATCTATTTTTTTCTTTTGTTGCCTGTGCCTTTGGTGTCATATCCAAGAAATCATTGCCAAATCCAATGTCCTGCAAACTTTGCCCTGTTTTCTTCCAAGAGTTTTATAATTTTAGGTCTTACATTTAAGTCTTTAATTCACTTTGAGTTAATTTTTGTATACAGTGTTAAATAAGGGTCCAGCTTTTTTCTTTTGCATGTGGATAGCCAGTTTTCCCAGTATCATTTGCTGAAAAGACTGTCCTTTCTCCATTGAATGGTCTTAGCATTTTTGTCAAAAATTATTTTACAAAAAAATATTACTCAGCCATAAAAAAGCATGAAATATTGCCTTTTGTAGCAACATTGATGGACCTAGACAATATTATATGTAGTGAAGTCAGACAGAGAAAGACAAGTACTATATATGATATCACTTATATGTGGAATCTAAAAAACAATACAAATGAATCTACATACAAAACAGAAACAGACTCACATAGAAAACAAACTTATGGTTACCAAAGGGGAGAGGGAGGGAAGAAGGGACAAATTAGGAGTACGGGATTAACAGATACAAATTACTGAACATAAAACAGATAAGCAACAAGGATTTACTCTATAGCATGTGGAATTATATTCAATACCTTGTAATAACCTATAATGGAACATAATCTGAAAAAAATAATTGAATCACTTTGCCGTACACCTGAAACTAACACAATATTGTAAATCAACTATACTATACTAAAAAAAAAAAGAGTAAAAAAATTATTTGGCCATATATGCAAGGGTTTATTTCTGGGCTCTCTATTCTATTCCATTGGTCTATTATGTCTATCTTTACGCCAGCACCACCGTTTTGATTACTGTAGCTTTTGTAAAGTTCACTTTTCTTTTTTTGACTTTCTCCACATCTTCCTTTAGTTCTTTGATCTTTAAGACAGTTGTTTAAAAGTCTTTGCCTATTAGATCTGCCATCAGGTCTTCTTCAGGGGCAGATTCTGTTGATTTTTTTTTCCTTTTAATGAACCACACTTTCCTGTTTCTTTGAATATTTTGTGATATTTTTTTGTTGAAAACCGGACATTTGAATCTAATAATGTGGGATCCCTGGAAATCAGATTCTCCTCCTTCCCCAAGATTTGAACTTTTTATTATTTTTATTTATTGTTGTAGGCTGTCTCTGTGCCAAGGATCAACCTGATGTGTAAACATAAGGTCTTCTCAGGTCCTTTCTGAGCCATGACTTCCCTTGGGCACAAGTGGTCACTGTCCTTACTCCTGCTCTGTACTTCTTTTATTCACATGTACTCCATATCATATACCATGCCTTTCCCCTTTTCAAGCCCACAAGTCTCTCTTCAGGAGTATGCTTCAATCTTGTATTACAATTCTCTAACAAAACAACATACTAACTTCCCCCAAATCAACTTTTTCCTTGTCATTCCTAAGATAATCATACTAAAAATCAAAGCATGGGCTTTGGAATCAAAGATGACCTGAATTTGGATCCTGACTTTGCCACTTAATGGCTATGTAATTTGGGGAACTGTTTAACTCCTCTGAGCCTTTTTTCTCTGCATCTTGGAAACCAATCCCAATTTTGCATGGTTGTCATGAAAGTTAAATGACATAGTATATGAAGTCCCTAGGAAAGGAAATGGCACTTATTTGATGCACGTACCCTCTCCTCCTCCAACTGGTTCCCATCAAATCCAACTGATACAACTTTTGTAGACTCTTTTAAAAAAAATACTCATTGCCGCCATCCTAGACTGGACCCTCGTTGCCTCTCAGCAAAGCTACTATAGCAACCACTGACCATTACTGGCTCCGGTCTATCCTACACTGTTCTTGTATTAAACTTTCTTGGCTCTAGACCTTCAATGGCTGGCTGTGGTCAAATGAATAAAACCCACACTTTTACATCTAACAAATTACATAATTTGGCTCCAGTTTACCTTTGCAGCCTTATCTTACACTATTTCCCTACCATACCCAGGCAGCTCTGTTTCTCACGAACCTTACCACATGCTATTCACTAGCTAAGATACCCTCTTATTCTGGCCTTTCTTCATTCCACCAGTTCAAGGTTTATATTAATTTGTAGAAAAATAACTCTTCTTCATGTGATTCCATCGTTAGAAAACTCTTTCTACTCCCCTGAACATCTTAAGTACTTACTGCCACTCTTCTGGAACTCAGCATTCTACTTTGAGTTTTAGTTATTTCCATACATGTCTAGTGTTTGGGGCTAGATGACAAGTTTTTCTTTAGTTCAAACATACACTTCATACTCAAATCTGTATTTTGGTTTAATCCCAAAGGCATTAAAAATACCACATTCCTGCAATGAAGAAAGGTAACATGTTACCAAATAAGAAGTATGCCTGGAAATCTGAAATACCTTTAGGTATTCTAAATAAATACAGATGAATTAGTACTCTACCACTCTTGGGTGCTCTTGTCTCTTGGAGTTTTTAAACAGGCCAAACTTAGCAACATGGAAAACTCATTTGGTCTTCAATGCGAAAACATCTTTATTGGCCTCTCTTCAGAAACTAAGAAGTTAGTGAAAAGCATACACCATTAATATTTGCTTATAAGGCTGGTAGTACTTGCTGCAAAAATGGCATACAATAAACATTTCTGCTGTCAAATAGATGTATTCCAGTGATGTACTTTCAATGTCAGAAACTTGTTACTCCAAGTAAGGTAAAATCGCCTGTGGTTATACTTCTAAGTTATACTGATTTTCTGAAGAATTTTTTTTTCCTCAGTAACTTGGAAGCCAGGCAGCCACAGCACAATTTCCTTTTCATTCTCAGGGGATTTCCTCAGCTAAGGGCATGTCTTATAAGAAACCTGTTCCAGAATCAGTGTTTCAGGCCTCTTTAAACAACAAACCAGCACTAAGCAGGTTTTTTGTTTGTTTGGCCTAAAATGAACTTGTAACAGAGGGCTGGTTAATCTAAGTATTTCCCTAGGACTTAAAAAATTTCATATGATTTTACACTATGGACTTTGTGTTAATTGTACAGTACTTCTTCGTAAACTGTAGTAAGATATGTATTTTCTTTTAACCATTTTAAAGTGTACAATTCAGTGGCATTCAGTACATTCACAATGTTGTACAACCATCACCAGAACACTGGTTACCCCAAAAGGAACTCCCACACCTATTAAGCAGTTACTTCCCAATCTCTACTCCCACTAGCCTTCAGTAACCACTAATCTGCTGTCTCTATGGACTTTTTTTCTTTTTTTGGTGGCACTGCGCAGCTTGTGGGATTTTAGTTTCCCAACCAGGGATTGAACCTGGGTCCTCGGCGGTGAGAGCACGCAGTCCTAACCACTGGACCACCAAGGAATTCCCCTGTCTCTACGGATTTGCGTATTCTGAATATTTCATGTAAATATTCAGCCTTTTGTGCTTGGCTTCTTTCACTTAGCATGTTTTCAAGGTTCACTCATGTTGTAACGCTCATCAGTGCCTCATTTCTTTTCTATGGCTGAATAATATTCCATTATATGGATATACCACATTTTATCATCAGTTTATCCAAACATCAATTAGGTTGTCTTTACCTTTTGGCTATTGTGAGTAGTGCTGCTATGAACATCTGTATATAGTTTTTGTTTGCATGCCTGTAATTCTTTTGGGTATATACCAAGCTGTGGAATTGCTGGGTCATATAATACATGTAATACTTCTTTACATTGCTAAATTCAAATACTGAGTAGTACTATTTAAGAAAATAGTGAAGGTTCCAGGATGTTATGTAACATAGACTAGGTGATTAACCAACCAGAAAGTGGTAGTAGCTCTAGCTCTTTAGTGTTTTTGACACTTTTATAGAGAGTGGGAAGGATACAGATAAGTTAGTGATTCTCAAATAATGTGCACAAAAATTACCTGAGAAACCTTTTTAAAAATGCAGATGGCTGAGTTTCAAGGCCAAAGACTCTAATTCAGTAGGTCTGGAGCCTAGGGATTTGTACTTTAGACATCCCAGGTGATTCTGATGGAGATGGGTCTTCCCACTGCACTTTGACAAACCCTTGTAGCTGATGGCTCTTTCTCAACTGAAATCAAATTAGGCAGAAGGGATTAAAGGAGTAAAATGAAGCTTTCCAACAGTCATCCTAACCTTTTATAGAAACCCTGAAACTGTGATGACAAATGATGTAATGGTACAATATATTTGCTAGGGGTAAAGCTCAGTCTTTCTATAGCAGCACCCCTTTCTTCATTTTAATAGGCAAAATTTGACCAATAAGCAACACGTAGTATTATAAACAGAATACTACTGAACCAATTGTCATTCCCAACTCCTATTATAAACATTTGTTGGTATCAAAGATAAGCAATGCTTTAGCAACTTTTGGCTTTAAATTTAAATTCAGTTTACTTTTTGATATTTGGTTTTTAATGAGAGCCTTGTTTAAGCAAGAAACTAGCTGCTAGTTAGACTGAGTTTCTTCTTAGAAGACAGATAAGATTCACTATAGACACACAACTGCTTAAAGTGAGACCTACTGAAAAGTAAAAATCACCTCCCTAAGCCCAACACCCATTTAATAAGGCTTCAATTCCTAAAAACCCAACATGATTTATTTTTTGATCCAGCTGTGTAAGACCAGCCAGGTTAGTCCTGGAAGGTGATTCTGCTTCCAAGTATTGTAATTCACATTAGCCCTTAAAAACACAAAACCATCTTGAGTAATTAATATCTTGATTTAATTAATCATATTTCATAGAAGCTCAAAGCACTCAAACATTCCCCCTTTACATGAATAAACAAAAGTCCTATAATTTACAATGTTCAGAACACTGTATAAAAGAATTCCCATAAAAATTACATTAGGATCTTTTCCATCACCAGGGCAACTGCAGTAGTTTCCTCTGACTTGTACAGCCTCTGCCTGAATACATGTTCTTCTTTGTGATGATCTAAATTTAAATTTAGGTAAGTACAAATCACAGCAAAAATTAAAGTTTTCATCTTTAATGAAATGACTTTGGAAATAACGTACATTTTCATGACACCAATGCTACAGTTTTTGGAGTCACAGTAAGATACACAGAATTACATCCGTAATTAACATGAATGCCAACATTTCAAGCAGTAATTTCTGTTACATGGCAAACAAAATCAAGAAAGCAACCATCAAACAAAAGAGACCCATAGCTTCAGACAAGGCAAATCCCAGGATAGCATATGAGAACAGCTGCTGTTTCAGCGAAGGGTTTCTAAAAGAGACAACACATATCATTGTTACTTTGAAATATTATTTGAATTTTAACATGGTTGGTAAATGTTCAAGAGCCAGATTACTAGCGTGAGGATCTTTGTAAATTGGAAAGTACCGGAACAGTGTTTTGCCTAGATCTCTTTTGGTTCTGCCTTTGACGTTCCTTTCTCCTCATTCCTAATCATATGGGGAGAGGGAGACGCTGTCTCTCTATATCAATATAAATGGTTAGTCTTCATCCATTTTGAGGGATTCTGACATTCTTCTTATCCCCATGAAAGTATGTTCTATACTTTTTAAGATTTGATAGTTTAAAAATAAGGTCTTAAATAATAAAATGGAAGCTGATATTTTTAAAGCATGAGCTCTCTTAATTATATTCCCACTACAACTTAAAAGTTAAAGAGTGCAGACGCTGAAGTCAAAGTGAGTTAAAATTTATTTTCTGACACTGGCTTTGACTTTGGGCAAGCAGTATAACCTCTGTGTCCCTAGTCCTTCACAGGTAAACGAGTGTTTCTCCAAGGCGTGTTGGGAGCAGTGAGATAATTGCATGCAAAGACCTCAAAATATAATACAAGACACAGACAAGCACTTAATACAAAGTAGCTATGATTATTTCACTAGTTTTCTAAGTTTCCAATTATTTCAAGCATGTTTTTAAACTAGTTTATTCGGCAAAAGGAATTACCTGGCGTAACCAATGATGAGGCTGCCGAAGACTGTGCCAATACCAGCACCGGAACCGGCCACTCCTACTGTTGCAGCACCTGCACCTATAAATTTGGCCGCAGTATCAATGTCTCTGCTGACTGCACTGGTCTGGAACTCCCTTTGGATTAACTGAGACACACCATTTTGGGCCCCATTAAATACTGCAGAGCTCTAGAGAACAGGAAATAAAGGCAAAGGTCAAATCAGCAATCATAGTTAGCTATTTTAATTACCGTACTGTCAAAATGATAACCACTTCTCTATTTTTGTAGCTGAGTTTGAATAGGAGGTGGTGTGGCACAACAGAAAAATCTGGGGCTTAGAATAATTCCCATCTTGCAGAATAGGAACAGCAATATCTACACCGCATAAGGTTTTTGAAAATTAAGAAACAGTGTACGTGCATATGCTTTTTATTTTTAATTAATTTATTTATTTATTTTTGGCTGCATTGGGTCTTCGTTGCTGCACGCGGGCTTCCTCTAGTTGCGGCGAGAAACTAGCAGAGAAGAGTAGCAGGGGCTACTCTTCGTTGCAGTGAGCGGGCTTCTCATTGCAGTGACTTCTCTTGCTGCAGAGGACGGGCTCTAGGTGCGCGGGCTTCAGTAGTTGTGGCACGTGGGGTCAGTAGTTATGGCTTGTGGGCTCTAGAGTGCAGGCTCAGTAGTTGTGGCGCATGGGCTTAGTTGCTCCGCGGCATGTGGGATCAGGGCTCGAACCCGTGTCCCCTGCATTGGCAGGCGGATTCTTAACCACTGCGCCACCAGGGAAGCCCTGCATGTGCTTTTTAATAGAGTAGGCTGTTCAGTAACTGTTGCTATCATAATCTTAAATACAGGCAACTCAAAACCATATACTTAAGTATATATACTGACTATATTTCTTAGCCAATTCAGGTGGGTAAGTTTTGGATACAGAAGTTTCTTTCATTGGCTCATTCTCTGCAAATTTTTTGGATGAAAGGGTGGAAAGGACGGCCTCAAACCACTCATTAATGAGGTTTTTCCCTTTCACTTTAATCGAAACCATAAGGCTTATCTGGTAGTGTTACTTAATTTCTATTATTACTATATTTACCTCTCCAGTCCTAGCCTCCGGTCGAGATAACACTGATGCAGAAATTGGTCTGTATGCAACTCTGGATCCAGCTCGGATCTGTTAATGAAAAAAGATTCCATGTATTAAGTAAAAATACAGATAAGACTTCAAGGACCCTTTTGCACCATGAATTCTAAAAAGGCAAGCTGCAAAAATGAGTCAGAAAAATTATGACTTTTCTCTATTGATTCTTATCTTGTCTGTTTGGTCATTTTTCAAGGCACGAAGCTATTTTAATAAAGTTGTTAATGCAATTTTAAAGCTTACTTCATAACGTATTTGTGATATTCTGAACAAAACTTCTGAGAACAATTAGTTAAAAAGAATAAGTATTGCTTTTAAAATTTCAATTATTGTAGCGCCACAATTCAGATCAGAAAACCAGCAATAAAGACCCCACACATTCTTTGGTAAGTTTAAGTGGATCAACAAGTAGGTACAACAGCACTATAAACAGCGTGTCATTTTAAATAGCCCATTAGTTAACATGAGCTTCCGCTATTTCTAGGATATTCCTATATGTCCATTAATCATAGAATTAAAAAGCAGTTTAAGCAATTCCACATCAGTGGAAGAACAACCGTTGAAATACTCTGACCATAAGGGCACGTTCCAGTCAACCTTCTCCGCCCTTGAGTGTCCACTAAATTAAGGTCACAGAAAATCCCTTCACAACCAAGACCTGATTCTCTTAAGACAAACCCCCGAGATCTTCACTTCACCAAAAGTGTCCAAAATGGTTTTGGAAATAACATCCCAGAAGTAGGAGGAGAGATTTTCGGGTCTTGCACCAGCCGCCTCCGCCCACACAGGGTGAGGCAAGTCCCTCCCTCTGCAGCAGCGAGACTGACCTACAGATCAGCAAGTGAGAGTGCAGCCGCGACGCTAGGCCTCGGAGGCCCCCTCCACGCTCCACTGCCCCCCAACCCTCGCGTGGCCGCGATCCAACGGGGTGTCGGAGGAGGTGGGGTGGGGGGCCGCTCCGGAACGAGGGGCAAGGAGGGTTTGACCTACACCGAGCTGGGCCTGACAGCTAGGCCTCGGCGGCTCTCCACCCCCCGAGTGGAGGGGAGGAGCGGAGTGAGAAGCCCCAGGAAGAGGAGGAAAGGGAGAAAAGGACACAGAGATTAAGGGGCTAGGGAGAGCTGTCCCGAGAGGGCGGTGTGTCCTGCCCCGAGGTGACCCGTTCAACAACGTGGACGCCCGGGCCAAGTGGTCGGGGCCTCGAGCCCCCGGCCCAGCCTGGGCTACGCACCAGAGCTGGGGTGCAGGCGAGCTTGGCGCAGGCGAACATCTTGCACTCTTCGGGGCGGCGCGGCTGGAGGACTTGGGTGACAGGCGACTAGGGCTCCTCTCCCGCTTCCTCTCTGCGGAGGCAAAGAGGCTTAAGGTCAAGTGTCCTCCGAGGGCCCATCCTTCCACCCAGGTCCCGCGGGCTCCCGTGCACGCGGTCAGCTCGGGCCCCGCGCCAAGCGAGGCGACAGCAGAATGAATGGGTCCCTCCTGGGCGCGGCTCCACCTCAGCCAGGTCCGGCTCCCGCGCCCTCCGCTTACCTTCCCAGGAGGTGGCAGCGGCCGAGTCAGCAGAGGTCGAAGGAATGGGGCTGGGCGCGCAGGCGCGGTCCGGCTCTTATCCGCGCCGCGGCACCCGGATGCAGAAGGCGGGGAATCGGGTGCAGCTGGGAAGACGCTCAAGGTCACTTTGTAACAACTTTATTGGTAACCAGTCGGGAAAGGCAGCTACAGCCGCCCGCAGACGGACTGACGAGCAGAGGGTGGCGGAGAGACAAAAAGAAGAAATAAAGACCAGCCCAGGCAGAGAGAACCGAACAAGTTGTTTCGCCTTTGATCTAGGCTCGTCGGAGGATAGTGGGACTTTGTCTTTCAGTTGATGCTTAATGAGATTTGGCCTTTTATCAGTTGCTAGGTCTCTTTCATAGAGGAGCTCCCTTCCTGGTCATTCTCCTCTGTGAAATGGGACTCTGTGTGGGGAAACGGTTCATTCTCTGCTTGGCAGAAGCAATTAGGGTTACCAGCAAAGTGAAAATGCATTTTTTTTTTTTTATATTTAGGGAAGTTTTTTGTTTTGTTTTGTTTTTTTAATTTTTTATAGCTACTTTATTTATTTATTTATTTATTTATTTTTGGCTATGTTGGGTCTTCGGTTCGTGCGAGGGCTTTCTCTAGTTGGGGCAAGGGGGGGCCACTCTTCATCGCGGTGCCGGGACCGCTCTTCATCGCGGTGCGCGGGCCTTGCACTATCGCGGCCCCTCCCATTGCGGGGCACAGGCTCCAGATGCGCAGGCTCAGTAGTTGTGGCTCACGGGCCCAGCTGCTCCGTGGCATGTGGGATCTTCCCAGACCAGGGCTCGAACCCGTGTCCCCTGCATTAGCAGGCAGATTCTCAACCACTGCGCCACCAGGGAAGCCCCGAAAATGCATTTCTTTAAAGGAATCTGGAAAAGGGTTCCAGAGTCTGGAATAATCTTTTGGGTGAAAGTGGGCCTGACCTACTGGGACAAAGGAATAAGCAAATGAATAGATCTAAGAGCTTCGTGACTTGGGCACAAAATTGCCTCTTGGTAAAGTGAGGCAGGTCGGTTTTTCTTCCAGCCCTATGGTTGGGAGAATTAAGGGTTGTCAGTGTTTTTTCATGTAGGGCCAGGGACTAAATAAAGTCTGAGTATTTTCAAAACTGACCCAACTTTAACACTTGTTTTCGGTAACTTTGGACTTCAGATGAATACAGAAACGTCTCAGAAAAATGGCTCTTTCTGGACTTCTGTTAAGTCCTTGAATTCTGTAAATCTGACTTAATAGTTCTAACAAGTGGCTATCAGAGGTGATACAAGTCAACATAAAAGATTAAATATCTAGTATGCCCAGCTGATGGGATGGCTGGGGGCTGAAATCCCACCCACTTGGCCTAGAGCCCTGGTACAACATGGACCCAGAGGATCACTTCTTTTTCTAGTTGGCACAAAGGTGCAATATCATCTAGCAGTAATCCTGGGGAGAAGCCCTCAGAACTAAAATTTGAAGAATGAATAAGACTTTGTCACTGATCTAACTTCACAGGCAAATGCTTCAAAATCACATGCGAGCTTATCATTTTAGTTTCAATCTCTTTTTAAAAATTAATTAAAGTTTTATTTTTGGCTGTGTCGGGTCTTAGTTGCAGCACGCGGGATCTTCGTTGCAGCACGCAGGCTTCTCTCCAGTTGCAGCGCGCTGGCTCTCTAGTTGAGGCGCGTGGGCTTAGTTGCCCCGTAGCATGTGGGATCTTCCCAGACCAGGGATTAAACCCATATCCCCTGCATTGGAAGGCAGATTCTTAACCACTGGACCACCAGGGAAGTCCCCAGGTTCAATCTTTAGCCCATAAAATAGAGATAATTCATACGTGCAGTTCAAAGAGAAATTATTAGTATATTTTCTCAAGTACTCAGTTCTTGCGTGAAGTATGTGGTAAGATGTCCTGTGATGCTTAAAGGAGAATAAACAATAATGCTCTGTATTAGTCAGAGTTCTCCAGAGAAACAGAACCAGCTGGAAGAAAAACGGGCCTCACTTAGTAGGATCCTACAGGTTCTGTTTCTGTGGAGAACCCTGAGTAGTACAGATCACTATTGTTTATATATAGAGAGAGAGACAGACAGACTGAACGGATGACCATGAGGAATGGGCTTATGTGGTTATAGAAGCTGAGAAGTCCCATGAGCTGATGTCTCCAAGCTGGAGACTCAGGAAAGCTGGTGATATAATTCAATTGGAATCTGAAGGCCTGAGAACCAAGGAGGCCAATGATATAAATCCCAGTCTGAGAAGATAAGATGGAATGTCCCATACCAAAGCCAGACAAAGATGTCACAAAAAAAGAAAACTACAGGCCAATATCACTGATGAACATAGATGCAAAAATCCTCAACAAAATACTAGCAAACAGAATCCAACAGCACCTTAAAAGGATCATACACCATGATCAAGTGGGGTTTATCCCAGGAATGCAAGGATTCTTCAATATACACAAGTCAATCAATGTGATACACCATATTAACAAACTGAAGGAGAAAAACCATACGACCATCTCAATAGATGCAGAAAAAGCTTTCGACAAAATTCAACACCCATTTATGATAAAAACCCTCCAGAAAGTAGGCAAAGAGGGAACTTACCTCAACATAATAAAGGCCATATATGACAAACCCACAGCCAACATCGTTCTCAATGGTGAAAAACTGAAACCATTTCCTCTAAGATCAGGAATAAGACAAGGTTGTCCACTCTCACCACTAATATTCAACATAGTTTTGGAAGTTTTAGCTACAGCAATCAGAGAAGAAAAAGAAATAAAAGGAATCCAGATCAGAAAAGAAGAAGAAAAACTGTCACTGTTTGCAGATGACATGATACTATACATAGAGAATCCTAAAGATGCTACCAGAAAACTACTAGAGCTAATCAATGAATTTGGTAAAGTAGCAGGATACAAAATTAATGGACAGAAATCTCTTGCATTCCTATACACTAATGATGAAAAATCTGAAAGAGAAATTAAGGAAACACTCCCATTTATCACTGCAACAAAAAGAATAAAATATCTAGGAATAAATCTACCTAAGGAGACAAAAGACCTATATGCAGAAAACTGTAAGACACTGATGTAAGAAATTAAAGATGATACAAACAGATGGAGAGATATACCATGTTCTTGGACTGGAAGAATCAACATTGTGAAAATGACTATACTACCCAAAGCAATCTACAGATTCAATGCAATCCCTATCAAACTACCAATGGCATTTTTCACAGAACTAGAACAAAAAATTTCACAATTTGTATGGAAACACAAAAGACCGTGAATAGCCAAAGCAATCTTGAGAAAGAAAAACAGAGCTGGAGGAATCAGGCTCCCAGACTTCAGACTCTACTACAAAGCTACAGTAATCAAGACAGTATGGTACTGGCACAAAAACAAATATAGATCAATGGCACAGGATAGAAAGCCTACAGATAAATCATAGGAACTATAGGAATAGCTACTACCTTTGGCTGAGGAAGAGTGAATAGTAATGAAAAACTTAGAAATTTAGAGGAGAGGACATGGCTGTCACAGGAACTTGCAGTTCACTTGTGGTAAAGAAACTTGCTGAAGGCACGGGCCACAAGTGAACCATGAGGATTGCCGAGATGAACACAACCAGGCCTCTGCTGCAAGCCAATCCACCTGAAGAAGAAAGGAAAGTCCTTCCTCCTTGTCTGGCCTCACAGTGTCTTTCCAGTGCCCTCTATTGGCCAAGCCTAACATTTTGCCAGTTGTCATAGCAGAAATGCCTACTGGGTCCAGTTGTAGAATAGAAACAAGGCATAGAAGGATGGATTACTAGTGGAGAAGTCATGTTACTAACTAGCACAGATGGTAAGATTCTCAAGGGCAGGGATTAGGTCTTATTTATGTCTTCCACAGCACCTAATGTAGAGTATTAAACATAGTAGTCACTCAATAAAGTTTGCTCAGTAATAGACAGGGTACTTAGTATGTTTGAAGTAATTTGCAGAAACTTTATTATTCTTCTCTTTTAACTAAAATTTTAGGCTGGGACTTCCCGGGTGGTGCAGTGGTTAAGAATCCGCCTGCCAATGCAGGGGACACGGGTTCGAGCCCTGGTCCGGGAAAGTCCCACATGCCGCGGAGCAACTAAGCCTGTGCGCCACAACTACTGAGCCTGTTCTCTAGAGCCCGCAAGCCACAACTACTGAAGCCCGCGTGCCACTACTGAAGCACATATGCCTAGACCCTGTGCTCCACAACAGGAGAAGCCACCGCAATGAGAAGCCCGCGCACCACAACGAAGAGTAGCCCCCACTCGCCGCAACTAGAAGAAGCCCGCGCGCAACAATGAAGACACAACGCAGCCAAAAATTAATTAATTAATTAATTTAAAAAAATTTTAGGCTGTTGGGATAAATTAGAATGACCTCTAGAATTTCTTTTTTTTGCTCATATTGCAAAATTCAAACTTAGAGAACTTGAGGAACATTTTTTTGCTTTATGGCATGAATTTGTTCAAACAAACATTTTTTCTGTGCCTAAGAAGGATTCTGTATTTATATTCTCATGTGCCTAAAGAATTCATTAAAAAAACAAAACAATAAAGCACTTTATTGACCTGTTCTATGATACAATAGAATATTGGCAGGAATGGGACATCAGCTGAAGCAGAATAGGCCCTGGGCTGGGTTGTAAGGTAGGCAAGGTCTGTCTGTGGTTAACCTTTCACTTCTTTTCTCAATGCCTTTGGTCCATCCTTCGGCAACTTACTCTCTCTGCTGGCACCTCGTACCTTCTTGGTGTCTCCTGGCTATGTTAGGCTTTCCATGGTGGCATCTACTGAAGCCATCTCTTTCCAGGCAGTGTCCAGCTTCTGAACTCTTATCCATGTAAAATCTAACTTATTGCTTGCTTCAGCAGTGCATATACCAAAATTATAATGATACAGAGAAGACTAACATGGCACCTGTGCAAGGATGACACTCAAATTTATCACGTATTCCATGTTTTAATAATTTGCTACCATTTCCCTCACAGGTGGGGAGGGATGTGAATGCATCCAAGAAAGGGAGAGAATTACAAATGCATTTCCTGTGTTTAAAAAATAGAAGGTTCATCGATGGTTACCTATGGTGGAAGGAATAGATTAGAGAGAACAAGAATAGACGCTAAACCTCTTTGAATATGCTTTGCTTTCTGGATTTGAATTTGGAACCATGCAAACCATTTATAAAAGTAAAAAAAAATTTAGGGGCTTCCCTGTTGGCACAGTGGTTGAGGGTCTGCCTGCTAATGCAGGGGACGCGGGTTCGCGCCCTGGTCTGGGAGGATCCCACATGCCGCGGAGCAGCTGGGCCCGTGAGTCACAACTGCTGAGCCTGCGCGTCTGGAGCCTGTGCTCCGCAACGAGAGAGGCCGCGATGGTGAGAGGCCCGTGCACTGCGATGAGGAGTGGCCCCCGCTTGCCGCAACTGGAGAGAGCCCTAGCGCAGAGGCGGGGACCCAACATAGCAATCAATCAATCAATTAAAAATAAATAAATAAACTTAAAAAAAATTTTTAAATCCCTACAAATTGAAAGTAAATGAAACAAATGAATTTAACTGTATCTAGTCGGTAACATAACCACATATTTACTTTTCGTAAGTACAAAGAGTCTACAAATGGATAAAAAGACAAGTAACTCCTAGATTCATCTGCTTTATGCACGCCAGCCTCTGTGTTATTCCTGCAACATGCCAACCATACTCCCCTGATAGAACTGTACTTTTCATTCCTTTAGTTTGGAACACCTTATGTTTACTTGGCTTAACCTCCACTTCATTCAAGTCTTTGCTCAAGTCACTTCTTAAGAGAGGCCTTCCTGGATCCCTTACCTAACCTTATACTTCTCCACAGCAGTTATTGCTACCTGGCATTATTTACTGCTTGTTTGTTTGTAGCTCACATTAGACTCTAAGTGTATGAAGACAGGGACTTTGTTTTGTTTATTGCTGTAGCCACATAGCCTAGAACTTGCTTGGCCCACTAATAGGTACTCAGTACATTTTTGAGCAATGAGTTTGGAAGGAACTGTTAAATTTTCTTCACATACCTCTGTATTATTTGATATGTTACCATAAGCATGAATTACTTTAAAATTTAAAAAACCAATATGTTAGGAAAATTTTAATACTTCATAATAATTGATAAATGTATTATATTATCCCTTCTATGGCACTTGCATTAATGAAACCAAAAGGAAGCATTATTAAATGTTGAATTTCAGTTTTTGGTGATGGGCTTCGGTGTACTTTTATATTCAAACTCTAATCTCTCCATGGTAAGGCTATTCCTGTTTTAAAGCATCACGTGGGTGTGGGTGTAGGTGTGGGGTGTGTATACCTTCTTATCTGTATATTGGCTGGAGTTTCTTGTATGTGATAGGAAAGTATATTGTCAGCTGTGTGTGTGTGTGTGTGTGTGTGTGTGTGTGTATAATTTTTTTTTCTGGCTGCGCTGCGCGGCTTGTGGGATCTTAGTTACCTGATCAGGGATTGAACCCGGGCCCACAGCAGTGGAAGCACTAAGTCCTACCCATTGGACCGCCAGGGAATTCCCTCGGCTATATTTTAAGACAACCAATTGCAAGTGTAAGTCCTTATTCTCCTTCGAGAAATTAAATCCATTCATAATCAATGGACCCAGATATTGAACTTACTGTTAAGAGATAAGAGATTTCACAACACTAACAAAATGTTTGAAAGGACTTTTGCTTATCAATTTTTTTGCTACTCTAGCCTCAGTGAGGTCTTTTTTTTTTTTTTAATTTTTATTTATTTATTTATTTATTTATGGCTGTGTTGGGTCTTCATTTCTGTGCAAGGGCTTTCTCCAGTTGTGGCAAGTGGGGGCCACTCTTCATCGCGGTGTGCGGGCCTCTCACCATCGCGGCCTCTCTTGTTGCGGAGCATAGGCTCCAGACGCGCAGGCTCAGTAATTGTGGCTCATGGGCCTAGCCGCTCCGCGGCATGTGGGATCCTCCCAGACCAGGGCTCGAACCCGTGTACCCTGCATTGGCAGGCAGACTCTCAACCACTGCGCCACCAGAGAAGCCCCTCAGTGAGGTCTTTAAGGGTCATATTTCTAGTCCTAGTGCTATGTGATAAATGAAGGTCTTACATCAATTTAGGGAATTACAGGGTTTCCATATGGTACAAGTGCCCCATGCTGAGTAATGCTTTGTTTTCTTTCCACTTTTGGATTATTGTGGCTCTGTGTAAGAATAATATGGTTACACGGCACGAGTCACTCTCCTTGGCCACCTTTTACATCACTGATTTTAGTCAGTTATTCCATTAATTTAGTCAGTTATTCCAGTTTGTTCAGACAAATAGTCTCAGACTTTTCCTTAGCAATCTCACCTATCTAAGAATTTCTGATCTATGGGCTTTACTACCAAGGTTAGTTTACTATGTCATGTCCCCAAGCCAGGGAACTTGGCTTAAAGTAGTGATGGCTCTGTATTAATTTTAAGGGAAGCATGGTTTTCAGAGGCAAAATGTCAAGGAGACACATTTCACAAAATGGGGTCTATAAACCTTAAGGTTCATTTAAGCCTCAAGGATTAAGTTTGAGTGCTTGCTGAAATTGCCTTTCTTGATTTGAACTGGAGGAGAGCATAAGCAAAATGTGTAAGTTTTAAATACAGCAACTTGTATTTGAACTTGAAGTGGAAAACATGGCCAGAAAAACACCAGTGGTCAATAACTATACGAAAAGCAAAGTTCATAGTAGATAAAATCTTTAATTTAGAGGGTCCTATTCCCTCATTGTGATGAGAACATTCCAGTTTGGAAAGTCACACGTGGAAAAGCACTTCTTTTATCTGGTCATATTTTTGCTCAGTCTTATACAGTATTATGGGGCTGGTCAATCATTCAGGAGAATGGCCATATATTCATGGTAGACACAGGTTATTGAACTGCAGATTCTACCAGTTGCTCCAGGTTGTTCTTTGGTGAGAGTCCATCTGCCTTTCTTGACCATTTAAGGGAGTCCTCTCAGCTTGTTCTACCAGAGAACTCCTACCAGCTGAGGAATACAAGCAGACCCCCTATAGGAGTACAGCCTTAAAGGATCAGGGAAACTTTTCAAAAGGCCCTGTTCTATTTTATCTTTAAAAGATCCTGCTATGTTTATATGATACTCTGTTGTAGAAATTGAGATAATTTAAAATGCTTTAAATTACCAATTAAATTACTTAATTCTCCCCTTTATTATTCTTCAGTGAAACTGATGTACCAGGAGATAGGTCGTGCTAGGAAAGCATGGTTTTGCTCACTTCTTACCCAACCATTGCCTACTTCAAGATTGCAAGGACCTCAGCTTTAGGAGGAAGGATTTATTGTCAGACCTTCCTCTTTCTGGTCTGCTCATCCCATGGCCTGTGGCCATGGGTACATTAATAGAGGGTACATTAATATATAATAATATGGTATGTATTATATACCAGGTAGATAGTCCACCTTTCTGAAAACTTACTAAACTGGCAAATTGTATATAATCCTTTTATTAAGATCCTAACAATTTTAATTTCTCAAGAGTTAACTTTAATCAAACCCTTCCACTACACTGTTTCCTCACTATCTTTCAACCTCTTGGCAAAATATCTTAGTGTTTTTTACATTACCTCCTATGTCTGATCAGCATCAGTTAACCTCATCTGATCAACAGCATGACAGCATGTTGAGAGCTCTGGGGAATGAACTGGAAGGGAGGGACCAGGTATAAGGAGTTCAGGTTAAACTCAGGGTCTGAAGTGATAACTTCTTCCCCCATACAAAGGCTGTGACTTTTTCAGATAAATTTGGAGGGTGCTTTTGGTAGGCAGAATGCCATTCCCCAAAGATGTCCATGTCCTAATCCCCAGAATCTTTGAATATGTTACCTTAGATGGTGAAAGGGACTTTGCAGATGTGATTAAGTTAAGGGTTTTGAGATGAAGAGATTATCCTGGATTATCTGGGTAGGCACAGTGTAATCACAAGGGTCCTTATAAGTGAAACAGGGAGGCTGGATAGTCAGAGAAGGAGATATGACCCTAGTAGCAGAGTCAGAGTGATACAGCATGAAAAAGACTCTGGCTGTTACTGGCTTTGAGGAAATGGAAGAAGGGCACCAGCCAAGGAATTCAGGCAGCCTCCAGAATCTGGAAAGGCAAGGTAATGGATTCTCTGCCAGAGCTTCCAGAAGGAATGCAGCCCTGCCAATACCTTGATTTTAGGCCAGTGAGATCCATTTCAAAATTCTGTCCTCCAAAACTGTAAAATAATAAATTTGTGGGTTTTTTTTTTAAGGTACCCAGTTTGTGGTTATTTGTTATAGTAGCAGTAGAAAACTAATACAGAGGTCAAATTTTGGTGATTCCAGGCATGGGTCAAATCAAGGAGATGGGATGGGGCCTTGACTTTGGAATCCAGGCAGCCAATGTGCCCAGTGTTATGTGGGATGGGCCATTCATTATGGATCTTAGTTTAGTCCAAGGCCTGGGAGGTGAGTAGCAGGGGTGTTCTCTGACAGAAGAGGACATGATCTCCAAGAGCATAGTAGGTATACTAGCCAGCTTACTGGCTAGCCAGGGCACCCAAAATTTGGAGGACAGAAAAAAAGCCAGGTACCCAAGAAACGGGACAGAAGTATATCAGAAGAGAAGACTGATATCTCTAGGCAGGCAGATATAGGAAGCTGGTATATAATAGTGCTGCTGAAATGCTCTTGAGCATAAAGCAACAAAATATACTTTCTGAACCACAGTGACTTCTAGAAGAACTAGAAATATCTTTCCAGGTTGGCCTCCAAGTTGCTCTTAGGGTAGAAAACCTGCAGGAAGAGGGCAGCTAGAGGAGAGTCACTAATGATAGGCTGTTGGCCAGAAGGGGAATAGAGGGAGGGTCAGGAAATGTGGGCCAGTGTCAATTCAATGATGAGTCAGTGTCATTGATAGCTTATTGCATAGTAAAAGTCACAGGCTTCCTAATTCATACTTTTTGACGATTCAGAGGTCTGATCTAGGTGGTACTATGAACTAAGTCTAGACACATTCCTTTATTTTCTTCCCCCACTGAGACTACCCTATTTAGGCCAATATCTCACTAGTACTACTCTACTTTTTTTTTTTTTTTTTTTGGCTGCACAGGTTGTGGGTTCTCAGTTTCCCAGCTAGGGACTGAACCCAGGCCACAGCAGTGAAAGTGCCAAATCCTAACCACTAGACCTCCAGGGAACTCCCATATTACTCTTACTTAGTCTACTTGTCTTCATTTTTGGTCCTTCAGATTCATGTGTTGTTCATTCATTCATTCAACAAGCATTTTATTTATTTATTATGTATAACTGTGAGACTCCTTTCCATAGATATTTTCTTTGCTGAGAATTCTAGAATAAAACGTATAGTAATTAATGTAAAATTAAAAGCTTTCATTTTTTCCTGGAACCCTGCTAGTCAGTCCGCTATTAAAATCATCTGGTCTGGCCAAACAACCATCCTCCAAACAGCCATTGCATAAGAGCCTCTTTGTAACTCTGGCTGCTTTGCTTTGGCAAAGCTCACAGGGACCTCTTCAGTTACCTCTTATATATATCAACAAAACATATGCTCTGCAAATACAAGTGAAGGTTAAAAACAAAATAAATGGGGGGCAGGCTAGGTGGAATGTTAAGAATTAGGACCAAGTTTTCTTAACTGTCTCTATTTGCTATTGTTGCTCCAAGATTATCTGGACAAACAGCATTTCCCTTGAGATCTGCTAATTCCTTGCCACATTACAGTTCTTCTGCCTTGGAGTTCTTATTTAATTTGGACCTCTAGCGTGCCAGAATATAGACCCTTGGCTTACTCATCCCATGCTTTGACATCCAACCAATTTTCTCTTAAAAACAAAAAGGAATAAAACCCCCACCAAAACTATCCTTCTAAAATTATATAAGTAATATATGACTCCAGGCTTGTAAAAATCTAAACAGTATAAAATTATAGACAATAAAAACTACAGCTCTTATATATCCTCCTCCCCAATATTGTTTTCCTTCTCAGAAGTAACCATTATTAACCGCATAGTGTGTACCTTTCTAAATCTTTCACTGTATTTTTACATGGAAGTATACAAATTTATGAATATAGTTTTAAATTTTCTTAAATAAAAATTTATATCTTCTTTTCAATGAATAGTGCTGGGAAAACTGGATATATATGTGCAAAATAGTGGGACCCTTACCTTATGCCATATACAAAAATTAATTCAAAATGAATCAAACACCTAAGTGTAAGATCTAAAACTATAAAACTCTTAGGAGAAAACATAGGAGAAAATCTTCATGACAAAGGAATTTATGATGATTTCTTAGATATGACACCAAAAGCACAGGCAACAAAACAAGAAATAGATTAACTAGACTTCATCAGCATTAAAAATTGTATGCATCAAAGGACACCATCAAGAGAGTGAAAGACAACCCACAGAAGGGGAGAAAATATTACAAATCATATATCTGATAAGGGATTAATATTCAGAATATGTAAAGAACTTCTACAACTAAACAACAACCCCCCCCCAAACAACCCAATCCAAAAATGAAAAAAGGAATTCAATAGACATTTCTCCAAACAAGATACACAAATGGGCAATAAGCACATAAAAACATGTAGAACATCACTAGTCATTAGGGAAATGGAAATCAAAACCACAAGACACCACTTCATACCTATTAGAATGACTATTATCTAAAAAATGGAAAGAATTATTGGTGAGGATGTGAGGAAATTGGAATCCTGGTGCACCTATAGTTGGAATGTAAAATGGTATAGCTGCTGTTGAAAACAATGTGATGGCTCTTCAAAAAGTTAAATACAGAATTACCATATGATCCAACAATTCCACTTCTAGGTATATATACTCAAAACAATTGAAAGCGGGGACTCAAACAGATACTTTTACACTAATGTTCATAGCAGCATTATTCACAATAGCCAAAAGATGGAACCAACACATATGTCCATCAACAAATGAATGGATAAGCAAAGTGTGGTATATACATACAATGGAATATTATTCAGCCTTAAAAATAATGAATATTATTATTTTAATACATGCTACAACAAAATACACACTACAATGAAATTAGAACTTCTCTAACACCATATACAGAAGTAAACTCAAAAAGGATTAAAGACCTAAATGTAAAATCAGATACTATAAAACTCCTAGAGGAAAACATAGGCAGAACACTCTTTGACATAAATTGCTTCAATATTTTTTTGGTCCCATTTCCTAGATAATGGGAACAAAAGCAAAAATAAACAAATGGGACCTAATTAAGCTTAAAAGCTCTTGCACAGCAAAGGAAACCATAAACAAAATGAAAAGACAACCCACAGAATGAGAGAAAATATTTGCAAATGATGCAACTGACAAGGGATTAATTTCCAAAACGCACAAACAGCTTATATAGCTCAATATCAAAAAAAAAACCCAATAAAAAAATGGGCAGAACACCTGAATAGACATTTCTCCAAAGAAGACATACAAATGGCCAACAGGCACATGAAAAGATGCTCAACATTGCTTAATTATTAAAGAAATGCAGATCAAAACTACAATGAAGTATCACCTCACACTGGTCAAAATGGCCATAATCAAAAAGTTTATAAATAATAAATGCTGGAGAGGGTGTGGAGAAAAGGGAACCCTCCTACATTGTTGGTGGGAATGTAAATTGGTGCAGCCACTATGGAAAACAGTATGAAGGTTCCTTAAAAAACTAACACTAGTGTTACCATATGATCCAGCAATCCCACTCCTGGGCAGACATCTGGAGAAAACTCTAATTCGAAAATATACATGCACCCCAATATTCATAGCATCACTATTTACAATATCCAAGACATGGAAGCAACCTAAGTGTCCATCAACAGATGAATGGATAAAGAAGATGTGGTACACACACACACACACACACTAGCATATTACTCAGCCGTAAAAAAGAATGAAATATTGCCATTTGTAGTAACATGGATGGACCTAGTGATTATCATACTAGTGAACTAAGTCAGACAGAGAAAGGCAAATATCATGATATCACTTATATGTGGAATTAAGTCAGACAGAGAAAGGCAAATATCATGATATCACTTATATGTGGAATTAAGTCAGACAGAGAAAGGCAAATATCATATGATATCACTTATATGTGGAATCCAAAAAATGATACAAATGAACTTATTTACAAAACAGAAGCAGGCGGCTTCCCTGGTGGCGCAGTGGTTAAGAATCCGCCTGCCAACGCAGGGGATACGGGTTCAAGCCCTGGTCCGGGAAGATCCCACGTGCCGCGGAGCAACTAAGCCTGAGCGCCACAACTACTGAGCCTGCGCTCTAGAGCCTACAAACCACAACTACTGAACCCGCGTGCCACAACTACTGAAGCCCGTGCGCCTAGAGCCTGTGCTCCACAACAAGAGAAGCCACCGCAATGAGAAGTCCGTGCACCGCAACGAAGAGTAGCCCCCACTCGCCTCAACTAGAGAAAGCCCACGCACAGCAACGAAGACCCAACAGAGCCAAAAATAAATAAATTAAAAAAACCAAAACCCCCCCAAAACAGAAGCAGACTCTTAGACATAGGAAACAAACTTATGGCTACCAAAGGGGAAAGGGGGAGGGAGGGATAAATTGGGAATTTGGGATTAACAGATACACACTACTATATATAAAATGGATAAACAATAAGGACCTATTGTATAGCATAGGAAACTATATTCAATATCTTGTAATAACCTATAATGGAAAATAATCTGAAAAAGAATATATGTATATGTATATACATAAAACTGAATCACTTTGAGGTATACCTGAAACACTGTAAATCAACTATACTCAATTACAAAAAAAAAAAAGAAACAGGCTGTGGAAAAGTGAGCTATTAATAAAACAAAAATTATGACAAAAATATTGTATCTCAGCAAAACATTTTTTTGATACATGCTACAACATGGATGAAATTTGAAAACATTAAAATAAGCCAGATGCAAAAGGATGAATATCATATGATTCATCTTATATGATATACCTAGAATAGGCAAATTCATAGAGACAGAAAGTAGGATAGAGGATACCAGGACTGAAGAGAAGGGAAATAGAGAGTTATTGTTTAATGGGTACAAAGTTTCTCTTTAGGATGCTGAAAAAGTTCTGGAAATGGATAGAGGTGATTGTTGTACAAAATGTGAATGTACTTCATGCCATTGAACTGTACACTTTAAAATGAAATAATTTTTAATATAAATTATTATATAAATGTTTATATTATGTATATTTTAACTAAATAAATAAGTATAATATATGATAAATATAATAAAACAAACCCCCAAATTATACCTTGCTTTTTCAACAAATACCTGTTAGTATTATTTCAATTTCAGTAAACACACAGCTACCTCAATCTTTTAAAAATAGTGTTTAAAATTTTATAATGGAAAATTCAAACATATTAAAAAGCAAAGGGAATAGTATACTAAATTCCCACCCATCACCCAGCTTCAGTGGTTATCAACGCGTGGTTAGTCTTGTTTCTTCTGTTCTCCAGCTCATCTACTCCTTTTCCCCTCTATCTGCTCTACCTCATGTTATTTTGAAACAAATTCCAGAAGTCATAATATTTAAATTATGAATGTTTAAGTATGAATCTGTGTAAGGATTCTTTACTGAAAAACATAACCACAATACCATTATCACACCTAAAATATTTAATAATAATTCCTTAGTATCAACAAATATGCAGCCAGTGTTCAGATATGCCTGATTGTCTTATATTTTTTAAGTTGGTTTGTTGAAATTAACAATCTGTACAAGTTCTACACATTGTAATTAGTTATATGTCTTTTAAGTCGCTTTTCATCTATAGATTCTCCATCACTCTTTTTTCACCTTTATTAGTTGAGGAAACTCAGTTGTTTGTTATGTAGTGTTTCCCATAATCTGGATTTTGCTAATTTTATCCTCATGGTGTCATTGAACATGTTCATTTGAACTCTGTATTTCCTGCAAATTGGTAGATAGACCTAGAGGCTTGGTCAGTTTTTTTTTTTCCTTCTTATAATAGCTTTTGTAGGTTGTGTTGTGTACTTCCTATGTGCACCATTTTGGAGGCACACGATGTCTGGTTGTCTTTTTTCTGATATTAAAATTGATCAATGAGTTCAGCTTGATTTATCCATTATAAAGCTTCCCATCAGCTTCCTACTTAACAAGTTTAGTAGTCATTGATGATTATTTCATATGTCCGTTATTTCATTAGGATTGAAATATGGCGATATTCTTTTTCTATTATTTCTTCTTCACTTAGCTGGAATTATTCTACAAAGAAAAACTTTCCCATATCAACTATTTTTATTATCTTGTGTTAGTTAGGACAGAAAAGGCAGAAGAAATTGTTGATTCTTTCCCTTTATTACAGTTTTCAGAATAATGAGTAATAGGTAATTTTAAATCATCAGGAAATGAGTACAAGAGTGATTTAGCCCATGGATTTAGAGTGGGGGATATATCTTTAAGGAAATTTGGATGATTTCTGTCTTTGAAAGAAGCCTGCTCTAGGTGACCTATAAGGTCCGTTTGAGCTCAAAATTTTTCTTATTCGTGAAAAACATTTATGCTTTATTTCTTAATTTTGGAAAGAATTAGATAATATATTCTAACGTTCTTTAGAGTGTAAGACATTCCTTTAACATATAGCATAATTTATTTGCCAAATAATTGGCAATAATTTTGTGGGTTTATCTCAAAGTACTGGAGAGTTAGCTAACATTTTTGGGGGGACTACTTCATTATCTTTAAAATTTTTTATGTAAAAAATTTAAGCTATATTTTTAAACTTTAAATATTAAACAAAGAAAAATTGCAAGGAGAGTGCAGAGAACTACTGTTTGCCCTTTACCCTGACTCACCAATTCTATCATTTTCTACACTTTTTCATAGTCTCTCTTATTCCCTCTGTTTGTATACACACACACATGCACGTGTTATGTTGCATGTGTATGTATGGTGTTGTCTTTATACATAGATATGTCTATATCTCTCTATCCACATATGTATAAAAAATATATTTTTTTATTTATTTTTCCTAAACATTTGATGGTAGGTTTCATGCGTCATGCCCCTTAATATTTCTGTGCATATTTCCTAAGAACAAGAAGATTCTCTTACATAATCACAGTTCAGTTATCAATTCAGAAAATTTATCATTAATAAAATATTTTTATTCAATCTGCAGCCCACATTTCAATTTCATCAGTTGTCCCAACCAGGTCCTTTAGAGAATTTTTTCCCCTCTAATACAGGATCCAGTCCAAAGTCATTTACTGCATTTAGTCACTGTGTCTCTTAATCTGTTATCATCTAGAACATTTCCTTAGCCTTTCTTGGTCTGTCATGACACTGACATTTTTGAGGAATCCAGGTCAATTTCATTCTTTTTTTCCCTGCCATAACCATATACATTACTCAGTTCTCATCATAAATAACAGAAATTGCCTATGGCTGACTGAGCAGGAAAGGAATTTATTAAAAAGGTATTGGGGAGCTCCTTGACATATCTCAATAAATACATTTTAGTTTGTATATATATATATATATATCAAACCATATTGTTCACACACACAAAAAAGTGATATTTATTGAGCACTTCTAATGTGCCAGACACTGTCCCTATTACACTATAAGTATTGTCTTATCCAAAACATGACCCTATAAGATACTCTTTCTAACACTCCTGAGTCCCATTTTGAAAATGAGACGATTGTGGATTAGGGAGGTTAAGTGGCTTGCCCAAGGTCACACAACTAATACAGGGCTGAGTGTTCAAAGTCAAGTTGTGTCTGACACTAAAGTCCATCCCTCTTCAGTTCCAGTTTTATATGGCAGCATTACTTGAAAATTTTCCCGTAAGATATTTTCTAGAAAATAAATGATTTGTGATAACCTGAAATAGTAAATATTGTTTCAGTAGATATTATATAATAAGAGGTACATGCTGAAAAACATTCACACTTTTGTATAGCTTTTTTCCATCTCTAAAAATGCTTCACAGACATGACCTAATGCTAGAGTTACTGGCCAGAAAATCCTCGGCGTGCACATCAAAATGTACCCACTTGGGGGCACCCACAATGCAGCTTTTCTGCCTGTTCTCCTGCCCAGAAGCTTTAAGCCCTGCAGAGCTGGAGTGAAACCAGCTGATGAGCTCGGGCTGCTCTCCAGGACTCAGACAGCAGGATCTAATGTCTCAAGGAAGCGCCTCCTGTAACTCCAAGTGGGGAGAATATCTTCCTTAGCCTGTTGCCTGAACAATAAATTATTATGTGTTATTTAAAACATTAATAATTAGTGCATTTGCTACAGGCCAAATGTACTAGATACATTATTAGGATTTAACGACCAAGACTTAAAAATAATTTGCCGATTAAAAATGATATATTTGTCCAAAGGGGTTTTTGGATTTATGCCAACGTTAGGCACATAATAATTAACAGGGGTAAACAGCAGGGGTAAAAATGTGTCCTAAAATCAAGCTAAATGTTTCAAACTGATTTTGCATGTGTTCTCACCTGAGGCATGCTCTCTGGTGATCCCTAGAGCATGGAGGGCTTCTACAGGTGTTACTGCTAATATAATCTCTAGGTCAGTCATTTGGTCTTCAGCTGTATCAGATAGTAGAGATGCTCCTGAAATATACTGTCAAAGACGTCACTGACCCAGATGTAGTTGCCGTGACTGCCTAGAAAGGGGTTATTATTCTAGAACGTAAGGAGAGAAGATATAGAAAATGAGATTCTACTGGGCGTGACTATCACAGTGTCTTTTATACCCACCGCCTCTGCTAAAGAGGCAGATGAAGGTGGCTATGTTTTGTACCATATAAATCTGCCTTGCGCTAGAGGGAGCCAAAATATCGACTGGAGAGCAGCTTGCAGGGTGATCTGGCTCAGAAAGCACTACTCAAAGAGGGACAAACTGGACCAATCATGTGCTCGCTTGCGGGAATCTGATTTGGGAAACTGAACACGAAGTGGGTAACAGTAGGAACTGATGTGGAAGGAGTATAGAGGGGGGGACAGTGTAGAATAGAGGCCAAGAGCAAAGCCAAGTATGAGGAAGCTAAGCTGTGAAAAAGGTGAGACAATAATTAAGTGGAAGCTGTGAGAAGGAGAAGATGGAGAAGAGAAATCCAGTCTTTTGTGGGAGGAGTAGCAAGAAGTTTGAGGAGAAGCAGAGACAGGGAGAGGCTGAGCCATGTGGAAATGGAGCACTTTAGAGGAGAGCCATGGCTCTTGTTCCCGAGGGTCCTTGGGAACAGTGCAGTTTTTGGTCCAGTCTGGTCCCTGTTCCTTGACTGCCATGAGATCCTGGCTCCATCCTGAGTCTTATAATAAACAGTCATTAATTGGGCAAACTTGAGTGAATATCTGTCTCTCTCTAACCAAACTAACCAGAATAGGAGTAATGTGAGAGAAAAATATTACTGCTTCCAGAGTCCTTTTTGAAAAAATGTGGTAAAATATACATAAAATTTACCACTTTAATCATTTTTAAGTACACGGTTCAAAAGCATTAAGCACATTCACATTGTTGTGCCACCATCACCACTGTCCATCTCCAAAACTTGTTCATCATCCTGAACTCTGTACCCATTAAATAATAACTCCCCCTGTTCCCTCATGCAGCCCCTGGCAACTACTATTCTACCTCTGCCTGTAAGAATTTGTGCAGAGTCCCTTCTGAATGAATAATACTGGTATTAAATGATTAGTACTTATAATTTATATAAATTATATTTATATTAGTTAGGATTTATTTAAAATATTGGTATCAGATTGTTAAGATATTACTTATATTATTGGTATTAAATGGTTAAGATATATATATTTAATATATTTGTTATAATACATGTATACATATTATTTATGGTTAAGATATTTATTTTATTTAAATGGCTAAGATATTATTATTTATCTGGACAAAGCCATTGCCCAGAGTTTTGGGGGAGCTGGAGTTATCCCAAATAGCCTGGAATGTTTAGACTATTGATTGTGTGCAGTCAATTAACTGCATAGGGAATACAAATCACACAGAAAAGTGTCTGGGATGTTGAGCAATGTCTTCAGCCATGTTCTAGCAAAGGGGTTGATATGTTTCGAGGAACACTCCTTGATGTATGAAGTAAAATGACCCTCCTTGGGAGGGAAAGACTGAGATCTGGGAAGAAAGGAGGTCAAGGAAATTGTGGTTTAAAGTCTGCCGTCTCTATATGGCTAGAATAAAATTATTATACCAATTTGATTCCTGAAGACTACTTTGGAGACATCCTTCTAAAAGGCTTCAAGGTGTCAGAGACTATGTATTTTGCCAGTGGTTGTCCTGGACACTCAACAATGTGGGTCTATGAGGAGGTGAGAGCAAGCTTAAGCTTTTATGCGACAAGGGTTTGGGGGGACTGAACTGACCAGTTTCCGAGGAAGCTGGCCCAGAAGTCCAAATCACAAAATGCGAATTAAGGTATCAGATAAGGGGAGCTGGGATCCTGCAGCTAGATTCTCTGAGCAGTAGCTATGCTGGTGATACTCAATGGCTGATGTCATTTTGGTTCTGATGAAAACAGGATCCCAGACAGCATGGGGGGGATCAGGACATGGTCCAAATCCTGGGAAAAATAGATTGACCAGGACTAGGTAGACTGATAGAGTCCCAGCCGAACAAACACATTCCAAGGCAGTGCTGCACCAGTGAATAAACCAGAACTGGTGTCAAAAGCCCCTTCCTTCCAACTGAATATCTATGACAGGGATTCGTGTAGAAGGCTGCTGTTCATCCCTTCCAGGCAAGACTGATGAAAAGAGAGAGAAGCAGAACTTAATTATAGCTATGTTTGGTTCTCTTTAGCATAACGACAGGGTGGGACTGAGCCAGAAGGTTGAACATGTCAACTGCCCATATCTGGGCTTGAGCACACAAAACAGAGAGTGTGGCAATCAGTGTCTTGCTGGGGAGTCTAGAGGAGTTCCATGGCTTTATTGATTGATCCCCTCTTTCAGACAATCCAAGTAAGGCTAAGCAGGCATTGTCCTGAGAACGTGCAAATTCCCTACTTCGTAGACCAGCAACCAAACTCTGGACATAGAACGAATGTGTTTGATCAGGGCATTCATGCTGAAAGCTGACCTGGAAGATGGTGTTGTGGCACTGGCCACTGGGATTCCATGTTATTCTGCATACTTTGTCCATCCCTGTTACATGGCACTCAGATCCTCCTTTAGTGGATCTTGTTAACCGAGCTGTTAAGAGCCTTGTCAGCAGATAGCCTTCAGTTGCCAGCCCCTTCATGAATTACCTAACAAAGGAGAAATAGCCGTGCCCGAGGTCACCCTTTCCGGGGCAGCCCATATCCAATGATTGACCAATGGGGAATATAAAGACACTGACATCTTGGCCCAACTTGAGGCAACTCTGAAGGGCTATTCTAGCTCCAGCACTTCCCACAGAGTCACCTGAGGCAGCTTGATTTCTCCCTTTGCCCAGTTTTACTTCTGTCCCTGCTCTGGTCTGAATGTTTGTGTCTCCTCAGAGTTCATATGTTGAAATCCTAACCACAAAGGTGATAGTATTAGTAGGTGCGGTCTTTGAGAGGTGACTAGATCATGAAGATGGAGCCCTCATGAAGGGGATTGGTGCTCTTATAAAGAGATTCCACAGGGCTCCCTAGCTCCTTCTGTCATGTGAGGGCACAGCAAGAAGGCTCCGGCTATGAACCGGGAAGAGGCTCCTCACCAGAAAACGTGACCATGCTGGTGCCTAGATCTTGGAATTCCAGTCTCCAGAACTGTGAGAAATAAATTTCTTTTGTTTATAAGCTACCCATCTGGTGGTGTTCTATTATAGCAGCCCGAGCAGACTAAGATAGCCCCCTTCCTTCCACAGGTGCTCATCTCGAGGGTATTCCTTTGTAAACCTCCTTGCCATGGGCCTCAGTTTATATGTTGCTGCTCATTCTTAGTTCTTGTTCTCAAGTCCCTGTACTGGTGACTTGTCTTATGCCCCAGTCATCACACTGGGGGCTGGTCCTGTTCTGATCTGTTCTCTATGCGGTTGCTGTTGCCATTTGCTTTCCATTAATTTGCGGACATTGAGCAACGCTGGCTAAATGCCAGTAGCATTCCTCAGCTGTGTGCAGCCAGAAAGGTTTCCAAATATTTCCCATCCCCCAAGCTTGCTGCGCCACTCTAACTGAAAACCACCCTGTCAGCACACCTTCCTAGGGTGCCGGACTTTGCGCTGAGTGCAGAGTGGAACCTCGTTGTCTGAAGGCAGAGCATGCCTCGCCAATTCCCTGTTTGTTGCTGTGCCCTGTTCTGTTCATCCGTTAGGATCGTTGAATGGCCACTCATTCAGTAGGTCCATCTGTTGGGGTCAGGGAAACCAAGACAAGGGAAATGAGGCCCAGGGCTAAGAATAGGTCCACACGACAGCATCGTTAGATGTAACTACTGTTAATAAGAATAGTGACCACTAACTCACGATTTACTATGTGCTTCCATACATTAATTAGCTCACTTAATTTTCATAACAACCCTATGAGATAGATGCTATCGTTCCTCCGTTTTATAGGTAGGGAAACTGAGGTAAAACACAATTAAGTTACTTGCCCAAGGTCACACCACCAGTAGGCCATCAAATTGAGATTCCACCACAGGAAACAAAGTCCCGTCACTTAACTTCTCCCCTTAACATTGTTTCTTTTCAGTGTTAAATGGACTTCAACAGAGTCCAGAGTGGTACAAAGGGCCATCACTATCATCTTACAACAGATTAGTTGCTGAAAAATGGAAGGGAAACCAAATATTTGTTGGATAAGTCTCATTTTCCAAAGAATTATATTGATTTCATCCTTGAATCTGAGTTTTCATTGATTCAGAGCTTCCCAGCAGTGAAGTTGGTCTGTGTGAGATCCTGATCTCTTGCCCTCAGAGTGGCCAGTTGGCAGTAACCTCTCCCATTCACTCTAGTGGAATGTTCGGATATTATCATGCCTACAGGTGCCTTGATGTGACACTGGTAGTGAAAGCACAGCAAATTAATGGGTATTTCAAGTTTTCTTGCTCTTGCCTTCTTTGTTGAATACTTTAATACTAAATGTGCTGGGTAAGTTTGTGGCTTAAAGGGGCTTTTTTCCCTCTTTTTATTATCTCAATTTAGACCATCTGAAGTTTTAATTTTCTAAAATTAGATTTTTTCCTGGCTTGGAAGAAGGCAAGGTTTCAGTATTTAAGAGACACAGAGGAGTGAGATACCAGTAGAATAGAGTTTTGGGATATTACATTAGAAGATGTTGAGTTCATTGAGATTAAAAGAGCACACAGGTGGGAGGAGAGATAAATTAGGAGTTTGGGATTAACATATACACACTACTACATGTAAAATAGATAAACAACAAGGGCCTACTGGAAGCACAGAGAACCATATTCAACATCTTGTAATAACCTATAATGGAAAAGAATCTGAAAATATATATAACTGAATATATGTATAACTGAATCACTTTGCTGTACACCTGAAACTAACGCAACATTGTAATTTAACTATACTTCAATTTTAAAAAATGGTTAAAATGTTAAAAAAAAAAAAGTGCACACTGAAACGGGAAGTAAACTTCAATATGGTGCTGCAAGAGAGGGTGATCTTGAAGGTCAGTGACACACAGAGCACACAGGAATTTGCAAAAATCCACAGATTACATAAACTTTATCTTATCCAAGAACTGCAAGCAATCAACCAAAGAATTATTTATGCAAAGATCTATACAAATGTTCTTTCAATAAAGACTTATCTGCATTTGAGAAGGTCTGAAGTACTTCTCCTCAAAGCCTGCTCCATGTATTCCAGGCAGTTAGAACAGGGCTTCTCAAACTTGCTGTCCATTAGAATCAAGTGAGGAGATTTTTAAAACTCTTGCGGCACAGGTTGTACCCTATACCAATTAAATCAGAATCTCTGGGCCTGAGACATTGGCATCAGTCTTTTAAATAATTTCTCAAGTAATCTGAACATTTGAGAACATTGTTTAGGGCAGTGGCTTTCAAACTTGAGCTGCATTAGGATCACCTAGAGAGCTTGTTAAACCACAGCTCGCTGGTTGTCACCCCCAGAGTATGTGACTCAATAGGTCTGGGGTGGGGCCTGAGAATTTGCAGATCTAGCCATCTTCCAAATGGTGCCAATGCTGCTGGTTCAGGGAACCACATTTTGAGAACCACTGATTTGGAGTATTTGCATATTCATTAATGCCATCTGAAGACATGTAAGTCATAAATTTTTTTGCTGGGCAGCTTAAGTAGATGCAACATCCTTGGAAAGGAATCTAACCACAGTTGCGAGCTCACTGCACACACTGGTTCTTTGGCAGGGTTACATTCATGCCCATCTGTTAGGCTGGCAGCATGCCCACAGAGAATGTGCTATGCCAATTTCAGCAGGGCATAGGTGCTAACCAAACACGGTTGTGTAGGGATGGTTTTCATCACACAGCGAGCGCCGTTTCTTGGGCCAGGTGATCCTGCTGTTTGCAAACAGCTCCAGTCTGGGGCCACATGCTTCCTTACATCTGTAGGTGTTTGAGGACATGATTAAAAAATAATCAACAAATGGTTGATTATATTTCTCCCTCAATCTGCCTTAGCATTGTAATTTGGCATGTAGAGAAGCACTCTCTCTTCGGTGAGCTGGAAGCCATTCCTAAGGACTTTACATATGTAATGCTTGAAAACGGCAAGATTTGGATGAACTGCATATATTTGTTTGTAAATGTCATCATTGGTTTTTTTTTTTGCTTTTATATTTATTTAAAATTTTCTTTACCTTAATTTTAAAATTTATTTCTCTTTATCTTTTTTCTTTGTTTTTAAATAAAGGTTTTCACTCTGAGCTAGGCTTTTTTCCCTTTTATCACCAGTTTTCTGAGGTCTCTGATTTGGCTTTTAAAATATGGAAGTGTCTTATTAAAAAGTTAGACTGGGAGTGGGGGAGTTTCTGCTACAGAATTCCAATTACATTATAAATCGATTACATTGATTATAAATCAAAGTGTATTTATTATTTCATTTGTCCCATAATCAAACCTGGGCTTTGAGGAGATCTTTGAACATTTTTAGATTAAAACATTAGTTTTCAGATTAAGAATTCCTTGAGCACTTTAAAATAAATACAAAGTGAAACAATGAAAAAAGAAATTCATTGATTTATAAGAAAGAAACCCATTGATTTCTGCAAAATCTTTTAAGAAATTATACAGATTATGCTGGCATTGTACAAGGGAAACTAGGGCTGGGAGAATGAAGGGGCAAGGAAAAATGAGAAGAGACAGCCCTCTTTCTTTACTATGGTTTGGATTTTATATTTGATTAAGTGGGCTAGAAAGAGCAGTCAGAATCTGAAGCATTATGTACCCCAAATTCCAGGGGAAGGAACCTCTGGCCATGAGACCTAAAGCAAAGCAGAATAATGAATTGTGACTATGGAAAATCATTTTTATCAACTGTTCCTACTTGATTGAATGAGGAAAGTGGATTTAGAAATGATAGCCCCCTATTAGCCTCTAAAGCCCTTGGAAGGGTCTAGACGTTTCCTTCAGAATTTCCACTGAAGTCTCCATTGACCATCCCTCCAACTTCTGTATACAAGTACTTTCTCTCAAGGGCAAGTTTTGAAGTTAAATTAAGGAATAAAAGCCTTATTATAATTAAATGCTATCTTCTTCATTAGTAATTATTTTTCAAGAAAAATTTTTTATTCCTTTGTATTTTCAAGGTTGGATTTGTGGCTATACTCAAATAGGATTTGGGGAATGCGCCTACGGATGCATCTAGCTTGTACAACATCTTTCCTTTGAGAAAGTATGATCCAAGAGAGGAGTACACAGCTTAGAAATGGGCAAAAATCTTGGGCAGACAATCTGTTCAAAAGTTGAGAATCATCTGCACACAGGAGTTTTTGAATAGGAAATCAGCACATTCGGTATACTTTTCACACACTCTCAGTTGGGATGTTATGCACTTCATAGACTAAATTACTATTCCATTGCAACCTTAGGGAAACATTCCCTTGGAACAACTTCTAATTATCTGAATAAATCCACTTCTGTATAGAGAAAGGAAGAAATGGAAAAAGCCAAATATATCAAACATCTGAAACATCAATTTAAAACATTTTATGTAGTATTCAAGTAAAACTTTTAAAATTTCAAAAGGTAAAGATTATTTTGTAGTAAAGTTGCAAAGTCTAAAGGCCAATTGGTGGCTTTTTGAAAACATCTTTACTGAGGTATAACTGACGTACAATAAACTGCAGATATTTAAAGTGTATACTCTGGTAGGTTTTGACATATGTATACACCTGAATGCAACACCACCTTCAAGACAGTGAACACATCCATCATGCTCCAAAGTTCCCTTGATGTCCTTTGTAATCCCTCCCTGCCCACCCTCACCCCCTCCCCTCAAGCAACCACTGATCTGCTTTGTCACTACTGATTAGTTTCTATTTTCTGGAGTTTTATATAAATGGAACCAAACAGTGTGTACTCATTTTTGTCTGAATTCTTTCACTCAGCATAATTATTTTGAGATTCTTTCTCAGTTGGTGGCTTTTTATCCCTGATTTCAAATAGTCTTTAGGTAAAGTGAGTTTTAGCTTTGCATTAGGATGACATAGGATCTGTCCAACAGAAGGCCAATCAATTGGAATTGTAAGTTGGAATCCGTGTAGCCAAGGAATTAGCAGGCAGTCACATTTACTTATAATGTCAGAGTCCATCTCAGTTGGGTTTTGGGTTGTGAGTAAAGGAGACATTTTCTGGTTAACTTACAGAAAGGAGGAATTACTGGAGACACAGGGACTGGCTTATGGAAAAAAAGGAAAATCTGAACAACCAGGACCCTGTAGTGCCATTTCAAGCCATATTGGAGCCTGAGGCAAAAGAAAAAATCAGTAACACTGATCCTATCTTTAAGATTTTGATATTTTGTTCATCATGGAAATTTGCATGAATTTTGATTTTTAAAAATATTGCATTAAAATATTATTTATATTGGAGTTTTTTGGAGCATCTCTTAAATTTTGTGCTCCAGGTCAGTGCCTCGCTTACTTCACCCCCTCACCCTAATCCTGGCCCAGGCTCTGTCTGGACGAAAAACTGGGGCAGCTCTGGGTTCTAAGTAGGAGGCCAGTTTCTTTGAGGCATGGTGGAAGTGCAGGTCAGCCCTCACTGCTTTGCTCACTGCTTTTTCAAGGTTCAAATTCCAGGAGGCAAGGCCTTGATTGGCCCAAATTGGGTCACAGCATGTATCTAGTCACTCCAGTCTCAAATACGAGTCATTTTATTATTATTATTTAAACAGTTTTTTCATTTTAAATAAACTTTATTTTTTGGAGCAGTTTTGTGTTCATAGCAAAATTAAGAGTTCCAATATTACCCATTCCCCTTCTCCCCCCCTCCACACTCACAGCCTCCTTCACTATCAGTATCCTGCACCAAAGTAGAAATTTGTTACATCGACACTACATTGCATTATCATCTAAAGTCCATAGTTTACATCAGGGCTCATTCTTGGTGGCGTACATTCCATGGGTTTGGACAAATGTATAATGGCATGTATCCACCATTATAGTATCATACAGAGCAGTTTCACTGCCCTAAGAATCCCAAGAGTCATTTTAGACTTCCTCCTTCTAGCTAATTATTCTCATCTTTAGAGATACTCCTTCCTGAATATAATTTTGGTTTGTTCATTCTTTTCCTTATCACAACCTCAGAACTGTGAAATAATAAATTTCTCCTGTTTTAAATTATAGTAAGTCGCCTACATATGAACCTTCATGTTGGGAACTTTCAAAGATGCAAACATGCATCTGGTTCCAGCAAGGAATCAGAACCTGTGTCATGAATGTCAAGCGCTGAGTGAAATTGCAGCTTGCCCTCCGTCTCCTATTGCTGACGATCCTTCAGCTCTACCATCTCCCACCTCCTCTCCCTCCTCCAGTCAGTAGGTCTTCTTGCCTGTTCACTCAATGCCAGCCCCTGTATGCCAGCTATTGTACTGTACTACTGCACTTTTCAAGGTACTGTACTGTAAGATTAAAAATGTTTTTTATTTTTTGTTTTTTATGTATTATTTGTATGAAAAGTATTATAAACCTATTACAGCCGATTGTGTTTGTTGGGTACCTAAGCTAACTTTGTTGGACTTACGAATAATGGATTAACGAACGTGCTCTCGGAATGGAACTCGTCCATACGTAGGAGACTTACTGAACCCAGTTTGTGCTAATTTGTTATAGCAGCCCTAAAAAGCTAATAAACCACTTCACTCCCACTAGGATGGCTATGATAAAAAAGATAGACAAGAAGAAGTGTGGAATTGTGGAGAAATTGGAACCCTCATATATTGCTGGTGGGAATGTAAAATGGTGCAGCCACTTTGGAAGACAGTTTGACAATTCCTCAAAAGGTAAACAGAGTTACCACGACACCCAGCAATTCAACTTCTAAATATATATCCAAGAGAAATGAAAACTTATGCCCAGATAAAAATATTAGTGCTTATAGCGGCATTCTTAATAACGCCAAAAAGTGGGAACAACCCAGATGTCCATAAACAAAATGAGATGTATCCACACGCTGGTATATTATTTGGCAATGAAAAGGAATAAAGTACTGACCCATGCTACAAAATGGATGAACCTTGAACACATTATGCTAAATGAAAGAATCACAAAAGACCATATACTGTATGATTCCTTAATATGAAATGTCCATAATAGGCAAATCTGTGGAGGCAGAAAATAGATTAGTGGTTGCTTAGGGCTGGGGGTGGGGCATGGGGAGTGACTGCTAATGGACATGGTATTTCATTTGGGGGCTGATGAAATATCCTAAAATTAGACAGTGATGATGGTTGTACAACTTTGTGACTATACTAAAAACCACTGAAGTGTACCCTTTAAATGGGTGAATTTTATGAGATGTGAATTATATCCCAATAAAGCTGCTAAAAAGGAATCCATTCTTCTGTGAATGCTTTTTATTTTAGCTGTGCTGAACTCACTTGGCTGTTTCCCACCTCTGAGGTCTTATACATAGTGTGCCTGGAATGTTCTTCCCAGTTTTTCTACCGGTAAATCCTGATTTATTCTCAAAACCCAGTTGGCACATCCCCTCTTCTGGGAAGCCTCAGTCCTCCCAGGAAAGTAAGCACTTTTCCGGGCTGCCTCTTTTTTTAATTGAGATATAACTGACATATAACATTATATTAGTTTCAGGTACACAACATAATGTTTTGATATTTGTATATTTTGTGAAGTGCTCACAATATGTCTACTTACATCTGTCACCACACATAGATGAGAAAATGAGAACTTTTTAGATCTACTTTCTTAGTAACTTTCAAATAAACAGTACAGCATTATTAGCTATAGTTACCATGCTGTACATTGCATCCCCAGGACTTAACTGATCTTATAACTGGAAGTTTGTACCTTTTGACCCCATTCACTGATCTCGCCACCCCCCAACCCCTGCCTCTGGCACTCTGGCAACCACCAATCTATTCTCTGTAGTATCTATAAGTTGTTTTTTTTTTAAATTCCACATGTAAGTGAGCTCATACTGTATTTATTTGACTTATTTCACTTAGCATGATGCCCTCAAAGTCTTGCCTCAATTTGGTATTTGGGGAACAGTTGCACATTTCCCCCTGTATCGCCATTCTTCGTTTGCCTTTTGCTTCGGTTTCGCCTGTGGATTGAGCTCCTGAGGACGAGGAACATATCTTACCACGTTTGCATCTACCCTCAGGGCTCATCACTGTGCCTGGCACATAGCAGGCACTCAGGGAGCGCTTGCTAAATCTAACTGAATAATCTGAAAGCATATGGAACAAAGCTCAAGAGTAGACAGCAAAGAAAGGACTACATAAGGTTGTGGTCATAAACAGCATTTCCTAATTAAACTGCTAAGAATTTGGTAATAATTTGGTGTTTGAGGTGCCTATGGTTATAAAAGTTCTCAAATTTATCCTTTTATTATCCTAGCTATACTTCCAAAGGCCAGCTAGCTTTTAAGCTTTCATTCTTTCTTTTCTCCTACTCTCTTTCCTTCCCTCCCTCCCTCCCTTCCTGCCTTCCATTTTATCCATGAGTCAACATATGCTTGATTTTTCCTATTAAAAATTTTAAAAACTCTCCATTTTGAAATAATTTCAGGCTTACAAAAAAGATTGCAAACGTCAAAGAAGTTTCATATGCCCTTCATCCAGCTTCTCAAATGTTATCTTACAAAACCACAGTACAGTGATCAAAACCAGGAAATCAATATTTATCAAATACTATTCACTAACCTACTAGCCTTATTCAAATTTTGCCAATTGTCCCATTAATGTTCCTTTTCTGGTCCAGGATCCGATACAGGATCAGAGTCATGCCTTTTCAATCTCTTCCAATCTGGGACAGTTTCTCAGTCTTTCATGACCTTGGCATTTTTACAGAGTACAGGGCAATTGTTTTGAAGAATGTCCCTTAATCCTACACATGCATAGTAGATACTTTTTGTAGGAGCTGTGCTAGTCTCTGGGGTGCTTCAGTCTAGGTTCAGTCTTTGCCCCCACGAAGCTGGTCTTACAGTGAAGAGGAGCAGAGATGCACAAATTAACAGGTAATTACAATATGGTGTAATTACAGTACAGTGCTATAATAGAGGTAAACTCTGAGCATGAAGAGGGTATTAGAAGTGCCAACTGGCTATATCCTGGGGGTCCTGGAAAGACTTCTTGCAAGAGAATATCTCATCCAACAGCGGAAGGATGAGGAGGTGATCAGGGCAGAAGGTGGGGGCCATGGAGAGAAGACTGTTCCAGGCAGAATTTAACCCATCAAGTATAGCAGAACACTGTAGTCATTTTAAGGAATAGCCTAAATACTCATAAAAACCTTTATAATCAGGACCATATTTGAACATGTTGAAGAAATCTGCTTTGACCTTTTCTGTCTTGTCAGAATTCATTAAAAAAACCCTTGACATTCTGACATTCATCTCTGTACTTTGGCAAGTGCAGAAGTTCTGATGAGAAAATTGACTTTAAGAAGCACAATGAATGTGAAGCTAGAGAAAAAAAAATTTATGGAGGTGAATTAATACAAGTAAATTCTGAAGTACATGAGCCTCTGAAGAGAATGATTAAGGATGGTATAAAAGGAAATTAATTTATTGGAGGGACTCTGGCCCTGGTCATTGTCAAGAAGCAATCACATAAATGTCATGATAAAGTCAGACAAAATCATGCAATTGTGTAACCTTTTTGTATCTTGTACTACCCAATAGGAATAGTCCCCATTGGAACACAAGAGTTATAATAGGTTTGTGTAAGAGATAGCTGGCCAGACTCATTTAAAGATGGGCACCTGTATGTTGACCTGTGAACCAGAGCCTAGTCTATCATCACTCAGGGTCAAGTGTTTTTGGTTAGGAACCTTTGAATAAGATTCTTGGCTGTGAGTTAAACACATTATTTAAGGATGGAGCTATAGGTAAACTGTGCGTTCAGAACAGACCTCCTCTTCTTCTCCTCCTCCTCTTCCCCACCACACCCTCCTCCTCTTCCTCTTGTTATATTTTTTGTTCTCTACTTTCCCTTCTGGTAACAGCCTTTCCCCTACCTTACTCCACCTGCCAAAACTTGACCAATCATAATTTCTTCATCTCTTTGGCCACTGTGATTGGCTTGAAGAGTGGGAATAATGCTTCAGCAGGGCCAATCAGAGCCTTTGGCTGGGATATTTCAAATAGGATCTAGAAAGAGAAGCCCCAGTCATCTCTAGTGGTGGAGTGTTAAACAGGCAGCAGTCTGGAAGTTATAATTAGAAAAATGTAAATGATTCTGACTAGATTCAGGTTAAAAAAAATCTGTCAAAAAGAATGCCATTAGAAATGTAAAAAGAGTGTTTTGTTTGGTGTCGTTGTGAGCTTGTGAATTTTAACATATAAGTTGTGTTTTAAACATTTAATGATTATTCTTCTGAATGCTCAAATTACCCTATCTTTGGTCAGTGGAAACCTTTCCAGTTGGCTCCTGAGAACTGTTGATGCAACTCTGACTCTATAGCTTCCTCACTTTCAGTTGTGATATATAGACTCATCCTGTACATTTCCTGTTCCAATCGGGAGATAGCGATTTCTCCAAGGATCTTTGGTTTGTTCAGTGGAAAACAATACTTGGAGTCCACAACCTCTTCCCCTTTGTAGGATTCTAGGGAACTAACTTATGATATTGAAAACTGTTACAGGGAAAATAGCATTTATCTTGCCTTTTCCACTTGAACTGTACCTCAAGATATCAACAGTTCATAAGGGGAAGTTTTTCTGTTCTGTGTTTTGTTTTCCAATAGAAGTATTTCAGTTAACAAAAGAAGATGGACTGGTATCATTAGAGTACCATTAGTTTCCATTCCGTTTTGAATTAATGGACCTGGGCAATGATCATCAATGGCTGTTAGCCTCTCAAAAAGAGAGACAGCTAGATGTTATGTACTTCTTGATGGAATTAGACTACACTATCAATGAAGTAATCTTGCCACAAAACAGTAGAGTCTATTCAAGTGTCTCACTATAATTACCAATTTATAGAAAATATAAGGGACAGAGGACTATGTTACACGGTACCACAGACATTCAAACAGCAAAAATCCAACCTTAGGAAGCCTATATGACCAAAACCTGACTTCTTCAACAACAACAAAAACATTTCCAAAAGGTGGGGGGGAGGAGAGGAGAGAGAGAGGGAAAAGAGAGAGAGAGAGGAGAGAGAGGAGAAGAGATGAGAAGAGAGAGGGAGAGGGAGAGAGCGAGAAAGAGAAGGGAGAGAGAGAAAGAGGAGAAGTATGGAAAGGAGGAGTAACCTACAGATTAAAATGTACTTGAGACCTATCAACCCAATTGTAAAGTTGATTGAATATTGACTATTGGATAGTGATTGTAATTGATTATTTGGAAATTGACCAAACAAACTGGAAACATTTATAAAGCAATTGGAGGAAATTTGACCACTGACTGGAGAATTTTGATACTAGGACATTGTTTTTTTACATATTATTAGGTGATGAGGGTTATTACTGGATCTGTTTACAAAGAGTTCTTTCCTTCAGAGATTCTATGCAGGAAGTAATATGATATCTGAGAATTTTCCTCTAAATAACCTGTGGGGAGTGCAGGGTGGTGATGTAGCTGAAACAAAATTGATGAGCTCAGTGATGGGTACATTGGGATTCATTATGTCATTCTCTCTATTTTGTATATGCTTGAAGATTTCCATAATAAGACTTTGTTTTTAATTGAAAAGACAATCTACCACCTGGGAAGGGATATTTAATGCCTAGAACTTAAAAAAACAAATATATAAAAAGAAGTTATTAATATCAATAAGAAAAAGGCCAAAATTCCAACTTAAAAATTAGGCAAAGGATATGAATAGGCAGTTTATAGAACAAAATCTAATGATTATGAAACACATTAAGAGATGCTCAGCTTTACCACTAATCAAGAGAATGCAAATTAAAATCACATTGAGATATCTTTGCACAACTATTAGTTTGGCAAACATTAAAATGCTAGATGATACCACATGCTGGAAACTTTGTGGAGAAATGGGAACTGTCCCTTGCCTTGGTAGGAATAAAAATTTTATATCCACTTTGGAGACCAACTAGGTAATAGTAAGTCTGAAAATCTGCACATCTCCCAGAAATGAAAAATTACAGGACACTTGCCTCCTTTGCCTTCTGTAAAGATGGGATGCAGGTGTTTGACCCAGTATGCCAAACAGATACATCAGTTCCAAACTTTGAATCTGAAAATGATGTTAAAAAGTAAGGACCAACAGAATGGCCATCATCAAAAAATCTACAAACAATAAATGCTGGAGAGGGTGTGGAGAAAAAGGAACCCTCTTGCACTGTTGGTGGGAATGTAAATTGATACAGCCACTATGGAGAACAGTATGGAGGTCCCTTAAAAAACTACAAATAGAACTACCATACGACCCAGCAATCCCACTACTGGGCATATACCCTGAGAAAACCATAATTCAAAAAGAGTCATGTACCACAATGTTCACTGCAGCTCTATTTACAATAGCCAGGACATGGAAGCACCTAAGTGTCCATCAACAGATGAATGGATAAAGAAGATGTGGCACATATATATGATGGAATATACTCAGCCATAACAAGAAATGAAATTGAGTTATTTGTAGTGAGGTAGATGGACCTAGAATCTGTCATACAGAGTGAAGTCAGAAGAGAAAACGAATACCGTATGCTAACATATATATGGAATCTAAAAAACAAACAAACAAAATGGTCATGAAGAACCTAGGGGCAAGATGGGAATAAGGACCTACTAGAGAATGGACTTGAGGACACAGGGAGGGGGAAGGGTAAGCTGGGACAAGTGAGAGAGTGGCATGGACATATATACACTACCAAACGTCAAATAGATAGCTAGTGGGAAGCAGCCGCATAGCACAGGGAGATCAGCTCGGTGCTCTGTGACCAACTAGAGGGGTGGGATAGGGAGGGTGGGAGGGAGGGAGGGAGACGCAAGAGGGAAGAGATATGGGGATATATGTATATGAATAACTGATTCACTTTGTTATAAAGCAGAAACTAACACACCATTATAAAGCAATTATACTCCAATAAGGATGTTAAAAAAAAATGGGTGAATTATATGGTATGTGAATTATATTTCAATAAAGCTTTTTTAAAAAATTAAAAAAAAAAAAAAAAAAAAGTAGGGACCAAGCAGAACCCCTGTCGTGAATGTGGCAGCAGGAGACAGCACCCTCTGTACAATTTCTGGAAGTTGGCAATGAGTACAGTCTAGCAAATCGACAAGCATCGAGCAGGTGTCATTTGGAAATAAAAGGGGCAGTACCTGTGACTTTTAAGCAGAGTAGCATTGTCCTTATAGATCAATTCCATGGTTGTTGTGATGTTAGTAGTTTATCTTAAGGTGGTTCTCAAGCCTTCCTGAGATTCTGTAAGCTATCTGACATTCTTTTAAAAATTATTATTTTCTTGTTTAAATGACCCATAATGGCTTTCTGTTGCTTATAACTAAGACTCTTGACTGATGTGGAAAGCAATTTGGCAATGCCTATTAAAACTGAGGCTATGTATACCCTACAACTCAGCAACTCCACTGCTGCATATATACTTTAGAGCAACATCGTCCAGTAGAAATTTCTACGATGATGGCTGTGCCCTCCAATATGCTAGCCACTAGCCACGTGTGGCTACTCAGCACTTGAAATGTGGCTAGTGTGACTGTGGAATTAAAATTCAATTGTATGTGATTAATTCTAATTAATTTAATTAATCTAAATTTAAGTATCCATATGACTACACAGTGGCTAGTGGCTCTTTATTGAACAACAAAACTCTAGCATAATGCTTGCCTTTGTGCACAAAGATACACATTGCAGCCGTATTTGCATGAATAGAAATTCAGAAACAAGTTGTAGTCACACAAACAATACCATAAAGCAGTCAGGATGAAGGAATTGAGTTTATACTATCAACATGCATAAATCTAAAGAACACAATTTGGAGGGAAAAAGCAAGCTGTATTATGTTAGATACAGTGTGATACCACTCTATGTAAAGTTAAAGAAACACAGAAATATTCTTTACTGACTTAAAAATGTAGTAAAATTTAAAAAAACAGAGAAGGGAAGACTTCACACTAAATTCAGGAGTGTGTTCCCCCTGGTAAGAGAGGAGAGAGACTTGGAGGTCTCCCACTGTACACATTCTAAGAGCTATTAAAGCTTGGGTGAGTATCACTAATTTGTTTTATTGTTAGAATTTTTATCCATATCTAGGTATTTCATATATCAAATATGAAATATTAAAATATTTTAAAATTCTATAAATATATACCTTTTATACATTGAGTAACTGACTAGCCTGCCTCTTCAGCCTCCTTTCATTCCAATGATCCTAAGGGATTCTCTGTCCTCCTCTTCTTCCATAATAATGGAGCTGTGGCTAGGGTGAGACTTCCCATTTCCCAGTCCCCCCTGCAGCCACTGGGTGTGGGACTAAACTCTTGCCAATGGAAGGTGGGGTAGAGTGAGGTTGAGCAACTTGCCTCTCACAAGTTCCTGGCTCTGGTGGTTGGAATGGCACAACCAATATGGGCCTTGCAGCCACATGTGGCAGAGGGAGAGCTGTCATCAGCCACAGTCTCCAAACAGAGCCGTGTACCCACCTGTGACTGTTACCTGAGATAGAAATCCAACTTCCTATTTCTTAAGCCTTTTGTTGTTGAGTTTCATTATGGCAGCTCCTTTAGATCTGTAATCATCTCTTTTTTTTTCACTTCTTACGTTCCAAATTATTTTTCTGGTACCTGCACTGTTCATGGTGTTTATTACTATATTTATTAATTAAGGGATTAGGAGTAAGTATAAAATAATAGTAATTTTCACTCCTATTTAGGAAATAAAGAAAATATTGTAAGTTTTTATAACTGCCAGATAGAGGATAGTGAATTGAAGATTATACAAACAACATTTTCATAGCAGTTATAATTTACTAAGAATTTCATCTGGCCCATGTGGGTTTGCCTCTAGTTCCAACCTCTCATTCCCAGATAAAGAAACCACGGCCCACATAAAAAGGAATGAAATAATGCCGTTTGCAGCAACATGGATGGACCTAGAGATTATCATACTAAACAAAGTAAGTCAGACAGAGAAAGATAAATATCATGATATCAGTTTTATGTGGAATCTAAAGATGATACAAATGAATTTATTTACAAAACAGAAACAGACTTACAGACATAGAAAACAAACTTATGGTTACCAAAGGGGAAAGGAGGGGGAGGGATAAATTAGGAGTTTGGGCTTAACAGATACACACTACTACATATAAAGTAGATAAACAACAAGGACTTACTGTATAGCACAGGGAACAGTATCTTGTAATAAGATCTTGTTCAGTATCTTGTAATAACCTATAATGGAGGAGAATTTGAAAAAGAAAAAATATATATATAGTATATTTGAATCATTTTGTTGTACACCAGAAGCTAACACAACATTGTAAATCAACTATACTTCAATTAAAAAAAGAGAAAGAAACCACAGCCCAAAGTTATTGTACTTGGCTAAGTTTACACTGTGAATTAGTGGCAGAGCCTCCTGGTTTATTCCTACTTCATTCCTCACCTCCTACCACTGCCTCCCTTGCTTGGAAGGGAGCTTAGAGATAATTTGGTTGATGTATGATGCTTGAATTCTGCCCACAGTAATTTATTGAAACATCAGGAAAAGATACACACGCTCCTGGGAATTTATAATTATGGGCCACTCTGAATGTTCACTTACGCACATTACTGTTGGAATAAACTTCTCGGAACTAGTTCGAAGTTTTGAGACACAGTAATAAGTCTGATTATAAATTCTGGTACAGTGACTCAAAGGCATGAGTGCTCTTCTTCACACTGGAAGATGAGCATTTACTTTCCATAAGACAATGCCTCTCCAACTTCTCCTTTGCAGTTCCCCAGTGACCAAGCTCTCTGTGTGAGGGGACAAGGTGAGAGAAGGGTTCTGGTGGTAAATCTAAGCTCCTTCCTCTGAGCAAAATATCTTTGAAGGATTGTATTTTACTTTGAAAATTCTTGCTGATTTTTGCATGCTACTCTACAACATGGCTTTACTTTTTTTTTTTTAACATAAAAAGAATCTTTTAAGTCATCAGTTAAATTTCTTAAGTCTCCATTCAAAATCTTTGTGGAAAGTTGATGCCTTATTTGTCTTGTGTCTGGATACACTTCCTCAGGTCCACAAGGGTACAAGTTTCCCATTTTTTTTTTTTTTTGGCTGCATGCTGTGTGGGATCTTAGTTCCCCTACCAGGGATCGAACCTGTGCTCCCTGCAGTGGAAGCACAGAGTCTTAACCACTGGACTGCCAGGGAAGTCCCCAAGTTTCCCATTTTTATACTCATAGTTAAGATATTTGGCACAAGAGTAACTTAATGCTCTTCATTTCAGAGCATCACCTCTCCTTCACTCCCCTGAGATTCAGGTTAAAGTTGCTTAGAATTAAAATCTTCCTGCAGGGGATGTTTAAAAACTGGGACTAACTAGATTCCCACGAGAGCCTAGAAACTTAGTTTTGGAGGGGGCTGGGGGAGGAGGAGGTCACTTACACTTTGGGGAGAATATGAACAATAGAACAGAAGTGCTAAAGGGATGCTAGAGATGATTTGACACGCAGCATCAATTCATGGATAAAAAAACAGAAGTCCAGAGAGATTATGCTTCTTGCCTCAAATTACAAAGCTGCCCAAATATTAACATTGACCTTTTCCTTGATTAATAGTTAGTTGGGAGCTTCCCTGGTGGTGCAGTGGTTGAGAATCCGTCTGCCAACGCAGGGGACACGGGTTCGAGCCATGGTCTGGGAAGATCCCACATGCTGCGGAGCAACTGGGCCCATGAGCCACAACTACTGAGCCTGTGTGTCTGCAGCCTGTGCTCCGAAAAAGAGAGCGATAGTGAGGCCCGCGCACCGCGATGAAGAGTGGCCCCCGCTTGCCGCAACTAGAGAAAGCCCTCGCACAGAAACGAAGACCCAACATAGCCAAAAAAAAAAAAAAAAAAAAAGTTAGTTGGGATATCTTTTGCCCACATTCTAAAATACTACCAGCTATAGAATGCGTAGTGGTCATCAGATGCTTCCCAAATTAACAAGAAGTTGTGGAACACTTATAGTTTCCTAACTCTTCAAAGTGGTTAGTACGATTGAGATAGACATTTTGGTAGATGATTTTAGAATCCTTTTGCATTTGAAATGTTATTTAAAAGCAACATCATTTTAAGCCATGTTCAGCAACAATACCAAATAGCATTCCTAAATCATAAGAAGAAATTAATTATTTAAGTAGAAATAACATGCAATACCATAATGCAAAGGTCTAGAGCAGGGCTTGGCAAACGTTTTCTGTAAAAGGCCAGATAGTAAATACTTTAGGCTTTGCAGGTCATATAGTCTCTGTTAAAACTACTCAACAATGCCATTGCAGTGTGAAAGCAGCCATAAACAACATGCAAAAGAATGAGTGGGACTAGGTTCCAATAAAACATTATTTACAAAACCAGGCAGTATGCTGAATTTGGCCTTCAGGCTGTAGTTTGCAGACCCCTGCCCTAGAGTCCTATATTTTATAGGCTTTAAGTGGTGTGTGTATATAAAGTCACCCAGAATGCTTGCTCTAAAAATGATAATAATTTTTTGTTTGGTTAGTTTTATTTATTTTTAAAATAGCTCCTACATATTTTAATATGTCGAATGTAAATCTAAGTGACAGGATACTTCTAGAGATGCGAGTGTCCTGGCAAGAGTCGTGTAATATGACTCAGCTCAGTTACCTCATCTGTAAAATGGCTTATTGTATCATCCTTATTTAGTTGCTTTTTCTGAACCAGCTGCCTCAGGAATGATAGTTGGATGCACAAAAGACACAAAGGGCTTATCATTTATCTCGAGATGAATTTGTTCTATCTATCTGATTCTTTATTTTGTTTCTCAAGAATGCCAAGTTTCTACACCAGCCTCTTGTGTGGCCCACTGAGAGTCATCACAGCTTCTTTATCTGAACGCAAGGCAGGGTGCTTACCCACCTCACATGGGTGTGGCAAGGAAAGCTCTCCGGCTCTGCCAAATGCCATCTCTCTAGCACTTAACGCTACTGCAGCCGGACCTATCCACACACTTTAATTGTTGCGGACAGATGACTGCCGGGCCTCATGGTCTTGTGTCTTTCCATCCAACAATCTGAGAAGGGAGATAAAAAGGAAAGAAAACTAACAAAACAGAAAAGGAAAGACAACAAAAGGTAAGGATAATGGCTGAGTGGATAATGGCAGGCAACATCTTTCGCTACCATGAAAAGTATTAAGCCAATGTGTTTGCTGAATTCATTTTGTTGGTGGTCACTTTGTGTTCATTCTGAACATCTAGCAGTTAGCTAAGTAAACACACATGACTGATGAAAGAAGAAAGGGAACTATTTTTACGGCGGCCATTAAACTTTAACTACCATCTGGCAGGGAATGATTAGAGAAGATCAAAATTAAGGCAGTCAACACAAATGCTGTGTGAATACCTCAGGGAATTAACATGGATAAAGACAGTGAACTTGTGGTTAAATAAAGAGACAGACATAAGAGGGAAGTGGTGAACACATCCTTTATGGCTTTGGACCTCATGGTCACATTCATTGCCAAAGGAGCTCAAAGAGGGGAGAAATAACAAGGAGACCATGAGGAAATCTGAAACACCTGGAAATAATCAGATGCTCTGCACAAATCTTAAAACAGAAAGTTAAAGAACTACACAGGACCACATCATTTGGGCTTCCTCCCTGCCCAGGAAGCGAATGTTTATAGGAGAGGTGTGTTGAAATCAGCAGATAGTTAATATTCAGATTAGTCTATTTCATAGTAGGAAACGGTTGTATATGCTGCTGGGAAAAAACATTAGGAACTATATATGCTTGTGAACACTAAAAGACCCCATCATTTTTGGGAATTGCTGTTTGCCCACTAATTAAACAATCACCCAGCAGGTAGTTTGAGAGAGAATTTGAAAAAGGGAAGCTGGGCCTTACTCTTTCAGGTGTTTGGTCAGTTGATAGCACAGTACTTAACCCTAGGGCAGCTTCATCCCGTTGAAAACACACAGAAAAGATTCTTAGAGAAAGCTACTTGTTTTGTCTTGTTTTTTATTTTTGTAGTCTGTATTCAGATGGACTCAGAAGGCCAAACTTCTGAGCATCTGAAAGAAGAACCATGACCAGTGAGTGGTGCTGGGTGGGCCCCTTAGCCTGCTCTCAGTTCTGAAATAAGGAGCTCCATCTGCAGAAAGTCCAGGGCCCTGAGCTTTTCTTTATTAATTCATTTATTAATGGAATATATTTGACATATAACACTGTGTCAATTTAAAGTGTACAACACATTGATTTGATACATATATATATTGTAATATGATTGCTATTGTAGTGATGGTTAGCCCCTTCTATCGTGGCATAATTTCTTTTTTGTGGGAATAATTGGGTAAGAATAATTAAGATCTAGTCTCCTAGCAAGTTTGATGATTATAATACAGTATTGTTGTCCATATAAACTACACCATGCATAGGACCCAGAATTTTGATTACTGGAATGATCAAGACAGGTTTGGAACAAACAAGCTGAAGCTAGTCCATCCTAGGCATCAATTCGGAAATATCCGGATGTAAAAGGAAGGATGTGTTCCCAGAGGCAGTGTACCTGGAAATTCATGACGCACAGCTTCTCTCTCTCTCTCTTTGCTTTCTTCTTATTTAAGGACTTGACTCTATACCAGGTAGTGTGCAAAGACCATTTCCATTCCTTATCTTCTTTGATCATCAATACAATCCTATGAGGTACGCATTATAATCCCCATTGTACAGAGGAGAAAACTGAGAACCAAGACAGAGGGAGGTTAAGAACTGGTCCAAGGATAAGGCCACATGACTGGGAAATGTGGGTGCCAGGACTCGAACCCAGGTCTCACTCTCTGCACAGCTATTGCTCTTACACTCTTCCCCACAGTGGAATAATCTCCCTCTGCAGCGCTACTGGCACCAAGGTCTTCATCTCAGTTCCCTATGATTATGGCCTCCATGATTTCCCCTTCTTGAGTGAGGGTGGGCTCAACTTCGCTTTGGGATCAGAGGCTTAAAAATAATGGACACAACCTAGTAAAGAGTTGGAGCGAATCTGCTATGGTCCCCCTGCATAGCCAGGGAGGTAGAGCCAGGGAGGACCCGGCAAGCCATTGCCACAAGGGCCCAGGCCCCTTCAAGAGCTTCTGTAAAAAGAAAAAAAAAAAAAGAAAAAAATCAACGGGAAATAAAACAACTGAGTTTTCCAGGCTGTGAATAATGCTTGGTATTGTCTAGTGATTGTATGTAAGAATATTTCCCTTGTTCCTTATTTTTAGAATAAAATATTCTGGAGTAAAATTCTATTTTAATTAAAATTTGAATAATAGCATGACATGCACATATACCCGATGTGCAAGAAAGTGTGGTGTTAAAAGTAAGAAAATTCAAAGGTATGCTAGAAACCTCATCATTAGTGCACTTCCTTCTGCCTTTGTACTTCTGGAATCTCTAAACATCTGGTGATTTTACCATCAGGAAAGAGTGCAATGTCCATCTGTTAAATCAGGCTTCGGCTTCACTCACCTGGGAGGACCAACCAGATGTGGAGGTCCTTTACATTATTAATGATTTCAGTCTTCCCTTTGTACATGCCCTGTGAGGGCACAGTGTGGGGTACGGCCTATAAATCACTAAAAAGTGAGAAAGTCATCTTTTACTTTATTCTAGGCATAATGAAGGAGCAGAATATTTTTTCTTGGTCAGAGCATAAATCATTAGAATCTATTTCAATTTTTGCCACCAGAAGACTTTTAACTGCTTTGCTTTTCTTTGACAGATAAACCATTGCAAACCTTACCTGAACATACACACACACACACACACAAACGCGTGCGTGTGCGTGTTTCCTGGTGCTAAGGCCGTGGATGCTAAGTGAATCGTGCAAAGATCCTCCCTGGATCACTCACATGGTGGCAATCTATGTGATCTTCACAACTTATTTATAAATAGCTTTGTGTGAAATTTTGGTCCACAGTCTTTCCTATCCCATCACAGTTATGAGTCGTGCCTCATGTTACAATGTCCCTGTGACAAAGCAGTGACTTCAGTTAGCGTCTGTGGACTGAGACAGCCTGGCCTAATGACAAGTGTGGCTCTGTCCATTGTGACACTGTGACCTCTGGCAAGTTACTCAACCTCTCCAAGTTTCATTTCCTCCTCTATGAAGTGGGGGTGATAAGAATAGTACCTACTTTACAGAGTTGTGTTCAGGATTAAATGTGACCAGGTATATAACTGTACCTGACACATAGCAAGAACTCAGCAGTTAGCAATTATCAAATAGTAAGACACTGTCAGCAAGCTACTTATAAAAAGCCCTTAGCAAAATTTAGCAGAAGAGATTTCCCACATAACCCCTGCACAGCCTCCCCCATTACAAACATCCCCCACCAGAGGGACTCTTGTTACAACTGATGAACCTACACTGACACATCACTATGACTCAAAGACTATAGTGTACCTTAGGGCTTACTCTTCGTGTTGTACACTCCATGGGTTTGGACAAATGTATAACGACATGTATCCACCATTACAGTACCATACAGAGTAGTTTCACTGCCCTGAAAATCTTCTGTGTTCTGCCTATTCATCCCTCCCCACCTAACCGTGAAAACCACTGATCTTTTCTATTGTCTTCGTAGTTTTTCCTTTTCCAGAATGCCATATAGTTGGAATCATACAGAATGTAGCCTTTTCAGATTGGCTTCTTTCACTTAGTGATATACGTTTAAGTTTTCTCCATGTCTTTTCATGGCTTGATAGCTCATTTCTTTTTACTGCTGAATAATATCCCATTGTCTGGCTGTACCACAGTTTGTTTATCCATTCACCTACAGAAGGACATGTTGGTTGCTTCCATGTTTTGGCAATTATGAATAAAGCTGCTATAAACATCTGTGTGTAGGTATCTTTATGGACATAAGTTTTCAGTTCATTTGGGTAAATACTGAGGAGTGAAATTGCTGGATTGTATGGTAAGAGTATGTTTAGTTTTGTATGAATCTGCCAAACTGTCTTCCAAAGTGGCTGTACCATTTTGAATTCCTACCAGTAATGAATTAGTAATGAATCTGTTCAATTTTTCTGTGAGCATAGAACTGCTCTAAAAAATAAAGTTTATTAAAAACTTAAAAAAAACCTTCCTCTCAACAAAATATTTTCTGTGATCTGTTTTCTTTCATGATCTGGATTAGTAGTCCTGCGATCATGGGTATGGCCAATCTAATCTTTCAGTTTCTTCTTCTCTGAATGTGCTGGTGCCCATTACAGTCATAGTAAGATTATTATACTTGTGAAGTCTAGAGGTTCTAATTGCAAGAATTATCATCATCTTCTCAGCAGGTATTTTTTGAGAGCTATCCACATGCCAGATCTGTACCAGGGGCTGAGACATATGGTCAAGACAGGAAAAGAGCACTGGATAATTCCCAGCCTTCACTATTGGAACTCTGAGATATAGTTTGCATCTTAAATTTGTAAAAACAAAAAATCCTCAAAGATAATTTACATAAATCTGGTAGAAATATAAGCTTTTCCTTATTTTCTTCATGAGGGTACCATAGTCTAGAAAATCACATTTAGCAGTGAGAATCAATCCATGTTGCTTCCAACCTCTGAGAAGCATAGAAACTGAGCATCTAAAACCAACATGAAAAATATGATAAGCCACCAGTTTTTCTTACTTTAGCTTACGTTGCATTAATTACTGTCATGTGGACCTGGGGACACACCTCACTGGGTGGTTGGCCTTAAGCATTTACTCTTTTCCCCTTCCCTTCCCCTCTCTCTGTGATCAATCTTACTTCTGCCCTCATCTTACTCTTGCCTCTACCTGGGACATAACTAGGTCACTTGCCATCATTCGCCAGCTTTCCCAGGGGCTGGGGTAAGAGCTTTTAAGAGTTAGTGTGGGAACCTCCCCACATTTCCCTCTTTATAAACCCCTCTCTTGCCTCCCTTTTCCCATCCCTACTTCTCATGCTTCTAGCTCCTTCTTGTGGTTCAGAGTTCCATCACCTCTCACCATTCACACCTTGGAGGTGCTTACAGCTTGTATTTTGGAGCTTGGAAGACCCAACTTCTTCTATCTGTCAGGGAGGGAGAAGGGGAAAGACAAAGTCCCTGTTCCCTTGCAGGGCTGCGGCCAGAGGAAATGAATCACTAGTATCTCTGTTTCATTTTCTGAAGTCGTTTTCCAAGAAAGATTGAGCCAAGCTGTGGTTATTCTCTGCAGTGCTTGTGATTCCGTATTTCACCTGCATTCGATGTTAATGGGAATTCTGTGATCGACCTGATTCATGAGTCAACATTAGAAGCAAGCCTCTTCATTAAAAAGGGATAATAGTGCTGGGGAATAGAACTAGAACCTGCTATTCACCAACAATAATTTAATCCAATTTTTTTCTGGAGATATTTGTGGGAGCCTCTTTTGATCTGACTTATATTCTATCAACCTAATAACATATTCCTTTATAGAAGACTCTATAATTGGCACTAGATTCAAACATCTGCCCAACCACGAACTGGCCTTTCTCTTTGCGTGTGGCTCAGTTGAGGGGGAAAAGATGCAGAGAAAATCTAAAGATTGGGTGTCGTCAGGTTAGGGCCCTGTGTGGCTACAGGCCCCTCTGACTCTCTCTCTTATGACTGGGCCACAAATCCTTTTGGAGTGCTTTCCAGATACTCTTTAAGCTATTCCTGATCCAACATTCCCAAATTCAGAATTTTACTTTTTTTCTGAAATCAGGCCAAGTATCTTTCTGTTTATATAGCTAAAAACTGAACACAGATTAAAGCACTAAGAAAGAATATGGAGAATGTTAGAATACTGTTTATATTTCTTTATTGTAAAGGATAATCGTTTGCTGACAAGGACACACCAATATCTTAATTATAAATATTAGTGAGTTAAATTATTAATTGAACTTGACTCCTAATATTTATGATTTCATGACATAAAGTTCAAATGCACTGTTATTAAATGACAAATACTGACTCAAAATATAATTCAGATTTAGCGAACAATTGCTTAAAATAGGGAGCAGAATTTTAAATAGGATATGAATTCATCTTTGAAATACTTTTTCTCCATTTGTATATAAACAGAGATGGGAATATAAAATATGTCCTACATGTTAACCAGAAATTAAAAGAAAACCACTACTAGGATGGCATCGAACATACTTTGCGTTCTTAAGGAAATGATGGGTGTTCATACATTTAGTAGACTATTCATTTTCAAAATCAGCCTCTACTCCAAGATGTAAAAGGAAAAGAAAGAAGATAGAAAACCATTTAAATGAGGTAATTTCTATGTCTTAAGTTTAGAAATGAAGATATTGATGATTTTAGAAAATGGATATTTTATGCGTCACAAGAAGGTACTACTTTATGGAAATAACAATATAACTTACTGAGTAGCTGCTCTGTGCCAGGCATGGTATTAGAGGCTTCACATTCATCAATTCTGTCTTTGAATCCTCAATCTAACTCTTCAAGGTTGGCAAGTTTCTCCAGAAAAACCAGTGCTCAGGGAAATAAAGTAATTAGACATAGCTTATAAACACCTTTCAAAGGCTTCTCATCATACTTCAGAAAACCCAAATTAATAAGCCCTACGTGATCTGGCCCCAACCCCTCTCCAAGGCAATTGCTCCCACACTGCCCCTCCCTTGCTCTGCCTCAGCTACGCGTGCCTTCTGTGGTTCTGGGAACACCCAGGAATCCTGGAACACTGTTCCCCCTCCCTGGAGAGCTCTGGGCACTTCTTACAGATTGTGGCTTAAGTGTCATCCCAGAGAGGCCCTCTCTGTTTGACTATCACCGCTCCCTACTTGTTTCCTTCACAGCATGTAGCTGTGTATCTATTTGTGTATCGTTGGTCTCTCCCACGGATTGTAACCTACCCAAGGGCAGGGAGTACAAACCTATGTATACTTAGTGCCTAGCATAAAAAGAAATCCTTGTGGAATGGATGAATGGGTTTATGAATAGGGACCAAACAGGAAACTGAGAATTTGATAGGATTCTGGGTGATAGAATTCTGATGCCCGGACCTTATATGACTTCAGGAACAGATTACATGGATTAGGACATGTGGGCCTAATTTCATGGGCGACACTGAATGAATTCTTAAACCTTATATGGGAAAACAACCCACCAAACAAACCCAGATTAAGATGGTAACAGTATTTATATCCTTCACGAAATTGTTGTACGATTTAGCCAACTAATTGTTGCTTAGTACATCTAGATATTTTTATTCATCATAGGTTTCATGATCAACACCTCAATATTTGGAAGAGTTAGGGAACTGGGTCCTGAATGTCTTATGCTAACTTTCTCTTAGCTCCGTCTGTGCCCCAGGGGCCCACAGGCTGTGACAAAAAAGAGCTCTGCATAGAACATTTACACGCTTGATGTAGTACATGGCAGTTGCTAAGGCAGAAAGCCAGAGGTAATGAGCACTGTGCGAATTATGTGCAGTTCTTCTTTGCAGCACTTTCTGACTGTAATTGAACTATCCCCTCCTGATCCTTCAGGTGCTATCAGGATGATTTTTCGTAGACTTCAAGAAAATCCCTGAAGGGCCAAAGACACTTTCTTGGTGTTACAATCCTTATTTCAACTGAAGTTAAATGTTTGGCTCCTGAGTATTTTAATAAGTTTCAAGAAAAAAGAGTATTCTAAGTTGAGAGTCCTTGCCCCCTTACTACCAAATACAAAGGAATCGATCTTTATTTATTGTCAAGGTAAAAGAAATGCATAATATTCAGAGTCATACAAGAATGAGAAGTGGAAGTTCGGTTTTCCAACTTAAAGCCACAGCATATTTGTGATCTGTAGTTTTTTTCAACTGTTCTTCTGAAGGGGTGGTGGCATGGAATTAATGTTTTATTAAGGAAAAAATGCAGTGTCAGCATATGAGCCCATCTAAGATCCTTTTTGACAACAAGCAATCTCTAAACCTAGCAGTGGGATACACAATGCCTATCTAAACATGGAAACCTGGCTTCCTCTCACAAGTGAAGATTATAAATTTCACTCAAACAATAAAAATGTCTGAAAGCTATGTCTCTGTCATAATCCACACTTGTCTCAGATATTCTGTTAAATCTACAGGGCTTTTTTGTTTTTAGCAAGAAAATTGTTTAATTCTTCTGCAAGTGGTACCCATAATACCAAGAGTACAGAGACCATTTAGTACTTGTGGCCTCAGCAAAGAGCTCGAGCACAGAATAAACAGTGATAAAAATTCCTTCTCTCGTTTTCTCATCTCCTAGTGTTGATTTAAGTAGAGTGATGATACCTACCTAAGTGCCCTCTCTTTGCATTTTGGAGATCTAGCTTTTAGATCTGTCTGCAATTTGTCCTTTCTGGGTGTACTAAAAAATATTAGATTTCTAAAGCTAAACCTCACTAAAACATCCATTTCCATTCAAAATTCACTAATAATACCAATGGCCACCACTGTTAGAGCTCTTACTATGGACTAAGCACTTGACATTTACTTCATTCAACTCTTACCGCATTCTCTAATGTAGATACTATCCCCATTTTACACATGAAAAATAGGTGTGAAGAGACTCAAGATTCCACAGTTGGTTAGGGTTGAGGCCTGGTTTCACACTCTGGTTTATCCGGCTCTTAAAAATGAGAGCTTAGCCACTACATGTTTCTGCCTTTTCCTTTCCCCCTCTGGATTAAAAGAGAAAAAGAAAAAAAAAAAACAAAAACCCTAAACTCTTTTTTCACACAAGGATTGGTTTTTATTGCCATCCCTTCCTGTATTAAAATATAAAGTCTCTTTTGTCTCAGTGCCAAATATTCATTTTTTCAGTTTATCCTATTCATATTCAAAATGCACTTGATCTAGAAAAAGGAAAGTGTGCCCAATTTGATCTGTTTTAAGATTCCTGCCAAATTAAAATATGCCCACATTCAAAATGGTCAGATGTTCCTTCAGTTACTTATTTTCATAAGTTTAGTTTTTCTAAAGAAATAGTTTCCAACCTATGGATCTTAGTTTCTAGGAGCCCTTGGAGTTACTGTAAAAGGTGTGTGAATGGATTATGAATTTGTGTCTCCCACATATAGGCATTGCTACTTTCCAAATATATGTATACGTTGTGATTGAGTAAATGCAAGTTAATTTAAAATTAAATTAATCATTAACCTGGCAGTAGCCTGTCATCACTATGTAGCTTCCTAATCAGCAGATACTAAAAGTTAAAGGACTTTCAACAAGGGATTCTCATACTTAAGAAGGTTAAAAACGGACTTTCAAATGATGGCTTTGAGATAAATAAATAATCACTAGAGACTTTCGAATGTTCACTTAAAGAGACTCAAAGATATCCACTCAAAATTACAAATTTTATAGTCTTTGTAGAATATCTCCATTTTTGTTGGGCTCAACATTTCGGGAGAGAACCAAAGAAATACAGGACCTATGACTTCCTCAAATCAAGGTTATATTTATGCAGGGAATAGTGGGGCTTCAACTGAGTATTGAAAGGTCGATTGGCAAAATGTACTTGACATGACTTTCTGTTTTAACCATGATTTATCGCTTTGGGAGAACAACTGGTGGCCAAGTATGGGACCCCGGGTCTCCATTTCTTGCTCTTTTCAGAATACCTCAATATCAGAAGGAAGAAATCTTCCTTCACTCCCACCCCCGTTGGACGCTGCCCAGGAACGGTAGGGGACACAGCTTTTCTGTGCTGAAATACAAGTAGAGCAGAAGAACCTGCCGTGGAGACCCTGTAGAAGTGGCCCTACCAAGGGACGTGAATACCTATTATATGGGCTGCCAACTCTGGCTGCTCCCCTCCCTGGCTGGCCCTGGTCTGGGCTTCCACTCAGGCATGGAGGAAGAGGCCTGTCCTTCCCTCCCTAGTGTAAATCTTCTCAGGGGTCTCTTTCTGGGTTTGTGACAGCCTAGTCTCAGCCAAGTGGTGGAGTAAATACTCCTTAGTTGAGTTAGCAGGCAATATAGAGTCTTCAGCTTTTCACTAGAGATTATAAAATGTACATTTCAACCTTGCTCTCTGACATTATGACTAGACTAGAGATGGATTTGTGGGCGTGCATTTCACAATTCTCCCTTTCTCCGGACCTGAGTGGTAATTTGATTTGTATCTGGTATATATAAATGCATATACATAATGCTGTTCTTAATGTCAGTTTGCCCACCTCTAAAAATACTTTTCTTCCAGGGTAACCAAGCTTATTGGAATACATATAAAAGAGTAAATAGACTCTAAAAGAGGGGTTAAGGAATCTTCTCAGGAAGAAAGGGGATGAATTTTGGCCTGATTTATTTTTATGTCTTAGATCTGTCTTTTCGGTTTTCTTCTAGTTCCTTGGTTGTTGTATTCTGAAGAATGAAGTGATCAGATACATGAGGTATAGTTTAAGTGTTACTATACTTTTGAAAGCATAGTTAGGTCTATTTTCTCAACTGTTGACAAGGTCAAGGAAATAATACAATGTGTGTGTGAATTCTAAGGTCAGGTGGACCACATTTCATTGCAATTAAGAGTTATTGGAGTAAAGTTTGTGGGGTGGAAGATGACAGTTTCATCTATCTGTACCATCTAACACTGAAATGTAGTTGAAATAGAGTTGATCTCATGGTAGGCTTTCTGAAGGCAAAATGTTTCCTAAAGTTTCTGTTCAGAAAAATAATTTTTTGCAATTGAATGGACTTACGGCTGTGAAAACATAATAATTTTACATTTCTGGTCTTTACTCCTTATTTTAAGATATAAGTAGCATCTGTTCTATAATAAAATAAATTGACCTTTTTTGCTATAGAAAAGGTAATTCCATATATCTTAAGTGGTAGGTAGTTTCTCTTCTATAATAAAATAGACATATTTTTGCATTTTTATTCAACTTGAAAAACAAGTATAAATCTTTAGAACTGATTCCTACACCAAAACACTTTTTAATGAAAAGTTGTCAATTGTAGTAGTTTACAAGGACACAATTGCAGGTGTCTGTATGTTCCAGCATATAAGCTTAGTTTGAGCATTCTCACTGTCATGTCACTGCTCTTCCCTGTAACCTTGATAGATCACCCCTATAAATATCTCTTGGGGTGAAAAGTAATTTAATCTGTGGATCTGTATATTACCTCCTCATGAACATCCTATCAATTGTGCCAGAGTGCTTTCATGATATGCACTGAACTGAAACCATCAAACCTATTTCATTGAGGATTGTTAGTTAGACCATAATCTTTGGTCTCAACTCTGTCATTAAATTTTGCTGAAAGGTTGCTCATTTATGCATGGAAAAAAAGCTAAGTTTGCGATTTGGTCTCAAAAGATCCTCTGCTTCTAGGCCTGGGTGACTCCTGGGAACTTGAATATTCGTTTTATCTTGAGGTTGACCCAATTAGAACCCATATTACGATTCCATAAAATGGCAGAACTCTCACCACTTCCCAAATGATCTGGGAACTCAGAGCCAGGAGAACACAGCTCACCCTTTATCACCAACACAGTGGATAACGCTGAAATGATCTCTCCTCGCCAGTTCTCTTCTCTCTCTTCTAATTCATCGCCAGTAAGCTTGGTTGAAAATTGTCTACAGCCCTCAGATATGGGTTTATTAAGAGGTGGTCTGAATAGGATATTGTGAAGCATAAATACGGACAGGCAATTCAAGACAACACGGTTAATAAAAAATGAGATAATTTACATAATTTTCTTGATGCTTTTAATTAAATAGTCCTCAAGAGAGAGGCCTTGAGGCCTTATTGAAAGAGCCCAAGGCTCTTTTCCACTAACTAGTGTGTAATTTGGGGCCAATTGTTTAACCTCTCTGACCTTGGTTACTATGCTTGTTAAATGGGGATGATAGAAACTGCTCCATCTCAGGGATGTTAGGATAAAATGTGATGATAAATGTGAAAGTACTTTTCAAAGTAAAAAGGGCACTATATATACAACTGCTCGGTCTCAAAGAATTGCAAGTTAAATATATTTTTCCATTTAAAATGTATTTTTATGTATTATATTGAGATATTATGGCCCAGAACGTAACTGTTTTATCAGCTGGTATGTGGGGTATGTATTTACATTTTATAGAAATTATATAGGGGAGGATGAAGTAGTTTGGGTAGCTACTAAATCTTCACTATGTCTCTGTTAAGTGTTCTGATCCTGTTTATGTAAGCTGTTGGTAATCATTTGTGTAAGTTATGTTATAAATTACACTTTATAACTCTGGCAAATATTTATTTTAGATACAAAATAGTTCAATTTTTTTTTTTTTTAAAAGACCACCTCTTTCTTTCTTTCTTTCTTTCTTGCTTGCTTGCTGGGTTGGGTCTTCGTTTCTGCGTGAGGGCTTTCTCTAGTTGTGGCAAGCGGGGGCCACTCTTCATCGCGGTGCACGGGCCTCTCACTATCGCGGCCTCTCTTGTTGCGGAGCACAGGCTCCAGACGCGCAGGCTCAGTAGTTGTGGCTCACGGGCCTAGTTGCTCCGTGGCATGTGGGATCTTCCCAGACCATGGCTCGAACCCGTGTCCCCTGCATTAGCAGGCAGATTCTCAACCACTGCGCCACCAGGGAAGCCCAATAGTTCAATTTTTTATGATGAAAAGACTAATTAATTCAACCACAAAAATATCACTTAATCTTTAGTGGGAAAATTGGCTAGCTGTAAACCAAAACATTTGGTTTTATTGAATAAGGGTCCAACATTAAATTTAGCTTTAATATAAATGGCAAAACTGTAATAATGATAATACCCTTATTCTTAAACTCTCTGTAAATTTGTTGTCTTTCACTACCAGCAGAGGGAGCCCTGAGAATTAGATTGTGCCAAGATGGCTTTGTTAATTCTGTGTTTACACATTTAGCTCATAATAAAGAAATAAAAATCCATCACAGATTAATGGAAAGTCATCATTCTTGGATTAGGCTGTAGATTAGAATTTGATTTGACTACTGATTATAATGAGCTTTAATAGACTAGGAATATCTATAGCCTGCCTCTGCTCATCCTATCAAGGCATCAGTTACAAACTTCCACAATCTGTCAAAGTTCAGTAATGATAGCACAATGCGCAACTTCACAGGACATCAGAAAGGATGCACTCTCAAAGCATAATTTTATCAAATACACTGCAACAGTATTACGAATTGCCCTCATTGACTACATAACGTCCACATGAGAATTGGAAAACACACATATGATGTAATCAGTTTTTCCTCATGTAAACATATTTCATTACTTAAATTTTATTACTTTTAAAAATAGGAAATAGACCAAAGTAATCTGAATGGAAAACAAATGATGAAGTTCCAGCATTTATGATTCAACGAAAAGCTTATTTACAGCATCTCACTGAAAAATAAAAGGTTTTCCAAACTTCAAGTATAACCTATTTATCAGAGAGCATATTTGCATTGCTTTATTGCCCTTAATTAGATAAAAGAGTGCAATGCAATTGTATATTTTATGCACCCGTGACTAAAGGAATCTGCTGAAAATTGAGATTGCAGTAACTGCATTTTAATATTACACAGCAACTCATTTTAATAAGGGTATTTTAATGTTGGCATAACTGCTAACCTAATATCAAGAAGTTTCTTTGCATCAAGACATTTACAAGCATGGGTCTTTGCCTTCAAGGAGCTTATCTATTACAGTTGGAAATCCAATAGTGATTGAATCCCTTTTTCATGCTAAGGAATTCACAGTAGCAAACACTTACTGAGTACCCATTATGAGCCAGGCATGGTACTGAGTGCAGAGGTACAAATGTGAATAAGACAGCAATCAGGAGGCCAACACTGACGAACAAATCAAGGACTACAAGGCAAGGTGGTACATACTGCAATACAATAATAAAGGCAACACACTGCTGGGCTTTGAAATTATTGAAGGCAGGGAACTTATCTAAATCTTTGTAACCCCAATACCAAGCACAGTGTTTTGCATATGGTTACCGTTCAACAAATATATATTGAATTCATTAATTAATAACATGTGAAGTGTTTTAGTAAAGCATCTTTTTGGTAAGTAAGTTACTTTAATATTTCCTACTACTTCCTCTTCCCATCACTCCAGTCTTTTTTCCCCTCATTCTCACAACTTATGGGATAGCCATGCTTTCCTCTCATGTAGCACAGCAGTTGGGTCACATAATTGATGCTTGATTATTTGCTATTCCCCTGGCTTTTTATTTGCTGTTCTCTACCCTGTGATACCTTGGAATACATGAGATGTATGTGATAATAATAACCCCTTTCCCCCCAAAAATCCCTACAACAATGACAGCAGTGATGGGCATTTGGTTAAGTACCACATATGCATTATCTCACTTGAACCTTCAAATAACTCTCACTATTCCTATTTTTAGAAAAGATCTTATGCACAGAAAAATAACGTGCTTCAGGTCACAGGGCTGGTAAGTGGTGGAGATCAGATTTGAATCTAGGACTCTCTGACAATAGCCTTCCTGCTCTGAATAACTGCACTATATTGTCTCTTTATTTAGATTGCTCAGAGGCAATTTGAATTAGTAGTGGAAATACTTTCTTGGAAGAGCTAGTATACTTCCTCTGAGAATACTACAAATAAATGGGTTTTAATGTACCAGATATATTTAAGTTTTTAAAATTATATTGTGAATACAGTAAAATACTTAGGTTACAGAAGCATAAATGAATCAATAACTGATAATGTTTTCTCAGCAACATTTTTTTTTTTTGGTTGCACTGTGCAGCTTGTAGGATCTTAGTTCCCCAACCAGGGATACAACCCCAGCCCTCTGCAGTGAAAGCACCGAGTCCTAACCACTAGACCTCCAGGGAATTCCCAACAAGTTCCTTTTAAAACTGAAGAACTAAGAGTTCGATTTCTGTAATAATCAAAACACCTTAAAATGTATCTTCACATGCTCACCAGACCCCAAAGGACTCCCCAGACCTGGACCACATCACAGTCTGCTGTGGAATGCTTAGCAGCTTTGTTTTCCCAACTAGACTCATTAGCAGCGCCAGGTGGTAATAACTAGCCAACTGATTCCTACTAGTAAAAAAATCTGCCTAAGGTCACCATGGACTCTTTCCCCCACTCTCTGCTTCATCTCTGGCCTGATACGCTTTTGGAAAATAATTATTCATGGCAGGAAGCTGTCATACAACAGAGAACGATTGTGTGTCCTGGGATTATAGAGGCCCTCAGATCAAATACTTTTTATTGTGAAAAGAATACATTGAAAAACATGGTTTTCACCTGCATAGAACAGTGAAATCCATTTATGTTTTTTTTCTTTCCTGTTTATTTCATCATTAAAGACCCAATAAAGAAAAGTATTTACCACTTGGGGTGAATGTTAGCATTGATGTTTAGCATTCAGCACAATCACATAGATTCCATAAACAGAAATAGCTCCAGCGTCCAACTGGAATAACAGAATAGATATTTTAAAACCATCTTTTTTCACACATTATAAATTGTTACTCATGAGGTAGAAATATTCAATATGAAGTAGTATGTGAAAGCAGTAAGTACTTAGTTAACCATTCTCTAGGAGGATTTTTCAGTTACCTAAATTTTGTTCCTGCTTCATTTTTTTTTTTAATTTAAAAAAGGAAGATAAGGGGAAATAAATCAGAAGATATATTTAAAGCAACTTTCTGCTACCTTCCAAAGATTTGGTCAGCCAAACTCCTAGACCTGCAAGCACTATCCAACATAGTAGCCGCTAGCCACACGAGGCTGTCAAGTACTTGAGATATGACTAGTTCAAATTGAGACCTGCTAAAGTTTAAAATACATACTAGATTTTTGGAAACTGAACGTGGATAAAAAAGAGTATCTCAGTAATAATTTTTTACATTGATTAAAGTCTGAGGTAGTGAGCTTGGCGGTCCGCGGATCTGTCTCTTGCTTCAACAGTATTTGGACAGAACAGGCCCAGGGACACCCTTTGCTCCAGCCTCTGACCAAGCTCCAACTTTTCTCCAGTCGCAGCCTTCAGAACCAACCACTGAGCTATCCTCGGCCACCAGGACCAGCCAACACCATTTTTCGAGCTTAGCGCCTTATTACTCATCAACCATGAGCTCCCAGATTTCGTCAGAATTATTCCACCGAGGTGGAGGCCGCCGTCCACGGCCTGGTCAACCTGCATCTGCAGGCCTTCAACACCTACCTCTCTCTGGGCTCCTATTTCCACCGAGACGACGTGGCTCTGGAGAGCGTGGGCCACTTTTTCCAAGAATTGGCCGAGGAGAAGCGCGAGGGTGCCCAGCCGTCTCTTGAAAATGCAAAGCCAGCGGGGCGGCTGTGCCCTCTTCCTGGACGTGCAGAAGCCACCCCAAGATGAGTGGGGTAAAACCCAGGACTCCGTGGAAGCTGCCCGCCAGACCCCCACCTCTGTGACTTTCCGGAGAGCCGCGACCTGGCTGAGCAGGTGAAACTCACCGAGACGATGACGACCACGTGACTCACCTCTGCAAGCTGGTTGGTCCCCAGGCTGGGCCGGGCGATTTCTCTTCCAAACACTCACCCTCAAGCCTGGCTAGGGCCTTCTGGAGCCCAGCTGTTACCAACCTGGGTTCTTGGCCTCTTTAATCAATAGAAATTGATAACAGGCCAGAGGGGGAATTTAGGCAAGGCTTTATTGGGACTCGTGCTGCAGCATGAGGGAGCAAAAGCAAGTAACAGGTGCCCTCGCTCGTTCCTGGGAATGGCGAGGGTGTGTTGCACTGGTCCCTTAAATGGGGTGAGGGTAGGGGTAGATCGGTGGGGGGGGCTGGAGGGGCGGCTTAGGTGGTCTGCCCATCCCTTTGGTGGTGCTGTGAGCAGGGATCCTGCCTAGTATCCTGATTTTGCTCCCCACACCTCAGAAGCTGGCAGCCTTTTCGTATCTCTTTGTTCATAATTTGCCCCAACTGTGCATGCAGGCAGTTTTTAGTCCCTTACAGTTTCTTTGTATTCTGTTGCTGGAGGAGACCTTTGTCCAGGTGCAAGCACTCCAGTAAAGGGTCCCAGGTCCCAGCCTGTCTCACAGTGGCCTTTGAGGAACCCCTCTGGTGTCAAGGCTTCTGCCTGAAGCCCCTCTCTGCAGCCACTAGGCAGCTTTTTAACCACCCTGGAGCCCTCTCTCAAGCCTTGGGCCAAATGGAAACAGTAAAGCTTTTTGCAGCCAAAAAAAAAAAGGCTGAAAATATTTTAGATATAAGTTCAATAAAATTGTATTATTAAAATGAATTTCACCTGTTTCTTGTTACTTTTTAAAAATGTGGTTACTAGAAGATTTAAAATTACCTGTGTTACTTGCATTATATTTCTATTGGACAACACTGTCCTGGGCTTTTACTTTGGGACATCATTGTTCCCAGTGAAACAACCGACCATTAATAACAGCCAGATCCTTAATCACAGAATTAAAACTTAATTCAAAACACTTCTGAATGGATGAATTGTATGGTATGTGAATCAAAGAAAATTATCCTAAATAAATTAGAAAACTCCTTTCTAATTTGAATACTGCTGCATTATATGTAATGGTGAAAAATTATAAACAACCCAAATGTCCAAATAGAGGAGTGACTAAATAATTAATGGCATAGTTTCATCATAGAATTCAGATATTAAAATGAAGAGTGTAGGCAAACTCTTGACAGAGTTTGTAATAATATAAGAAAATTCCTGTTTTCTATGATTAAATGGAAAAAAAACCCCAATATATACTATTTGCATCAGACCATAACAGTTAAAAATGCCTAGAAAAAAAAAACTAGAGGGAAATACTAGCCCCAAAATATTAGTAATGTTTGGGCTATGGGCTATGTGAAAAATTTTCCTCCTCACGCTTTTCTTATTTTCCATATTTTCTGTAATCATCTATTTTAAAATTGAGAATATTTTATTTAAAAACCCAATAAATCCTCATTTTAAGCCCATTTTTACACTTTAATTGCCAAGAAAGGAGACTAGAATAATAGACTTTTACAAAATTTAAAAACAGAAGTTGGAACAAAGGTAGAATTTCTGTTTGAAATCTTCAATAAGCCTTCAGTTAACCAAAGCTTTAATTATCCCAGTAATTAAGTACCACTGTCCTTGTTATAGAAACATGAAGACAGTTCACCAAACTGAGGTGAAAATGGAGTCAACTAAGAGGGCTGGAGCAGTGTTGTTGACTGTTATCTTACTCTGTTGATTGAGACCATGTAACACAAATTACACCAACTATTTTCTTTTTTTTGGTAGTATTATTATTAAATGCTCTTATTTTTTACTTTTATTGAGATGTAATTGACATATAGCACTGTATAAGGTTAAGGTGTACAGCATAATGATTTGACATATATATCGTGAAATAATTATTACAGTAAGTTTAGTTGACATCCATCATCTCATACAGATTTAAAAAAACGAAAGAAATGTTTTTTTCCTTGTGATGAGAACCGTCAGGATCTACTCTGTTAACAACTTTCCTATATATCATTACAACAGTGTTAACTGTAGTCATCATGTTGTACATTACATCCCTAGCACTTATTTATCTTATGACTGGAATTTTTTACCTTTTGACCACCTTCCTCCAAGTCCACCTCTCCCCATCCTTTATCAACTATTTTCATTTTCTTGAAGTTTTCTTTTCTTCCCGTAGCTGAAGTCTGGAAAGAATAAAATTCCTTGCTCCTTCCCAAAGTGAACTTTTCTACATTGCTCTCTTTCGGCTGCTAATTTGTCATATACTCACAAACATGTTCAAATCCCGCCCCCGCCTTTTCTAAAGAAGGCTTTCCTGGGCCTTGCATCTAGGCTTCCACTTCAGGTTCTCCTCTCTCTCCTCCCCCTAATTACCCATGGCCTCCATTTTCTTTCCCACTTAGCAGTCTGGGTGGTATTGCTGTGACCCTAGTAAAAGAGCTCTCTGTAATATTTATTATCTGCTCTCACCAAGCCCTGTGACCTCTCTTGCAGTCTGCCGTGGATTCTAGACAACGAGCACTCCCCCTGCCCATTCAGGCTGCTGCCTCTGCCCTCAGTGCCTTGTCATCAACTGCCCATTAAAGATTTACCCAACCTTCAGCCCCAGCTGGTAACCCACTTCCTGCCAGAGATTTCTCAGATTTTGGCAGGCAAAAATAATTCTCACTCGGTCCTATGTGAGTGGAGGGCACGGGCTGGGTCTTATTCACCTTGTTCCTACTCAGCAGAAAGTTTTCCACACAGTAGATAGTGCTCGATACATGCTCACAGCGTTGGAGGGGCTGAAAAGACAAGGGATGCTGAGCTTTTTCATCTCCTCTTAGTGGTGTGCAGAGATTTTTCACATCAGTTGGGGATTTCTGACTATCCCTAAAATAGAATTTTAGAGCTAAGAAAGAGCTGATCTAAATTTCTCACTTATAGATGATGAACCCAAGGCCCAGTGGCATTGAGGCCAGACACATAGTTGGTCTCCAACAGAACCAGAACTAAAATGCAGGCCATCTGGCTCCCAAGTCAAATCACTACTCACCTTTCCCTGCCTATCTTGTACTTTCTTTTTGTTGTTATTGTTGTCTTCTCTCATTTCTAACCTTGTATGTATTAGGCATTCCACAAATATTTGCCATACAGACCAAGATTTCATGATCCTCACAATAATGTGAGTGATGTAGACAGGAATAATGTTATAAGACCCATTTTACAGACAAGGAAACTGAGGCACAGAATGGCTAAGAGGTAGTGCTTTTGGACAAGTTGTTTACAAATCTCTCCAGGCCAGTGCTCTTCCTAGTCCATTCCATACTGGGGACAGGAGATTCATCAGAGTCCACGCCTAGTGGCAGGAGGTAACAAAGAAGTAGGTTTTGGGAAGGTGGGTCTTCATTTTGTAATGGACACACTTCTCCCTTTAATCTTCATAGTGTTGCTGTGGTCAAAGACATGGGTGGATTTTTCTGTGAACTGCTTCAGCTAACCCCCAAGGTCTCCTAGAAGTTGAGGGAAGCAGGGGAAAAAGGGAATAACTAGGAGTCTGACTCCCCCTTGTCGCCCTCCAATACTCAAAAGTGTCGGTGTGTCCGTGATGAGTAGCTGAGGCTGCTCCACCTTCTTCTTCAGAGTTTCCTAAGGTTCCCAGAGGCAGCAGCTGCATCTCTCTCCTGCTCAGTTGAGAACTCCTTGTGGGGTTCCTACCTCAATGTTCTCCGATGAACTTCTATTTATAGCATTTACAATAGAAATAAACGATGAAGTTCTCAATATTGAGGGTCCTTTAGAGGCACATTTAATAGAGAATGGGCTCCAGAACCATTCTACTGTTTTTGAATCCCACCTTGATCATCTCCTCTTTGGTGACTATGGGCAAATTTCTCAACATCTCTGTGCCTTAGTGTCTTCATTTGTAAAATGAGGGTAACAGTACCTTCCTTATAGGATTGTTGTAAGCATTAAATGATATAAAGGATGTAAAGTGCTTAGAACAGTGTCTGGCATATGCATTCACACGCACATATATACATACACACATACACATATATAAGCGCTCATCAAATGTCCTACAGTATTTCTATTATCATAGAACCACATATTGCCTTCACAAGTAGTGAAATCTTAATTTCTTTTTCTTTTTTTTCCAATCGTGTACTTTAATTGCCTAAAAATTTCAGAACTGACTTCTTGTGTCCTCACTGAAGCCTCTCAAGAAGGCATAAAAATCATCTACTGTGGACACTACTACCCTCCCTAGTTTGGGCACTCAAAATTTTAATTCACATTGAATATTCCTTTTGTAGCAAATAGGGTGACTAGCTGTCCTGATCTGCCTGGGACTAAGGAGTTTCCCAGGATGTGGGACTTTCAGGGCTGAAGGAAAAAGTCTCAGGGAAACTGGGACAATTGGTCATCCCAGTAACAAAAGTTCTACTAAACACTTTAGTCTGCTACCTTATATAAATGACAGCCCTGTGAATAGGCATTCTCATTCCAATTCTACAGATAAGGAAAACCGAGGCATAAAGGCATTAAATGATTTATCCAAAGACATGTAGATTATAAATGGCAGGGCAAGATTAAACCTTACATGTGTTTAACTATAAACTCATGATCATTCCACTACTTTCCAATGTGGAAGTGTGGGTGCTTTACAGCTGTTAACATCTGCACAGGGAAAGATAACCCTGTGATAGACTTAGCTTAACGATTGATTTATTATGGGCTAGTTTCTTTGAGGTCTTGCTAATTTGCATGATTGACACATAGGAGAAGAAAAGCAGCTGCTTAAAATGCATAAATTATTTGAAAGTGATAATGAACCAGGTAAAATTTAACTTATGCAATCTCAGTCCATTTAGTCTTCCCTTCCTGGAGTGGGAGGTGGGGTGGATGAGAGACAAATATGGCTTGTATTTACATGTCTAGAAAATATGAATCCAGTTAAGTTTATTAAGCTAAGTTTGAATCAAAGTAGTACACTACAGTCAAACTAGTATAGAAAAAAATTAGGCGAAATATTAGTAGTTTGATAGTAGTTGGAGTAGTAATTTGATAAATTAGATAGTTTGATAAATTAGAGCTTGGTTTTCTTCTTTTCTGTGCTTCTGAGATCAATTTATTGATTCATTCTTTTCTTTCTTTAGGAAAAAGCAGTAATTATCATTAAATACTGTTTTAAAAATTAAATGCTTGAATTTTATATTTATAAAAAGATAATACATTGAAATAGTTTTTTTAATAAAAGCATAACAGGCTATTCAATGAAAAGTCTCCCTTCTACCCTCAAGCTACACCACAAAGTTGTTTCCCTCAACAGAACCAACCACAGATATTCATTCTCTGTATGTCCCTTTAGAGCTAATTAATCATACACAAGCAAGTACAAGTTTATATTCCTCCTCCTTCCACAAAAATGGTAGCATGTGAAGGACATTATTCTGCATATGAATATCCTTTTAAACACAGTAACACATCTGAGAGACCTTTCTCTATCAATACATAAAGACTTTCCTTATTCTGTTTTATGGCCACATAATATTCCACTCTATGAATCTGCCATATTTACTTAACTAGTTTCCTGTTGATGGTACATACATCACTTAAGCAACTTTAAATTTACTGAATAAGTAATACATTCACATGTTCATTATATGTATATAAATAATTTATATATATATAATATATAATGATATTTCTATAAAGATAAAGATATTTATATAAATAGCTTGCACTCATTAATGTCTTCCATCCACCCCAGTACCCCCACCTCACCACACATATGCCCAGGTAAAAACGTTATTAGTTTTAGATATAGCTTTCAGAGTTTCCTTATTGATATAGAAGTAAATACAAATGTATGTTCTTAATTTTCTTCCGATTATATGTAGACTAGTATATACAAAATATCCTGCAGTTCGCTTTGTCCACTCAATAAAATATCTTGGAGAATTTTTCATATCAGTACACAGCAAGGTTCCTCATCTTTTAACAATTTATTTAACAATTGCATAATCTTCTGTTGTGTGGATATACTATATTTTATTCAACTGGTCCTCTATTAATTAATGGTCATCAAATACTATTTTGCCTGTTCAAATGCCCTGGGGCTCAATGTCCTGTGACTACTGTCTGGCATAGAGAGAATTTTTTTTTTTTTTTTTTTTTTTTTAATTTATGGCTGTGTTGGGTCTTCGTTTCTGTGCGAGGGCTTTCTCTAGTTGTGGCAAGCGGGGTCCACTCCTCATCGCGGTGCGCGGGCCTCTCACTATCGCGGCCTCTCTTGTTGCGGGGCACAGGCTCCAGACGCGCAGGCTCAGTCAGTAATTGTGGCTCACGGGCCCAGCTGCTCCACGGCATGTGGGATCCTCCCAGACCAGCGCTCGAACCCGTGTCCCCTGCACTGGCAGGCAGACTCTCAACCACTGCGCCCACCAGGGAAGCCCGATAGGGAGAATTTGGTAACTTAAGTTTACGATAAGTGCTCAACTGCTTCTTTACTTTCACTAAGAGTTTTTCACATTAAGGGTTAAATATCCGCGCTGATTTATTTGTTATTCTGCACATGGCAGAAACTTCTTACCTTAAGCACCATAAACAGTCTCTCTGAATATCACTGAAACGCTGTTGCTATCACAATGAGGCATTACAGAAAATGTTGCAGCAATTATTACATTACTCTTCCCTATTGATTGAGCTGTTGCAGAAGATACCAGACGTGAGTGTTCCGAGGGTGCCTGACAGTACCCGAGGAATTTGTTCTTAATCTTTTTTTTTTTTTGGGTGCGGAGAGAGTGAAGCCTTCAATGTTCATTGATTTTTAAAATGTTCCCTGACCATGATCCAAAATGATAATTCCCAATGATCCCTAATTAATTACTTCAAGAGCTAGAATTTTACATTACTAAATAATACAGAATATGTACAAACCTGCTTTTAGTTTGTTTTGGTGGAAACAATTTGCATATCACATACAATACTATAAAGTCCTTCATATGCAAGAGACATTATTAGAAGCCTTTTATTAAAAAAGCTAAACATAAATTACGGTAAGGTAGCTTTGGTTGTAAGATGGTTTAAACGGAAACAATCCAGTGGGGGGAAAATTAATCTACTTTTCTAAATTAGAGGCATGTTTTGCAACGAAACAGGGCAGACTCGTTGCTATTTTATAGAGCGTCTTTAATTCTAATGCATACTTACTACAGCGGTAATAGCGTCTATCGAACATAGCTTGGCAGCATAAAGTAAAAAGAAATGGCATTGAACTATAGCAACAATTATTTAGTTTTCACATAAGGATGGGTTTCTGGGGTGTAAACTTTGTTACTCAAGATATACCACAGATTTAAAATTTTATTTTAAAGAATAAGGATTTAGGCTTCAGAGATAGTGTGACATTTTGGCATCTGATGGGCAAGTTAGTATAGTGGTTAAGAGCATGGGCTGTTATACTGTCTGCAATAGTGTCCATAACTGTGGAATTCATAGCCAACACGGGTATGAATTCCAGCTCCAGAATTTTGTTATCTCCAGGTAAACCACTGTGCCTCTGCTTCCTTATCAACCATGTAGGGCTGTTGTGACAGTGCCATGCCTGCTTGTGTATTTCAAGCTATCAGTAAGCGGCAGCTTTTTACAGTTTGCTCACCGCACCAGGGCACCTCTGCAAAGCCTTTGAATCTCGTCTTGATTTGTCCCAACTTTAAGGCATGTTCTGGTGTCTTGCTGGGGTGTCAGATGACATCCTGGGAGATGATCATGAAAGCCTGAGTTCTGGAAGGCCACCTGTCTCTCCACCTCTTTGGGAACATCCCTGGGTTGGTTTTGTTAGGGCTGGGCTGAGAACTGAGGGTGGGGAACCACGCTTAGTAACCCCCTTGACGGCCTCCCTATCTAAGGATTGTGCTGTGCTAGGGCATAAGTCTTCTTGTCCTCCAAGTCCCGGGGCTATCACTGGAGTGCTCCTGCAACTGGGTGAAAATCATATTGTGGGATAAAGAACATAAACTCAATACTGTCTGCTAAAACTCCGCTCCTACACCTGGCCATATTATTCTGAGCACTCAGAAGAAATGGTGAGAAACTAATCATCAGTTGATAGCAAGTTGCAAGGTCCCTTTTCATGTCTAGGTCCTACATTCTAAAGTAGCTATACAGTAACTTGTCAAGAATTTTCTTCTTTCTTTAATACCTATAATAAAGAATGGGGAAAAATAGGGTAATGAAATCAAAACTGTGTTCTGCCTAGTTTGTATATGTATTAGAAAGAATTCATATGCTATCAAAAGCAGCTATGGGGCTTCCCTGGTGGCGCAGTGGTTGAGAATCTGCCTGCCAATGCAGGGGGCACAGGTTCGAGCCCTGGTCTGGGAAGATCCCACATGCCGCAGAGCAACTGGGCCCGTGAGCCACAACTACTGAGCCTATGCGTCTGGAGCCTGTACTCCACAACAAGAGAGGCCGCGATAGTGAGAGGTCCATGCACCGCGATGAAGAGTGGCCCCCGCTCGCTGCAACTAGAGAAAGCCCTCGCACAGAAACGAAGACCCAACACAGCCAAAAATAAATACATAAATAAATAAATTTATTAAAAAAAAAAAAAAGTGCTTATGATACATACAGAAGAATAAACACAGTATTCAAACAGTATGCCCGGAGACACGACGACCCAAAACCTATGGGATGCAGCAAAAGCAGTTCTAAGAGGGAAGTTTATAGCAATACAAGCCTACATCAAGAAACAGGAAACATCTCGAATAAACAACCTAAGCTTGCACCTAAAGCAATTAGAGAAAGAAGAACAAAAACACCCCAAAGCTAGCAGAAGGAAAGAAATCATAAAGATCAGAAGAGAAATAAATGAAAAAGAAATGAAGGAAACAATAGCAAAAATCAATGAAACTAAAAGCTGGTACTTTGAGAAGATAAACAAAATTGATAAACCATTAGCCAGACTCATCAAGAGAAAAAGGGAGAAGACTCAAATCAATAGAATTAGAAATGAAATAGGAGAAGTAACAACTGACACTGCAGAAATACAAAGGATCATGAGAGATTACTACAAGCAACTCTATGCCAATAAAATGGACAACCTGGAAGAAATGGACAAATTCTTAGAAATGCACAACCTGCCGAGACTGAACCAAGAAGAAATAGAAAATATGAACAGACCAATCACAAGCACTGAAATTGAAACTGTGATTAAAAATCTTCCAACAAACAAAAGCCCAGGACCAGATGGCTTTACAGGCGAATTCTATCAAACATTTACAGAAGAGCTAACACCTATCCTTCTCAAACTCTTCCAAAATATAGCAGAGGGAGGAACACTCCCAAACTCATTCTACGAGGCCACCATCACTCTGATACCAAAACCAGACAAAGATGTCACAAAGAAAGAAAACTACAGGCCAATATCACTGATGAATGCAAAAATCCTCAACAAAATACTAGCAAACAGAATCCAACAGCACATTAAAAGGATCATACACCATGATCAAGTGGGGCTTATCCCAGGAATGCAAGGATTCTTCAATATACGCAAATCAATCAACGTGATACACCATATTAACAAATTGAAGGAGAAAAACCATATGATCATCTCAATAGATGCAGAGAAAGCTTTCGACAAAATTCAACACCCATTTATGATAAAAGCCCTGCAGAAAGTAGGCATAGAGGGAACTTTCCTCAACATAATAAAGGCCATATATGACAAACCCACAGCCAACATTGTCCTCAATGGTGAAAAACTGAAACCATTTCCACTAAGATCAGGAACAAGACAAGGTTGCCCACTCTCACCACTATTATTCAACATAGTTTTGGAAGTTTTAGCCACAGCAATCAGAGAAGAAAAAGAAATAAAAGGAATCCAAATCGGAAAAGAAGAAGTAAAGCTGTCACTGTTTGCAGATGACATGATACTATACATAGAGAATCCTAAAGATGCTACCAGAAAACTACTAGAGCTAATCAATGAATTTGGTAAAGTAGCAGGATACAAAATTAATGCACAGAAATCTCTTGCATTCCTATATACTAATGATGAAAAATCTGAAAGTGAAATTAAGAAAACACTCCCGTTTACCATTGCAACAAAAAGAATAAAATAGCTAGGAATAAACCTACCTAAGGAGACAAAAGACCTGTATGCAGAAAATTATAGGACACTGATGAAAGAAATTAAAGATGATACAAATAGATGGAGAGATATACCATGTTCTTGGATTGGAAGAATCAACATTGTGAAAATGACTCTACTACCCAAAGCAATCTACAGATTCAATGCAATCCCTATCAAACTACCACTGGCATTTTTCACAGAACTAGAACGAAAAATTTCACAATTTGTATGGAAACACAAAAGACCCCGAATAGCCAAAGCAATCTTGAGAACGAAAAATGGACCTGGAGGAATCAGGCTCCCAGACTTCAGACTATACTACAAAGCTACAGTAATCAAGACAGTTTGGTACTGGCACAAAAACAGAAATATAGATCAATGGAACAGGATAGAAAGCCCAGAGATAAACCCATGCACATATGGTCACCTTATCTTTGATAAAGGAGGCAAGCATATATGGTGGAGAAAAGACAGCCTCTTCAATAAGTGGTGCTGGGAAAATTGGACAGGTACATGTAAAAGTATGAAATTAGAACACTCCCTGACACCACACACAAAAATAAACTCAAAATGGATTAAAGACCTAAGTGTAAGGCCAGACACTATCAAACTCTTAGAGGAAAACATAGGCAGAACACTCTATGACATAAATCACAGCAAGATCCTTTTTGACCCACCTCCTAGAGAAATGGAAATAAAAACACAAATAAACAAATGGGACCTAATGAAACTTAAGAGCTTTTGCACAGCAAAGGAAACCATAAACAAGACCAAAAGACAACCCTCAGAATGGGAGAAAATATTTGCAAATGAAGCAACTGACAAAGGATTAATCTCCAAGATTTACAAGCAGCTCATGCAGCTCAATAACAAAAAAACAAACAACCCAATCCAAAAATGGGCAGAAGACCTAAACAGACATTTCTCCAAAGAAGATATACAGATGGCCAACAGACACATGAAAGAATGCTCAACATCATTAATCATTAGAGAATGCAAATCAAAACTACAATGAGATATCATCTCACACCGGTCAGAATGGCCATCATCAAAAAATCTAGAAACAATAAATGCTGGAGAGGGTGTGGAGAAAAGGGAACACTCTTGCACTGTTGGTGGGAATGTAAATTGATACAATCACTATGGGAACAGTATGGAGGTTCCTTAAAAAACTAAAAATAGAACTACCATATGACCCAGCAATCCCACTACTGGGCATATACCCTGAGAAAACCATAATTCAAAAAGAGCCATGTACCAAAATGTTCATTGCAGCTCTATTTACAATAGCCAGGACATGGAAGCAACCTAAGTGTCCATCATAGGATGAATGGATAAAGAAGATGTGGCACATATATACAATGGAATATTACTCAGCCATAAAAAGAAATGAAATGGAGGTATTTGTAATGAGGTGGATGGAGTTAGAGTCTGTCATACAGAGTGAAGTAAGTCAGAAAGAGAAAAACAAATACAGTATGCTAACACATATATATGGAATCTAAGGAAAAAAAAAAAAAAGGTCATGAAGAACCTAGTGGCAAGACGGGAATAAAGACACAGACCTACTAGAGAATGGACTTGAGGATATGGGGAGGGGGAGGGGTGAGATGTGACAGGGTGAGAGAGTGGCATGCACATATATACACTACGAAATGTAAATAGATAGCTAGTGGGAAGCAGCCGCATAGCACAGAGAGATCAGCTTGGTGCTTTGTGACCACCTAGAGGGGTGGGATAGGGAGGGTGGGAGGGAGGGAGATGCAAGAGGGAAGAGATATGGGAACATATGTATATGTATAACTGATTCACTTTGTTATAAAGCAGAAACTAACACACCATTGTAAAGCAATTATACTTCAATAAAGATGTTTAAAAAAAAAAAAAAGAGTATGCCCTTCAGAAAAGGTCAAAGAAAGACAAGCCTACAGTTTAGAAATGGTAATAATGTATGGATTCAATGAAAAGTTTTAGGTCGTGGCTGATTTTCAAAAACATTTAAAAAACATATAAAGTCTAAATCAACATCTGAAATAAACAACACATAAATATATATAGGTCTGAAATTTGTCTTTCATTTATAATCCTTGATCTTCAGGAGAGGGGCCACATCTTCAGTCACTGTTTATCCTAGGCAGAGATTACATACTTGATGAATAAGTGAATTGATGAATGAAAGAATGAATAAATAAATTAGAATAATGCCAGGGTCCAAAAACTCCTGACAAATTACAACACTTACAATATTTTCAATGGGGTAATAGCAAGGCACAGATGTAAATGTCTCATGGTTGAGTGATGAATCTAAAAATAAGACAAAAGAATTCTTCAGTATTTAAGGAAAAAAATGGTAAATGTCATCTATAAATTTCCTGCCTTTATAAAAATGCAGACTTTTGATTAAATATGAAACAAAAGATATGTCTCATGACCATATTACTCAGAATGACATAATTTCATCAAGGGGCAGTGAGTGAACGTGTCATTAGTAATATTCAAACAAAACAAAACCTAAGCTAGAATCTTGAAGTCAGTATAGTTGAGGTCAAACACACTAATCCTTCCCCTAATTTTTTGCCGTTTTATTATTTTAGGAGCAAAGATAGAAACAAACAAAAAACCTTGTATTTTCAGGTGTGCTATTAGCTCATTTACTTTATTATCTGAAGATCCTATAAAGTAATATTTTATTCTGAGTCTTGCAAGCAGTTTGAAATTAAACATTTTCCTTGCACCTGTAAAAATGTGTAAATGATGAAACAGGCAGCATGATGATCGCTTTACAGAGAAGCATTTCCTTCATCATCTTCAAGGTCGTTTAGATTTATGACCTAATCACCCGTGGCCCTTTAACAGGATGCATTTGAATCTGATTAAAAAGAAAAACAAATATCAGTATGGATTTATTAATAAAATGTGCCTGACCTTTTCACTGATCTCCCTCTTTCAACATAATGTGATTTTCAACTCACAATCAAAGAAGGGAGTTTCTGGGAATTTAATCTTGAATGTTTCAGCTTCACAGTTGCTTCAGGAGTTCCTGCCTGCGTATTGGTGTGTGTGGATGGTGGAGGGCTATCTGTTTCCTCCTCCTTTCTCTTTGGGGTTTAATTACTTCACCTACATCCTAATTCAGGTAACTCATAAAGCTTAGCCTTTGTTGTAGGTCCAACAGCTGTCTTATGTCAGTAGCAAGTAAAATGTTCACAAAGTACCGGAATGCAGCAAGACAGTTTATAGTGCTGCAATAAAAGGTAAATTGAATTTACAAAGATGCATTTGTCACTGATTAAAAACTTACAAAGTTAATTGGAAACACTGTGGAGGTGTTACCACACAACTCGAGGTGTAATGGGTGGTTCTAATTCAGCCTGAAGGGGAGTTGCGGGTCCCATTATGGTCTCACACAGTAAGATGCCTGGCGACGCTCTCCAATTTAAGTAGCAAAGCAACACCATAAAGATCTTAAACATTTTTAATGGAGGCGAGTGTAAATTTACTCACTATTATTCTTGAAAACAGCTAGAGGAAAAAGCCTTCAGTGTTAACTGAAACACAGTGTGCTAAACACATGGCCTCTCGCAGAAAACATATTGTACGGTTTTTATTTTCCCTGTCTGCAACTTTTCTCATTTTTCTGATATTTACATTGGCAACACTACTGCAAGAAGCATACCAGTTGGGAAGGAAAAAAATGAGACTGAAACAGCCAGCAATCAGAAGTCAGCAGGACCCTCCCTTGGGATCTTGGCGAATTATCTCCACATAATTCACTTAACCTTTGCCATTTGGGGACTTGGGAAACTGAATGTATTTCTAAACTTGAGGCTTTTAATTGCTGGTTTTCGTGTCACTAGTCCAGGTCAGTTGGAGAGATGATGATTGAAAAACTGCTCTAGGAGGCTTTTCACCTCTGGTGCGCATCCTGGTTATAATTAAGTTGGTGGCCTGGGGTGGCCTTTAGATTTCTGCAGACAGGAGTGAACGGTTAAGCCCCAAGAGATGGGCCTTATATGGACATTCTGTGTGTGCCTGGAGTTAATGTAGAAATTTTAATATTAGACTAGGTTTATGTTGAGATTAAAAGGAAAAAACTGAGATAACTAAACTGAGTAATTGTCTTTGGTAAACTCATTATATCAAATATCTAGTACCAAATTATTATAGAGTCAGAGAATTTTTGGACTGGAGTCTTAGGGATTAATGTTTAAATTCAAGTATCATGAATTTTATACATATTTATACATATTTTTATTTCTATATAATCTCTATACTTTCCAATACTCTAACACTGTTTGACAATAGTGTTTTTGGTGTCAGAGATGGTAGTGACTGTGGAATTTTCATATATGTTTAATTTGTTACCTCTGCTGCATGAGCAGAGTTTTAAGTCTGATTAATTCCTTTAGTCAGCAAAGGGGACCATATAGCCACACAAATCTATTTTTTTAAAGCTAGAATTTACTGAGTGCTTCCTGTGTACTAACTGCTTTTTGTATTTAACCCCATTTAGTCCTCACAGCATTTGAGTCCCAAACTTCCCTGACAGGCCTCCACTGACCTGAATAAGGCAACTTCTTGAAACCTCAACTTCCTTATCCATAAATTGGGGATGATATACCTTATGGAGGTTGTTGTGAGGATTTAATGAGACAACATGGGCAAATACTGGGTAAACCGTAAAGTCCTATTTAAATACTAAGTACAGTTTTTCTTCTTCTTAATGTAACATCATTTACAGGATTTTCACCAAAATTCTCTCTTCTAAAATATATGCACTCACAAGCTGCTTCATAAACTTACTTGAGTACACCTGAATGGAGCAATGACTATGATCACAGAATATCAATCCTAGGAGGGCTCACTGTACCTACAGTTACCTATTTTGTTCAGAATTTTCCAGCAAAGCTAGGTAACTCTCAGGAAATTGTCTTCCTGAATGATGCATATGCATTGTCAAAGGACCAATCACTTTGCAACTATGGAGAAAGTTGGGGATAAAGGAAAATTTCAAGTTAAAAACCTCTGAAAATTTGCAGAATTTCATTAAAGTCTCTGAAAAATCAGAAATGCATCATTACGGAAAAGGGACCATAGAAAAATGTTAAACATATCATTCCTTGAGGTGTAAAATGTGGTTCAGCCAGAGCCTGATTTCAATCTGCAGACAATTTAAAGAAAACAAATTTTAGCTCTAGTTTTTTTTTTCTCACCAAGCTTTTGGTGAAAAGAGCCAGAATGTTGTAAAATGGCCAAAAGTTAGAGTGAAATTCACAAACTTAATAACCAGTTCTTAAAATCTGTGCAGTTGAAACCAACTACCCCATAAAGTATAGATTTACTATTATCCCATTCGTTTCATGAATAAGGAAATCAAAGTTATAAGAGATTAAGGGACTTGTCTAAGATCAGTGGAGGCCAGTCAGGGAAGTACCTGGGATTTATATAACAAATCCTTTTATAGAAGGGCTCACAGGGATGTCTCTGCCACAAAGGATAATGACTCTCAGTACAAGCAAATGTATATTCTCATCTTTGAACCCAAAGGAAGCATCATCTTCCACAGACAAAATCAAGTTTATTTATATATATATATGTGTGTAAATATGCATCAAAACAATTCTATGTTTTAAAAGCCTGTATCTCAACAAATCTTTGTCTTTTGAAAATATGATGAGGCAAGTAAAAAATATAAGATGAATTATGGTTTGAGAGGAAAAGCTGAACAACAAAACCACTGAAATAAGTTACAGTTAACTTTCCTTTGTTTCTAAAGTAGCGTCCTTCCTCTGACCTCAGTTCAAGACCAAGATCTGAGAGATTTCACAATTTGAATGAGACTTGAATGACTTCAGAATAACATTTTAAATTGTCATACAGCTGCTTTTGACTAAGGATTTAAAAGTATTTATGAATGAATGAACCGACATTTATTATTACTCTTAAAAGGTATGGGTAATAGACACAAAGTATCCAAATTATGCCATCTGTAGGCAGAGGAGCTGAGCGGCTAAAAGATATTATTTGTATTTCTAAGGGAAGGGTCTTCCTTATCACTGGGCTCTATGATACTATACTTCCTTTCACATAGCTAGATTTTTACATTAGATAGTATGAAATCATCATCGAATTTAGAAATTAGAGTTTAGATACCACTAAAGATGAGTAGCCGTATAATTTCGACAGTCAAATAACCTCTCTAGGCCTAGTTTGCTCCTCTTGAAAATGTTTATGTACAGGAGGGAGATTGGAAGAAGAAGTTTCGCCAGCTCAATGGTTCCAAAACCCTGTTTCGAGGCTCACTGGCAGGGGTGTGCTGGAGCCAGAAGCTTGTGAGGCAGTGCACATTGTGTTTGACATTGGCCGTGTTGGAAGTATTCACACCATGGAAGTTGGTAAATGCTCCAAATCAGGGCCCCACCCTTTCCCAAGAGCTGGTTGTTAAACATTTACCAACACTCCACTAGCCTTTGTAGATACTCTTTGAATCAAGAGTTCTACAATCAAATAGGTTTTGTAAACACAAGGTTTCTCCATCTCTCTCTCCTTCCTTCTCTCTGTGCCCCTCTTTCCCTTCTTCTTTTTCTCCTGCCCTCTTTCCTTTCTATCCCCCTTTTTTCCCTTTCTTCCTTCTCTTGCCCTGACAAGTAATGTGACTCTTGAGGAAGAGATATACAGTACCTCACATTACAAAACTTCACAAAAATGCTCTTCAGACACGTCTCTTAATCCTTAAAGTTCCATTCCTCACTGGGACTGATCAAATCTCTCCCTATCCCTCTTCCTTTTCTCCACTTTCTCTGCCATCTATTTCTTCCTTTCTTTCTCAGATAGCACACCATATATTTTTGTATAAAATAGGAAAAAGTAAAAATATATTTAGAGAATAAAATATAAAAGTCCCCACCCTCCCCAACCAGCAGAGTTTTGTTTTGTTTTGTTTTGTTTTGTTTTACTGCAGGTCTGCTGAGCCTTTAATATGCTAATGTCCACTGTGAGCCTTCAGAGGGGACATTTCCAACTATTTCCACACAGAAACTGTTTCCCCAAACACCTATTAGCATGTTGAAGTACGTGACTATTCTTTGGAAGATGGTTCAGAAAAAATGGACGAATGGATTTCTAAGAAGCTTTTGAGTTGAAAAATTATACCAAGTATATGATTCTAAAGATGGTTATGATTTCAGATATAGGATGAACCACATGATGTATGGAGGTCCTATCCCATTTCACAGGATAAACCTATGAAATGAAGACAAATGATTCTGTTGATTTATTTCCAGGATGGTGAAGATACAAGTATTGAAATGTCCACATCTCTTTTGCTGTTTATCTAGAGTTACTCTAGGTAGAGATTTTGTGAAATTTCAAGAAATGCTATGCTGTTGCCCTAACCCAAAACATCCTAGAAATACAGCCTGTGTGTAGTGCCTCTTGAAATAGAAAATCAACGACAATTCTAAGAACAAAGTGTATTTAAAAATATATCTACAGATATATAGAGATAGATAAGAGACAGACTGATGGCTAGATAAATATATAGTTTTAAAGATTCTAGAAGAAATTTAGAATACATGAATTCCATTTAAAGCCTGGCTTTTACTTCTGCTGATCCTGTTTACTAAATTTAAATTATTTCTATGGTACATTTGCAAGTTTATGCCCACTGCCTCAACTAGTACTAAGGGATGTTATAAGACTCTAATTCTCTCTTAAGGAAAATTAATCCAATTAACTCTTTTGATTTATTGTCAGAGATCTTCTAAAGATAAATTACAGCTAAATTGCAGTTATTGAAAACAGATCATTTGCCTGTGAAATATGGTATCATTATGAAGTCTAATGTGAATGCCAGGTTCAGTGCCTTTCTTAGACTAGGTGCATACTACTAGAGTTCTTGTTAGGTTGAATTAGTATATGGATTCTGATAATTGCTATTAAAGTAAGGTGAGATGTTAAAAGGCTAAAGTAAAGCAAAAGGCCAAGGGAGATGACAACATGGATTAAAGGAATTATTGAACTCTTATGCCAGAACGCAGAGATAAATCTTAAAGATCGCCTTCTTTAAACTCACCCTGTATCTTATTGAAGAAAGCAATAAAAAACTCCGTCTGGTCTCATTGTGCTAAACGCTGCTGCTGAAAGGGTGTGAGACTGAAGGGATCCAGTGGTGAGTTGTAAGCGACACATGCACAGACCTGCTAACAATTAACCTTTTTCTCCCTCTCGGAATTCACAAGGGACTTGGCCCACAGGAAACTAGAGTTAACTTTCTTCTCCTTTCAGTTAGGAGAAAATGCCTTTTGCAGAAAATACTGCCTGCTGACCCTACTGAAGATCACATTGAGAATAAGTCAACGTAACATCACCATCCACGGTTCGGTTAAGTGCTGAAAGAAGGTTGTATGGAATGGAGGCTGGGAAGACGTCGAGTGTAAGGACTGAATAATGTTGAAACCCAAGACAAACTGAACAGGGAAAATAAAGATATTACAAACAAACTCCTGTCAGAAGCGAAGATAAGCTAGGGTGATTTTCAAATTATTTTTGATGATTCCTAAGGGACAGATTATAAATTCCTGCTTACTCTGAGGAAGAATGTACATGAAATGTCAGTGATACTCTTCCCAAAAAGAGATACTTCAGCTTAAGGGAAATGACTCTTCTCCTATGACAGTAGAGTTGTTCTTAGGAAAAGAAAGAATAAATGATGAAATGAGCTGGATTCATATTAGTAGTAGACTAAAATCATTTTTTGAAAACTGAGCTATTGTATATCCAGGGTCTAACACATATTAGGCAAACAATACCGATTTGCTGAGTAAACAATGAACAAATGAATACATAATTTTTTGAAATGGAGGTGGGTAGAGAAGTCAGTAAGCAAATAGAAAAAATAATTGAAAGCTAGTTAGATACCTTTATACATATCCAACACAAGTCGATGGATTCAATTTTCCTTTTTGGCAAATTAATATTACAATTCTTCATAATAAGTGCATAGTTCCATCATGTTTAGCTAATACTTGTGATCTTTTTGTATTTTCCCCCTTTATTCCAAAACCCTTATGTCCACTAGTGATGGGAGTTAACTCTAGTATCCTAAGAGTGCTGGAGAAATCTCTCTCCAGGGGAAGTGGGTGCCCCTAGCTCACAGCAGAACCAGGTTACTGGGGCGGGGGAAGCCTTCACCCTCAAGGGTCTGTAAGCACCCCCCCCCACACACACACCCCAGAGATTGTCCAGTCACCTTATCACGCTTCTCCAGGTCCCACTTCCTACTTGAAACCTGTTTGTACTTGTGTCTGACAACTGTGAGGATGTGGTTCTCGAGCTCCTTGCCCTACGCTGTCCTCCTGATTGAACGCTCTACAGCAGGATCCACACTCAGTCCCACTTTCAGCCTCAGATCCTGGAAGGCCAGCTTTGGCCAAAAAACTAGCCATTCTATCTTTGGAGGGGAGGTCAGACTTGGTTCCCAGTTCCCTCAAGGAGTTTTAACTAGTTCACCTCCAAGGTCATGCTCAGATCTAAGAGTGGATGAATTTTGATTTTTATGGTTCTAGGGGTATATAACGTTAAGAAGTAGTAACCACAGAACATGAAAGGCCCATTTCAAAGGTCTGGCCTATATTTGATGGGCCAGGTGGATGGAAGGAGCAGAAAAGCTACACTGAGGAGGTTGCTGTGGCCAACAGCAGGTATGTAGGTGACTGCCCCCCCAGGGCTCCTACAGAAAGGATGCATATATACACACTGCCACTTCTGGAGGTGTGTGGGGTGGGTAGGGGGATGTCGGGGCTTGTCTGCCATCTGGCTCAATCACTGCAAAGATTATGATCCTTTCCCCACCCCCATCTTTGTATGTATTTCAAAATTAAAATATTTCCTTCCCGTGAAACTCAAAATTTATACATTCTAAAATGAAAATAGTGTTCTTTTTCTTTTCTTAAGGTTTCCTCATTGTAAAATTCTGGACAAGTTCAAAGTTCAAGTTGAAATTTTCTCACTGCTATTGCAAGCATACGCTTGAGTCTTCCTGTTCGAAAATCTCACACTGACACTGAGCTTGGGTCTGAAGCACTGCTTCTTGTTTCTGCGAAACACCAACTCAATGGTTCTATCAGTCAGCCATCTGTGAAGAACCATGAGTCTAAAACACCAGACCCAGGTGCACACTATAGCTTCACAGATTAACCCCAAGAATGTCTCCAGCCCTTCTTCCATTTCTGTAATTCGATGACATTCTCGTTAATTCTAGGGCTTCATCGATAACTTCTGTGTCAGTGGTTCTAGAAAGCCCTCTCTAGGTCCACCCTGGATGATCCCCAACATTCCATTTTCTCCCCACTGCTCAGTCACCAATTTCTGTTCCAATTTCTACAACATTCTCTCAGCCATGTAGCCCGCAAACTCGAGGTAATTTTTGACTGCTTCTACTTCTTTAATTCATCTCTTCATTTAACAGTAGCTGCTATGTCCCTTTCATGCACCAGGGCTGTATTAGGAACTGGGGATACGACTGGCCCTGCTCTTGTGCAGCAGACAAGCAGGTTTGGAATATCTCTTGCTTCTTGCCCCTTCCATTCTACTCCCTTAGCTCCTGTTCCCATGGCCCTGCACTAATGCTATGTTGTGCTAATGCTGATCTTTTAACCCAGTTTACATAAGGGACTGCCAGATCAATCTTCCCCAAACAGAGACAATCATGTCATTCCTTTGCTCAAAAACCTTCAGTGGCTCCCCATTCTCTACTATGACACAGCCCTTTGTAGCAGAAGGAACTCTGGGCCGAGAGTCTGCAGGCTGGGTCCTAGAACAGCACGGACTACCATGGAAATGGAGTAGGTTTCTAATCCTGGCTGTGCCTGAAACTCACTGTCAGACTTGGGATAGTTTTCTGGATCTTTGTTTCCTTGTCAGTAATGGGTTAGAAGGTTGGGGGTTTGGTGTGGTGAATTCTAAACACTAGCTCCTATTTTCTATTTCATTATTATTCTGTTTCCAGAGGCCTACCCCTCTGCAGACTCAGGGGTCTTTGAACTATGGCATATTTTCTGGCATGTATACAGATTTTGAAAGAAATTTAAGAAAAACTCTCTAAGAATTTCTGCTTTTTTCTATGGAGTTGCAAAAGCTCCTTTGTCTTACCCCTAGAAGGAGATGGCTTAATAATTCTCTGCTCTCTTCTTTCTCAACGTGAAAATAATCACCAGTGCAGCCATTCGCTCCTACACACACACACACACACGCACACACACACAGAAAGTGAGCATTGGGAAAACTAAGGCTGGCTCTGCCTTTTCATTAATCAAAATGCTTATAGTTTAAAGCTTTGAACACGGACACATCTTCTGGTGCTAAATGAACATTAGGGCAGGTTGGGAAACAATTACCCTCTCCAGATTGGGCTTTGGCCGCTGACTTTCGCTGTGGCTTTTCGGTGGCACCCAGCTCAGGAAGACGAATAATGATTCTTCCTGTTCCTAAGGGGCTTCAGCCTCCTTTCTATTGCTCCGCATTCAGGTGTCCGAGTCGGCAAGTTTGGTGCCTTTGGAGCACCGCTATTTAAGAGTAGCCATTTCAACATGGGAAACAAATATGGTTATGAATATATTTGGATTTACATTAGAAAAAAATCTCATGTTCCCAGAACAGACTTATGCAAGCTGATTCCCGCCCTGGGCCCCGGGTCCCCTGCCCCTTTAGATGGTTCTGTGACAAATTTGTTGTTGAGTTACGGTCATCACAGCTCCATAAGGAACAGCAAGGATAAATGATAGCCCACCATATATTACCACGATGTTCCCGCGTTATTCAGGGTGATTATACTGATTCTAGAGGTATATCATATTGACTACCAGCTCGAGTCTTACCCACTGCTGTGCCCCCTCTGTGACCTCCGCAGTTACTGAGTCCTGCCTGCTGGCTTCCTGGGGACCTTGTGTGCGCAGAGAAGAGGATGATGGGGAGATAATGAGAACTAGTTCTTCATCTTATTATCATCTTTGTAATTTTGTACTTGAATTTCACTTAGAGAACAGCAATTGGTAGATTTGGTTAGAGAGAAAATAATATACATTAGGGGATTGTTACATGGTTTATGTAGTTTTTGATGATTTCCTTGTAAAATTATGTCTTATAAAACCATGTCCAAATTATTTAGAAAATAATTACTAATTTCTTAGCAGAATATACTTAAGCTAGATCATTTTGGTGGCTATTATGTATATATGAGTAAAGCAAGTTATAGGAATTTTGTATTTTTCCTGTATTTTTCATTACTCTGATCTTAAAGGACAGAAGTTAGACCACCTTTTAAAAAAATTTGTATTCCAGCTATTTTTTTTACCTCCACACTTAGCTATTTCTCTCCTCAGATAAGGTGTTATTGCTCTTTCTTAATTGAGTTGATATTTATAAAGCACTTGGAACAGGACCTGGCACATGGTATATGTTAAGTAAAATAAATAACTGCAAAAATTAATTAATTAAAGATTAAAAACCCCAGGAATATTTTTGGGGAAAATTCCAATAACTTTGGCTTTAGCTGTTGCTCACATTGGAAAGTGATTTTAGAATTTATCCCCAGTAAATGAGATTTTAAACCAGATTGATGAAAGCCAATATTTCTGTTTAAAAATATATTAAATTTATTTTACACAACTATTACTCATGCTTATTGTAGAAAGCGTATGCAAATACAGATAAAAAATATTTCAATACTCAGATACAATCATCTTAATATTTTGTACATTTTCCAGAATGTTCCCCTCTGTGTGTGTGTATATATAGATATATATACTGTACATATGTATTTAAAAATATAAAAGTATGTGCATATTAAATGATATGTTTAAAGGTATACATTTATACATGTACATATTTTAAATATATATTTTGGTGGGATCTGTTTTTCTCATCTATTCAAGTGATGGCTTAACAAATCCCTACAAAGTAAATTATTGCCATGTTGATAACGATGCGGCAGGCCCTGCGCTCTGTGCTCTACATGTATTATTTTGTCTGGTCCTTATAACTTCTAAGATAGTATAAGTATAATAATAATACTAATAAGTATAATAGTATAGCTACTATTCTGTCCACATCACAGAGGAGGATCCGAGGATTAGGCTAAGGAATTTAGCAAGGCCACATAGCTGGTGTCTGACTTGGAATTTGAATCTACTGTGCTCTGAAGCACTGGACTTCCATGCTAGGCATCTCCATGGACTAGGACACTAATAATTCATTACTTTCATAAGACTTAGGGCAACATCTTCATAAAAAGGTATAGAAGTCAGGCATCACAAGCCACAAACTACATTCAATCCATTTTCTATACTTTGGTACCTGCGTTCGACTTGCTGGCTGAGATTTCCACAGCATGAAAATCAAAAGATCTGAGTTTTTGTCCAGTCCCGATTCAAATCAACTGTGCGACCTAACACATATCATTGTTCTTTTATTGGTTTCTTTTTTATCGTCTGTGACCAGAGGGGATTGGGCCAGGAGTTATTTATTCACTTACAATTTATTGATCACGTTTGAAAAGACAAGTTAGATATCAGGATAACAAAAGAAATAAGATATTCCTCTCCTCAAGGAGCTCCCCTAATGGTAGAACGAAGACGGCTCGGCTTCAGCGCGCTGTGTGCTTTGACAGAGGGGCGAGCACCGAGCCGATTGGAGCAGGAGGAAGGAGCCACGCCTCCTTCAGCCATCCCAGCTCTGAAACTCAGGACTCCAAAACGACTGGTCCCTTCAAATGCAATTCACTTCAAGGTGAAAAATATGTGTTCACTGAAGCTCTCAAAATAAAGTCACATGAATAGTAGCTTAGCTCACTTAAACACTTCGTTGGAAAAAATTGCAATGACAATGTAATGTTAGCCAGTTGGCTGCTTCTTTCACGGTGGAATAAAAGCCTTGAGTATGTTTTTGAGTTGGCTTGTTATAAATAAAGAATTGATTTGGGCTTTGCAAAATGAAGGATTCCATCATTTCCTTTCGTTCCATTGAAAAAAAAAGGCAAGATATGCAAAGTTGAAACTAACCCCATACAGAATGGATATTTGTGAGTTTTCTTTGTAAGTAATGCTGGAAAGTCCTCAGATAAATTGTTGGAAATAAAAGCCTCACATTTCATATTTCTTAGTAAAATATTTGTAAAAAGGAAAAAGTTCAAACCTTATTTTGTTGAAGTAAATTAAGCGGCACATTGCTAAAGAAATTTCCGTAACTTGTTTACTTTGTTTTATTCATGTGTTGCTGCATTCTACAAGGAGATCATCTATAACCTTGCTTTTCACTGAAATAAAATTGTAAATCCTTCTTATTGGTATAGGAAATAAAAATTTGCATATTGTATTTCTAAATATTGCTGCCAAAATATTCACAACCTATTGATTTTAGAGCATTTTACATTCTAAGACTTTCCAAGTACAGGCTTCAATACTTGGATAAATAAGGTAACCAAATTATCGTTTATTTATTTAATGTAAAATCACAGCTAAAAAAAGGAGTATGATTATTGTAAGCACAGAGGAATGGCAGTTTAATCACATTCGGTTTAAATTTAAAGAGGTAGATCTGTAGGGGAGGAAGAGAAGGAAATGGGGAGGCAATGGGCTTCATTCATGCTTCCTTATGAATGATTTTGTTTAAGGGTTTCTCAAGTCCCCACCAGGGCACTGTTGAGCCAATCCATGGTGTCCCTGCGCTCATACTCGTGAAGTAACAATATCCAAAGAGCAGTCAGGCTCTAGAATCCTGATCTCTTAGGTTTTGTTCTAGGGCTCTTTCTACTACACCACCTTGTAGGGACTTGTGACTATTTTTGGGGGGGCGGGGGACAGGTCCAAGTGGACTCGATTTAGATCTTTATGGTTCAAAAACAATAGTGACGGTAACTGTGCTATGACTCACAATGTCTGCTAGTAACTCTATTGAGTTATAATTTAGCCAAAAAGTCAGAAGAACAAAATTAATATTAACTAACCTTAAACATAAATGATACATAAATTGTAACGGTAATAAAATGCAGGGGAAAATTACAAAATCATGGACTCAGATTTCTAACTTAACAGTCCTAAACTTCCTGGGCACCCTTTTGGAAATGGAATTCGTACAGGTCACATCTCGTTGATTTAACTTGATCCTGAGCTGCAAAGTTCTTCAATGAATTTTATGTGTAATATCTTTCTGGTTCTATCATGGAGAACATTCATACTACTTTGCAATTATGCAGAGAAGACAAACATTACTTGTTATTCTTCGAGTGCCTTTTCCTCCAGGTGCTGCGTGCTTTCAGGTTCTGATTTGCAGATAGAGGGAAATGTGGGTCACAGAAAGCACCATGATAATAGATGGTACATGGAGAGACAAGAGAAACCATGCATCTCCTCCTTTTTTGAAAAAAATGCTATTTGCCAAAACCATTAATTTTCTAGGTATTTTTAAAGAATAAATGACCCCTTTCAAACTTAGGACTCTGTTTTTGGAGATCAATCTCAGGGTTAGGCAAAGAAGATGATAATCCCCCTGCTAATCTTCCTGATTTTATCGCTGAGTTTGCCTCTTAATTTTTCCCAGCTGGGTCACCTTTGCTCAGGAGAGACTTTCCTGACTCATGCCAGTCAGGATGCTATTATTTCTGAACAATTAAAACACAATCCACATCTCCTCTAATCGGCAAACCTCAATGATTATAATGCAAGGTTTGCTGATATTTTAAAACCAGAAGGGCTCTGAGCTGCTGAGACCAGGAAGCCAATGAGAGATGGGGGGATGGATCACGTGACACGGAGCCTGGCAATAAAAGAAGAGGTAAAGTTGGTGAGATAGGTGGAGATAAAGGTGAAAGCATTTTTATTACTTGGCAATCCATCATTTTAAGGAGGAGAGAGCCCCAAAGAACAATGGAACTATGCAGATACAGTGAATTTGGCTGAAGAAACAAGTGTTACTCTACAATGGGGTTGTCAATTGACAACATCTGTTTATTGAACACAGAGTAGAGCACTGTACTAGACATTATGCCAGGGCTTAAACTGCAGACACTCTCAGATTCACACCCCCTCCTTCCTGTAACTTGGAGGGAAGGGAAAGAGGGAAGAGATGTTTATCTCCTCCCTCCCCTTAAAGTTCATACTGTAGCTAGTTCCATATTCTAATGAAATGATTTCACGCCAGGACGTTCCTTCTTAACACTGACATTGTGTTAAGGAAAGAGGACTCTTTCCTGATTAGCACATTAATATAGTTTCATAAATTGCAGTTATCACAGAGGATGAAATGACAAGGGTAAAATAACACTTTGCTTACACTGAGACAAGCATCTGTTGTTCAAATTTCTTCAGGTCTCTTTAAATATACGGTACTCCCTGCCCTCCCCTTCCCTATTTCACTTCCCCACCCCAACTCCACTGCCCCCATCCTTATTTGGAATAATCCCTTCCCTCCCCACCCCAAGACTTGGTTTTCCTTCACTCCACAGAAGCACAGAGCCACTTGCAAAAAAAAAAAAAAAGTCAGGAAGCAGGATGAAAGCATCCTGAGCAGGCAGTTTAAGGATGGCAGGGAGTCTTCCCTACTCACTCCTCTCCCTCCCCCAGTCAATTAACTGGAGCTTCTTTTGGTATCAACAGGTCCTCTGTGGGGATACAGAGCACCTCTTCAGAGTGCTAAGCTTTTTATTCACTTTCATATAGTATTTACTTAAGCAAATCAGCACCTGACTTGGGGTGAAGATGCTTTGATGCTGGTATAGAAAAAATGCAAAGATGCTGCAGCAGAAGAGAAGGTGAGCAGGTCCAGGAGAGGAAAAAAGCATAAAAGAGGGTGCTGGAACTCCACCATATCAGTCCTTCTCCTCTACGCTTGCCCTAAATCCCACTTTTCTGTGCACTTTGGTTCCCAACATCCTCGCCCAGGATTGGGAGGTGGCTACCTTATGATCTTATTACATTGTTATGGGCTGAACTGCTTCCTCTCCAAATTCATATGTTGAAGCCTGAACCCCCAGTGCCTCAGAATGTGACTGTATTTGGAGAGAGGACCTTTAAAGTGGTGATTAAGTTTAAACGAGGTCTTTAGGATGAGTCCTAATCCAATCTGGCTGGTGTCCTTATAAGAAGAGAAATTTTGGATGCACAAAGAGACACCAGGGATGCTAGTGCACAGAGGAAAGACCACGTGAGGACACAGGGGGAAGGTGGCCATCTTCAAGCCAAGGCAAGAGGCCTCAGGAGAAACCAGCTCTGATGACATCTTAGTCTTTGACTTCCAAGCCTCCAGAACTGTGAGAGAATGAATTCCTGTTCTTTAAGTCACCTAGTCTGTGGTATTTTATGGCAGCCCTAGCAAACTAATACTACATGATGGAGCCCTGGAAAACAAAAGGCTCTGAATTCTCTGGAGTATTAATTGAGTCCATCTAATTATATAGAGCTCCAAAGAGTGCTTACCATGTGCTAGATACTGTGCCAAGCACTTTACCTGTATCATCTCATTTAACTGTTAAGCTAAATCCTCTGAAACCCTCTGGAGGTCAGGCTTCTCTAAGAAACTCAATATTATAGTGAACCTGTTTTAAAGAAAAGTTGTAAGTAATTTCTTTATCTTATAATTTGTTATATTCTATTACATTTCAAGACAGTTCCAATCTAAGAACTTCAAACAATTTAATTAACCAAAATCATTAAACCAAATAACGTCTTTGGTAGTGGCTTCTAGATGGGGACGGCGCTTTTAATACTATCTTTGGGAAAAACCAGAGAAGAAAACGTATCTATAAACAAGAACTAATTGCTATAAATTACTTGGAAAGGGAAGAATATCAAGTTAATAAAACAAATATTATTGACCCATGGATTTACAACTATATAATAATTTAGTACCTGGTTTATTTCTTAAAGACTGAAAACATTTCTTGTTCTTTTCTTTCATTCTATTCTATGTATATAACATTTTGATAGTTAAGCAGAATAGATACATGCACCATCTCAGTCTTTGTTGTCTAATTAAAAACTTTTTATGCATAGCAATTTTACTATTTTGCATTATCACTAGAGCTCATTTCTCATGGAAAAAAATTAGCATCTGTTTAAAGGAACATTTCTTTAATCACCAGTTCTGATTGTCAGTGGGACCATTTTGTAGATAGTTTTTAGCTGACTAACAAATCTTTTATTTTATTGGCTGTCTCATTTTGTTCTCTTTCATATTTCACATTTATGGTCTATTCAGACATTCTCCTGTTTTGTTAAGTAGGAATCTGTGTGGTCTTTGATGTAAGACATAATTTATTTGACAAGGAAATATGAGTCTGTGCCCTGAATCTACATTTAACTGATGGATTGAGAAATTTAAAAATTGCAACAAGATAGACTCTCCCCAAGATTGCCATACTACTAGCATTTTGCTAATCTGTTTGGCAGTGAATTTACATATCTGTGTCTATATATGAATATACAGAGATTCACACGGTCATACAACAGTACCCACGTGTTTTCATTAACAGAAAAAAAGTCTCATTTTTATTAGTCATTGATGGTTCCTTCGGAAAAATCTTAAATAATTTTTCCTTGAGATTAAAATCAAGATATTTATTTTATTTTATCTTTATATAGATAGTTATAGCTATATAAAGTGAGCCATAATGTCTTCAAATCTATGTTGCTCATTCCTCAACCTAGTAAACGGAAGTTCTGTTAGCATTTCAAGATTTATATATTTCATACATTCTCCCATGTCCCAGTTCTGGTAATTGGAAACTTACTTGCAGCTCATTCCCTCTGCTCAAACTGCTTGTCAATTAACCTTTGAAAAATGAAAGTTTTAAAAAATAAGACTTTCATATTTCAATCATGTTCATTTTCCATCACCTCAAAATGTAGACATTAAATAACACTCGGGGGCCTGCAATGCTTTTTACATATCATTTAAGATTTGAAACTAGTCTTTAAATGTTCAAAAATGACCTCTATTTATATGCAATGGATGAGATTACATGGTTAAAATTACTTGTGCTGGGTATCTCCCTGCTTTGTTTATAGGTATGAACAAAATGCTAAGTATGCCAAAGCATTTTTCACCAACGTGCACCATTTCTGTTGATGTTTTTGACTGCTGTCTGTGACATGCTGGGCCATACTGAGCACTGGGGAAGAAAACAAGGGTTCTACTGTATATTTGAAATTTACATTTTGATGAACTTAGATGGAACTGTTGCCTGTCCTGAGTTGCTGACTATATGAGGGGAAAAAACCTAACAACTTGTAAGAATAACAGGACTGAAAAATGGAAAAAACTAAATGCTAAAGGTAAAAAAGATGGGAAAGTGCTGTCATTGTTACTGTTGACAATAACTATGGAGCCTGTGTTTCAGGAGAGGTTGGAGTCACTGTTTCCTAATCCAGGTAGTAGCTAAGTAGAGAGGGAAGAGGTCCGTCATTCAGTGCAGACACGTTTATTAGAGCTTCCTATTATGCAAGGGATTCTGGTTTCACAGAGATGAACTAGACCCTGATTTTTCCCACTTTATCAGCCCCCTCTACCCACCCCCATCCTGGACTGCTTAACTGTTTATTTGAAAATCCATGTTTCTTCCTTGGTGTTTATTTTAACTTGTGTTACTAATCTGGTAAAATTTCCCCATGAACGTCACAACTCTAATATCTATCCTTGGGGAGAAGGGTGAAAACACAACCTTCTGTCCGAGTTGAAGGCAATCCTTCAGGCTCTTGGGAACATCTCAACGTAAAATTTTATGTCATTTACCTGTCTTCTGCCCTCCTAGATCTCAGATTCCTTTAGAAACAAAAGTTCTCATTCTTAGGTGTACTCTCCCCCACTTAGAAAACCCACCCTACCATACTTGAATCCTATTTAATAACCACTCTTACTGTTTCGGAAAATTCCCAAACTTTGCCTGATCTTCTCTGTCTTAGAGCCAATTTACTCCTCACCCTGCTGGGAGAGAACAAATGTAGCACAGAACTGTAGTCTCTTCCTCTCTTGCCTTTTTCATTTTTTTCCTTTCTCATTCATCATTGAATATTAGCAGAATTAAAATCCAATGTTCATTTCTTACTCTGACTCTGAAGTAATAAGGGTTTTTCGGGTGTGATAGGACTAGGTTTGACTCTGGTCATTACTACTTACTGTGTGGCTTTGGGGAGGTTCATTTCTCCTTTTTGAGCCTCAAGTTTCCCCATTTGTAAACCCCACTTTGTAGAGCTATGCAAACAGAAATAAAACATTTAGCACAGGCTTGACACAAAGTAGGTGCCCAGTAAGTTCTATTTTCTTAGAAGCAGTATAAGATAGAGGTTAAAAGCATAAACTCTGAAGCCAGACAGCCAGGGTTCATAGTGCCAGTTTTAGCACTTAATGCTGTGTAACCTGGGCAAGTCACCTAATCTCTTGGTATGGTAATAGTAATTTACTTCCTAGGGTTTTTGGTGAGGATTAAATGAGCTAATATCTGGAATCGTGCCTGGTATCTGGTAAGCATTATTTAAGTAAGAGGTATTATTATTTTTCTCTCCTTTCTCCAAGGTATAACCCTGATCTCATGAGTGTAATCTTTTTTTTTTTTTTTTTGGCTGCGTTGAGTCTTCGTTGCTGCGCACGGGCTTTTCTCTAGTTGCAGCGAGCGCGGCTACTCTTTGTTGTGCTGCACAGGCTTCTCACTGCGGTGGCTTCTCTTGTTGCGGAGCACGGGCTCTAGGCAAGTGAGCTTCAGTAGTTGTGGCACGCGGGCTCAGTAGTTGTGGCACATGGGCTTAGCTGCTCTGTGGCACCTGGGATCTTCCTGGACCAGGGCTTGAACCCGTGTCCCCTGCATTGGCAGGCAGATTCTTAACCACTGCGCCACCAGGGAAGTCCCATGAGTGTAATCTTTGGTTCTCAGTGACTAGAACCAAAGTTGGGCTGGGACCTTTTGGTGAGAAATAGCCTTCCTTGGCCAATCTTCCAAGCAATGCTCCCATGATTGCACTTTAACTTTTCTTAAGCGAAGGAAAACATGGAGGGTACATTCTATCTGCTATGAGTCATGAGTTGGAGAGATGGCGGCCCTCGCTAGGACACTGGGCAGATTGGTTGGCTATAGTTCATAATCACTCTTATTTATTTGGGATATCCAGGAAACCAAGATGAGGTTAAGGAAAGGAAAGCCCAAAGAGTGAACCTCTGAGCACTGAATTCTACATCCTATCAGTAGTACTGAAAACTGTGAAAGGAGAGGTTGCTCATTATTTCAGCAATCAAATAAGAGTCAACCTCATTTATTTATGTAGGCTGGAACTGAGAGTCAAATGAAATCCTAGCGGAAACTCGGATGAGAAAAAAATTCAAGATCAAATTTCTTTTTCTATAAATCAAAAAGAGACCCTTTAAAAATGTAACAGTGATGCCTGTATTCAGCTTGAGGAGACTGAGATGACGGTATGGGAATTCACCAGTCAACTTCTGGGGGCTGGTGATACATAAATTACGTAGACCGTTATGGATGCAAATTAAACATAAAGGAAAGATAATGTATAGAGCACAGAGCTTTGGAATTTTAACTTGCTGCCCTGATTACATCTTGCCTGAGCATCAGTGTGATTAGAGCAATTGATTTTCCTTTTGTCATTTCATCTTTTTATCCTCCATCAGTAGCCTCTTTACCTTTATTCATTTCTATAAACAAAGGCAATGTTTTGACTTCATAAAACCAATCCTTTTTTTGCCTCAGTTTTATTTTAGACCTAGTTTTGGTCCATGATGAATTGCTGCGTGGTTGATTTCCTCACACTCCTTTTTGCTAACATTTCTTGACAGCTTCTGGATTGCTCTACCTAGTAATTTGCTCCATAATAATGGCTACTGTGAACTGTCTCGTAACTATTTCCTTTATTTTTAACAAGGATTCTTAACACCCTCTGTAGGTGACAGTATGCAATTACAGATATAAACTGTCCCTCAGGGGATGGCAGCTCACAGATGCCACCAGGATTTTTGTAGTGCAACTGTTACATGTAATGAAAACAAAGAATCAGATTCTCCAAACATCCAGTTCAAATAAAATTTTAATTAAAAGTTATGAAGGCATTTTATTGATTAACAATCTTAGTAATTAAAGAAAGTGGTTGACATTTTTTTTTTCTAGTTGGATTTGTTCTTCCTTTGAGATCTCTAATTGTTGTATGGTTTTACATTTATTGATAACTCTGTTTGATGAATGCAGATGCCACCTTTTACAGCCGTCGTTGACAGAGTAATCATATTGTGAGAAACACCAGGCTTATGTAGTAACAGCTGTTGCAGTTATCCATGCCGACATCCATCGGGGAAATGTGTTTGCTGCTATCATGGGTACACGATAAATGGAAGGTGCAATAAAGCACAAGCTAACATTTTGAATATCCTTACAACTTGACTAACTTTATTGCATATTACAAGCACTTTGATCTCTGTCCAGTACTTAAGTCTTAATTATCAGACTAATTGCACAGACTATGTTCATTTTCGATGGTAATCCTTTTGTGATTAGCTTCTGTGTTCAATAACTGACTTATCCTTTAATTAAAAGGACTATTAACCTTAAGGCTGCTGCTGTGTCTTGGGATTAACCCATACAGAGTTAATGTTTAATATCATTGTAAAAGCTTTTGCTGAATGGTGTAGCGTAAAAATGCGTGGAGGAAAAGGCATGAAGTGTATCTCACTTTTCTGATATGCAAAAAAGCTCTGCTAAAGGTGAGCGTTTTAAGGGAGCCTCCTTGTAGATTACATTTCCTAAGGGCCTACCGAACTGTCCAGCCACTGGACTCACCCTGTAAACCTTGTACACATTTGCAGGAGGAGAGTTCTCACTCTGGGAGAAGGCTAAGTTCTCGCTCCAGTTTCAATATCATTACATGTGTACGTGATCAGGGTACTCAGCTGCCTGTGGTCCAGAAGAGAGAATTTCTTTTTTCTTTTTTTTACCCTTATAGCTGAAAGTTGTTTAATATTGATTTCTTTGGAAAGGGTCACAGCAGCTGGAAAAGAGACAGAACAGTGGCACATTTATCCAAGTTCCAAGCAATGCACAAAGTGGGTAAAACTTGGTTCACAGGTAACTAGTTAAACGATGCAGAAAGAACCAGTACCACAGTGTGGAAAGCGTGCCAAAAAGCCAGATGCGGCCGCTGGAAGTGCTCTACTTCTTCCTCACTTTGGTGTCTGGGTTCTGCAATGGACATTTTCCCCCAGTGTGCCCCATGGCCCGGGGTCTGTTACTGTGCTGGTTGCTTAGGACCAGGAAGAGAAATGGTTTCTCTGATTCCTGCCTCTCTTGCTCAGATCCTCGCCTCCCAGAGGAAGAGGCCCTTCATTGATTTCTCTCCCCCAGTGTCTTCACATTAAAACGCAGGCTGCCAGGACGAAGGAGCTGCGGGAATGCCTGCATTCTAAGGCAGCTGGGGCAGCAGGCGACCAGGCAAATGCTGTTCTGTCTCATCTTCCAAATTTTACTTCTTCTATTGTGATGTGAAGACTAGCCAGGCAAGCATTTTTCTTCAATGGCACATGTTTTTCAGGAATTCAGCAAAGACATGAAATATTTACCAAATAAGCATTGCCATCTGCTGGGGGATTCTGTGGTGAACAAGAGGGTGAGGTCCCACCCTTCTGAAGCTTAGAGTCTAGCTGGTGGGATAGTAACTCCTTCCAGCCCACCATGCTTATTGCTGGAGGTGGCAGCACAGCAAGGGGATTGACTATGCCCTGAATAGATTGTATTATCTCTAGGTTTAGAATTCCCTGGGTATTTTGTTCCTAATAATGAATAGGGAGTTTGCATGTGATGAGTGGGGCTGGTAAAATTTTACCAATGTTAGTAGGAGGGAGTCTACCTCGGTGGTTTAGAGCATCAACTCTGGAGCCAGACAGATAGATACCAGTGCAGTCCCAGCCCCACCGATTATCAGCTGTGTGACCGTGGATGAGTCACTATCCTTTCTGAATCTTGGTTTCCTCAACTGTAAAATGGGGATAATAGTAGTGTTCGTGTAAGGACTAAATAAAATGGCACACGTGAAGCATTTAGTACAATACATGATGCATAATATTTAATAAATGGTGGCTATCGTTTTCTAGATTTAAGTTTCTATATCTTGAGAGACTGTCCAGTAGCTAAGAAATTGGGGGGATATGTTACATATAGTAATTATGATGATCATACCTTCTTATAATTCTGGCCTACAGTTATTCCTTTGATCCTTACAGGAAAGCTATGAAGTAGGCTGCTTTACTGATGATGAAACTTGGGGTAGATGTGTGCCTTGCTCAGGCTTACATGTTGTAAATGAGGGACTTAAAATCAAACCAGACTCTCCCAGCCCAGCACTCCATGGCTAGCAGTTCTAGTAGAGTAGAGGGAAAGATGAATCAGGAGACTGCATTCTGTTTTGTTTCCCTACTAACTCAGAGCTCAATCATTTATCTCCTTTCCCCTTAAGGCATTAAACTTGAAAAAAATAGAATATCTTAAGTGTATCTATTAATTATATATTCAATATATAAAATCTTTGGTAATTTCCCATAATTAAAGGATGCACTAATATTTGTAAATTTAAAAATTATTTATTTATTATTTATTTATTCTTGGCAGCGTTGGGTCTTCGTTGCTGCGCGCAGGCTTTCTCTAGTTGTGGTGAGCGGGGGCTATTCTTCGTTGCGGTGCACCGGCTTCTCATTGCGGTGGCTACTCTTGTTGCGGAGCACGGGCTCTAGTCGCTCGGGCTTCAGTAGTTGTGGCACGTGGGCTCAGTAGTTGTGGCACACGGGCATAGTTGCTCCGAGGCATGTGGGATCTTCCCGGACCAGGGCTCGAACCCGTTTCCCCTGCATTGGCAGGCGGATTCTTAACCACTGTTCCACCAGGGAAGTCCTGCACTAATATTTGTAAAGTTAAAAAATCTACCCTTCTGTCAAAGCAGATTTCAAAATATATTTCAAAAGATCTTACAAAGTGATTTGCTTTCAGTAGAGAAATTCTAATTATGCATTTAACTTTGACAGCAAATCTGCATTAATTACATGAGGTTAATTTACATTAATTATGATTTATCGTCTATTATATTATCATATTATCAAATATTTTGGAGGGAAGCAATGAATGAAAAACTACAATATTACAGCTAACGTTAAAGTAGAGCTGAGGTGCTGTTGCTCCTGTTCTACTGTTTAGGAGCACATGTGAAGGAAGGTGATCAGACTGCTCAATGTGTCGTTTCTAAGAGAAAAATGGACCAGCACAACGCTGGGTATAAAACTGGACGTGTCTAAGACATTATCCTAAGATAACTTATTGGCCCTGACAATTCTGAGGTCAGGGGTGGGAGGACAGAGAATGTGTTGACACATGTATACAGGAAAATGTCTGGTAGTTTTAGGGGTAGATTCTACAAGCTAAGTATGTATGCATACTTTTTAATTTCTGCCTATTATCTTAAATGTAGATGAAGATACTCTGTATATGTTTTAAAAATAAATTGGAGTTGAAATTTCCACAATGAACAACCTATCTCAAATAGTACAGAAAAGTAGACACAATTAACCTCTTTAAAAAAAAAAAACACCTGTTTAAAAATGTCTATTAAACATAAAGGACTATTTATTAAAGGGTTATAGTTTATACGTTGCCCAAAGGTTTTTTTTGTGTCTAGAGGGGAATCTCTCCACTATTTATACTTTCCTAGTGTTCAGTGGGATTGGAGAATTTCAACTCACTGAGATATAAACTGCCATCAGCGCGCTCTGTGCTCCAGTCATGACGATCCTGGGCTTTATCTTTCCACCTCTTACATTGGGAGCTGCCTTGATAACAGCCCCCTCTGTTCTCAACCATCTCAGTCACTTTTAATTATTAAAAGTCTCATTTTGGTTACTATAATTTAGTCCCTTTTATTTAAAAATGTTAATCTCCTATTTGATCTAAAGCATTCCTCTTTCCTCAGTACAGACCAGCCTTGGGACTCCAGCAGCTTAGGAGTGCGTGTGTCTGTGTGTGTGTGTGTGTGTGTGTGTGTGTATGTGTGTTGCACAGTCTGCTCTGTCATATATCTCTTTCTCATCCTTGTTCTTACTGCTGTGGTGTAGAGGCAAGGAGGAACAAGAGAACAAAACCATTTCCCTGTAACTCCAGTGCTGAGTCTTTGTGGGTTGTAATGGCTGTTCCCATCCATGCACATCTCATGTCTGACTCCGTCCTTTCCATTGTGTTTTGCTCCCTTTGCTGTGACTGATCAGCCATCCTAATGCTGGCTCTCTTGTGCACGTGCCATGAGGTTCCTTGATGAGTTCTTCCAAGGGCTGGACAGACACCTCCACCAGAAAAGTCCCCCGTAAGAATCTGAGAGCCCTCTGAGTCTTGGACTCTTGCTTTCTCCCTCAGCCGTCATTTCAGACTGTCTACCCAGTGGATGGCCTGCAGGGATGGCACCAGTTAGGGAGACTTTTAAGGCTGTCTCCTCTGTCCTTTCAGCACAGTCTCTGATGTCCTTGAGAACATCCCTAGTTACTGATAGGCAACAACAGGATGCTCCAAGGCTGCCCTGATTTTCTCCTGCCTCAGAACATAGGAGCTCTGGCTCTTTGCAGAAAGAACAATATTAGAGACTGAAGTCTGAGTACTCCAGGTGTGCGCGAGCTTGAGAGTTGGTAGCAGGCAAAGTGCTGCTTTTCTCTTGGGTGATAGAGCTGGAAAATGTTTCTTTTTAAGATTGGCGTTGTATTATTTTTCCAAAGTAATTCAAACTTACTTAAAATTTTTGTTTTAATATAAATACTTTTTCTCTATCACATCCTTACTTAAAATCTTCACCTTTCAACTAAATTGTAATTCTGCTGTTTTTTAAAAGAATTCTTACAATCTCAACAGTCATCATTCTCTAATCATTTTATTGACACAACTGAGGATATTTTAAAATTTTTATGAGGGAATTACATAGTAATATATAATAAATATATAATGTATAATAAATGTACAAATATATAATAAATATCTTATGACGAACTTTTCAGATTTATTGAATCAGACTTAAGCAGAAAACAGTCAAATAATCAGGAGAGTTCTAACTTACTAGATTCTTAAATAAAGGTTTCTTATTGTTATTGACATGAATGATGAAGAATTTTCATTGTAAGCTCATTTTGTTTTTGTGGGTGGGTGGTGGACAGAATCAGGGGCCTAATTCTCAGCTTTCATCCCTCTTCTGCATTCCAGTGGCATTAACAAAACACAAATAGAGGAGCTTCAAATGGTCATCATCAGAGCCAAGGCTATTTCAGTGGTTAGCCAGAATTAAATCTTAATGAATACTACCCAACAGCTAGCCTCTAAAAGCTGGCAAAGGCAAGGGAATGAATTCTCCCCTGGAGCCTCCAGAAGAGAACCCAGCTCTGCCAACACCTTGATCGTAGCCCAGTAGCATCTGTACTGAACTTCTGAGCTACGTAACTGTAAGATAATAAATTTGTATTTTAAGTCCCTAAGTCTGTGCTAATTTATTATAGCAGCAGTAGAAAACAAAAACAAAAACAAAAAAATACTACCCAACAGCAACGTAGCCTAGTAATTTCAGTTTTTAAATTTTTTTGTGATTTTCACATTTCTGTCACCATCACCATGCATTTGTTACCTCTAGCTTCAATTATTACCATGGTTTTATCTTCAAATGCACCAATTTTCTTTTTGACGATGACTAGTTAAAATCTACCCATCTGTTCAGGGTTTTTATAAAATTGCAACAATTATATTCATTTCCCAGATTTCTATATCTTTTTAAAATGTCCTTGTACTTGAGTCATAGCTGCTTGTTTTTATTTTATAATGCCCTACTGTTTTAAGATAAAACCTTTCGGAAGATCTTAACAAATGTTATTTTAAATTGCTTTAGTGCTTCCATTTCCAAAATAAAAGTGAATTATTTTGTGTTTTGAGTTTGTGGACTGTTTTTCATGGGGTGAATTTTCCTTAAGTGCTTTGAAATTTTCATTCAAATTTTCATTTTCACTCAAACTCACTTTGAGTGAAAAAGTTTGGATTTTGTTTGTGTTTGTTCTCTTCCTGAGCTCATCCTTTCTTTTTAAAAATTTTTTTTTAAACATCTTTATTGGAGTATAATTGCTTTACAGTGGTGTGTTAGTTTCTGCTTTATAACAAAGTGAATCAGTTATACATATACATATGTTCCCATATCTCTTCCCTCTTGCATCTCCCTCCCACCCTCCCTAACCCACCCCTCTAGGTGGTCACAAAGCACCAAGCTGATCTCCCTGTGCTATGCGGTTGCTTCCCACTAGCTAAAAATTTTTTTTATTATGAAAAATTTCAAGCAGAACAGTAAAGAGAATGGTATAACTAAACTCCATGTGGCAATTACCTAGATTTAATCTAGGTAATGGCCTAGACTATATTTTTTTTATATTTACTTTTTTCGGTGAAACTATTTTAAAGTAAATTGTAGATATTGTGACATTTCAATGTGAATCTTCTAAAAAATGACATCTACCTACATAGACACAAAGCCACCATCACACCTAAGAAAATCAACAAAAACTTCCGAATATCACCTAATACCCAGAACACATTTAAATTCCCCCCAATTATCCCCATAAAAATGTCTTACAGTTGGTTTGTTCAAACAAAGATCCAATCAATAGCTACTCATTGCATGCAGCTGCAATAAATTCTAGGTATCTTTTAAAATTTTTTTAATTTTTAATTTTTTAAATTGAGGTATAGTTGATGTGCAATATTATATGTTACAGGTGTACAATATAGTAATTCACAATTTTTAAAGATGATGCTTCATTTATAGTTATTATAAAATATTGGCTATATTCCCAGTATTGTACAATATATCCTTGTAGCTTATTTTATACATAATAATTGGTACCTTCTAATCCCCTACCCCTATCTTGCCCCTCCCCACTTCTCTCTTCCCCCTAGTAACCACTAGTTTATTCTCTATACCTGTGAGTCTGCTTCTTTTTTGTTATATTCACTAGTTTGTTGTATTTTTTAGAGTCTACATATAAGTGATATCATAAAGTATATGTCTGTCTCTGTCTGACTTATCTCACTTAGCATAATGCCCTTCAAGTCCATCCATGTTGTTGCAAATGGCAGAATGTCATTCTTCTTTATGGCTGAGTAGTATTCCATCGTATATATGTACCACATCTTCTTTACCCATTCATCTGCTGATGGACACTTATCATCCTTTCTTGTTTAGTGATTTTGTAGCTGTCTCCTGGAGACTATCGTCCAGAACCAGGTCTTCTTTTATATAAGCAAATTAGAGCTCCTTCCCTGAGTAGATATTGCACATATAGTCCCAGAGCCTCAAGTCTCCATTCCTGAGATGGGCAGCCCCATCCAAGCTCTGGTCCTTTCCACATGTGGGCAATGTTCAGTCTTCATTCCGCTTCAAGAGTTTGACTCCCCTCCTGCTTCTCGTCCACTGAGATATTTATCTTGATTTTGAGTGTAACAATACCTTTTAAATATTTTCTCTTATTTTATCTGTCGTTGCTAAATGTTTCAAGATCATAGTGGTTGTGAGGTGTGGCTGAGGGGTGTTTGTGTGAATTATTCCACCCTCTTGACCAAAATCTCTGCACTTACATTCATAATTTGTATCCTTGCCTCCATTCCTTTCTCCACTTTATGCTACTGCAATATTCAAATTCTTAAGGCATCAATTTTGGTCTCTACACTTAACAATCTTAAATGGTTCCCCACTGGCTATCATTAAAAATGTTCAAATGCATTACAATTACATATAACATTGACTATCGGTTTAAGATTGAAGAATTATTTCTAAACTTCATACTTTTAAAAAATTAGAATAACTTTCTAACAAACCAATATTTTTTCCCATTTAAGAGCCAGGATCCTCACCAAAAATAGTTGTTAGTTAATACCAGGGAAAGACAAAAGTTTTGTTTTTGTTCTTTGCTGGTCTACTTTTCAATGAGCTCTGATTATTTCTTTCTACCCTAATGTGTTAGAACTATAAAGAAAGATGATTATATCTACCCACTGCTACTTTGGCATTTCTTTTGATTTATTTTCCAGTATTACGGGTGGAGTAATATTGATTAATTCATGCTTTCTTGGTCACATGTACAAGAGGTAAGAATTAGGGATGCAGCCTATGCTATGGATCAAATTAAAGTTAATGGTTTTAATGAGATTAAACTTCTGGCTTTGACATCGTTTATATACTGTCCTAGCCTGGGACTTCTGCACTTTATGGTAATCAGTGAAAACATGATGATTTACCTAGGAAAGCCACTGGGGTTGGCTTGATGGCAAAGAGATGTCCAGTGTAACCATGTGACTGTTGCTCATAGGGAGAGAGCTTCTGGGTGGGGTCACAGCAATCCAGAGTGTGCTCCTAAGCTTTTCAGATTTACAAACTGGATTTTGACTGTCCAGTAGTCCCCTCTTATTTGCGGTTTTGTTTTCCACAGTTTCCGTGACCTGTGGTCAACAGTGGTCCAAAAATAACAAATGGAAAATTCCAGAAATAAACAATTCATAAGTTTTAAATTGCACAGTTCTGAGTGGCAAAATCTCATGCTGTCCCACTCTGTCACTCCCAGGATGTGAATCATCTCTTTGTCCAGTGTATCCTGCCCATTAGTCACTTAGCTGTCTTGGTTACTCTTAAAAAATTATGTATAAACCAGAATGCCAATTTATTATTTTACAATGGGAGCTGCCCTTCAAGTGGTTGCTTTTTGTGTCCCTTATCCAGTATACACTTTTTCTATTACTAAGATACTTGAGAAACTGATTTTGTATTCAAAGTATGCTGGGTGAGTGGAGATTCAGGTAAAGGCTGGACTATGGCCAACCCCAGGAGGAAATAATCTGTCTCTGTAGGCTCCCTTGCTAATTCCACCATTAACACAAGGCAGAGCACAGATTAGACATTTGTTAAGGCCTCAATAGATGGCTTGCTCCTGTTTGTACATCTAGCCCTCACAGAGTGGGCATGAAACAGTTCAATAGTAAAACCCAGCTGGACGGACACTTGATGGTGTGACACAGGAAGTGTTCTGCTCAATGATTTCTGCACAGTGGGGGAGACTTTCTTCTGGTTGTACACAGCCTGGTAGCCTGTCAAAAAACCAGGGTGGTCTCTATAACCTCCCTCACCCCTAGAACGCAGAGGAGAGTTGATGGCATGCAGACAGGGAATGCAGAGAGAAGGGAATCACTTTTGGATGAGAGGCAACAAGCTTCTTTGGCAGCACCATATGGAGAAAGGGAATCTGCTTAAGTTCCAGCTTGCATGGATGATCCAGGGCAAAGTAGAAACAGCAGTGGCAAGAATGATAGCAGTACTGCATATCTGATAGTTCACGTCTCTCTTGCTAATAATATTCTCAATGTTCATGCCTCCATGTCCTTTTACAAAAATGCTTTGAGAACCCCCAGTGTAGCTCACTCGGTCCATCATCTCTGCTCCTGCATCCCAAACTGCTGAGGTATTCGCGTAGCTGTGAGAACTGGAGTTATTGTAAATGTAGGATTTCCCACTTGACTAGGCATCTCTGAAACATGGAGCAATGTTTTTATCCTCCCAGATCCACTCTCTCTTTCTCAGTCCCCACAGCATGGAGGACCCCTCTCCTATAGCTCTACGTTTCTATCAGTCTTACTTATTTGCCTGGAGCCTGTCATGACATGAGGAGGGAGCCCTTTTCCTTTCTAAGACAATCACTTGCTTTTGCTCCTCGACCACTGTTTCCTTTTTTTTTTTTTTTTTTTTTTTTAATACTGATCACATGAACCTGAAATTCATTCAGGGCAGGTTCCTTTATGTTTAGAAATATTTAATTTGTAAGCACCTACTTTTTTTTTTTTTTTTTTTTAATTTATTTTTGGCTGTGTTGGGTCTTCGTTTCTGTGCGAGGGCTTTCTCTAGTTGCGGCAAGCGGGGGCCACTCTTCATCGCGGTGCGTGGGCCTCTCACTGTTACGGCCTCTCTTGTTGCGGAGCACAGGCTCCAGACGCGCAGGCTCAGTAGTTGTGGCTCACGGGCCTAGTTGCTCCGCGGCATGTGGGATCTTCCCAGACCAGGGCTCGAACCCGTGTCCCCTGCATTAGCAGGCAGATTCTCAACCACTGCGCCACCAGGGAAGCCCTCCACTGTTTCCTTTTAAATCAATCAATCAATGTATCTATCTTTAACACGAAAAACAAAAACAAATAGCAAAATCTCCCTCTACTTTGCTTTCTTCCACTTGCTTCTGCCAATTTTTTTTTTTTTTAGTTCTATCACAACTGAGTTCTAGAAAGAGCAGCTACTACAATCATCTTCTTTTTCTAACTTCCCAGCCCACTGCAATTGGCTTTTGCTTTTATTTATTTCCCAGAAATTGATTCTTTAATGTTTCCAATAACTTCCCCTTTTCCAAAGTCAGTGGAATCTTTTCTTCTATTCTTCTTATTTGACTCATGGAAACCTACAAACCTATGATCATCCATTTTTGAAACTCTCTGGTTTTTATAGGAGGAGGAGCAGAAGAGGGCTGTTGGGGGGGGTGGAGCTGAGACCTGATTACCTTGCATATCAATACATATTTATTAAGGGTAAGGGGCCTGGAAATTGTTTTTCCAAAGGGTCATGAACCCACTCTGGATGACTTTGGAGGTTTCCCCAATACCACTCTCTCTGGTCCCATTTCAGCCTCCTTGGATGACTGCTTTTTCCTGGTGGGCTCCTGAAGTGTGGTGACCCTGGAGTTTTGCTTTTTGCCCTTCTCTCTTTACATGCCCTAGAAATGTCTCATTCACTCCTAATGGCTCCATCATTAACTACGTGTTGTCAGCTTCTGAGTCTGCATCTTCAGCTCCCAACTTTCTCCTGAACTCTAGGCCCAAATATTTAACTGATGACTAAATCTTTTCCCCTAAAAGTCCCACTGGCATCTTAAACTTAATATACTGTAGACTTATCTCCCTCACCTGTCTCAAACCACCTTGATGCTGCATCTATTCAGTTATTTAGGTTGGAAACTTGGGAATGATTCTTGACTTCTTCCTCTCTCACCCTTCCTAAGTCCTCCCTTCAATCAGAATCTGAGCTGTCCCCATGCTTTTTTCTAGAGCTCTGTTACTACCAACTCAGTTCAGGCCTTTTTTGTTGAGTGTCTGACAAGATCCCAGAGAAAGTTTTGTGCATAGTATTTATTATTTTAATTATGGATATAGATTATAAATATTATGACCACATTAATTACATACATTGCTTTAAAGACCTAAAGTACCAGTTTTTCCAAAGGGCTTTTGATTAGCACAGTGATTACTGGAACATGTCATAAGGAGGCCCCTTAACTAAGGAGATTTATGACCAAGTTTTGATTATCTTGGTTGGGAGGCCAAGGAAAACACAAGGGATGGGAAGAGTGAAACGACCCTAAAGCCTCACGTCAGGCAACAGCTTCAATCTTCTTCTCCTCTGAAAATTTTATCAGCACAGACAACGTGTGAAGAGGCTGTTATGGCTTGAACTTCTGCCTCTTGAATGCCCCGTTCCAGAGAAGCAGTGAAGTAGCCGGGGGACCGCAATTCCCAGGCAAGGTGAGAAGAGGAAGAAAGAAACCCTCCACATCCACGAACAAGATAAGAATCTGCATGTTCCAGTGAAAGGGAAATCAAAGGACTGAGCCATCTTATCGCCTTTATCTCACTTAGTGCTTATCTCACTAAGTGGCATAGTGATGACTGAGATTTTGGGCTAAGCTTCTCAGATTTAAATTCCTCATTTGTAGTGGCTTTCCTTGTTACTGCTTGTATTTTGGTCATTAGTACAATGAGGGGAAATGCTGTCCCAACAGCTTAGTCTTGCCATAATGTGAGCAGCCCCAGGCAGGATGAGAAAAGGTCAGTCAGAAAAGGAAACAGCATCTATTAGACAAGGACCAGCCATGTCAGTGGGCAAACTGAATAAGACATTGCGATGGTACAGAAGCCCTCCTTTAGCTAATCTCATGTGAAGACCTTGATTTCAAGTGCATGGAAATGGAGGGCAAAATGTGGCCTTTTAGAGCTGCTTTATCCATCATTATCTCAGATTTCCTGATGAAGCTGATAAGCTCTGTGTAGGCATTACACTAGCCTCTGTCATTTCTCTCCTGCCACCTTTCATGATTTCTTACTGGTTTAGCCCAGTAATCTGGGTAGGAGCTCCCTTAATGTACTTGCTCTGTTATGCAAGTGCCCAATGTGAATGTCTCTAGGTTTACTGATTTCCTCCTTCCCTTAAAATCAGATGACAAATACTACATTTGAGACCTGTCTTTATTTAGCATTTTGTTTGTTTATATTCTGGCAGAATATTCACATAAAGGGTCCCACAATGTGGAAGAAACTGCTGTACTGCATTTTGAACACATGGTATTGATTGCCAGAGAATCAGTTAAATTGCGTTGTGAATAATGACTGGCACTGGCCTTAACCCTTTTGGCTAAAATTGCTTATTTGTCATCCTGGCTTATGGAAGAGATAAACAATTGCTTGCTGATGATCTAACGGATCAACTGTATCATTTGGCATGTCAGATGAGAGCTAATTTAATGAGCTGCGGTTCCTGCCAATTACCTGGGAACAAATCCCTCCTCAAGCTATTCTGTACATCATCAAACTGTTTAACCAAATTCTCGCTTGTGGCAGGTAAGATGATTGGGTGTTTGATTAGTCAACATGCTGTCGATATTATCTTGCGTGCATTTGTCCTGTCTACTTATCCAATCACCTTCATTCTTTAACAATGACAAATTATAATATGCAGTCATCCAATTCTTTATTTTAAATTACTCTGCTCAGTATGTGTACTAACTGTAAAACCAAAACCTCCCCATGTGTGGGTGGGCTGAACTGCAGACCAGGTTATTTGTGTGGTGTGAGATCTTGTCAGTCGGCTGTAATAGAAAAAAGTAACTTTATTCATGTGCCATTTGAATGCCTATGAAGAAATTCTCTAACAAGAACAGGAAATCCGGATGATCTATGAATGCTTTCACATAAGGGGGGATGTTTGGGAATGAGAGGTCTGTGGGCTAGCTTGGATGGGGCAGGGAGAGACGGACGGGCAAGGGGAAGGAGAAAGTGAGGAAGGGAAGTACAGGGGCAGGGGGAGAGGGAGCATGAGGTACACGGAGCATCCCTGTGAGCATGGAGGGGAGAAGGCCCGAGTCACCCAGAAAGCCTGAGGCCTCCCTGACAGGGAGCGTCATAGATCCTCAGCTCAGCCACCTTCCCTTCTCCTCCCTGGGTTTCTATGAGTTTCAGGAAAAGCTCTTCCCCAGGAACATCTCTTTTTAGCTCTATCTTTCTACCCTGGCTCTTGCATTTGAGTGCATTTACTGCTTCCATTCTGCTGCCATGTTAACCGAAACAGGAAGCCCGGTTGTGATGTTAATCCCCTCCCAAACCAACCAGAGCGTTTGGGTAACTTTGGTAAATTTACCACCTACTACCCTCCCTGCCACTGCCTCTGCTCTTCTTCTCTCTCATCTTTCTTCCACCTCTCTTGAGCAGTACACACCTCCTCTGTTTCCAGAACAGGTCTGAGGGTCCGGGGGAGAATGGCCCAGCAGCTTCTGTCCCAAATAATCTTATCAGGAAATGTGTAACATAGGTACCTTTCTCTCTGAAGAGGAATTCTTAATTAGAGCTGCTAAGATGGTAACATTTTCACCATCTTTTTACATTCTCCCATGAGAAAAAGATTTCTGTTCTTGCTAATTTACTATGCAAATTTTCTGAGGCATAAGTAAGAAACATCCTGAGCTGTTTTTACTCACAACACTTCTGACACCAAATATATGGGTTTTTTCCCACACCAAGCATTTCTCCAATTCTCTGTGGACACCAACTGGGTGTCCCACAATTTGACTCAATTCTGACACTAACTATCTGGAGTCAGTGCAGACCCCATGGGTTAAGGGCTCAGTGCCACAAGACTGCCCCCTGCTTCAGCCAGTCACTGGTCCCAGGTGGCCACCTGTACTTCTGACTGACTGACCATAAGTCAGGGGTTCTCACAACTCCCTCTTAAGGTTTAATAATTTGCTAGAACAGCCCACAGAACTCAGGAAAGTGCTTTATTTACTATGAGCAGTTTATTACAAAGGATAGAACTCAGGAACAGCCACATGGAAGAGGTGCATAGGCAAGGTACGTGGGAAGGAGCTGGGAGCCCCAGTGTCCTCTCTGGGTGGACCACCCTCTCAGTACCTCTGTGTGTTCACCAACACAGAAGGTCCCCCAACCCCATGGTTTAGGGGTTTTTATGGAGGTTTCATTAGGTAGGCATGATTGATTAAGTCACTGATCGTTGGTGATAAAGTCCATCTCCAGCCCCTCTCCCCTCTCTGGAGCTCAGTGGGTGGGTCTAAAAGTTCCAACCCTCCAATCATGCCTGGGTGTTTCTGCCCACCAGCCTGAAGCTATCTAGGGGGACTAGTCATCGTATCAGCATACGAAAGACACTCTTATTAACCAGAGACCCCAAAGGTTTTAGGACCTGTATGCCAGGAACCAGGGACAAAGACCAAATATCGATTTCCCATGGTACTATAAAATCCAACATTTATTTCTGGCATCCATATTTCACTCATATTTCATTATTCCAAGGGACTGGGCAAGATTCTTTAAAACTTGGAGACCTCTTCTGGGGTATTCTTTCCTGGTTCTGCCTTGTCACCTCAGGTGTTGGGAGAAAGTGTCACTTTCCTTCCACTGTCCTAGTGCCACATCCTGGGCCTCTCCATCCCCGTGTGCAGGCGTGCTTCGGCCTTCATCTGAAGAAGTCCTCAGTGGTTCACAGAGGGCTGGGGGCAGCATCTTTGGTTTCCGCACAGTGGTATTAGGGGCTGGGACTTCTACCATACATCCTTCCCCATCAAAACAGATTAAGGGGGACTTCCCTGGTGGTGCAGTGGTTAAGAATCTGCCTGCCAATGCAGGGGACACGGGTTCGAGCCTAGGTCGGGGAAAATCCCACATGCCGCGGAGCAACTAAGCCTGTGTGCCACAACGACTGAGCCAGTGCTCTAGAGCCCGTGAGCCACAACTACTGAGCCCACGTGCTGCAACTACTGAAGCCCGTGTGCCTAGAGCCCGTGCTCCGCAACAAGAGAAGCCACTGCAAGGAGAAGCCCACACACCGCAACAAAGAGTAGCCCCCGCTCACCGCAACCAGAGAAAACCCGTGTGCAGCAACGAAGACCCAACGCAGCCAAAAATAAATAAATAAATTAATAAATTAAAAAAAACAAAACAAAAAAACAAAAACAGATTAAGGTTTTTGCATCCTACAGTCCCAGGAAGTCCTGTGTGCTTCTGGTTTTGCATTGTATGTCTGGACTCCGCTGAGGGCCACGGCATCCCATCTGTCCTGTGTGCGACCTGCCCCTATACTGAAGCAAACTTGGGGGTTTTGTCTCTCATCTGGCCCTGGTTTGTTCCAGCGTGTAGTCTTAAGTAGAAATGAGTAAGCTACTTATTTCTTTCTCCTGGGGCTCTGCCTTTTGAGAATATGACAAGAGGAGGCATATCAGAACCTGCTCCTCCAGTTCCAGCTTTGATGTTCCGATTTGTTCCCCAAGGACAGCTGACCACCTTGCTTCTCCTCCTCCCAAATCAGCTTCCCTGCAAGTGAGAATTCAGTGCCCTTTTGGGTTACTGCAGCAGCAATAGTTCGAAGTATCGCTCCCACAGCAATGTGCTGTAACAGGGTCTAATTCTCCAAACCGTGACCGCAGCCTTGTGCTGCTGTAAACAGCTTTCAGTAGCGAGGGGTTTTCCCCCTCTTTTCCTTCATTGCGTGATCAGAAAGTTGACATTCAAGTCCCAGCACTTTTGCCCTATAGAAAGCCGAGTCCACGCTGGCAAATTTCAGCTCTAGCAACAGGCACATGGGTGGTTGTGACCACTTTTAATTCCTATCCCAGGGTTCCTGCTGGCTCGCTGTTAATCTGCATGGTTCCCCACTGCTGAGGTCTGCCATGTGTAAACTTTCCTTCCTCTTCAGAGGAACAGGTATGGGAAGTGCGGTTAGAACCCAGTCTGCTGTTCAGGGATCCAGTTCAGGGTCCCACCTGGGCGAGTATCTGGGATGTAGGAGCTGTACCCTATTCCTCCTCTCTGTTTTAAACTCAGGCTGGCCAGGAACAAGTCGTTCTGTCACCTGTGGCCCCTAGGATAGCACTTTGCCCACATGCTTAATAAATATTTGTTGAATTAACTTTGATAAATCCACAGCAGGACACACGGCTAAATACTTGTATTCATCACCCGCCATTCAAGAAAGGGCAGTATCAAGGGCAGATGAAGGCTTCTGTGAACTCCTAGTGTGCTGTACAACCAGAGGAGGCTGTCTAATGAGTGTGCAAACCCTCAACACTGACCAGGATTAGGAAACCACACTTCATACTCCAAGAATATTTTGCAACTATCCCCTTTCCCGTCTACAGCCTCAGGCAATCTTTTCTACCTTCCTTAAATTATTCAATTCAGCCTGATTCTTTTCAACAAATTCATATTTTTACAAACTACACGCTTGTAAACTGTGGGTTAGGCGTTGATGGAATACAGAGTTGAGTAAAATATAAACTCTGCCCTTGAGGAATCCACAGTCTATTGGCTCCCCCTTTTCCTAGCTGTGTGACCTTAGGCAAATTACTTAATCTCTCTGTCCCTCAGTTTCCTCATCTAGAATACTGGTTTAGTAATGGTACCTGTCTCGTGGGGTTGTCACGGCGGCTAAGTAGATTAAAAGTATAATGTACTTAAAAGTGTGTCTGGCACACAGAAAGCATTTAATAAATGTTATCTATTATAATTACTTAGACTGATACCACAGTTAATATAATCTGGCTGCTGTCTAGCACTTCCCCCGCCCCAGCTCTGATTTTCCATGGTTCTCTGGCTCTTTACGTGACAGTGATGAAAGTGATGGACACTGGGTAGAAGTCTGTGTGTTGGCTAACTGAGTGGACCTGGAATTAGGGAAGGCGTGATGCAAAAGCTCAGGCTACGACTTGATTTTCTGCATTTTTTGTTCAGAGCGGGGCCAGTTCCGTACCACAGGGGTTCAAAATGACAGTAATACGTAGGTGATATGTGTTGCACTTCCCCACAGTGTTTCCAAATCAAGGTTTTCAAGCCTTAAGTCATGTTATCAATATACTTATCCTAAGAAATTATGTATTTGGAAATATTGTTTTGGAGGTTATCCCCTAGAGCCTTCTGGAAGGTTCTTTATTCTCAGCATTCCCATGCTATGGACTCATTTTATGGATTAAATTGCCTTTTGACAAGGTTTTCCAATAAATCACCAATTATACTCTCGGGGAGGGTCCAAGTGAGACCTGTTTTTTATTGAGGTCAGTTTCATTGTTTTAAGAGAATCAATTACATTACTGTTATTTGAAAGTAAAACAAATCCCCCAAACCCTTGGCTGCCAAGTATGTGTAACTGTGGCACTAAAAACACAGACAACAGCCCTAAATGATCGGATTATGGCTTCTGATTGTACGATCAGACTCCACATTTCTCCCAGCATGAAAAGCACCCTCTTATCCTGTCCTATGGGAGCACACTCCATCCTGAGGCTTCCAGATTGCATGTGTTTCCCCTTCCTGTTGTGAGGCAGTGATTTGTAAATATTGTGAGAAGCCCAGAATGAAAAGGTTAAACTAGTACACTTTGGCTGGATGAGGATTAATTAGGAGCTGATTTGTGAGGACTGTTATGTGTGTGCTAAATTTACTGACCTTCTTTTCCCCCTGTATAGAATGAAGCTCTGTTCTCCATGCTCATTATCCTTAAATGTTTTCTTTTCTCTGTATCATCACCTCATTCATTTTACTTGGTAGTTTTAAAATGCACTAATTTGGAGCAGTAGGCTTCACTGATTCTTGGGAATAGAGCATTTTAGTAGGCACAGCTATGTGGGCCTGAGGAAACTTTTTTATGGTCATTGGGGGCTTTCTGGCACCAAGATTGGGTTCCTGGTCCAGACTGGCAAGGATCCCAACAGATACCCTCCCATTGCTCTGTGGGCAGCAGGCATGTCTAAAGGCCCTACAAACATGCTTTAAAACCAAGTGTTAAGTACTGCCTTGCTATTTCCTGGCTATTTAGGGATAATGATCTATTTTGTTGATTAACTAGAGTCCTTTTTCATCTATTTCTGTTTTCTTTATCAGCCTTTGAACCGTTTGTTGCTTCATTGTGTTGTTGTCCAAGGGCCGACTGGGGGAAGATTTCAAGGTGAGGTCTGGATATTCTGGGTGAGCCTAATTCTGCTTTGCCTGAGCATCCTACAAAATGCAGATGGCTTTCCTGCCTAAGAGCCCTCAGGTGACCAAGATGGGAAACAAGAGCAGAGGAGGAGATTCAGGTGAGAACAGGGAGCTTGTGCAGGGGGGGCAGGCTGGCCAAGCAGTTCTGCTGGCTCTAGCCTGAGGTTGTTGATGGAAGAAGTGAGTATGGAAGAAGGCAGCTCCTCTTTGGTTCCCATATGTTTTTGTGTCCCAAGTTATAGGGAGCCAGGGTGGTGAGAAGATGAGGATAAGGGTGGTAGAAAGCCCAAAGCCCAGTCGAATCATTTCCTCCTGAGGTGTTATGTCTATCTCTAGCTCTTCAACTCACAATCTTTCTGCTTCTTGGCCTTTATCATCTAATGATTTGACAAAGGAAATCTGAACTCAAAGACAGAAGAAACAGAGCTCTTTTGACTGTTGGACATTGAGAAATTCTGGTAAAAAAAATATGAGAGGGCAAGAGGAGATAGAAATAAGTACTAAAATGAGAATCTATGGTTTTATTTGGGTTTAACTGATTTCTGTATCCCTATATATTTACTTTAAGCAAACCTTGATTTAAATATGCAAATCTTGAGTTTAGAAAGACATGGTTTTAAGAATTTTTAAAAAAGATTGTGTAAAAACATTCATATTTTACATATGGTCACCTTATCTTTGATAAAGGAGGCAAGCATATACAGTGGAGAAAAGACAGCCTCTTCAATAAGTGGTGCTGGGAAAATTGGACAGGTACATGTAAAAGTATGAAATTAGAACACTCCCTGACACCATACACAAAAATAAACTCAAAATGGATTAAAGACCTAAGTGTAAAGCCAGACACTATCAAACTCTTAGAGGAAAACATAGGCAGAACACTCTATGACATAAATCACAGCAAGATCCTTTTTGACCCAGCTCCTAGAGAAATGGAAGTAAAAACACAAATAAACAAATGGAACCTAATGAAACTTAAAAGCTTTTGCACAGCAAAGGAAACCATAAACAAGACCAAAAGACAACCATCAGAATGGGAGAAAATATTTGCAAATGAAGCAACTGACAAAGGATTAATCTCCAAGATTTACAAGCAGCTCATGCAGCTCAATAACAAAAAAACGAACAACCCAATCCAAAAATGGGCAGAAGACCTAAATAGACATTTCTCCAAAGAAGATATACAGATGGCCAACAGACACATGAAAGAATGCTCAACATCATTAATCATTAGAGAAATGCAAATCGAAACTACAATGGGGTATCATCTCACACCGGTCAGAATGGCCATCATCAAAAAATCTAGAAACAATAAATGCTGGAGAGGGTGTGGAGAAAAGGGAACACTCTTGCACTGTTGGTGGGAATGTAAACTGATACAGCCGCTATGGAGAACAGTATGGAGGTTCCTTAAAAAACTAAAAATAGAACTACCATATGACCCAGCAATCCCACTACTGGGCATATACCCTGAGAAAACCATAATTCAAAAAGAGTCATGTACCAAAATGTTCATTGCAGCTCTATTTACAATAGCCAGGACATGGAAGCAACTTAAGTGTCCATCATCGGATGAATGGATAAAGAAGATGTGGCACATATATACAATGGAATATTACTCAGCCATAAAAAGAAATGAAATGGAGGTATTTGTAATGAGGTAGATGGAGTTAGAGTCTGTCATACAGAGTGAAGTAAGTCAGAAAGAGAAAAACAAATACAGTATGCTAACACATATATATGGAATCTAAGGAAAAAAAAAAAAAAGGTCATGAAGAACCTAGTGGCAAGATGGGAATAAAGACACAGACCTACTAAAGAATGGACTTGAGGAGATGGGGAGGGGGTGGGGTGAGATGTGACAGGGTGAGAGAGTGTCATGGACATATATACACTACCAAATGTAAAATAGATAGCTAGTGGGAAGCAGCCGCATAGCACAGGGAGATCAGCTCGGTGCTTTGTGACCGCCTTGGGGGGTGGGATGGGGAGGGTGGGAGGCAGGGAGATGCGGGAGGGAGGAGATATGGGAACGTGTGTATATGTGTAGCTGATTCACTTTGTTATAAAGCAGAAACTAACACACCATTGTGAAGCAATTATACTTCAATAAAGATGTTTAAAAAAAAAATTCATATTTTAGAAAACTATCCCTTGGTGTGTTATAAATATGAATGAAACAATTTACATACAACTTCTCAAGAGCGTGTCTAATCATGGGAAGTAAGCTACCTCAAGACAGTCAGTGTGGCTGCTCTGAATGTCTGCCCAAGCCCTTAGCACAGGCAGATGTTCAGTAACCACTGAATCCCCAGTCAGGGTATTTTGACTCTGCATTGCTCAATTTTAGGTTGCTACTTGCTAGCAAGGTGAAGCTGAAGGTGAGAGGCAAGTCTCAGTATCAGCAGGAGCTAGATGAGCCTTGATAGGATGAAGAAAGATGAAGTTTCCAGGGCTTTGACATTTCATTCTCTCGTTGTATAGCAGCTATAAAAAAGTCACTAGTATTTTCCCGTCTTCTTTACTGATACACACCAGCAATAGAAGAAATGAGGGTCCTAGTCTCATGCCTAATTTGGTAGCTTAACTGGTGAAAGGAACTATGAGGTACCCCAAGCAATAGGGCTCATGTCAGCAGGTTTGCCCAAGCACAAGTCCCCTGCAGAGGTGATTGAAATGGGGAAATGTTTCATGTGAAGGTCCCTTTCCTGAAAACCCAATGTGAACGATTACTGAAGGCCATTTCTAAAGTTATTTCTATAATGTGAATTTGCTGAAAATGGAAGAAAATGAAAGATGCTAATGTTTGAATATTATGAAGCTCGATGTTGTACACACCAGGACATTTCACATTGAACTTAATGAGTCACCCAGGTGTTCATTGACCAGTTGCTTTCTTAAACTTGGAGACTAATTTTTTTTCTTATGCAGTGGTCTGCTCTGCACATGGCTTTTTAAAAAAATTTGTGGGATATTACAGTACCAAAAATATTACTGATGCAGATTTTATTCCCAGACCATTGAGTCTATTTAGACATGTCATGCTCATAAAAGCTCATGTTTATTGAAGAGGGTTATTAAATTTACTGTAAGATTTCATAAAGACCCTTTTAGGTGAAAAATGCAGGTAGAACGGTTTGAGCGGATGCTTTAATAAAACTTTTATGAGCAAAAAAAAAAAAAGTTCTAAATGCAAATGTCTTATGTGGAAGGTAAAAGCAATTTGTTTTTCTCATTAGGTGCCAGATAGTCGGCTAATGTGAAGATGACAGATTTTGAGATCTATGAAATCAGAGCCAGCTTACTTTAACAGAGGACCACTAGCTGCTTACCTTCTCTATCAAAATGAGCATTCATTCCAAGGTTAGGTACAGACATGTAAATGTCTGCCTGGTTTGGGAATGGTTCTATTTGAACCCTAGATATATTGTTGAGAGAACTGCAATACATTTAGTTTAAAACATACACATGTGCGCATGCAAGCGCCCACACACACGTGCACGCGGGCACACACACACACACACTGCTACAGAATACAGTGTAATTAAAGATATTCATCACTATGTTCATTCAAACTGGTACAACAGAAGTATCTCACACTGTTTCTCTTCATTACTATGCAAGGCCAGAGATTATATTTCTTGATTTGGAATGATGCCAGAGAGTCATTTCAATATTTGAGCTTTATACATTATTATTAATCATGATGATGATGTACTTTTCAATATTCATGGTACTTTGCAACAATTTTTATTAGCTGTTTCTCTTAACAGCTGAATCAGGTCAAGGAAAATTACTTACTACTCTGTGGCAGATAAAGAATCAGAGGCACATATACCTGACCTCTGGATCACATGTGGATTATTGGCATAGCTTGTATGAAAACTCACAATCTTGTATTTTTACACTCTGAAGGTTTTCTCGCAATATTTTTTTTGGAGAATAAATTGTCATATTAGAAGTTTCAGATATATTTGGGAAGCTAAAAAATACAACTGAGTAACAGTGTTGGGTACATAATAGGTTTTCAATAAACATTAACTAAAGAAATGTGTAAATAGTAGAGGTTTAAAGCAAAAGATTTGAAAATAGTGCTTTGTTTCTGTAAAAGTAACATATTTTGAGTTAATTAATGGAAATTGGAATAGAACACCAGTGTTAAAAAAAGAGACAACAGGCTCAAAAAGGAGTTACTTGCGCTAAGCCCCATGTCACCAAACCGAGACTTAATACCTAACTTAATTACAGTTTCAACCTCTCCCGGGAATGGAATCTTAAACTATTGAGTCTGGAATCACCTGGTCAGTACTAGTGAGATAATCTGCCTCATAGTCCCCTGCTGTCCCCTAAAGGAGGATGACATTGCCACAATCTGTTCTTTGCTAGTATAACTGCCTTGTCCTGCCCCCTTCTGCCTATGAAAGTCTTTCATTTTGTACAGTGCCTTGGCGCTCCTTTCTATCTGCTAGATGGGATGCTGCTTGATTCATGAATCATTGAATAAATTCAATAAGATTTTAAAAATTTACTTAGTTGAATTTGTTTTCTAAACATTGTTGGTGGCAGTGGTGGGATCCAAAGGAAACTTCTGATAGGCTTGGGGACAAGATATGTGCTGTATCCACAAACCCTTTGAGTTCTCTGTCTTTCTGTTTCTGAGGACTGTAAGTTCCTCTTAGCTCTGAGCTTTGCTCTCTTTGGATTGAGTTCCCGATCTAAATGGCTTTCTAGTCCAGGGTTAATGAGTCAGTCTAGACTGACATTGTTACCAAGGCTATTGCCCCATAATCATACCCCTGCCCCTCCCTTGAATGGAAGCCAGTTGCTCTTATATGTCTCAGGCAGAAGCTGCAAAGAGAAAAACGAACTGGTTAGAACCAGCTAGGCCCAAGATGGCGGAAGGTTTGACTTCTAGTAGACCTTGAGCCTTATTATACGCTCATTATAATGCATTAGCATGCTAAATGACACACCCACCAGTGCCATGACAGTTGATAATTGCCAAGACAACAACTGAAAAAGACTATACAAGGACTGAAAAGGTGTGTTGCCTCAGTTCTGGGTCCAAACTACACCCCTGTTCTAGGATAAGTCATGAATATTCCCTCTCTTTCCAATTCCCTCCCTTTTACCTCGACCCTCATATATATATATAGTGTCTCCACCCAAATCGGGTTGAGATGTTGATTTGCAAACTAAGTTCCTGCTTCTCCATTCTTTGGCCTTTGAATAAAGCTTGTTCTGTTGCAGTCTCAGCATTGGTTTCATCATTGGCTGTGAGAATCTGAGCGGAAAAAGAACCTCTCCAGCCAAGACAAGGGATCTTGGCCCGGGCTAGGACCCTGATCCCCAGTCTAGGGCTTAGAGGATCAGCTTGAGGTGGCAGATGGTTGCAGCCAGAACCCAAGTCCCTAGCCCTTGGTTAGTCTGCAGTCCCCATTTGTTGGGGTCTGATGGTTCATATTGTTGTTCCATTTTGGGAACTTCTAGTGGTGTGCACCTAAAGCCACTCTGAAGAGGCTACAAGAGCATAAACAAAAGTTTGCCAAGTTAATGGCTTTACAGATGTCCCCACCCCATATCTACTCTTGAATGAGGAGCCCTATATGGACCCCTCCCAGGGTTAATGGGACTCTGAGGGATTTTCTGGTAAACTGCTATGTTATTCCCTTAAACAGCCAAGGGAAACTAAAATCAAAATTAATGGAAAACCTTACCAAATTTTGGTAATACAAGAGCCTGCAGATGGGATCTGCAGAAAACTGGCAGAAACCATCGAAAGATGAGAATTTTTACCAGTCAGCTCTCAAAAATCTCTGTTTGTAGTACCCAGTAGAGGGGAAGATAAAATTTCATGTTGTCCCTTCCTTTCCAAATCCAGACCCATTGATAATTGATTCCTTCTCTCCCAGGGACAGCTGTTATTTTCTTGTCCGTCTTATTTTGTGTCCTGAGAACTTGGCTTGGTAACCATCAGTTTGGGGGGTCCTAAAATATGGCTGGACAGAAATATGGGTTGAAGTCTACTCGCTGCTAGGGCCTTACCAAATTGCTGCCAGCCCTCAGGGGAATTATCTAAGTCTTTTTTTCTTTTGGCCATCTTTGGGAGAGTCTCTGAATATTGGGAGAGTAATACCTTTTGGACCCTATTTGGGGACACCTCTTTTGTCCATGGGTTGTTCAATACTGCCAGAGATATTTACTTTTTGTCCTGGCTGAAAGCTGACATGATATTTGAAAGGATTTTTTTTAAAGTAGCTCTATGGTCAGAAATTGGCCAAATAGGAAGTCGATATTCAGAGCCTGATAGGAACTTTTTTTTGACCTCCTCTGCCAAGCTAAATGTATCCTTCCACAAAGTCTTCTGAAGACTTTGTGGAAGGATTTACTAAAACATTCCAAAGAAAAACAGCTCTACATCCAGAACATAGAAATGTTTTGATTTTCATCTTAGTGGAAATCTTCTCCCTGATATAAAAAAGCAAAGTGAAATGGTTGGATGGGCACATTAGCCTTTTGATATCATTTAGGCTGCAACCCAATTCTTTGAGAAATTAAAAGCAACTCTCTTTATCTTACAAATCTTTGCAAGACCAGAAATGCAGCTCTAGAAACAATTTAAAGTCCCCCTATCCTTCTTACCAATCCCCAAACCTTCCTTATTCATCTCAAAAGGCTTGTAGGTATTGTAAAAATTCTGGCTTTAGGGAACAATAGTGCTTCTTGGAGGAACTTGCATTCTTTCCCTGTGCCTTGAGATGTAAATGTTCTACCTGATCATCTCCAGAAATTCTTATCTAGGCTATCACTTTGAAATACAAACTTCAGGGAGATAATTCTTATCAGAAAGAAAACAAAAGGAGAAAAAATTATTTGGAACTTAGGTGAATGAAAAATCACAAGTGTCTTCTCCACAAATATTAGTAAAAAGCTTTAGCTGCCATAGCAGGTAACCTTAACTTATTCCATTTGCCTGAAACACAATTTGGATCCAATTCTTTTACAACTAGTGAGTTTTGTATTACTGTACCTGATTCATGGCTAAAATTTTAGAATGGAAGCTATAAGGTGTCTGTGTCTGTTTATGTGTGTCTATATATATGTGTGTTGTAGATGTGTGGTATTTTCTACCTCCAAATGGTATTGCCAAAATTAGTGAAAGAGCTCTATTTAATTGACTTAAAGAAAATTAAGCACTTAATATGAATTAAGTATTCCTAAAACTCTCAGAAATATAATAGAAACTAACTTAAATATTTTTCAAGTTCATATGATCTGAGATAATCTTTGGTAAATAAAAACTAGTTTAAGATTGTTAATTTCATTATGAAATAAGTATGTCTTCACTGTTGCCAGCATTAAAAATAATGCAGGCATACAACTTTATTTTACCTGGGTTTACTAGTCAAATAAGTTCATGTTACCTCTGTTACAAAATTTGTCAGCAAGTAAAATAACTTAGTATGATGAAATCTTCATCAGTAGTCTAAATGTAATTGTTAAGAACAAGTGATTTAAACAGATGTAAGTGGGATAAAAGTTTGCAGGTGAAATTTTTAGCAATAATTATGTTTTATGGTATGTCTACTTAAACAGTTTCTAAAATCTTTTCAGTTACTTGAAACCTAAAAGTTACACTGAGACAAGGTAAATGATGAATATTCACTGAATATCTAGATCATTTTCAAATAAAATAAAATGCTGATACATTAATCACTGAACATAGGTTTATCCACTTCTGGTTTCCTTTTAAAAAAGAACTAATGGCATTTGGGTTTATTAGTAAACATGTTTTGTGCCACATTGAAAGTTTACTGTGAGGAAGAATATACTTCAAGAAATTATGAAATGTATTTATGAGTTTGCTAATCCACAATCCACAGAATGCTAGTGTAACAAAAACTCCACAATTGCTTACTTCTTAGTTTTCACTAGGAATTAAAGATTTAAAGGGTTAAGAATTCTAATCAATATACGTAACTAAAACTGCTTAGAAATAATAAGGGTGAAAGGAAACAACTGTGTATGAAAGGTAGGTAAGGAAAGTAAAATGATTGATTGTTCCAGGATAAGAAAGAAAAAAAAAATAAGAAAAAATTACAGAAGGTCTGTGGGAAAGGAATCTTGGGAAAGGAATTTTATGCATGGTCAAGCTGGCTAAGATTGCGATACATTTATTTAAGTTAAAAAAATATTTTAATATCAAAAGAATACTGGTACAAAATTAGAATTGGTTTTCTCTCTGTTAAAAGGACAAAGTTTTCTTGGACTTTGGGCCTGGTTTTGATAACAGATTGCAAAAGTTTCTTTACCTTTAAGGTAATCAGCCTGAACAGCAAAAATTTTGGTGTCTTACCAAAATAATTTACTGTGCTTCATATTATTTTTTATCAGGAGTCTTTGATTACTTAAGAAAACCCAGTCTTCTCAATATTAAAAGAGCTAAAGTTTGCTCACAACTAGGTTACTTTCTGTATTTGCCTTTAACATCTTCCATTGTCACCTTGGTTAGATAATTAAGTATTATTTCATAATAATCTGTGATCCTATTTAGTTAAATGTTCAAACATTTTGATGTTTTGACAACTTCCCCAAATCAAATTCTAAATGAAATTTTTTTGATCTTGAACTAACTTTGCGATTTTCCAGAGGGCGCCTGGAACATGTCAAAAATTTTGTTCTCTTTCCTTATAAATAGAGATATGTTAAACTAATTAGGCTTATTTACTATGATAGATTAATGGGACGTGTTGTTAAATAAGTAGTACTAAGCCTTCTTTTTGCTGTATTTATATAGGTATATGTTTTAAGTGTTCCAGACATTGTATGAAAATCTTGGAAATCTGCTATGTTCTGGTATAATGTTATCAGTTGGTAATTCCAGTTATTATCTTAAAATTCTGTATATCACAGAAATAACCAAATTTCTTTGTCAATTCCACCCTAATAAACTCTCGTCAAATCTTTAACCATAAGCATTTTAAAGTCTTTTGTCATTTACCGACAGTTATTGTCTTACTCTGATATTTTTGCAAAAGTGAGACTCATGGAAAGGATCTTGCCAAGTGATCCTGACCACTGACACTGCTGTGAAACTAGAATGTGTGGAAATTTGGGTACACATCTCACAGCTGAGGAAGGCTCCACCTGACATCTGGTCTTGTGCAAACGCCAGAGACCTCCAAATCAACTTGACTAGGAAGAAAAGTAGTTGGCATCAAGGTTTACTGCTTCCACCCAAGATTCCAGATCAAGACTTTATACTTTACTAAACATGAAACCCCTTCTTCTCATTCTTTCCATTACTCTGGCATTGTCCTGGAAATATGCCATCATCCATATCTCCCAGGCCATTGCTAAAAACAGGTGACTTTTCAGACTGCTAGATTTGTCATCAAAAACTTTAATCTGTCCATGATGCTAGAGAACCCCTGGTTCTCCCTTTGACCAATTTTTCTTCTATTCCCAACATCACTATAAACTACAGTCAACCCCCCTTGTAAGTCACAGAGTCCTACTTTTACAGCTAGAACATTCAGTGCCTTGTGCTTACCTTTCTTTGATTATAACTGTAGTTGTCCAATTGGACACAAATACCTATGCAAATCATAGCACATTTGTACCCCTACATTCTTATGGTTATCTAAATCAGATATGCCCCCAAATATGAGAAGATCTCACCAGCAGCACCCATCTTCACAAGGAATTTAGAACAACTTTTTATTTCAGGCTAGGAGATTTACTTCCTGAATGCATTGAAAACGTAACTGACCCCTGGCTGGAATAGGCAAATGGAACAATTCCTGAAAATAAATTTATTAACAGTGCCACCTTAGTGGAAGTGGTTTGTGCTCTGTCAGGATTTATCTTTGTCCGTGGCGGTTATCATCCTCCTTGGCCCTGAGGATGCCCAGATGGCTGGCGCATAACTGAGCAATGCTTCTCAGGTTATCTAACTCTGCTCTTAACTGTCCACAATCAAACTGAGACCCCTCACTGGTCAACTCCCCTGAAGTTACACTGTTGAGTTAGAAAGGACCTACCACGAGGCATTAATGACTCAGGATTAGCTTCCTTTAGAAGGTCCCTACTTCCCTGGTTAGGACTGGAATGTCAGAAAAGGAACAAAGAGAATGACTGACGTAAAAAATGTGAACGTGAAGTCGTGACCTGTGACTCCCACACAGAGGATCAGCAAATACTGTGAGAACTTCAGAGTGGTAGCTGGGAGCGGCTCTAATGCCTTAGACTGTGATCACTCTCTCAGTTAGGCTGAGAGTCTGATCAAAACGGGAGGATTGTTGAAAAAAAAAAGAGACAACAGGCCCAAAACAGAGTCACTTGTGCTAAGCTCCATGTCACCAAACTGAGACTGAATACCTAATTACAGTTCCAACCTCTGCCAGGAATGGAATCTTAAACCAGCCAGTCTGGACTTACCTGGTCAGCACTAGTAAGGTAATCTGCCTCACAGACCCCTGCTGGCCCCTAAAGGAAGGTGACCTTGCCACAAACAATCTGCTCTTTGCTAGTATAACATCCTTGCCCTGCCCCTTCTGCCTATAAAAGCCTTCCCTTTTGTACAGCCCCTCAGAGCTCCTTTCTATCTGCTAGATGGGGTGCTGCCCGATTCATGAATCGTTGAATAAAGCCAATAAGATCTTTAAAATGTATTCAGTTGAATTTTTTTTTAACACCAGTTAGTGGGTAAGTTGGATGTATTGTGTGTTTCAGAGTTAAGTGATAAATCACCGCAGGATAATAATGAGAGCATATGTCTCCAACAGCTTTTCAGAAAAAGTGTGGTGTTCTAAATGTAAACTAGTGGACCAAAGAGATAGTGAAGATTTATTTCCTATCTGTTGGCAGAAATAGATTTCTTTCCTTAGCCTATTAATGATGATGCATTAAAAATATTTATACAATAACCTCAGTTAAAATTACAAAGCAAATGTACCATAATTGAAATACCTAAAACCCCCAAAGGGCCACCTCAGCCTTAATAGTATTGAGACAGTCTGTATCCCAGAAATGTAGCTGTTGCCTGTATATGGGGGAGATCTAACAACGGTAATGCCATGTAGAGCTTGTGGTCACTGACAAGCACATTATCCCATCAGTTAATCTGTACCTGTTTGTGTCTTTGTGTTTCACTACCATACTGCTCTTAAAATATCAGGATTTGGTGTCTTCATTTAGGCGGTTTAAATATAGTTCCCTCAATTTTCACTCAATAAGTTTAAAACATGAATGTTCTTTCTTCAAAATTGTGTTGTGTAGCTATATCACTGTTCAAAGAAAATGTCTAATCCACATTAGAGGATTAGACATTGAGCACAGTGGTACATAGATCCATGCTCATGGCTTCCTTCTATAACGACCAGGCAAGCTGGTTGCTGTCTGTGTCATCAAAGGAGAGCAGAATAGACATTTGTCTCTGTTTTTGGACTGTCCATCAGATCATTCATCATGCGGTTCACTTTTTCAAACTTCTTGGATTTTGAACAATTTAGTAAAATGAAATAAGCCAATCTTCAGTTTGTTCTTAAAGATGTTATCATAGGCAGTGCTGGGAATGAGAATTCTAAGCTTAACACAACCTGTGTTTATACACTGAAAATGTTTTCTAACTAGACTTTATTGTTTGGACCCAGTGGTTACCCTTTGCTCTGTTTGAATCACCTTTGGCAGTCAAAGAAGCAGCCGAGAAGGGACTCTGGACCAAACCAAAAAGCCTTGTTATCCAGAGTACTTGAGATTATCTGTGTTTATGGGGGAAATACTATGTTATATCCCCATGATGAATTTGCGGATTCATTCAACAAATGCTTATTGAACACCCGTTGTGTGAGAGGCACAGTTCTGAAACTGCTAATAGAGAATAGAGTCCTTATAAATAGTCTCCTGTACTCTCATTAATTGAGATGAGAATGGCCTGAACCTAAAATCCTGGAGGGGAGATCACGTTCTGATGATGCTGGCAGCTTGGGAATAGCCACTCTGAAATAAGGCAGCAGGGGTCATGCATAAAACAGGCATACCAGCACTCTGTTTATCATGTTTAGTGAAATGTTGGGCAAAAGAATGTATCTAGGCTTGTGTGACAGCAGAGTCTACTTGTCCCCGTCACCATATCACCTGCTTCGCCAGCGATCATTTCCAATGATTGAGCACATTATGCACAGTAGGTGGAATTAGAATGTTTTCAGGAATTTTTAATGTTCTTCTATCTTGTGAATGGTTTCCCTCTGCAAATACTGATTTCAAAACACATGCTTCTTAAATACATAGTTGTTTAAGGGGGTAATCAGGTTACATGGGTAAGGAACTTGAATTTTGTCATTTGTTTAACCACTGTCTGTCCCTCTCCCACTCCCCCACCCATGCTCAAAAAAAAAAAAAAAAAAAAAGAGAAAAGAAAAAAAGAAACAAAATCACATTGACATACAAAACAAAGAAAACAAAACCAAACTCCCCAGATGGTTTGGGTCACATGCTCTTGCAAGGCTTGTGGCAGTTCTCAAATGTGGAATCACTAGTATCTAAAGGGGAGCTCTGCAACTCTCTGTCCCTCCCACTGACTGTCTGCATAGTTGTAAACAACATCAGAAAATCAGTTAGACACTCGTGGTAAAAACCCTCTTTTGATTTTCAAAATCTACAAATCCCGGGTAGTCTGGCTCCAGACTTCTCATTCTTAAATAGTCAACTATTCTCCTTTTGTAAACTCATCCAAGTGCATCACTTTGCTTATGTTTTACTAATCCAGTACATGACAATGAGAAAACATCTACATACATACGTTGTTTCTTTGGGGCTTAATCTTCCTTGCTTAAAACTTTCGCTTTTGAATACATGCACATGGTGAAAAATTAAAACCGTGCAAAAGAATACAGTTAAAAGTAAGTCTCTCACCCTCTTCTGCTACTTTCACTTTCCCTAGCCAGAGGCAAGCCCGGTCCCCAAGTGCTTGTGTCTCCTCCTAGAGATATTCTGTGCACATACAAGCTAATCTTTCAAGTCACTTTTTAAAAATGGGTGAACTTTCTGAACAGTTTTGAACAGCAGCCCACTCAGATCAGTGACACCAAATGTGTCCTGGAAAACCAAGATGCCCAGACACTTCAGGTAATCATATTCAGTTGGGCATATTGGCTAGGACACTCCAGCTCACGCTGTCCCCAGTTTATGGGAAGCACAGCTGAGAAGGTTGTAAAGGTGACATGTTTAGTCTACTGGGGCCCAGGCAGACACTGCGCTCAGAAACCTTGGCCATTTGCTGTTCACAGCACCACGGCGTAGTGCCAACAGAACCTGCATCAAAGACAGCCTGTCCCAGAAGAAACACACACATTATTCCAGTGGGGACACCAAATTCTAGTTAAGATGTGTCTATGTGTACAAGCTGAAAATATGGGAATTTAAAATCAACTGTTTGTTAAAAAAAGGGTATTCTCGTTGATCCAGCAAGCCCACTTCTAGAAATTTATCCAAAGACTTAACTACTCAGATGTGTACGACAACCATTTGGGAACAAACCTAAATAACCAACAATAGAGGATTGGTTAAATCAATTACATTAATTGAATAGAAAATTACCTAGCCATTAAGAAGATGACAAAGACTATTAAATGATATAGAAAGGTATTTATAATACATGGCTAAGTAAAAAGAGCAATATATAGAAGAACGTGTACAGAAAAATATTATTTATTGTATATGGAGACTGTAATAAGAGGGACCATGGGTGAGAGCTAGTGAAATGATTTACAATAAATATTAACTCTTTCTAGGTGGTAATAGGCAATTTTAATAGAAGCTTTTCACTGCTTATTTAAAATCTAAAAAATTTAACAGTGAATACTTTTTGTCTGTATTGAAAATAAAACAAAAACTTTTTTCTAAAACTGGAGAATAATCGATTATCTCCTGAAGCAGCCAGTTGCAGAGTATTCACTAACCAGTTATTTAAATGGCTTTTTCTTGGGTACAATCTAATTTTTTTTTTTCAAACATCTGCTAGCTTGTCTCCCTCCAACCTTTGAAACTGAACCCTTTCATGATCCACTGATTAAAATAACATGTGACCCCTTCACAATGTCTTTGGATTATTATCTGGCAAGCAATTATAGTTTTTAATTTAGATGTGTTTCTTGAGCTTTGTTGAACAGTCCCCAGACCCTTTCAGTTTAGATTTTATGATAATAATGATAATAGCTAACATTGATTAAACTTTCAGCCGTATTAGGCACTGGGGGAAGTGCTTTGCAAGTGGGATCTCACTGAATCCCTAAGCGTGTGGACCACTACTATCTTCTCTTTACAGATGTGGAAACTGAGGCTCCAAAAGGTTAAGTAACATGCCCAAGTTTATAGAGCTGAAAAAGTGGAGGAGCCAGGATTCCAGAACTTGGGCTCTTAATCAGTGTAAGAAGCTCTGCTGCCAACTATAAGACGGTCTCATCTCAGATTTGATGATCGGAGGTTTCTAAAGCATTTATAAATCCCATTTTGTAGACAATGAAATTGAGCCAGGAAATGGGTGATGTGTACGTGCTTGGAAAGGTAATCCAAGAAGAGGAAGACACAATCCAGCATCCCCTGGGTCTTGTCTCTACATTTAGCGCTAACTCACTTCTCAGAGAACATAAACCACCACAGTGTCCTGCGTGGCACTATGAAGAAATAATGGGAATGTGTTTTTTGAGCCTCTCAGTAATGGAGGAGATGGAAATCTTCCCACCTCATCTTGCTTATGGCTGACTGTGCACACAACACTTGCCCATCAAGATCATTTTCAAAAGATGATTACTTCAGTATGCCCAGGCCTGCAGGACATAAGTACATGGGCAGTGGTGGTAAGAGCTATAATTATTCTTAATGGGAAAATATGCAGGTAATGACTTGGATGATCATGTATCTGTAATGTACAAGTTCCAAAGCCCAATGAAGTAATTAAGCAATCTGCAAACATGCAGGCGGAAAAAGCCTGAAATGGAAAAGAACCAGAATAATGTTCATTTTGAATAACCGGCAACGGCTGGAAGGTCTCAGTGTGAATTGCATCTCCTCTACTTACCCCATGGTTGACTCCATGGTTAATCATCTATTCTCCTCTTTAGGGTGATAATTCTCACTTCATGGGCAGATTCAAAGAGTAGGAGAAAGTTCTTCATCATGACAGAGCTGTGAGCTGTGCACCTAGGAAGTATAGCCATTATTATTATAGATCTGTGTAGAGCAGCTTTCTTTTCCCTGCTTCCTAAATGAAGAATCTGAGGCACAGTAATTTGTCCAAGGACATCTAACTGGCTGTAGGCAGAGAAGTCAGATTTTCTGCTTGTTATTGAGTACAAGGTGGTGTGTTCTTAAAGGGAGGGTGGGCAGAGGGGGGGAGAGAGAGAGAGAGAGAGAGGAAAGAAGAAGAGGGTTGAGTGGTTGATCTTGGCCATATCATGACAAGTCTGGAGCTGTTCAGAGCATCAGAAATAGCAGATTTTCTAAAAATAGGCTCTTTCAAATGGTGGGTGTAGAGAAACTATTTGTAAACATGTAAACCAATCAAATCAGGGGGGTACTTTTGAGGAATACTAAACAAATATATTAGTCTTCTGAAGGATTTATGGAGTAAAAGGCAGGGAGGAAATGGCTAGATTAGGGCTGTCCAGGGAGCAATTAGCAGCACTTACAAACTATTAAAGCCCTTTGTCCTTAGAAAACAACAGAAATTCAGAGAGAAAGGTTTCTTTTTGCCTTTGAATATGCAGGCTCTCTGATGCCAAAGCAAAAATGTTGCTGTGAAATTTGCAAGAGGTTGTCCTATCATGAATTCATGCTGCAGCTTTTAAGTTTCTGTACATTGGTACCTTGGGTTGTGATTTTGTCACTGTCACTAACAAAGCTGCTTCAGACCAAATCAGGTTTTAAGGAGAGCTCGAAAGGCTGACAAAAAATGTTGAGGGATGTTATTGGTGGCCCAGTAGGTGGCAGCCTCCCCTCTGAGTTAGTGCCTTGAGAGAGGCTTGGGGATGGATAGGATGGGGGGAGATTGTGGCTTTATTTTTTTATTCAAAATATCTTCCCTTTTTTTGAGGTGTACTGGGGAAAACGGCAAGTAAGGAATATATGGCATTAAAACTTTTTTTCCCTCTCCTATTCATATTGGACAATTACATGCTGGCTTCCACATACATTTAGATAAAGTGTTTTTTATTTAAGATTGTATTGTTTTGTGTGATACCTTGCTGAGCAGATGCTGCTTCTTTCTTCCACTGTTGGATATTCTTATTATTTGCTTTCACTTTGTAAAAAGATCCTGGCTTTCTTTGGATAAAAAGGCAATAGATATGCAACAGGCACAAGCATAATGTTCTTAGTTTTGGGGGGGAAATAAAGTTTTATTGGTGTTCTTTTCCATCTAGGTGAAAAAAAAAAAATAAGCTACCCTCTCTTCCCTACCAAGCACCTGTGAACACTGACCCATGGTTTGTGGCTCCAGCCACTCCTCCCAAAGCCTGGTGTTCTTACATTTCATTCTGATACTCATACTCTCAGTCAACCTGCAGGAGATCACCTGGTCCAGCCCCCGTTGTTACAGGGTGAGAGGGGGCTAGTCCATCCCCTGCACCTGAGGTTGTAAGTCTAGCCTTTCTGGCTAATCCACTTGCCTCTATATTTCCTGGATAAGGAAAAGGAAGGGAGATGAGCCAGTGGGGGACAGAGAGAGCTCCTTATTGCCTCCTTATTTTGTACCAGGCACTGTATTAGTTACATATATTCTTTCACGTTGTTCTTAGAAAAAGTGAGGGGGTTTTGGTGATGGGGATGAGATTAATAATGTCTCCATTTTAGGGGTGAGAAAATGAAGGCTCAAAGACTTGCCCAAGGTCACTCGGCTGGTAAGAGCCAGGATATGAAACAGAAGCTTTTCGTTAGGGGTTATTCAAATTTATTTCTAATATCCCCACCCCATTTAAAAACGTATTGGCATTTACCCTTGGGCTATGTAGAACTAGTGCTCTGTCACCAAAACACACCTATTTCCCTTAGTATGGTTCATGCATTTCATCTCCAAATTAAAAACCTTTAAGAACCGGAAATATGCAGTCTTTACTCTCAACTTGAACCTGAGCCACATTTACCCTAGAATTCAGACTTGTGTGGACATCTCTAGAGGACCTGATGGGCTAATCTTTAAGGGGTCGTTTGCATGAGGAGGAGGAGTCCAAATTTGGACAAAGACAGGCCTAGAAGGTGAAGGGGAAGGGTCAGCAAGAAGTCTGTTTCTTAGGTTTCCTCCAGCCCAGTCTGGGTGGCAGAAATCGAGGACTGAAAATAAATCTGAGAGTTGTTTGAAAACTCAGTAAGACATAGGGGGCATCATATATTGGGGGCTAATGTTATAAATGAGGTCAGAAAGGAGAAACGTTTCCTCATTTCAGTGTCAGTCATATCAGTTTTGACTTGGGCTCTTTGGAGTGTTATGAGCAAAGAAGAGTGAATGGTCTTATCTTGGTGAATGGGCTGCAGTCACAGAAATGTTTCATGATTATTATTGTGGTGGAACATCAAGGAAGACCCAGTTATCCAAAGAAGAAATTGTGGCTGAATGTTTTGTGTTGGGCTTGGGATTTTAAGGCAGAAGGCTCTGGCATAGTCTCAAATTATACCATGAGGGAAGTCCTAATTTGATCTACTCAAAAGGCAACTCTGGTTCTCACCCATTTAATGGGTTCTTTGAGGTGAGATTCATGAGGAGGTAATGAGCAGACAAGAAATCTTGCTTAATTAGGTCTTTGGTTGATATTAACATGATATTAACGTGATCTTTTTTCCCTTTCATTCCCCCTTCCTGCCATCTAACCCATTTCTGAAGGGCAGAGTAATTAGCAGAAGAAAAGGGACAGACCTTACCCAGGCTTGGTGAAGGGAATATGGGTAATGCTTTTCCAAAAATAACTGTCAGAGGGAAGAGGACGTAACTGTTGCTGCCTTCAAGTAGTTGAAGACCTATTTTGTGGAAGAGAGATCAGACTTGTTTTGTTTGCCTCAAGAGGTAGCACTTGGGTCGCTGGGTAAAAGTGACAGGGAGAAATACTTCAGCTCAGTGTAAGGGAGAACTTAGAGACTGTCAGAGCCAGTCTGCAGAGATGGAATGGACTGCTTTGGGAGAGTGAATTCTCTGCCACTGGAGATGTCCAAGCAGAGATCAGAAGCCACCTGCTGGGATTATCCTAGAAAGAGGGAAAATGTAGGATTAGAGTACGTGACCATTAATTTTCTTTGTAACCCTGAGATCTTGAGATTCTATGATTATGTAACAAGACTGCCTGGATTTTACTGAATCAAATGAAAGTAATATTTTTATAGTCAAAAACCCTTTTCCTGTGACTATAAGAAATGGTTTAATTGCCCAAACAAAACAAGAAAGCTCAGGCTTGAATTAGATACAGAAGGGCCTCAGCCCCCCTGTTTCATCAGTTGAAGATCTTACAAGCCTGCCCAAGATTTCTGCTGCTTCCCAATGCTGTTGTGATCTTGCTTCTGAAAGCAAGTGTATTGCCTCTGTTTTATTCCTGCATCATCCTCGTGCAAAGTTTAGTTGCTTTACTGATAATCTACTCACAACAAGTATTTAGTGAGCTTTTGTAGCATTTACTCAAGATTTGGAAGTTATAGGGTGGGGATCCCCTTGTATAACTCACAGCCTCCCTTCACTTCCTACTTATATTACTCTCTCTCTTTCTTTTCCTTTCTTAGAACAAGGACCAAATTCTTCATGCAGATCAGTTCTGTGCACACTTAGGCTTTTTAAGATCTGTATAGTCAGGATAGGTAAGATAAAGCTTCCATAATAAATCTTATTATAAAATCTTAGAGTCTATCACAACAAAAGTTTATTTCCTACTCAGTGGATGTCCAATATGGGTTATCAAGGAGCTCTACTCCATAATACCACTCAGGCACCTAGGCTGATAGCTCAACCATTTCAACACATCAAGCACTCCTGTAAGCTTCTACCTCAAAGCAACACACAGTGTTACTTCTCATATTCCACTGGCCAGAAAATGTCCCACATGGCTCCACTAACTTTAAGGGTCTGGGAAATACAAGGAACTCGAAAACAGTTAGTGGGCACTACTGTTTCTGCCTCCTATTCAAAGTAGAAAATTTCCCAACAATTATGGCTCTCTCCTCAAAGGGAAGTCTCATACCACTTACTAAAAGAATATTTCCTTCTTCAATTTACATTCCTATTTTCAACTTAATTTTGCCATACTTCAGCAATAACTTCTGAGATAAATCCTTAAATCAGGAAGGTAAGAGCTCTGCTTGACTGAGGTTATATATATGTTGGTTGCCCAACTTAATGGGCACTGTTTGAAAAGTTTAGATGAAGCCACAGCTATCCAAATGCAATACATTAGACTAGCTGGGAGTCACAAATTATTTCCGGCTTAGAAAGTAATGGCCTTTATTCTTTTAGTTTTACTATGCCTGTACCTTTTCAGCTAGGACTTTCTTAGCCCAATCTTTAAAAGCATTGGCTTGGGGCTTCCCTGGTGGCGCAGTGGTTAAGAATCTGTCTGCCAAGGCAGGGCACATGGGTTCAAGCCCTGGTCCGGGAAGATCCCACATGCCGCGGAGCAACTAAGCCCGTGCCCCACAACTACTGAGCCTGCGCTCTAGAGCCCGCGAGCCACAACTACTGAAGCCCGTGTGCCTAGAGCCCGTGCTCCGCAACAAGAGAAGCCACCGCAATGAGAAGCCCACGCGCCACAACGAAGAGTAACCCCGGCTTGCCACAACTAGAGAAAGCCCACGCGCAGCAACGAAGACCCAATGCAGCCAAAAATAAATTAATAAATAAATAAATTTATTAAAAAAAAAAAAGAGACAGTCTTGATCTGCTTCAGTCTTTGATCTACTTCAAAAAAATAAAAATAAAAAATAAAAGCATTGGCTTGCATGTCAATATTTCCACTATTCAAGAATAGACTATTTACTTCTAGTGAAAGATGCTTGAGGATTTTTATTACTTCTGACAAAACTAATGGTAGAAGAGAGATATTCTAATCTAGGTTTTAATAGTTTCACAAATTTGGTCTGTCTTTTCAGAAACTGCAGTTTACTCTGAAAAGCTCAGGTTTTCAATTTTTGCTCTGTATCAGCAGTGTGTTTATGGTTATGGAACGTACCTTGCCTCTCAGTTTTTGATAATTGCTATTTCCGGTCCATGATGCTAGTCAGAGTATTTTGTCAGTGAGGGCCTTTATCCCTCACTTTTTAAATAGATGGCTTTTAATTTAGGCTGTCCTTCCCTTCCTCTACTCTTATGCACATATTTTGTAAACTTTTCTGAAAGATAAACTTGTGTACGGGCAGGGCGCCTCCGGCCCTTCCTATAAAGTGGTTAATGTCAACACAAGTGAGAAGTATCTTAGGAACATATGCTATCTCAAAATGCCATATTCACGCCAAAAACAAACACACAGTTTACCAAAGCAATCAACCAGATAAAATCAAACAGAGCAAGAACACCCGCCAAATAAAAAATGCAGTGAAAGCATTTTTAGTATAGTTTTAGTCATAAATGTTGACAGTCTCTGACCCTGGCCTCTCTGCCAATGAGGGCGCTCAGACCCAGAGGGGGAGAGACTCATCCAACATCACAGTGAGAATTCTAAGGGCCAAATGTGAGTTTTGTGTTGACCGACTATGAAAATGTGGTACCCCACAAAATCACTAGTGTGGAAGGGATGAGAAGGCTGAGAGACAAAGGACCAAGCAGCCTCCTGCCATGTCTACTCACTCATTCCATCACTTAAAGATGTATGGAATTCTTACTATGTGTCAGATGCTGTGCCAGGTGCTGGGGAAAGAACTGAGAACAAGACAAAATCTCAGTCCTCAAAAGGCTTGCTCCCTGTTTTTCTAACATTGAGTCAAATTTCATCACTTACTCAGAACCAGGTCTTCAGATACACAGACATTCCTCTTCATGGATTCCAGGCTCTATAGGTCTAGCTCCTCCAAATATGCTCCCTACTTCTGCCTGAAATGCTTATCAGAATATTGATATTTCTGCATTATTGTACCATACATCTGCCCTTAAAATTAAGACAGCTTATTTTGGAAAAATCATTCAAGCTACCAATTAATTTATAAATTATTTTGCATGATGCAAGATCATGCGTGGAAGGCACAAAGGCTTGGTAGTGTGAGTATAGGCCGAGGAGGGAAAAGTTAAGAGCAGGAGGGTGTAGGGGCCCTACGGCCTGCGCCAAGGTTGGTGAGTGTAGTGAGCTGCACCTGAGAAGAGAAGAGGATCATAAAGGCAGGCTGGGGGACCCAGCAGGAAATGGAACTTCAGTTACATGGTTCAAAAGCCTCTTAATGAAATGACTACTTACAGAGATGGGGATGGGAAAAGGAAAGCAATAAAAGATGTTGAGGCACCCAGACACCAGCAACAGCAAGAAGTCACTGTCACCTGTTATCCCAGGGAGGACGCAGTGTTACAGGAGCCCACTGAAAGTCAGAGTCACGAGAGAGAGACCACTGGGCAGGAGCTATGATAGTGGAGGGCACAGCCACTGTCAACTACAGTGACTCAGAGGAGGGAGGAAGATAAGAAATATACAGGTCCCCCTTCTTACACCCTCTAACCTCCTGCAGGAACTGCAAATTGGTCACATCCAACCAGAAGACAACTAGCCAGGACACCGGAGTGATGCAGTTCAGGGAAGCCAGCTTCCCACAGAAGTGGGTGAGAAGGGGAGAGAGGGGATTTGAGATGGTGGGTAAATGAAGAATGACACACAGCGAGGAAAAACAACTTCCAAATGCATGTGAAAGTATAGAATAGAAAACAACTCCCAATCTACTCACAGTCCAGATTTAATAATTGTTAGTATTTTATATTTGGTGGAATGGAATACAGGCACACTCGTTTTATTGTATTTTGCTTTACTGTGCTTCGTGAATACTGCATTTTTTTTACAAATTGAAGGTTTGTGGCAACCCTGTGTTAAGCAAGTCTATCGGCACCATTTTTCCAAGAGCATTTGCTCACTTCCTGTTTCTGTGTCACATTTTGGTAATCCTCACAAACTTTTCCATTATTATCACATTTGTTATGGTGATCTGTGATCAGTGACCTTCGATGTTACTATTGTAATTGTTTTGGGGCACCACGAACCATGCCCATGTAAGATGAATTGTGTGTGTGTTCTGACTGCTCCACCAACCAGCTGTTCCCTCGTCTCTCTCCCTCTGCTCTGGCCTCCTTATTCCCTGAGACACAACAATATTGAAATCAGGCCAATTAATAAGCCTACAGTGGTTTCTAAGTGTTCAAGTGAAAGGAAGAGTTGCACATCTCTCACTTTAAATCAAAAGGTAGAAATGACTAGGCTTAGTGAGGAAGGCATGTCAAAAGCCGAGGTAAGCCAAAAGCTAGACCTCTTGTGCCAAACAGCCATATTCTGAATGCAAAAAAGAAGTCCTGGAAGGAAATTAAAGTGTTACTTCAGTGAACACACGAATGATAAGAAGGCAAAACAGCCTTATTGCGAATCTGGAGAAAGTTGAGTGGTCTGGATAAAAGATAAAACCAGCCACAACGTCCCCTTAAGACAAAGCCTGATCCAGAGCAAGGCCCTAACTCTCTTCAATTCTATGAAGGCTGAGAGAGGCGAGGAAGCATAGAAGAAAAGTGTGAAGAAGCAGAGGTTGGTTCATAAGGTTTAAGGAAAGAAGCCATCTCCATAACATAAAAGTGCAAGATGAAGCAGCAAGTGCTGATGTAGAAGCTACAGCAAGTTATCCAGGAGATCTAGCTAAGGTAATTAATGAAGGTGGCTACACTGAACAACAGATTTTCGATGTAGACAAAACAGCCTTCTGTTGGAAGAAGATGCCATCTAGGACTTTCATAGCTAGAGAGAAGAAGTCAATGCCTGTCTTCAAAGCTTCAAAGGACAGCCTGGCTCTCTTATTACGGGCTAATGCAGATGGTAATTTTAAGTCGAAGCCAATGCTCATTTACCATTCTGAAAATCCTAGGGCCCTTAAGAACTATGCTAAATCTACTCTGCTTGTGCTCTATAAAAGGAACAACAAAACCTGGATGATAGCACATCAGTTTACAACATGGTTTACTGAATATTTTAAGCCCACTGTTGAGACCTATTGCTCAGAAAAAAAGATTCCTTTCAAAATATTACTTCTCATTGACAATGTACCTGTTCACCAAAGAGCCCTGATGGAGATGGACCATGAGATTAATGTTTTCATGCCTGCTAACACAACATCCATTCTGAAGCCTATGGATCACAGAGTAATTTTGACTTTCCAGTGTTATTATTTAAGAAATACATTTTGTAAGGCTATAGCTGCCATAGTAATTCCTTTGATAGATCTGGGCAAAGTCAGTTGAAAACCTTATGGAAAATATTCACCATTCTAGATGCCATTAAGAACAATCATGATTCATGGGAAGAGGCCAAAATATCAACATTAACAGGGAGTTGGAAGAAGTTGGTTACAATCCTCATGGATGGCTTTGAGGGGTTCAAGACTTCAGTTGAATAAGTAACTGTAGATGTAGTAGAAATAGCAAAAGAACTATTAGAATTAGAAGTGAAGCCTGAAGATGTGACTGAATTGCTGCAATCTCATGATAAAACTTTAGTGGATGAGGAGTTGCTTCTTATGGATGAGCAAAGGAAGTGGTTTCTTGAGCTACAGTCAACTCCTGGTGAAGAAGCTGGGAAGACTGTTGAAATGATAGCAAAGGATTTTGAATATGACATGAACTTAGTTGATAAAGCAGCAGCAGGGTTTGAGAGGGTTGGCTCCAATTTTGAAAGAAGTTCTACTATGGGTAAAATGATATCAAACAGCATTGTATGCTATAGAGAAATCTTTTGTGAAAGGAAGAATTAATCGCTGCACAAACGTCATTGTTGTCTCATTTTAAGAAATTATCAGAGCCACGCCAACCTTCCGCAACCACCACCCTGATCAGCCAGCGGCCATCAACGTGGAGGCAAGACCCTCCGCCAGCAAAAAGGTTACGACTCGCTGAAGGCTCAGATAGTTATGTATTTCTTAAACAATAAGGTTTGCATTTTTAGTGATAAAGTATTTTTAAATTAAGGTGTGTACATTGTGTTTTTAGACATAATGCTATTGCACACTTAGACTACAGTCTGGTGTAAACATAATTTTTATATGCACTGGGAAACCAAAAACGTCGTGTGACTCACTTTATTGCAATATTTGCTTTATTGCGGTGGTCTGGAACTGAACCCTCAATATCTACAAGGTCTGCCTGTATACTTTATACTGCATTGTTCAAAAGAATCCAATTCCCTATATTAAATCTCTTACGGATTGAAAAACAGAGCAGTTTCTGCTTGTTGCACTGAATCTTATTGAAAGCCATGTTCTACACTAGTTATCCTCTTTCTATTTGAAGAAGTTGGAAAGCTAAAAGCTATATTTCTTAGGTTGCTTTGTAGGTAGGATTCTGGATGTGAATTATGCTCTGCCTTTAAAATGCACTTCCATGCAGTTTGGAAGGCAGGCATTAGGTGGCAACTATCTCCTTACTATGGGGGAGGAAGCAAGCTCTGCCAGATGCAAGTGCTGACAGTTGTTAGATTGCATGTTCCACTGTGGGGCCACCATCTTCCTGGGTGCAAGGAGCTGGTAGCAATGGCAGCAGTGGTAGCTGAAACATCTTCATATCACAGTGATGGTGTTAGGACCTTATATCTCAGTCTAGTGACGGCCTCCTGACTTTTACCCTTTGAACCATTCCATTGTTTAAAACAACCCAATTCCCTGTATTAAATTTCTTACTGATTGAAAAACTTGCAGCAGTTGCTGTTTGTTGCACCAAATCCCGACCCCTATACTAGGTCAGTTCACTTATGGAACTTAATTCAGTTCTGAAGAAGGATGCGAACTCTTAGAATTTATGTGAAAAGAGACGGAGGTTTGTTGAAACCCAAGAAGCATTGTTTGATCTTGAAATTTAAAAAAAAAAGGTGATGGGAGAATTAATTTCCAAATGATTAGACCGTATTAATAAAATGCTTACAGGGCCCCTCAGAAAAGGTATGTTCTGGAGATAAGAATGGATCAGTTGCAGAAGGGCAAGAATGGAACCCAGAAGGCTTAGGCTCAAGGAATGTGGTCTGGAGCACACTGGACTGTGTGGGCAGTAGTGAGAGTTGCTAAGTTGTATAGATTCTATGTAACATCACTGAACACGTTACCTTGCCCGCCTGAATCAATGATGAAAGTCATGTGATGAAAGTGTTTGCCTTGCATTGCTAACAGTGTGGTCTTGCTAAGGCTGGTTTGACTGAGACACTCAAGGACCTTAAACTCACCCAGAGTAAAATGACCCATATGCTGGCTGGCCCCAAGGGCAGCCTCTATAATTAAACTACATCAAACTGAAGCAGAACTCAGCATTGCCTTAAAATCATCATAAAGAATTTATTTGCACTAAAGCATTTGTGAACAATGAAGGTTTTACTGATGTTTTAACAGGAGAGACTGAAGATGTGATTTACATTGCATATGCTAGAACATTTCACTAGAAAAAAATTCCCTTTAGACTTCTCTTTTCCTAGGTCTTTCATTTGGCCAGTAGGCATAAAATTGGCTTCTCTCTCACTTACTAGATGCAAGTTATAGTCTTGGCAAGTCTGTCGTAGGTACTGGTAGACAATTTTGGAGGTGGACAGAGGAGGGTTGGAGCAGCTATGACAGCAGTAGTTCCTGACATCAGATTAGGATGAGCTCTCCAATCATTTCCTCTAACTTCTTTAATATATGTAAGTAGATTTACAGGGTCATACCAAGACCTTTGTGAGTTTTTCTCTCCAGTTGTAAACTGAGATAATAGCATTTTGGTCTCAATTCTCTCTGATCTCCATTGTTTTCAGATTATCAGGAAACAATTTCCTGTCTCTTGACAATAAGAAAGTGGATAACTGCGGTTGCCTTTTTGTTTTAAACTACTTCAGTGGTTTTTGTAGGTAAGAAATCATATCGAGGCTTCAGCTCCAATAGTCCTGGAGACTCACGGTTCAACCTGTCAGCAGCCACAGGAAATAGCTTCCCCACATAACTGCCACATAAGTGCTTAAATAATATAGTGAAAAGTGTCTGCTAAAAATGGAATTACATAAGCAATAGAGTATTGAGAGCTCCATTTATAAGTGTCTGCCATGTTTTCACTTGTATTTTCTCACTTAATTCACTCAGCACACCTTAGGGTAAGTATTATTAGCCATATTTAACAGTTGAAGAATCTGGGGCTAAGAGAAGTTAATTCATTTGTCTGGGCCATAGAGCTAATGAATAGTGAAACAGAGTCAATCACAGGTCTGAGTTGGAAGTGTGTGTGTGTGTGTGTGTGTGTGTGTGTGTGTGTGTGTGTTGGTAGGGGGCAGGAAAGAGACAGAGCAATCACAGCCCCCTCCAGCACAGTCTTCAATAATGATCTCTTTTTCCAACAGCCAAAACTGAAGGGAAAATGTTAGTTTTACTCTGCAGTTGAGATTATGGTGAAAAGACAGAAGATGAAGCAGGGAAACAATTCTATGAAATGTGTAGAGAAAGTAGTCCATTTCAAGTAAATAGTCACTTGAGCATAACCTTTAATTATTGCAAAATCAGTGCTTGTATATTGAAGACAATTAGGAAACACAAATAAAAATAAGGAAATGGAAACATGTGATTGATAGTTGATGCTCTTTGTTATGTTTTCAATACTTAACTATTGACATTTTATTGAACTATGTATTGAATATGAAGCCTGTTGACTACTCTTGCAATTTTTTCTTTAAATCTTCCTATTTCATTGCATTCCAATTCTTTATAAATTAACAAAGATAATAACAATGGGGACAAGAGGGGATAATTAGACTTAAGTATTGGGGAGTTTCCTAATGAGTAAACTGAGATGTTATATGTGCATCTGGCCAGAGAAGGCAATAAATGTTGTAAGTAAGAGGAAGAGAGACTAAACGGCATGTGCGAGGTCCTTCGGTCTATAAAGTGGAAGATCAGGAACTTGACCTCGGGTCCTCTGACTCCAGGGTCAGGGCTCTTTGCCCCACTGTGTAGTGTTTTGCTGCTGTTAGTTCTTTAAGTCTATGGCTACAAATGAGTGTTTGGTAATGATGAAAAGTGTTGAAATATGTTTTTGAATGCGATTGTAAAACTGCCTTCCACATGTTGTAAAGACTGGATATGTTTTTTTGGAGCTGGAGTAGTTTAGGGAAGTCTTACATGTTGGGTTGTGGCAGATAACAGGGGCTGTGGATCACGAGAGTTCTCTCCGTCCCTTCTAAATCTTACAATCTGTTAAATGTGACACAAAACTCAACCCAGTAAGAAATCTGTTTCCCCACTGGGGGCTGAACAGATACTGTCTTCCCTTTGGCCCCAGAAAAGAAACTACACAGCTTTAGGGAGTAGGTAACATTTTACAAGTGAAGATGTAGCTGAAAAGGAACATCTAGCTAAAAGATCGAATGATTTTGATGGTTGTTTCTCTTTAACAAAATTCACAGGGGACTGAGAAGCCACAGAATAAGAGAACTAAAAAAGTGATTCCAATCTAGACTAATGAGGGTTGTTTAGTATTTACTTCTGTCAGTACATTAATCATGTCTTACTATGTTTCACGCTAAAGTTATATTTTAAAAAAAGCCCTAATGATAACATTGATGCATTGTCCTTCCTTGTGAGTATAAAGACTTAATTTGATGAATAGAAGTTAAGAAAATGTTTAATCTTCCATTATTGTATAATGATTGAGATTCATCCATCTGCTCTACAATAATAATAATTTATCATGAATGAAAGCAAAGAGCATACTTACAAAATTATGGAGGCATATGACAGAAATTGGCTTCTTCCTAATTCAAAAATGTTGACCTTATCCCCCTTTTTTTTAACATCTTTATTGGAGTATAATTGCTTTACAGTGTTGTGTTAGTTTCTGCTGTATAACAAAGTGAATCAGCTATATGTATACATATGGGAGGGGGAAGGGTAAGCTGGGACGAAGTGAGAGAGTAGCATTGACATATATACACTACCAAATGTAAAACAGCTAGCTAGTGGGAAGCAGCTGCATCCTATGGGGCGATCAGCTCGGTGCTTTGTGACCACCTAGAGGGGTGGGATAGGGAGGGTGGGAAGGAGATGCAAGACCTTACCCCCTATTAACTGACCTATGCTTTTATCTTTAAGATTATTCATCATATTCCAGATTTCCCCCACCTACACCTTTCAATGTTCTCGTTAATTCTTCTTGGAGGGACTGGAAAATAGAAGAGGACAGAGACTTGTAAACATCTCAAGCACTAAATTTTCTCATTTCTGTCTATTGAGCAGCCCTGTAGCAATTTACCTATTTCCTTTATTTTCCATTTAGTGTCCTTGAACATTTTATAAAGAAAATTTGAATGTTGGTTTTCCTATCCAGCTAACCTTGATATGATATTTTGAATTAGGGGTAAATTTTTTGCATTTGGGGTTGCCTACAGAGAAGATGTGAGTGTGTAGTTGGGGTAAGTCAAGGTAGTACACTGGGTTTTCATTATGCAATATATTCTTCAAGTTTTCATTTTAACCTTGAGAGAGCACACAGGAGAGTGAGAAAGTGGACAGTCCTACAGAACTATTTGGGCAAATTTAGTGTCTCTACAGAGAGGGAATTCTTTCATGAGCTTAAGCAGGAACCAAGAGATGGAAAGGTATGATAGAGTTATTAATGATCTGGGTGGAGGAACAAACAGTCCCTTAGTGAATCTGCTAATGAAATTAGATGGAGAGGTGTCAGGACATACCTGGGGAGAGAGGAAATACCTGGGAGGAATGAGATCTATTGGCAGAGGAGTGATTCTGTCTAGACATTGATGATTTAATTTAGCTTAGAAATAACTTTCAGTTCTATGAACAAGTGGACTTGAGGTTAGAAAGAATTTATTAGGAAAAAAAAAATGCTTTTCCTGAAATCCAAGCTACTCCAGGATTGGATGATGAAAGGTGTCAATGGTCATAAAGAAGTCTATATGGCAATGTAATTTGAGGAAAAGGCCAGCTGACCTGCTGGCTAAGTTATGAGAGCCATAAAAGAGGGCATGTGTGCCAAAAGTTCAGGGAATTAAAAAAAATTCAAACACGCAAAATGTTCAGGTAATTTAAAAAACCCATATTCATGTGCCTATCATGGTAATATTTGCTGTATTTGTTTTAGATCTATTTTTTAAGTCATATGTTTTAACAGATGCAGTTAAAATCTCTTTTTGTTCTTTTTTGATTAGGTTCCCCTCTTCAGAGATACCATTCTTGTGAAATCAGTGTCTATCCTTCCCTTCTGCATTTTTATCCTCTTACTGGGTGTGCACATACCTGGAGAGAGTCTTAGCTTCCACATAAATAACATCACACTGTACACACACCCTTCAGCAACTTGCTTTTTACATTCAGCATTGTTTCCAACATTTATTCGTGTTGATACACACAGCTCAGTTTATTTAAACTGCCGTATGGTATATTGTATGAATGTATCACAATTTATTTGTCTGTCTCCCTATTGATGAATTAGGTTGTTTCCAGTATTTGGCTGTTAAAACCAATCTGCAGTGAACGTATTTCTGCATGTCTCCTCGGGCATTTATGTGAGATTCTTTCCTACGCTATATCTGTTAGTAGTGGAATATGTGGATCATAAGTATGTAAATATTTGAGTTTTCGAGATATTGCCAAACTGCTCTCCAAAATGTTTCAGCTGCCTTTTACTCCGAACAGTGGCATACTGCCATTTTGCCACATCTTCCACTTTTAAACTTTTTTGTCAGTTGATATAGTTCTGTAAGATTTTTAATATCAGAGGAGGCCTGAGTGGCCTCTCAAGGTCCTTTTAGGTCTAAGAATCTATTCCCAACACACAGAATTATATCCCACTGTGTTTCTTAATGAAATTGCTGTTTTACTAGTGATTGACTTAAATTGTAGCCTAGTATTGTGCCCATCTCAGACTTTTGAATGCTGATGTCCCTGAAATTTCTGGTGTTGCAAAAATATGAAATTATCATTGCCAAATTTTAATGCCAGGTATACTCAGGGAATTCATACTAGAGTAGATACGAGTAACTCATGCCACATGGGCCAAGAAATACATATGCCATCTAGTTTGTGCAAGACAAAACATGTCTTTTGTGGGACCCCTGGACTGCTGCTAAGGGACTTTGGGGAAGGTAAGGAACCAGCCCCACGCTCTTTACTTTCTGGGAGTATAATGGGCTCTTGGCAGCCTTCTCTTCCCGTCCTAAATCTAATCATCTTACCCATCTCTCCATGGCAAAGAGGGAATTTCAAGGGCCTCACAGACTTGGAACAGACCGCAAACCTGGCAACCTACCACACGAATGCAACGACTTCTTTATTCATTCCTTCCAGGACGGAGAGTAGTGCTCTAAGAAGTGACGTCTTGAAGAAAGATGAGTCTCCGTGAGCCGCAGTAAACTTGAGGAAAGATAGTGAACTTGAGAAGGCAGACCTGAGGTTAAATCAACACATTTATTTTATCAAACAGCTAGCAAAACTGCTGTTTTGCAACTAGAAAAGATCTGTTTTGACTGACTTAATGAATTAGTATCTAGTAATGTATATTTATTGTAATAGAAGACTGCAGTCATATGAAAAATAAAGAAGTAACAAAGCACACAAGAGTTAGGTCAAAATAACCAGAAGAGCTCCCACGGGAGGTTGAGTTATAGAATCCCCAGCCCCTGTGGCTCTTCCCAGGTGGTTTAGTGGGAGCAACCTGCCAGGAGAGCTTTCCTTCCCTGTACTTCTCTGGTAAACTATCGAGCTGAAATAAAAGTTGCTAAATGAAAATGAGTAAAAGAGTGGGGCTGGAGAAACTTAGAGGTAGATGAACTATCTTACGGTGATTCGTTGAAAAGAGAAACAGAGGGCACATTATCTCCAAGTAGCCTCACTTTTTAACACCTTTCTAGATAAGCTCAGCTGAGAACTAGGAATGTTTGTTCAGGGTCAGGACAGGCTTTGGAACTTAGAAGGCTCCTTGCTTCAGAACGCGGAGACAAGGTGACCACTGGTCCAGAGCAGTTGGAAGGTGGCGGCTCACGGAGACTCATTTTATGTCTTTTAAGTCTCTCATAAACTTAGAGAGCTTGCTTCCTCTCTCCATCTCACACTCATAGAACTACTTTAAAACTTATGTTTATTTAAATTATAGCCAGTGTTTAAACAGCATTTTGCACATGCCTGGAAATTTATGTATATGAACTCCTTTAACTCTCACAAAAATCACTATATCTATTTTGCTGATGGGGAAACTGAGGCACAGATCAGTTGAAAAACTGAAGTTCATACAACTAGTCGGCAGCAGACCTGGGATTTGAAACCAGAGCTAAAGTCTGTTCTCAACCACTGCATTATACTGCCCCTCATTTAAAGCATTGTTTACTGCCTTTTCCCAGCTTTTATACAAATAAAAAGCATGCAGATGTGCATCTGCATTTCAACTTAAGTGACCATTCCCACTTGGTTCCATTATCTTTTAACCATTTTAATAAACCAACTCCTCAAACAGAAAAATCAGGTTAAAAAAAGTCTGTCATATCCTGTTTACTTTAACAGACAAAATACAATTTCAGCAATGCTCTTTTGACGTAAACATAAAAACATTGAAAGCGTAAGTAAACTATCAGGCCAACCAAATCGTAATTATTTTGACATTAAACAAGATATCCATCTGCTTTCCCGAGTAAATAATCTCTGACAACATCTAAAAGACAACAAGACCACGGAGCATTCAGGGCACTAATGTATGCACTACATGGGGATAAAAGAAGCAAATGCCGGTGGATCAAAGGGGGGGGGGGAATGAGCAATGAGTAATGTAACACTCATCTCCACTTAAACAGCCATCTCCATGATGTGATGCAGAGCTGTGGAACCCACTTTCTTTAGCAGCTGGAAGAAGGGAAGCAGTATTTCTGGGAGACGGAGAATCAGGGAGGAGGAGGGCAGAGATGGCTGGGGCAGAGCAGAGGAGGGGAAATAAAGACGAAAACAGAGGAGGCCATCTTTTTGTTCTGGCTCCTACTCTGTGCAGCGGAATGGGTGAGGATCCACCCATCTCGCCCCACTCCAGCGTGATGGCACTTGCTACCCTTCACCATAACTTACGGGCGCCTGTGCTCTGGAGCAGTGGTGTCTAAATGTGGGGAGTCTTTGAGAATGTGAAGAAAATATTAGAGTGTCTACAGAGAAAGATGCAGAACTGTAAATGCAAACATTTGCACCTAATTTCGGGGACTCAAGGATTCATTGTGGTCCACCCACGTACTCCAAGCCACCCCTGCTTCACAGATCCCAGGAAAACAACCCCATTTTTAGAAATTGTTCAACCAATCAAATAGTGTTGAAGAAGCACCTAACATGTACTTGGTACTAGGTGGATACTAAAGGAAAGTCAAATGTTATTCTTCCTACTAAGAGCTTATGAGTTTATGACTAATTTCAAGATAAACCCATGAAATACACAGAGATTGACTAACCATCATTCTGAAAGAATAATCTTAGTGAAACTTTATCTAGCACTGACTGTGGGCAACTATTTTAAATATAGTGTCAGTGGTTCTCAGACTTCAGTGGTGTCAGAATGACATGGGAGCTTATTAAAGCAGTTTCCTGGGCCTGCCTCCCAGAGTTTCTGATTTAGTAGGTCTGGGATGAAGCAGAATTTGCATTTCTAACAAGTTCCCAGGTGATGTTGTTATTGTGTGCTACTTCTTATGATGTAGATTCTATTATTATCCCCAATTTACAGATGAGGAAGCCTGAGCCCAGAGAAGTGAAAGAACTTGTTCAAGTTCACACAGCTGATAAGAGGCAAAGACAGAATTGAAATGCAGGAAGTTCGGTTCCAAAGCAGAGATTGGCAAACTGTCTTAAAGGGCCTCATAATAAGGCTTCCAGACTTTATCTGGTCTTTGTCACAATTACTCAACTCTGTCACTGTAGCACAAAAGCAGACATTAGCAATACTTAAATGAATGGCATGGCTGTGTTCCAATAAAACTTTAGTTACAAAAACAGGTGCCTGGGACGTGGGCTATAGCTTGCTGACCACTACCCTTGAGTCTTATGCTGTTTGAGCCTTAAATGTGAAATGGCAATCTCAAAGGATTGTTAAAAAAAAAAAGATTGCACATTATGCACATTAAGTGCGTAGCACAGTGCCTGACGTATAATGAATCAAAACCTGTTTGCCCTCATGATAATTACTGAGAATTCCCAAAGTCACAAGTAAGCGGTTCACTTCTGAAATCTTCAAGCCTGGAAATCTATGGGGTGGCACCCTTGGCCCCTATGAACCCCCTCCCCCTCCAGGTTCCAGCACTCAAAGGGCGTCTAGATTCTGTTCTAGAATCTGCTGCTGGTCCCCAGAGAGAGAGCACCCCAGTCCAATGGATGCATGAGGACTGCATAACTGTGACACAAATAATGGAGAATGACACAGAATCACAGAGCCACCAACTTTGGGGTCTCAAGTTGGGAGTCGGTTGGAGAAGAACTGAAGAAAATTCAGGAAAAGGACTGGGATGATAAGGAAAGGCAGGGAATCAGTACCATGAAATAAATGTATTATTGATGTACAAATCATGTTTCTTCTTGTAACAGAATTCTCCAAGTACCCAATTCATTTCAACCCCACAGAATGTCCCCTCTGTCACTTAGAAGTGCTCCTGTGAAGGGCCCCACTCTAAGGAGAGCCCAGGAAACCCCAACTCTCTTGACCGTCTTTATCATCTGATTAGTAGAAGTCAAGTCTCCATAAGATGCATCAATAGCACAGAAGTATGAAGACCTTGGACATCTATATTCACTCATGACAATCACTGCTAAGCACTTTTATAGCTCTTGTTCCCTTATGCTTTGTTTCGTCATCTATAAAATGGGGATAACAGTACCTACACATGGGATTGTTCCGAGGATATGTGTAAAACACTGAAAACAGTGTCTGACACATAGTAAGTGCTAAACATTATTTTGTTATTGTAATGATTTTATATCATCCTCCTGAAAACACTGTGGAGTAGTAGGGAGGTCAGGTTGTTATTACTTCTATTTTCCAGACAAGGAAACTGAGGTACAGTGACGTCTGATTCCATCCCCAGCTGTGGCAGCTCAGGAAGTAAGAGCTCCTGACTGATGGTTCAGGTCTTTTTTCGTTAGCCCAGAATCAAAATGATATTTTCCCTTTCATCTCAAAGTCCTTTAGGAAATTCCTAGTAGCATCTTCTGGGATCATCTTCCTAACCCAAGCGTTCCCTTTCTTTAAGTGTGAACTTCTTGTGGTAAAATCCAGTGCCCCAATTCACTATGGATTTGTGAGCAATTGCCAGACTGTTGGGACAGGTGTGAGGAAGCGGGGCTTTGAGCGTGTTTACAAACATCCCTCCCTTGAACTTGGGTAAGTGAATTAAGCTGAACAGAAGAACCTTTCGATTTCTTCCCTGTTTGCTGGGGGCACAGGAAGCCGGCGTTAAGAGTTCACGGACAGAGGGGTACGCGCTTGTGTGATGCCGCCGAGGGGTTTGAGGGCTCCCTCTCCACGTTAACATTAACGCGCTACTCGCACGGCGCTTTCCATTACAGGCACTTTCACATTTATTATCGCATCAATCCTCATTATACCCGGTGAGACTGAGGCTCTGCAGATCAGGAGACGGAGGCTGCGAGAGGTCAAGTGACTAGCCCAGGGCTGTTCAGAGGGCAGAGGACTCAAAGCCAGACTCCTACACCTGCAGTCAGACAGGGTCTGGGGGGTGGGGGGACCGGGACCAGAGGGAGAGGTGTCTGAGGTTCCGGGTGGTGTGAAGAAGCAGGAAAGCCAGGGGACCCAGCCCTGGGGGGAGCAGAGCGCAGGAGGACACCTGCCCTTAATGGAGCCTGCTTTGTACTCAGGGCGTGTTGAGACTGCCCTGTGCCCAGTCTTCATCTGGAAGCTTTACGGGGATCAGACCACTGGGCCTGACTCACTTTCTTTTCCTTTAAAGAAGGGGTGAGGTTAAAAAACCAAATGTGGTTGGATTCAATATATCAGACGGGGCAAAATAGCTCCCTCTTGTGGCTACTTCTAGTAGTGCCAGCAGCTGCGAAATCAGCCCCCAAAAGAGTTTTTGATAAAGAGATTCCTGCGAGGGAGAAGATCCTGAACATGCAGTGTTCTTCCAGATACCGTTCTTCCCAGGTATGGAAGTTGTCACATCTGTCATCTCTCTATTGATGGACTTGTATCTCACTCACTCACACACACCCCTATATACCTACTATTTATTTTGCTCTCAACTCCATGCCAGAGACTTTACAATCATTATTTAAGTTTTATTATTGTGGCATTATTAAACCCATTTAACAGTTGAGGAAGCTGAGGTTCAGAGATGTTAAGTAAGTTTATCAAAGTCACACAGCTTGTTAGTGGTAGAGCCTGAATTCAAATTCAAGTCGAATCTTAAGCTCTTCCCCATCTACTGCCCATCACAGACAGGATGCTTTGTTATTAACATCTGCCAACACAGCTGCTGACCATGACATGCCATTGTCTAGCACAATGGTTATGCATCAGGGTCACAAAGATACTTTGAAAGTACATATTCCTAGTCACCCATTTCAGAAATATCAGTTCAAAAGCTCTGAGTGTGAGGCCAACGAATCTCTATTTTACAAAATTCTTCCCAGGCAGTTCTGACACAGACAGCTCAGTTCAGGTCTATGAACTGGCATCTGTAAACCACTGCTCTGGCGCTTTTAATTTTTCTAGCTCTGTATCATCTGTAACTTCATTTGCTTTTGAGAAAGAACACACTTAAGTAAAGAGACAGGCCCAGGAAGTATGAGGCTGAGCTCCCTGGTTTAGCTCTGCCACACAGGACAGGGAGAGGACGGACTAGTTGGGGACTTTCTCTGGACAAGTTTTTATTGCAGGTTGTGCCTATTTTATGCAACACAGTTCAGGTGACTGTGTGGACGGTGTCACCCAAAATTGAGGAGAAAGAAGAGAAAGACTGGAGGCTCAGGCCATAAATGAGGCTGCTTCTCCAAGGAAATATAGAACAGAAAGAGAATAGCTTAGACTGAGCCTACAGGTAGGAACACAGATAGTGAGAAAGTCAGGTTTATTAGCTAGTATGTCACTAGCTGCTGTAACAATTAAAACCAAAAACATATAGTGTCTCAAATATAATAGTTTTTCTCATCCAGACAACAAACCAAGACAGATGCTTCAGGTTAATGGCGGCTCTTTTTCCAGAGGTGATTTAAAGACCCAGTCTCCTTCCATCTTGTGGCTCAGTTATCCCCTGGGGCCTCACCATCTAATGCATCCAACAAGTGGAAGGAGACCAAAAGCATGTAGGAGACACACCCACTTCTTGAAAGCCTTAGCCTTCCAGTCATGACCTAGGAGATCTCAATTACATGCCCACCCCTAACTAAAGGGGAACTAGGAAATATCACTTATCTGTGCTCCCAGAAACAAAGAAGAATGTGACAGCTATGTTTAGCCAGTCTCTGCCACATCATGTGAGGGTCCCCTCCCAAAGCCTGTGGTTAGAGAAGGATCCTGTTGATGGCAGGTGAGGCAAAAGAGAGTATCCTGGACAAGGTCGATCAATGCTTTAAACTTAAATCTAGGCCAATCCAACAGAGTAATATGAGACTGGAGATTTGTTGCATCTCAAGGAACTTCTGCCGGAACTCCAGTGGCAGAGGATGGCATAGAAAATGAAGCAGGAAATGGCTAGGGCAGGGCTTTGGAAACCAAACTAGCCAGAGAATGGTGCCCCAGTGTTTAAAGGGCTCATGGAGAACCTGACTGAGATCATTCATTAATTTAACCAATATTTGGTTTCCCCTTCTCTGAGTCTTGTACCAGGTTATGGGAACAATCCAACTCAGATTGGTTTCAATAATAAGGAAATTAATTGGTTTACAAAACTGTTATGCATGGCTCTAGTGTGGTGTTCAGGCAAGGGCTAATCTTGAAAGCAAGTCACTGATGTCAGTCAGTAAGATTTCAGTTTCTCCCTCTATCTCCGCTCTGCCTTCCTTTCAATTTGCTAAATAAATATATTTGTTAAAAAGTTTCAACCATATATTTCACACTAAAAAAGACACTTAATCCCAAACATATTGGAAGGATAGAATCTCAGAATAAAGAATAATCCTTTGAATTGAATACATCTAACTTTATGAAAAAGTTATTACGTTGTTCTTATCTTTCCCTTAATTTTGCCATGAATCAGTGGATTGTCGTCATGGATGAACACCTGTCCATGGCTTGTACACAGCCCTGGGGCAAATGTTGCCCCACACAGAATATGAGATAGTCTAGTGCCCTCAGTGGGCTCAGGAGGCTCTCAGTAGAAACTTAGGTCTTTTCCTCTATCCTACCAGGGAAAGGCAGATTTGTTTGGACCTTCCCATACATTCTTCAGAAAATACCCTCTACCCCACACCCCACACCTCTGTATCTGCAATGTTATTGTGCAACCTCCCTGTCTTTTCTGCAATGTCTAAAACCAAATGATTTAGCATTTGTTCTACTCTGAGAAGTGTAACTGTCAAATCCCATTATTGGATTTTTTTACCCAAACACCAGGACCATGTTCTTCTTTGTTCACCAGAATAAATGTTAAAATCTATATTTAGGTCGGAAAAAAATTAATTGTATGAGTACAGCCTTAGGAATACCAGTTTCACATAGATTTATATGAAAAAGTCCAGGGATTTTGCTTGATGACATCTCATATGGCGCAAGGTGTGAAGAGGCTCCTAAGTCAGCCTGAATTAACTGATGGAGCCCAGGTCACGATATGTAATCATTTCACCATTCTCTCCACTGGAGAGTCTTGTTCAGTTCTGGGTGATCATTTTAACTGGACCAACAGCAGTGTTTTCTGAAAAGCACGGGTGATGATGGGAAGGGCCCTGCAGCCAGATTGTTGGGTTCAAATATTCGCTCCACTACTCATAGCTCTGTGATGATGGGATATTTACTTCATTTACTTCAACACTGTTCCTCAGTTTTCTCTTCTACAGAGCAGGGATATTGATACCCCTATTTCATAGGATTTTTGAGATATTAAATGCGTTAAATATGTAAAATGCCCCAAATAATGTCTCCTTAGGGTTGCTATTATAAAAATAACAATTACTAAAATACAGAAAAATATTAATGGTACATACTTTCAGTATGACTTATCACTGTGCATGTTGACTGATGTGGTGTTTGTCAGGTTCCTCCACTGTAAAGTTACTTTTATCCTCCCTTGCCATACTGTCCCCTTTGGAAGGAAGTCATTATGTACAGCCCACATCTAAGGAGTGAGCAGTTATGCTTCATCTCTTTGAGGGCTGAGTATCTATATAAATTATTTGTAATACAGAAGATTTGTCTTTCATCTCCCATTTACTTATAACAGTATGGATTCGCGGATATTTATTTTACACTTTGAGTTTTAATCCAATATTTCTTTATTTTGTAGCTCAAATTGTTCCAGCTTTGGCCATCAGGAGCTCTTTCAGTTGGCTACTCTGTCCCTTTGACATATCCCCATCATTGCGGGTTTTTTCCCTACCTGTACCTCCTTACTTTCTGACACTATAAGATGCTCCAGGCTCATCTTGTATATTTCCTGTGCCAGTCCTACTACCACCCATTTCTCCAAGAAGCCCTGTTTCCTTTTGTTGGAGAATAGTATTAGAAACCAAGATCTCAGTGCTAGGTGTGCTTGTGGTACTTTTTTTTTTTTAATAGATCTTTATTGGAGTATAATTGCTTCACAATACTGTGTTAGTTTCTGTTGTACAACACAGTGAATCAGCCATATGCGTACATATTGCAATGTACTTTTTTTTTTTTTTAAAGCACTTTTCTTTTTTATAGCTACTTTATTTATTTATTTTATTTTTATTTTTATTTTTTGGCTGTGTTGGGTCTTCGGTTCATGCGAGGGCTTTCTCTAGTTGAGGCAAGTGGGGGCCACTCTTCATCGCGGTGCGGGGACCGCTCTTCATTGCGGTGCGCGGGCCTCTCACTATCGCGGCCCCTCCCGTCGCGGGGCACAGGCTCCAGACGCGCAGGCTCAGTAGTTGTGGCTCACGGGCCCAGCTGCTCCGTGGCATGTGGGATCTTCCCAGACCAGGGCTCGAACCCGTGTCCCCTGCATTAGCAGGCAGATTCTCAACCACTGCGCCACCAGGAAAGCCCTGCAATGTACTTTTGATTGCAAAGGTATTGTGGTTCAGTGCATTATGATAATGCGTTAGCATTTCAGCTTAGGCCACTCTCCAGAGTTCCTGATTTAATAGGTGGGGACTGAGAATTTGCATTCCTAACAAGTCTCTGGTGATGCTGATAATTCCTGTTCAGGAACCGCATTTGGAGAATCATTGCGTTATGGGTTAAATGGGCTTTTGAGATCAATCCTGTAATAGTGTATTCCAAGCTTCAAGCTACTGACATGCACAAGTTGTCTTTTAGAATTTATGCTGCTAGGTGTTAGTTGCTTTAACTCGGTTCACTTATCCTGGATCATTTACCATAGGAAAACATACAGTTAATGTGAGACATGGCCAAAATCTTGAAGACAAGTAAAATTAGAGTTTTCAAACTCATACTTATAAACCAGGAATCCAAACTCTGCCTCAGTTTTTCAACTAGTAAAATGGAGAGTCTGGTAAACTTCTCTAGTGTAGATAGAGAGAGAAATGGAGGGAGAGATACTGTCTATGGGTTTATTTAGTAGAAGGGGAAATGTGTTCTGTCTCTATTCTCAGGTGTTGGGTTGCAGTCCAACGAAAAATATTTTTTTTCCCAGATACAATTTCTCTTCAGTAGATCTAACCTTACCCCAATGGTCAGTCAGGGATCCAGAGGAAGGTAGAAGAGGATTATTTTTATTATTTATATTTTAAATATATTTTTAGTATCTGTTATTAATTATAAAAGTGGCCATCATTACATATCTACTGTAGCTGTAGATTCCTAATGCTTTTAAAGAAGCTCTGTTAAGATTGCTAGAAACCTTGAATGGTTCTGCATGGGAGAATTCATGAGTGGGAGAATGAAACTAACATTTATTGATGGTTGTTATTACACAGTGTAGGCTGAACTTCTATAACAAATAGACTCCAAAATGCAATAGCTCTAACAAAAGTTCGTTCTTGCTCACACACAGTCTGGTGTGGGTGTTCCAAGGTGCTGGGGTGGCTTGCAGCGGGGAAGTGATGGGCGGGGGGCACAGAGGGTGGGAGGTTCTGTTTCATGCATTTATTAAGGGACCCAGGCTGCCGTGTTCAGTGTGGCTTCCAAGTCTGTCTGACGTTGTTCCAGCTCATGAACCAATTCCTGTGGCAGGGGAATGGGATATTGATTGACGCAGCCAGCCTAGGCCATGCCATTCCTGGGGTGGGAAAGGCTTCTGGGGAGTGCTGGGTAGACATGAACAATTCTTCCTCCTACCCAAACTTCCGTCCACAGAAAACTTTATAAACTTAGACATTTGTACTTTCATGTAAATTAACACACAGAGATAGTCTCCTAGGATTTTTAAACTTAAATTCCTTGTTCTACCTGTAGGATAAAGGGCTTTATTCACAATGAAGAAGTTCAAGAATTGGCCCCAGCAGATGGGGGCTGGTACTTTAGGTTGAGTTGGGCTGATGGGGACTGCTGGGAGCTCCAGGAAAATAACCTGGTGTAGACAGATGGACGTGAGCTTGAATTCTGGCTTAGTAACTTACTAGCCAGACCCTGGGCAAGATGCTTAAATTCTCTGGGTCTCACCTTCTTTGTGTGTAAAATGCTAAGAATTTTAGCTTCCTTGTGAAGTTTTATAAGGAGTCAGATAAAATATATAAAGTGCCCAATGAATACTGATTCCCTTTCCTGAAATCACATGTCAAATGTGGCCACAATTCCTCTTACATATAAGGCTACCTCTGATTACCGAGAATATACATTAATATGTCTTACCTGAGAGCCCCCAGACTGCCTTCTTAGCTTTGAACAATTTATAACAACACTTTAAATGGCTCTCACCCTGATGGAGGTAATCCTTCCAATGTTCTCAAGGGATATGTATAATTTGGATAATGTAGTGGAATTGGGACTTTTTTCCTTTTTTACCATATCTCTGTTTTGTCTTCATTTTCCCCCTTTAGCTAGTAAAAGATCAAAATTAATTAAATCTTTTGATGTATTAGGATAGCTCTTAGAGTAAAAGTGTTAAGATAAAGGCACTGAACTTTTCTACATGATTGTAGCTCTATAACCCGAACACAGATTTAATGCCATGTCTTTTAGCCTCTGGGAGATTAATTACTGCACCAAATGCTACCAGGCTGACTGAGTTTCTTCCCTGAAGAGTGGGAACAGGAGTCTGCTATTTTGTGGGGTTATATCTGAAATCAGGTGAGCAGGACTCTGACCAGGCATGAGGCCTTCGGACTGTTCACACCCTAGGCATCCTCCCCACCCAGACTCTGGTTGGGGCATGGGTCTGGGCGACAAACCATAGTTAGAAACGGGGAGAGTGGTGATTGCCTCCACTTCCTAGCCTCCAGGAGAAGGATGGAGAGCACGGAGGCTGGTAAGCTTGCTGTCAGGAAGGTGATGTGTTGCTATGCCAGGCTCTCCTGCCATTTCTCTCGCTTTGAACCCAGAGTATCTTAGTTTACTTTGAAGCAGGAGACATGAACTTATAAACACTGGAAACCTGTCTTTTAGTCTCACATGATGCGGCTGCTATTTTAACTCACCCCAAAACGCTCCTGCGGGCTTACGAAGCAGCAATTCGGGGGCCCTCTGCTCCCCCAGCAGTGGAGAACTATTTCGTAAGGACCTGTCGACTTCTCATTTGATAAACAATGTAACCAAAGGGATGAAAGCTGGATGATTTTTGAAGCCTTTATGGTCTTTTCCCACCAATTGTTAGCACTCTGCCTGGCTTGCGTGTGCTGCATTCTCATACAATGCATTTCATTTCTGTTGACAAACACTGACTGTTCTAAGGACCCTACGCAAAGAAAAAGCTGACGCGCACTCTGTTCAGGATCCATTTTCAGTTTTCATGGCTTGCTGACTTCAAATAAAGATGCAAAATGAGCTTGGAGGACAGTGCACATCAGATTACATTTCCAGTGAAAGGGCCTTGACAATCACAAACATTTCTAAGCTCCATTTAAGGACCCAGTTATTTACATCAGTAATATCCAACACCATCAAATTTCAGGACAGCAAATGAAGGTGGATGTCCCGTGAAGTTTTTTGGGGTGGGACGTGGCTAACCAGAAATATTCAGGGGCTGTTACAGTAGGTCAGACCTCAGATCTGAACGACCTTAGGTTTCTGCAAATGACCTTTCATTGGAGAGAAGGTGGCTTCCTTAAGCACGTGTTGAGCCCTGCGACCAGAGGCAGATATACCGTGAAGCCGAGTAAAACTTAGCAATGTGGTCACATGGTTGTGCTTTTGAAAAATGTGCATAAATAAATAACAGTCTGCCTCCCCTCTGACTTTCTTCCCATTGCACCTGTCCTTGAATTGGGTGGTACTGAGATGGCTATAGGGATTTGGGGTTCTGGCAAAGGGAAGATGAATTGGGGATGCATTTATTTTAGGTTTAGAGGGATAATTTTATGTAGTTTGCAGTCACTTCTGTGTTTAGTTAAGTTATTTTTAAGTCATTCTGGTGATGGAATGACTTCTAGGAATACTTCTGCTGCCCACTGGGCTGACACACCTAACTTTGAAATGAATGTGCAGGGCCAGAAGCTGGATCATGATATGAACATACTATAATGCCTGATACAAATACTAGGTGGGTGGTGACGGAGGGGCACTATTAGAAGTGCCTTAAAAAAACCAGATGTGAAAATGGGGTTGGTTTTCATTAAAGCCTAGTCAAAATAGAAGTTCTCCCTGTCGGGGATATTCCCAATAATGCAGTGTACAATTATAAATGCACCATATAATTTCTCTTTTTATGAGAATTCAAATGTATTAGAATTCCCGAGGGTAGGGCAGAATCTGTAGCAGTACCACCACCAGTGAATTCATCGCTAGGTGAGGTTGCATATACCTTTAAATACTGGTACTTAAAATACTGGTACTTAAAATACTGGTGCAGATAGCTCTACTAAAATCTGGTGGTTCCAGATGAAAAGGCGCACAAAATTGTCACTGATTCAACAGACAGCCAGAAAAATGAAGAAACAAAACTCTACATGTTCAAGTCAATGTGCGTTATATATGAGTAATTTGATTTACACTATTATTATACCTCAATACAATGTAGCGGCAATTAAAGAATACATTTTAATTGTTGTATATGCCTTAAGTGAATATTGCATAATTTTTAGAATATGCAGCCAAAAATGTAGAAAAAGTAGAGGTGTTTCACAAATTTAATTATAACTATGTATGTATTTTTCTGGATTTTATGATGTTTGTGGTATTAGTCAGCTTTTAAACATCAAAAATTTTTTTCACCCCAAATAAAAATCCATGTCCATACTTAATTTCGTATAGATAACTTTGTTTTTCTTTCTTGAAGAAGGTACCTCAACTTGTATAAACTTCAGGCCCCATAAAACCTGGATTTGGCCCTGTTTGCAACCTGGGAAGATGTATACTGGCCATAGTTACATGTGGCTTTACAGTATTCTGTATCTTAATCATTGGTTAAAAAAATTTTTTAAATGCATTTGACATTCTAAAGAATTGGAATGGAATCAAAGAAAGTTATCTCCACACCTCCACATCCTTAACATCTTTAAAAAAATTAACTTCAGAACTCACTTGTTAAGTTTTTAGATCCTAAAGCTGCCTTCAGGGGAAAAACTCTTCACATCGCTGAAGCCAGGGAGGGTGGCATTTATCTTGCTCTCTCACGGCCATTCCTAGAAAATTACCTGTTCACCTTCTTGTAAAAGCTCCTCCCCTTTGGAGGTTCCTACTGCCTGGCATTTTCTCTCCATGAGTGAAAATTACTGAGCTCTCCACTTATGCTCTCAACCATCAAAGACTCTTTGCCCAACTTACTGTAAAAGTTTATTCTGCCACAGTTCTGAGGCCAGAAATCTGAAATCAGTGTCACTGGGCTAAAATCAAGGTATTGGTAGGGCCATGCTTCCTCTGGAGGCTTTAGGGAAGAATCTGTTTCTTTCCTCTTTCAGCTTCTAGTAGCTGCCAGCACTCCTTGGCTTGTGGCTACATCATTCCAAACTCTGCCTTTGTGGTCACATTGCCTCCTCCTCTTCTGAGTGTGTAAAAATCCCCCTTTGCCTCCCTCTTATAAATACACATGTGACAGCATTTAGGGCCCACTCATATAGCCCAGGATAATCTCTTTATCTCAAGATCCTTAATTTAATCACAAGTTTAAGGACCTTACTCCCCCCCACCTTTTTTTTTTGGCCACATAAGGTGACATTCATAGGTTCCAGGGATTAGGATGTAGACGTCTTTTGGGGACCAATTTTCAGCCTACCACACTAATGTGGCAATTTTTGGATGTTGTCATCTCCATGCCCCGGCTGAACTGTTCCAATTCAGCCACCTACTTCCTGGACAACATACTCTGAGGACTGTCATACCCCAGAACTGCTCTGTGTTAGAGAGCTGACCACAGTCTCTGCCCTTCTCTGCCACACCCCTACCACCCGTGCAACTATACTTTGACCTCAGAGACTTTTGGTTGCTTATATCCTCAATTTTCTCCCAATCTTTCAACCACCTTCTTGCTTCTCTTCCTTCCTACTTAGCCTAGACACTCCAGGTGATTGAAAACCTTGAGCTTTTCTTTCACCTGATTACTTGCAGCCCTCCAGGGCACTATTCTAGAAAGCCCTTGAACCTGGACTCTCGGTACTGTGGACATGCTTGGCTTCTGCACTTGGTCTGCTGAGTCCTCATGGAAGGAGAGTCACAGAACCACATGGATTCCACTCTCCAGCCTCAGCACCCCTGCTTCTGCTCCATCAGCAATCTTTCCTTTCCTCTGTTCCTCTCTGTCTGCTGAATAGTCTTTCTCAGATCACGTTCTATTGACCTCCTCTGTCAGAATCTCTTGGAACGCTTGTGAAAAGAGACTCCTGAGTCCCACCCCAGATCTCTGGATCAGAATCTCTGGGGAGGGGTCTAGAAATTTTCATTTTCAACAAGTCCCCACCAGGTGATTCTTTTTCCCCCTCAATTCTATATTGGTTCTCAAGTATTTTTCCTTCTGGGAGTTTCTAGTACACTAACTGCAGCAGTTAAAATATGAGTTTAGTACCAGTTGGGAAACACCATTTCCAAGCTCCCTGAGTGCCCCCTACCCTCCGGAGATGTATGCATCTCCCTGTGGCCTGGCATCAAAGAGTTAACCACTCCTGTTCTGACTTGCTGGAGACCCTTACCACACTAGTTAAGTGTTTCAAGTACATCTTTACTCTCCCTCCTTCCTTGACATTGCCCTTCCCTAACTATCATCTCCTTTCTCTTCTTCTTTTTTTAAATATAATTTTGTTTAAAATGTATCAGTCAAAAAAAAAAGACGATGAAAAAACCCTCCAAAAAAGAAAAATATATGTATCAGAACAGACAACAGAAAGCACTCAGCTAATTCAGGAGAAAGGGGTTTTAACATAGGGAATTACCAAAAGGGTTGGAGAGCAGATTCAAGGAGCTAAGACGGTTCCCAGCACTCTGGTTGTGATCCAGAGACCGGGGAGTCCTGCTGTCACCACCAATGCTTGATTCAAGAACATAATGTTGAATACGGGAGCATTACTGATTTGAGAGCACTCTCCAGGAACACAGAATTTAACACCTTGACAAGGACTCCAGGAGATGGTGCAAGCTCCCTTCTAGGGTGGCTCCCTGGAAGCCTGGAAAAAAGTGATGGCCTACGCTAAGTGAGGTTGCCGTGTTGGGATTGCCATGACAGAGGATGGAAGAAGGGATCCAAAGGCCCAGAGAAGTCAGCAAACTAGAGTGGATATACTGTGAAAGGCCAAAAAAGTCACCCCATGGTTATGTTCCACGGGAAGGCTCGAAGGATACACTATTTACCAAGAATACACAGGATTCACTGGTGGGAGGGGTGTCAGCAACACCAAGAAGTCTCGTGATGGCTCTCCTCTGTAGGCCAGGGCTGATGGTAGGAGATGCTGCCAGACAACCAGGCACTGAAACAATAGGCACTGAACCTAGACCATGAAACAACAGAGACCAGGTGGCAGTGATTAACCTTCAGCAGCCAGGTGGACACAATTATCATAATGAGTAGCAAGTGCAGAGGGGAGTAGAGTTGCTAATCTGCAGAGTTGTGGATGATTAATTGAAGGTAGCAGTCCTAGGGACAAAATAGATGAGCAGAGACAAGGGTACTACTCAGTGTGGACCATGAAAAGAAATCAAGGATGGATGGTATTTTAATTTCTTAGGGCTGCTATAACAAAGTACCACAACCTGGTGGCTTAAAACAACAGAAATTTATTCTCTTAAAGTTCCAGAGGCTAGAAGTCTGAAATCAGGGTGTTGGCAAGGTTGGTTCTTTCTTCAGGCTCTGAGGGAGGATCTGTTCCATGCCTTTCTCCTAGCTCCCGGTGATTGCCAGGAGTCCTTGGTTTGTTAATACATCACTCCAACATTTACCTCTGCTGTTACATGGCATCCTCCTCTCTGTGTGTCTGAGTCCAAATTTCCCTCCTCTTATAAGGACAGCCATCATTGGATTAGGGCCCACTTGGTATAGTATGGTCTCATCTTAACTTGATTACATCTATGAAGAACCTATTTCCAAATAAGGTCACTTTCCGTGGTCCCAGGTGGGCATGAATTTGGGGGCACACTATTCAATCCAGTAAAGATGGTCAGAAGGCTGATGGAAGTTTTCCTAACAAAAAGGCATAATCCCTTTCCCATTTTTAAGACCCGAGAAAGTTTTGGGGTCTGGAATGTATTGGCTGAAGGAGAGGTTCAGTACCCTGGTGGGAGGATCCTGCAACCCTGCAGCACGTGGATGTAATAATGATCTTCCTACTCCTTCCTTAAAGGGGTATACCACCATTTACCTGGGTAACTGAGCACTGAGGACCCAAACATTTCAAGAATTATTGGACAAATGATTCCAGTTGGCATTAACACCTGGAGACCCAAGCAACCTCATGGGCCTCCTGTTAGAGTGTGGGTATAGTGGAGCCAGGTAATAAATTAATGGAGCCCTTGCCACAGTGGGTAGGTTAGGTCTGGTTCATAGTGGGTAAATTGCATCTGCAGACCCATCTGGTGGTCGTCTTCCTGGTCCCTGAATGTATAATTGGAAAAGATATACTTGGTACTACCCCTGTATAGGATCTTTGGCTAACTGAGCCTCCAATATGGTACATTTGGAGACCAATAAGCCATTTGGTAGAAATTTAACTACATTGGATCCCTTCCACACAGAATAGTGACTCATTCAGACAGGAAGAGACACATGTTCTGGGAATGGATCTGCTTTTCCTGCCTACAGGACCTCTTTTAGCACCACTATTTAACGGCTTGTAAAGAGTTTGATCCATTGGTGTGGGATCCTACATACTATGACATCAAATGAGGGGACCCACTTTCCAGGAAGGAGGTGTGGGAGAGGGTCCATGACCAAAGAATTCACTGGTCATATTATACATTGCACCACCCCAAAGCCAGTGGCCTGATAAAGCATTGGGGTGGACTGCTGAAGTCACCACTTAAGTGTCAGCTTGGTGGTAGTTTAGAAGGTGGATGCCATCCTCCAGAACACAGTGTACACCTAGAATCAAAGAACTTTATATGTGGCTGTGTTCTCAATAGGAAGAATACATTGGTCTGAGAACTACAGGACAGCAGCAGATCCTACTTTCTGTAATTTTCAATGACCTACTTAGGGAATCTCATCTTCACAAATCTGGGCTCTGCAGGCTTAGAGATTTTTTGATTCCCAAAGGGGAACACTTCCACCAGGGGATCTAGGAAGAGTCCCATTGAACTACCAGGCTTCTATCTGGGCCCTTTGGGCTTCTGATGTTCAGGAATAAGCAAGCCAGAAGAGGAGTTACCATTCTGACAGGGGTCATTGACCTGTGTTGGCCTCCAGGTGATCCATTTGAGTGCCTCTTGGTATTCCCTTTATCAGTTTTGATAGTAATTAGACAAGTACAGCAACTTTGGCCTGAGAAGAGCATAGTGACCATTGCTCAGATGCTTCAGGTATGAGATTCTAGGTCACATCATCAGATAAGCCACTGAGACTAGCACAGGAGGTAGCTGAGGGTGATGTGAATCTAGAATAAGTAGTAAAGGAAGGAAATGATGAGGATCAGTTGTGGGCCCAAGACCAACTGCAAGAGTGGGGTTGCAGTTCATCCTACTCATTTTCCTTTTAGATTTTGCTCAGAAGAGAGGTCCACCAGAATCTTAAAAATTATTATTTTTTCTTTTAGTTATATCAGGATGATAAATGGATTCTTAACTTACGGCCTATTAATAACTCAATATATTAAGTTTTAAGTTCTATTTTTCTTCCTTGCAACTGACTCCCCTATCACCTCAATCCATCAGATTCCTCTTGACACTGGTAATATCTGCAACAGGCAGGAGGGAGTGGTGGTGGGGTAAGTCTGGTGTTTTCTTCCCCAGAGGGATTTGTTTTTGAGTATCAGCCCCTGCAGACATATCTGTTGCCAACTGGGTCAAGGGAGATAGAGTAATCCCCTCTCCCAGTTTTTGGAGGGTATCCTGACTTTTTGGTATTGTGAACCCAGGGTGCATTAAGGCTGGTAGTTAGGAGGCTGTGTTGATGTGACTGTCCCTGAGGCTGCCTGGCAAAGCCAAAGTACAGCATTGGAAATATACATATGGACCTTTTACTAGAGTTAGGAAGGAAATTAGCTATATCTCTGGGATACCATTCACCACAAATGCAGGGCTGGAAGCCAGAAGATTCCAGTGGACCAGCCAATTGCCCAGCCACAGCAAGTATCAGGCATTATTCTCCAGGGACCAGTGCAGGGGCAGACCTCAGTGGCTGTCCAGGGACAACATCAGATCTTCCAGCTCTCTCCACCACCACCCTCACTGCCATCACCTGTTGTCCAAAGGACAGACTGACTGGAGACGGCGTAGCACTGTACTGAAACTGGGATTTTTGGCTGGAAAATCACTGTATTGCACCAACTGTATCTGAAATTATTAGCAGGGTTAAATTTTCTACCATTAGCAGAAATAGAGACTTGGAGTCCAGATTATACAGGTATGAAATAAAGAATGTTTCACACCCTCCCCAATGATACCAACTTATATCGCTTTGTAATGTTTGCTTATTAAATACAATTTGCAAAATTCAGATTGGTCCCTCATGGTCCCATTAACCAAAAGTAACTACATTGATAACAGTAACATTAAAATGTAATACATTTCCCCAAAACAATCTTGAGGAAAAAAAAAAAACAGTTGGAGGCTTCACACGTCCTAATTACAAAACATATTAAAAAGCTACAGTAATCAAAACAGCATGGTGCTGGCATAAAGACAGACATAGACTAATGGAATGGAATAGTGAACACAGAAATAAACCCTCACCTAAGTGGTCAAATGATCTTCAAATAATTGTGTGTCAAGTCTACACAACGGGGAATGGATAATCTCTTCAACGAATGGTGCTGGGGAAACTGGACAGCCACATGCAAAAGAATGAAGTTGAACCCTTATCTTACACCATATACAAAAACTAACACAAAATGGATTAAAGACCTAAATGTAAGACCTGAAACTATTATAACACTCCTAGAAGAAAACACAGAGAAAAAGCTTCATGACATTGGTCTTGGCAATGATTTCTTGGATATGACATCAAAAGCACAGGCAACAAAAGCAAAAATAGACAAATGGGACTACATTAAACTTTAAAACGTCTATGTAGCACAGGAAACAATCAGAGTGAAAAGGCAACCATCAGAATGGGAGAAAATAGTTGCAAACCATGTATTTGATCAGGGGTTAATATCCAGATATGTAAAGAACTCCTACAACTCAACAACAAAATAACCAAATAATCCAATTAAAAATGAGCAAAGGTTTGTGACCACCTAGAGGGGTGGGAGAGGGAGGATGGGAGGGAGACGCAAGAGGAAGGGGATATGGGGATATATGTATACGTATAGCTGATTCACTTTGTTATACAGCAGAAGCTAACACAACAATGTAAAGCAATTATACTCCAATAAAGATGTTAAAAAAAATAAAAGGCGAACTTACTAGTAAAAAGAAAGAAAAAAAATGAGCAAAGGACTTGAATAGACATTTCTCCAAAGAGGATATACAGATGGTCAACAAGCATATAAAAAGATGCTTAACATCACTAATCATCAGGGAAATGCAAACCAAAACTATAATAAAATATCACCTCATACCCATTAGGATGGCCACTAATAAAAAAAAAAACACAAAATAACTTGTGTTATTAAGGATGTGGAGAAATTGGCACTTTTGTGCACTGCTGGTGGAAATGTAAATTGGTATAGCCACTATGGAAAACAGTATGGAGTTTCCTCAAAAAATTAAAAATAGAATTACCAAACGATCCAGCAATCCTACTTCCGGGTATACATCAAAAGGAATTGAAAACAGGATTTGGAAGAGATATTTGCACACCCATGTTCATTGTAGAATTATTCATAATTAGCCAAGAGGTGGAAGCAACCTAAATGTCCACTGACAGATGAGTGGATAAAGAAAATGTGATATGTGTATACACACACACACACACACACACACACACACACACACACACACGCACAATGAAATATTATTTAGCCTTAAAAAAAAAGGAAATCGTGGATGAACGATTTCATTTCAAAGTTCAACCTGAATGAACTTTGAGGACATTTTGTTAAGTGAAATAAACCAGTCACAAAAGGACAAATATTGTATAATTCTACTTGTATGAGGTATCTAAATTAGTCAAACTCTAAGAAACAGAAAGTAGAATGGTGGTTGCCAGGGGTTGGGGGGAGTTGTTCCATGGGTATAGAGTTTCAGTTTTGCAAGATAAAAAATTTCTGGAGATCTGTTCCACAACAATGTGCATTTAGTTAGCACTCTGAACACTTATAAATGGTTAAGATAGTAAATTTTATATTTTGTGTTTTTTACCACAATAAAAAGTAATGTATTTCCTTTTAGTCTTTTTCTTAATCATAGGGTCTTTCTTTTAATAACCATCAATTATATATATTTACTTGGACTTGTGGCGCTGTTTGCAAATCCTGCCTGAAGAAATGAAGTAGTTTTGATCCTCAATTTGTTATTCCTAAAAATGAGGTTCTTGTGATCCTCATTAAATCGTGTGGTGGCCAAACCCCCCAAAACAAACGATCCATTTAAGAGCTACTAGGTAATGGTCTGCAGCGTCTTTCTAAATAACAACAGTAATAATTAACAACAGTATTAGCAGCAGCCAATGTTGATTAAGCAATAACTAGTGTCAACAACTGTCCTGAGAGCATGATATATATAATCTTATTTAATCCCCTTAACAACTCTAGGAAATAGACCCTTGTTATTCTAAATTTTACTCCTGATAAAATTGAAACTCAGAGAGGTTACCTAACTTACACAAGGCTGCAGAGCTGTAACTTGCAGAGCCTATATTCATACCCGGTTTTAAAATGAGACGATCTAGGGAGAAAGTATTATTCAATGCTTTGGCTTAATAGCTTAATGGGAATAATCAAAAGAAGAAACGTTTAAGAAGATGTGGAGTGTTGCCAATTTCATCAACAGATTTGAGAGACCTGGGTATTTGCCTCTTTTTTTCATGATATTTAGCTCAGAAAGTGGTTATCATTTCATTTTCCTTATATAAACCTCAATTATAGTTTGGGAAAATAGCTCTAGACTTTAGGAGATGTGTAAGTGACTGTTTCATCTATATGGTAAGCTTTCAGTAAAGCTGCTCTTCACCTTTAACTTAACAAAGGGTCAAACTTAAGCTTAGAAACCATTTCCCATGACTTTGTGTCATCTGGGTATTGCAGAGATCTGGTGGGAGGGATGTGCTCAGAAAAAAAGTGCCTCCAACTTGGCACTACTGATAGAACAAAATCTGAGAATCTTTGGATATATTGTGCCTTGTCGAGAGACTGTAGCAGCCTTTCCCTGCCCCTGGTAGACCTGGCAAACCAAATGGCAGCTGTAATTTTTAAAACTTCTCCTTGGTCCCTCTCTACATCAGCAGTATTAGACCCTCCTCTGGCTGCCCCCCAGCTTGGGGAGGGACTGTGGAGGCAGCAAGTCCATGGAAAAGGAGGCAGGTAAAAGGGAAACCCAAGGAGAGAAGAGAAGCCATTGTTTCTGGACTTGGCCACCCCACTCAGGAGTATGGAAGCTACTCGATCTGGATGAATAAGGACTTTTAGAGTTCATAATAAGTGGATTGTGAATCTTTATTCCTTTCCTGTAATAACATGAGTTGCCTTAATAGGTCATAAAACAGATAAATCAGTTTAGTCTGGTATCTCAGTCTGGCACTGTGTGATGCCATAGAGGAGAAAATCACCTCTCCTCTCCCAAACTCCAGCATTTCCATGAAAAGAAAAATTGCATGAATATCAGCCCCTCCCATGAGGCTGGAATGCCCCCCAACCAGGAAGGTTAATCATTATCTAATCTAAAATTTCATTAGAGAGTGAAAATATTTCATGATCTTATCATGTTTCACCCATTCTAAACCCTTTCTGGAAAATACTAGGTATGGGAGTGACGTCAAAAGGACTTGAGCTTTTATGCCCTATTACCATGTAGCACAGGTGAAGTGTGAGGGCAGGATTAATGAGAAGAAATGGATTTATACACTTGGGGTTCATCTTTTCTGGAGCCATGTGATAAATGCTACCCTTGGTTGTTTTTATGATGGCGCTTCTCTTTGACTCAGCCTTACTTTGTGCCAATAAGAATAGCCTGGAAATATAATTAATGTCTTTGTGTTTTAGACATTTCATTTCAAAATGACTGGGTATACCAATAGCTATGGCACTGAAATCATTAAAATCATGCAAATGCTTAAAGTGGATAGGCCTGGGAGATTATAGTTTCATTAGAGAAAAGGCTATAAAGTTAGACCTAGGTAATTACCTTTCCCATTAATGCTAGAAAATTCTGTGCTCCACTGAGAAGTGATCGTGGTGAATCGTGCCTTCTGTGCTTTTACATTCAAACTGCAGGGGCCTTTATTTCATCAGCACAAACTGCAAGGAAACAGCGGCAGCTTTCCAGGTGTACTTTGCAAATTGGGGTTTAAATGTGGAACACATCAAATTAAAATTCAATATTAATTATTTTGTCTTGCTAGGAGTCTGAGTGGTTTAAAGCAGCAAGGGTAATTGTCTAATTCATTGTGTGTGTCTACAGCGAACTTAATCATTATGTCAGCTTCCTAATAAAAGGTTATTATAGAAACAAAGATCCCAATTTTACATATGGTAGGCAAGGGAGGATTCGAAGAGCTGGTCTCTAAGGTAGACTTGAGTATCTTGACAAATGATGCCCATGCTGTGATCAGATACTTAACAAGAAATCTCGTTATTAACTGGGCCTGTACAGATAATTAGCACTTGAGCTTCAAATTTTAAATCTGGCTTGAGATGTATAATTTATCAAAAGCCTTAGCTTGCTGTCAAAGTCTGATAATAAGGTAGTGTTATTGATGAATTGAGATTAAGAGCAGATTGAAGAGAAAATTAGGCCACTGGTTAGCCTGAAAGGTCTGATTTCAATATTTACAGTACTAATTTGGTATTATTTTGGTAAATGGATGTGGTCCCCAAGTGCTGCCTGGTATAAAAGAGTAAACTATGCATCATTATTCTAACAGAAAAAGTATTGTTTACTGTGTACTGGATTTTGCAGCACTAGCAGTCTGGTTAATAGGCTGCTTTATAAGATAAGCATACCTGTTTTTTATTGCATGCATTTATTATAACCCATTCAGCACCTAGGGCTTTTAGTGAAAATTAGAAAATGTAGCTTCTTTACATTAAAAATGATATTACATTAGACTAATTGCTACAGAGCCTGTCTTCCTGATTTAACTCACTTCTGTTTATTTCTCAGCATTGTCTTCTAAACATTCTTGCCACTGGAATGTAGATAACTACCATTTTATACATTCAAGCTACATAAAATGAGCAATCTTTTTTTTAATGATCTCTGGTAGCACTTTATTGCAAGTGATCTTGGGGGTGGGAGAAGGAATGAGATGTACAATAAACCATCTATCTTCAGCGTCTCCTGTCTTTGAAGCATATTCTGAGTACCCTTATGTGACCCTTAGCAAGTTAAATCTGACCCTTAGCAAGTTAAATCTTTTTGATGCATGTAATAAAATGTTGTTTGGGGCAATAGCTGATTTCCAAAATTATATTAGGCATAACAGAAGGCTGTAACAAATTGTCTCCCTATTTTTCCTTGCTTGAGCTCACAGATGGGATTGCAAAGTGTTGGAGTATTTTACTGTATATCATATCAGGTATAACTAGACAGTGCCCTGCACCATAATATATCTATGTGTAGCTCACAGCAATATCTGCCTATGAAATAATAAAGCACAGGACTGCTGGTTTCTGGAAAATTGCTCGAAAATCCCTTGTAATGTGTTATTGGCAGCAGCCCCTCTTCTCCAGTCTCCAGCTGTCCAGCGGGGTGTGCCAAGTCACAGCAGGACCTGAGGACTATTTGCATTGAATGGTGGCACGGAGCTTTATGGTGATTTTCCTTGTGTATTGTGCACTTGCAGACAAGCAGGCTTTCCAAGACTCAGCAGGAGCGTTCCACTGTTTATGCTGAGGTGGTTAGCTAGTTGGCAAATTGCTATTATTCAGAAATGTGTGGCAGAGGAAAATGTATTGCATTACATTTTCTATCAGTATTGTCTTAATGTAGACCAATAACAGGCCTCCGTTCAAGCTGACCCTTCTTTTTGACTTTTATCTTAGCTGTGATTAGATTGAGTGGAATTTAGTGGGGATGTTTGCTTGGGAGGAGGAAAGAGCGTTTTATTTTTGCCCCATCCCAGCTGCATCTCCCCAACCTACCCCCGCCTGGACTCAGCCATGACTCCCCCACTTGCCCGCCTCCTGACTCCTGCAATAACATTAGTTTAGCATTCTGCTTTTAGAGGAAAAAGATTTGGTGTTTCAGCTGTTCCACTATATGTTGACTACTGACTAATGGATATTTATTCCACTTTATTGCTTTCTATAGGCAAAACTCAAACAAAAGGAATTGGATTTTGCTAATAGCAATGAACAGCATTGGCATTTTTTGACAGTAGTAAGCATAATAATAACCCCACTCATAGAGACAGGACTTACAGCTTTTCAAAGCACTTTAACCTGCATCATCCCCCTTGATCCTCACATATGACACAGGCAGGGTAGGGATTATAATGCCCATTTGATAGATGAGGAAAAACAAAACAAGGAAAGTTTATAGAATTAGCTTATGGCAGATCTGGGAACGCTTTGTTCTTTGAACTTTCTGACTTTTGCCCTCTGTTCTTTCCTCTGAATAAAGCAGTTCTAGTCTCTATAATATTTCTTTTTATCATTGAAGATTGCAGAAATACTGCCTGTACAGGGCATTCTTGTTGCATTTTGGAGTTTGAGAAAACAGGTGTCAAGAGCCAAGAGAGTGGGTAAAAATGTGTTACTATAGGTCTCTTCTTTGTGGGGTCATTATCTAGTTCCAAGTGTGCATTCTAGAATTGTACTCTGTGGGGCATTGCCTAATAGCCCACGAAGGTACCACAGCGAAGCCTCACATACTCTGTATCTAAAAATCATTGTTCGAGAGGTACAAACTTCCTGTTATAAAATAAATAAGTCATGAGGATGTAATGTACAGCATGGAGAATACAGTTACTAATATTGTATTAACTGTGTATGGTGACAGTAGCTAAACTTCTTGTGATCATTTCCCACTGTATACAAATGTCGAGTCACTATGTTGTACACATAAAAACGAATAATATTGTATGTCAAATAAACTTGAATAAGAGTTATACATCTAAAAACACCAGTTATTAATTCCAGATAGTTCAGGTAGTGCATAAATTTCCAGAAAATCACCTTTAAAAAAATTCAGGAAAGGTGGTGACAGGCAATGGTGCTGGGATTAGAACTCAGGGTTTCCCTTCTCTGATGTCTACATCACTAGGCCTGTAGTTTTCTGGCCTTTCAAAAATTCCAACATCCCACCTCCATCCCAGTCACACAATGCTGGTTCTATTAGGCCGCATTCACCTGGGAACTTTGGAGGCAGGGAGATGAGTGTGTTTCCTGAAGGAGAGCTCCCTTCTCAAACACCCCCTCTCAGCCTTTAGCCTGCGGGACTGAGTCTGAGCTTGTCAATAAACTGTGCGGAGCTGTTTAGCGGCAGCTGCATGTAGCAGAGTTAAAATATTTTCTTCCCTTTCAAATAAGATTAGGAACTCATCACGAATAAATTGCATGTGCATGTGGGACAGGTTGGTACACGTGGCAAAGAAGTAAATGATCATCAATGATCACAGTGTGAGAACAGGAATTTGTATTTTATATGAAACTCACAGGTACCAGATTTTTATGCTCTACACCCAGGCTCTCTCCTATGCTTGCAGCTTCAGCTGAAGGCAAGGAAATGATTGTGTTCCGAAGGGAAGGCCGTGTGTGTGTGTGTGTGTGTGTGTGTGTGTGTGTGTGTGTGTGTGTGTGTGTGTGTGTGTGTGTGTGTGTGTGTGTGTGTGTGTGTGTGTGTGTGTGTGTGTGTGTGTGTGTGTGTGTGTGTGTGTGTGTGTGTGTGTGTGTTGGGCAGGGGGAGAAGAAGAGGAGGGGAAAGGAGGGAGAAATTTAGTTTACAAAGAAAAATCATGGAGAAGAAAACAAGTATGAAAATGTTAACAAAACCAATAACAGAGGTGAATCAAGAACTGAATGTGTCTGTAAATTTTTTTGAAGTTTTTTTCCCTGTAGCAGTATTTTTGTTTAAAAAGATGTATTATGCTAATATGCCAGTTAAGGGATATGGATATTTCAAGTCTCAGCACAAAGACATTTTTCATCTGGTAAGTGATGGGTTTTGCTTTTTTAGAGCAGTGTGGATAGGGTACAAGTTTTTAATATTTTTAAAGCAGATATTTGAAATAAATAGCTCTCATATTCACATTGCCATTATTCTTTTTAAAATTTATCTTAAATGTAGATGTAAAAAATAAAGAGGAAAAACACCAGACAACATTTATGAACTAACATTCTCAGACAATCCCCCAACCCAAATGAATGAAGATTTATGGTGCATTTGGCATCATAGAAACTCTAGCTGTTTCACATTTTAAGCTAACTAATTTCAATATACACATTGAAGAATTAGTCTAGATGTTTGAGAGGTAATCATTTTTTCATTATAAATTAATTTGTCCTTTATGATTTGAAATAAAAATTTTACTTTAAGCATTCAGAGGTTCTAAACTAGTACCTTTTAAATTTTAATTAAGCAATGTACCTTTTAAGGGCTCTGCAAAAGCCTAGTTATTTCTTAAATTCTTATCTCAGCAATATTTAAAGGCAATACAATGTTGTTTTTAAAGTTGGGCATATGCAGTGTATAAGTTACTATCTAACTCTCAAAGAGATTGGGACTTTGCGGATGCTTTGCCATATTTGATCAATATGTACCTGTATAACAGCAATGCTGCATTTATCCCTGTTGTCTGTTATCTACTGAAAATGAATTGCCCGAAAATTGGAGGAGGTCACATAGTGTTTTTCTTGTCATTTGTACTGCCTTCTTATTTCGTGATGTCTTCATACAAACACAAAGTTTAGTAAACACACACACATTTGTTTTCAAAAACGGATTAATCAGTATGCAAAAATTGTCCATGGCATTGCTTTCAGTTCTACTGGAACCCAAAGGAGCTGAATAGAAGCCGGCTCAGTTTCTGTTGGCTGGGGCATTGGGCTAGGCAGTCACTGCCTGAGTCTCACCAATAGGGGTCTCCAGTGCACCACAGAACTGTTTGCAACCACTCCATCATGATTATTTACAGTATGCTGTACATGCAGACAGAGGCACAGGGGCAGAACAGATTTATATGGGCTGGGGCTGATACTGGACTTATTCAAGGAGTGAAAGGGTGACGTCACAAGTTATAAGTAATGAGGAGAAGCAAAGACATGTCTAGGTTTGGTGTGAGAACACCTTTCACCTAACAGTGCAGACATAATCTGACTGTTCCTTAAATGGAGGAAAGACTATCCAGGCAGTTACACTGGTGTTTCCAAATATTTAAATAAGTGTCTTTGTTTATATGAAACATCCAAAAGAGTGAGTGAATTCCTCTTTCCTCACTTGAATATTTTGGGAATGAATCTTAGGGTTGAATAAATCTCAACCCTGAAATTGGTTCATAATAATGTTTTATAAAGTTATTTATATTAATGAGATTGTAGGTGTTTAAATTTGTCTTTCCCTCCCTTTACTATAGATAATTAGGGTAAGAAAATCCAGAAAGGTCAATTACAATTTACCATAATTGAATGTAAAATTTAGGTCATGTTTAGAAATAGCAATATAGCTTCATGATATATAAAGCATGTCATAACATGTTTTCTTTTTATGAATCATGGAATTCCTTTGTGCCATCCATTCTGTGAAAAATTAGTTTTTAAAAACCCCTTACTAACAAATTATTTCTGCAGTTTTGGGTTTAGATCTATTTGTGTAGAAGGCAACAGGTATTCAAAATGCCTTCCTCATCATTCATTTATTCATTCAACAAACATTTATTTAGGTTGTGCTTTGTGAAATCACTCAGTGTCTAAAGGAAAATATCTCTCTTTAGGGAGTGCAGTCTAGTAAATGATAAATAAAAAAGAAATCCTAATAGAAAAACAGACTGAGGAAGGAGCTAGCATTAAGGCAAAAGTAAGGTAGTGGGAAAGAGGATTAAACAATTAATTCTGAGGGAGGGGGTTGTGTGTGGTCAAAAATGAGTTGGCCTTTGAGATGAGTTGTGGATGAAGTTTAGGATTGTGATGGCCAGTGTTGGGGAGAAGATAATTTCATTGCAAAGACTTGGAGGCTAATCATGGAATGACAAGTTAGTACAGAAATGGAGTAAACTGTAAGAGATGTGTTGGCTTATTCTTCCAGAGAAGGGAAGATAGGTGAAGTTATAAAGGGTAAAGATAGCCTTGGTGAAGGCGAATTGAATTTAGAGTTCAAGGTTGTGAAGGGGTGGAAAGAAACCCAGGTAAATATAGAATATTAATTTCCAGGAATCAGAGTCAGGAAGGTTAGGGGATTGTCAAAAATAACCCCATGGGAAAGAAGTACATAGCTGTGTAAAGGCTGATTCAATAAAACCCCATGTGACAGCACCACTGTGGTCTACTTCACTTTTTCACATTTAGCTATAGCCAACCTGCTCCTTTTCAGGTTTGGAAATAGGACACTGATTGTAATTCATTTATGTCACCCTAACTAGCTGGATGAATTAGTTAGGAGTTAGTCTCTTTAGTCTTCCCCAGATTAATTTCCTAAAATTAATTTACTGTAATTTCTATTAATTAAACTTAATTTCAATAGATTAATTTCTATAAAATAAGACACTGTATTAGCTTATAGCTGAGGTCCCTACCAGCTCTTAAGTATCTTGTGGATCAAAGTAAGACTGAAGACCCAGTTAGGCATATCCCATGAGACAAAGGAGTTCAGAAGAGCTGAATATTTTAAAGGAAATACCTCTAAGGACACAGAAAACTCTATTTCATTGCTAATGTGAGAAACATAAATGCTACCAAGGAGCACCTTGATTAAATGAAGACCAAAGAGCTCAAGTTCAGAAAACAGTACTGCAAGATCTGAAAATACGACTAAGATATTAGAGATGAATATTACAGAAGATTCTAAGCTCCCAGGAATAAATGCAGCAAAACCATACTTGGGCAAAACTGACTTCATATATAACTTCCTTTCAGTGATTCTTCTTTTAATTCAGTTAAAATTAAGTTGCTAATAACATAGGGAAGCAAATGAGGATAGAGTGATTAATTCTAACTTCAGGAACCACAGAAGGCTTCCCAGAAGAGATGACACTTGGGCTCAATTACTAATAGTGACTTGTGATTTCATAGGTGGAGAGTGGACAGAAGGGCACCTTGAGTTAAAGGACCAGTATGATCAGAAGACAATCAGAACCACCAAGACTTCTTGGAATTAACAGGTTACATTCAGAAGCAGAGGCAACTTACCTGGGTGGATAAAAAACAAAGGTGAAGATTTTTCTAACTCGATATTAGCTAGGCAGATGGTATTCCTTAGGTGCCAGCTATTGATCTGCAATATCTCTGAAATTCTTGGGGACTTATATAATGGAATGGCACCAAGATGGTGAGACGAAGTGACAAACAGAATTTGAAATCTAATAACCTTTCAAGTTGTAAAAATGGCTAGTAATAACTGGTACAACTCTTAATAGGAATATAATGTATGTAATGTACACGGGAAAAGAAATCTCAAATGAAATCTAGAAAATGATTCACTATGCACATTGGACAGGAAAAGATCTGGGGCTATAAAGTTGAACATGAATCAATAATACAGTTATAACACTGTCTGAGGGTCATGCTTTGGGGCCTCTTAAAAGGTGAGAGAGCTTTGGAAGAAGATTCTTTTGCTACACCAGTCCCAGATTCTTTAGCTTGAGGCACATGATAGACACAGCACTTACCAATTTCCATTCTCTGGTAAACACTCTTATGGAGAAACATGGATATCAGGCCAAGTTATATGTGTGTAATTCAATTGGTTTAAGCCAACAATGATTGTAAATACCACAGATGCTCTTATAAAATTTAACATAGTATTTAGTTTGGGATGGACGTGGGGTTGGAAAACAGTGTGAAATAAGAATTAGGTTATCATTCTATGCAAAGCAAAAAGATATAAACAAATGAAAGTATTACAAATGATTAAAGGCACAGAAAATGGGGCCTCTGAAGGAATATTATACTCACTGAGTATATAAATTCAGAGAAAAGAGAACTGAAGGGTGTCCTAGTAGCACTATGAAGGAAGGTTTTTGAGAAAACTAGTGATCAGTTTTAGGTCTTCACATGATTAGATTCAACTTTGAAACATCCTCAAATTACAGAATTACAGATATTGAAATTAGTTGAAAGAATGCTGCTTTGCTAATAGAAGTGATTATTAGATATAGGAATTGGCCCAGGATAACGCCTGGATGTCAGACTGTCTCACTGAATTTTGGCTCTCCCACTTGGTAGCTGTGTACTTAACTTCTCTGAGCAAAGTTACTTAACTTCTCTGGGCCTCTATATTTTTATCAGTAGATCAAGATAAAAAGTAGTTTCCATCTCAAAGGGTTTTGTGAGGATAAATGTACTAATACAAATGAAAGAACTTAGAATAATTCTGGAACATAGTAAAGGCTCAATAATTATTAGCTCTTATTACTATTACTTGAGCATAATTGGTGCTCATTGACTATCTATTGATTATCACAGCTAGTGCTGCCAGATTTTTATCTATCTTAAACAATAATGGCAATAATTTTGGGGGCGTGGTTTAGTTAGAGCCTTGCTTGCTTGAATTATATACTGCCCTGGTATATAGTTTTTCATTCCTAAGCAGGTGTGCAGTAGATGTGCACAAAATACTTCTAGATGTTAAAAGGCAAGATTTAGTAACAAAATGCATTTGACAACTCACTGTGAAAACAGGTTCTGCTAATTAATTGAAGGCACTGAATGCATTTTGAGGGGTAGCCCTACATCTCTGAATGCAGAGATGAGACAACTCTGCAGAGAGAGACAACTGTCTCAAAGCTTAGGATGTTTGAAATTGGAGCCCAGCTCCATAGTCTGTGACAATGCACAGTGGTTGATGAGTTAGTTCTTGAGGCTTCTGAATTTTAATGATGCTGAAGATGATATTATGTGTCCTTCAGCTTGTTAGAGTGACACCAGCACTCCATAAATCATAATACCTGTGTATTGTAAAATCAATAGCAAAGCGCTATCTCAGCGCTAGCCCTTAATAAGTTTTTCAGTGCTCTAACAGCTTAAACTTTGCCATAATGCCATTGGTCCTGTAGGTTAGGATCAGAGCATGCTTAATTTGTTTTGTAATAGAGACTTTTCACTAATGAAGGACCGATTAGTTAAGCTTTGGTTGCCACTCTGGTGATCAGTTGGCAGAACAGCTTCTGCAATTAAACTCGTGTATCTCTGTCCTAAAGCAAAAAAGCAGGCTTAAACAGTCAATAAATGTTAATCCAGTCACAACCTGTCTCTGCCTTTGAAGGCTGCCCAGGAGGGTTTTTTTTTCCCCACATCACATTTTTTTCATCTTGTTTTAAATGTGGTGGTCCCCATGGAGTCGGGATGTGGCGTACATGACCTCCCACGGTTCTGTAATAAGATCTGGCATGCTAACAACATTGTCTACAGATCTGTCATCTATGGGTCTGTCCGTCCCTCCCCCTCCCTCATCTTCTCGTCTCTTTATCCAAGGTTGAAGAATAAATGAGCAACTGAAGCTCACGAGACCTACAGAAGAAATTGGGTAAGTATGTATGAAAAAAGGATGGTGTGCTTTTGTGTTGCTAGGCCATATATTATGGTCTCTCTCTCCCACTTTCACTACATACGTACGGCTGGGATGGCGTAGGAAAGCCTCTTCCTTGTTTGCTTTTATTGCAGCGAATGTGGGTTATAATCATCACTGATGCTAGGAATTGAGAGCACAGGGCAGAGCCAGCAAGCAAAGTGGAACTTCAGAATAATTTCCAGGCTTGGGAAAGAAGGAGGAAAAAAGAAAAAAGAAAAAACTGGGAAATAAAAAAAATCTTCTAAAAACTTAGTACTCCCCGTGTTATCTCTGTTCTCAAAATTCCAGATATTTTCCATTGTTTTTTAATTACTCATTTACATAAGAGAGAGGAGTAAAGACTGACAGCCAGAGAAGAAAGTGGCTAATATAGACTGTGGCCCAGCGACTTGTGGGTGAACAAAAGAGAGTGATCTGAAAACATAAATGTCCTCTGTTAGATCCCAGACCACATGCTTTGGGAGTCTAGTGACATTTATTTATTTTTTTCCTCTAAGTAGGAGCTTGCATTCCATAGGGCATGCTTGGGGTCCATTTTACTTTGTATAATTTAGCCTGTGTTCTTGATTAGAAGTTTCAAAGTTGTGGGGAAAGGATATGCAAAGGAGAGTGAGTGGGCGAAAGCACAGAAAGTTAGTTTTCTCTGAGTCACCTGTATGAGGTGGCAGTGCTGAAAATTGATAACAGGGAACAAATCAAAATAGTGGGAATCAAAATAGGGAGGAATAGGATTTAACCTGCTCTTAACCTGGTTTTGTAGAACTAGTGTTCGGTTGGCACTTAATTTAGCATACTGGTAATTTATGATAAAATTTTGTCATTTAGAATAAGGTAAATTAGCACTCAGTATTAACTTAAACTATGCTTTTTTAAAGCTTTCTGAAGCTGGAGAGCTCTTTCACATGGGTCTTCTTCCTGAAATGCAAATGCTAGGGTAAGATCTGATAGCTATGGAGTAGGCAGGAATTAATCATGTCCCTAAACCCATTTATTTTTGAAGAATCCCCAGTAATTTCTCTGTGACTCGTTGGTTTTTCAGGGAAAAGAGTTTCAAAGCAATGCCATAGAATATACACAAATATATAGACTTTGCTTTAGTAAAGGCAGACCCTTTCAATTATTCAATTACTCAGTTAACAGGTATTTATTGAGTGTCTACTATGTATTCCAAGTCAGGTACAGAAGAAACAATGAAAAATAAGACAAGCGTGGTCTCTGCCCTTAGTCCTATGCCCACTGTTGGGAACTCTAAAAATATGCAAAGAAATACATTTAAAATAAAAAAAACCCCACAAATCATGAGTACAGGCAGCAAAAAATAATTAGTGCTACTCAAGTAATTTATGACCCTAATGGACACTAAGCCATGTGCTGCAAACCTTGATATTCAGTTAATGGCATCTTTCTGAGCTCTCATTCTGTAAAAAGCACTGTCAGATACTGTGGGTAATTGTCAAGAACATTAAAGAAGTTCAGTTCTCAAACTTATTTTATTTTTCTCCCTCAAGAATGTAAGATGGAATCTATATGTCAGAAAAACTGTAATCAATTAAAAAGATGTAATATGTATATTTAGACTTCATTTTTTCATTTTACATTATACACATGTTGCTGAACTGTTGGCTGTACAGTGGTATCGTTTGAAATGCATGTTTAAAGAAATCCTGCTGTGATTCTTTTTACTAAACAGAGGAGAACCTTTAACGTGGATAAATTACTAGATATTTTCTGTCCTCTAGGTCTGAGTTTTGGTAAATTGGGTTTTCCTGATCAGCTGACGTGTGCACACGCAAGTATAAAGCCTCTCAGAGAGTCTGAGTAACCAGAGGCAGGAAATGCGGGTTGGCCCTGCCACGGAATAGTTAGGTAGAACGGACTCTGCAGCCTGTGATAGGTGGGGGGCCACTTGCTCCTGGACTTTTCATATTCTGGATGCTCCCAACAGCCCCAAGCCAAGGAGGGTCCTTCTGAGTTAGCAGTAGGGAGTAAGCAGGAATCGAGAGAAGGAAATCAATATCATCATCAGTGTTGTTTAACATTTCTTTGTTAAGCTTTGCAGCCTAACAAATATTTTACAACTCTTTTGTTCCGTACTCTGGTTAACCAAGAAACAAATCCGGAAGGAAAGGAGCTCTGTTCTCAAGCTTCTGGGAGAGAACTTACTGTTCTCTTTAACCAATTAAAGGACATTAAAAGCATGTGGGTTTTCCCTTAAGCCTTTAATTTAAATAGACAGAAGCAACTATGTTCCTAGTGGAGGTGCCTCTTCTTTCCTTTATGTGTGGATGGCACAAATATCATCCCTGTGGTGAGGACTGTGGCTGGATAGAAGAATGGTGTATGTTGAAATGGAAAAGGAGGTTGGTAGCAAGGGAGGAGCCTCTTTGGCCCCTTGGCCCTGACCCACAGTCTCTTCCCACCCAGGGAAGCACTCGGTGCCAGGTTACTGGCTCCCCAATTCCCTCCCATTCTTCCCAGTATATATAATAGGAACAGATAGAAGGAGTTCTCATAGTGCACTGGTCTCCAAAGAAGCAAATACAGCTTGTTCAATAGATATGCATAGCTCAGTGGTAGATTGCAAAGAAGGATAAAATTAATCTTTCTTAGGGCAGAGCCTCTGAGGTTACACAGATGGTGCAGGTGCAGTGCACCTACTGAGACCCAGTTTCTGCTCTCTGTAAAAACGCTCATGTGGTTTTGGGGATGAACCTCTTCTGAAGAGGATTCAGAAACTTGCATTTAATTCTCAGTTGTGTAAATCTGTTTACACAGTTCCCTTGGAATGGGCCCCTTACATTTCTCTGGTAGAACCTTTCTGATTCTTCATCTTGTTAGGGTTACCATGAGAGTCGGGCACACTGGGAATCTAAGACTTTGGAAATTAAGCTCCATTCTCACCATTTTTTTCAGGATTAGAAAGTCCTGCCAACAAGAAGCCAGGCTAATTTGAGAGTTATTGTGGGTAGAAACTGAGAATCAAATTATGAAGCAAAAGTTCCGTAGTCAAATGGGTGAAGGAGGGGAAAGAGAGTCGACTGTATCGTGAATTACAGCAAGCAGGGTAGAGTTTGAGGTCTGATACGATACATTTGAATACTTGCTTCGCCATTTAACTTTGTGACTCTGAGTAAACTTATTTAACCTCCTGGAGCCTTATTTTTCATGGGATTGCTGTGAAATTTTATAGAAAACACATATATAAAGCACCTAAAACAGCAGGCACAAGAGCTGTCGCTCTAGACCTATTGGTTTCCCCATTCGTTTTACTTTCTTTTTGTTTTTTGGCTAAATTCAAATACTCATGCTCTTTTAACCTTTTAAGATAAAATGCCTACAAACAAGACAACACTATAATTAGCAAGGTTAAAACAAACAAAACTCAAGTTAAGTAGATAATATTTAATTTTATTTGTCTATGGGGTGTGCTGTAGTAAGTATATGGAGTTTGTGCATTTCCCATTTCCTCTTGCCAAGATTTAGAAAATGAAATTGTCATTGTAAGCATTAATGGATAATGTGAAAACACTGGTATCATTGTATAGCTTCGCTCTCAATAAGCCCTGCTAATGTTTAGGATTTTATTCCACAATATGATGATGGTTAACACGTGCTAATCATGAAAACACATTAATGTTCCTATGATTGAAGGCACTGTACACTTTCCAAATCGATTTGAACCAGGCTAAATCCTAGACCCACACTGTGAAACAAAACTAGTGTGTGGCAAGCAATAGTTTTTCCTAAGCCCCAATAATTCAAATATTTTCATTAAAATACACAAAACCCTGGACTTACTTGAAGCCTGGAAAGTGCATTTATTTTTATCCTTTTTAAACAAAGAAGCTGAAAACATCAGAAATAATGAAAGTGGCATATTTTTATAGCTTTGTTCTTATAAGAACTGTTTTTTAATGAAATTTAGTTTAAAACAAAAAAAATCTCATTCCTGTGCTGAACCTTTTTGCGTGGCACATTCCAGCCTGCAGCTATCTTTTATTGGCCAAGTTATAAACCCCAGAAAAGGGGGTTTTATAGTGGAAATGCTGACAGAACCCACATACTGCTACTGAGTGCCTCTCTAATTAGTCTGAAATCCTGAAAGCTGAATTCCATAATATGTGGCCTGTACTATAGCGAGATTACAGTGTGGGCCAAACCCCAAGCTTAACTGGGCGTTTCACGTGCAATCAGGGCTTCCCATCAGACTATGGTGGAGTCTTTTACAGTTGTAAAATGCTAGTACTTTTAAGCAAGAGAAATCCTTATTGGTCCTCTTACTTATTTAAATGTTAAACAGGGCTGTTTGGATATTTTTTGATAATCTAGGAGTCCCTGACATGCAGACCCCACTTTGCAGACAAGCTTCCACCTGGGCCTGGACAGTCGGATTTCTGGGGATTCGTTTTAGCACTTATTTAAACACCTTCCATAAAGCCAGCTTTATTTGTGTCCAAGTGTTTGGTGCTAATGTTGACAGAGAAACATCCTGCCAGGGCAGTGGAGTGAGTAAACAACAGGACCTGTACAGCTTTACACACAGGAGTCCATTTTGGCTCGCAGCCCTCTCTCCCCTGCCCTCACTCCAACTTGCCATTATTTCGGCCCCCTGTTTGCCTGGAAAGATGAACAGGCGCTCATACTTGCTGGGTACAGGTCTGATAGGACCTATTTTTTTTGCAGCTGCAAAGCCCTGTCACAAGATCCCTCAGCTAAGGTGCCCTGGCCTGGACTCAAGCTGGGCCAGCTCTTCCCCCAGGGTACTACCTCAGAAAAAATAGAAGTTCCAGGTTCAGTTAAATAGGGAATGCGTGTTAGGTCCACAGCTTGTGAAGTACCCTCCCCCTTCCTCCACTGCGACCTTGATTTCCCTCTTATTTCTCCTTCATCCTTTAAATGACTGGGTTCCTCCCACCACGGGTGTCAGCATCCTGAGGTGTTCTGCCATGTTCAAGAGGTTAGGCGACACACTGAACGAGTCTCCTAACTATCAGTGACTATTGTCCAAGGGATGCGTGTCCCCAAAGTAAACGACCAGGCTAACGAAATGTCAGAAAGACTCGAAGCTCTCACAAGTGCCATCCTGGACTACACCCCTGGTGCCTCGTGGCTGAGGGCTCTACAGGCATAAGGTTGTCACCCCGAAAACCTAAACAACATTTTAATGAAACTGGCAACCAGACCGCCTGTCTCTTGGAACTTGCTATTCCTTTGCACAGTATTTTTGGTCCAGACATTACTCCTTGGCAATTTTCAGGGACTAAGACTCTCCTTTATCCCTGCACTCTTGTTTCTTGACTACTGTTCCTTCATTTCTACATTCCCTAATTAGTAATGCTTGAATCTGACCTTTGGAACTCAAGGATGGTCTAGGACGCCAAAGCTTTTCTTCCCACTAACAGGAAAGGGGAGTCACAGGAAGGCTTCTTCACCCGGGAGGACCCCCACAGAGCCCTGCTTGTTTCTGACATGGCCCTCCACCCCCCGCTTTTTTGATACTCCTTAATCTTGAGAGGAAGAGGTGCGAGACAAGAAAGAGAATAAAGTTTTGGATAAAGAGGTTAATCATAAACTCAGCAGAGAAACTTGAGTTTAGGTGCCGAAACGGGTTTGGTTTGCCTATTGCTCAGCAAGCCAAAACGCTGAGACACCAAGGGCTGCAGCAATGCGAGGAGATCGGAGAACAAGCCACGGCTCTGCCTTCCCGCGGGCAAGGGGCTGGGGTATTTATGGGATGAATATAAAGGAGCAGGGCCGTCTGGGGCTTGGGGGGCGTGGGGAGCACGGGGAAAGGTGATTGGAAAAAGGTGCGGTAATCGTCGTAGCTCTGTGCAGGTGTAACTGAGCTACAGGTCTCTGCACGTGCTTAGCATGATCTAAGGGTGGAGTTTCAGCCCCTCTGACATCAAAACGTAACTGAGCAGACACTTGCGCATGCCCAGTTGGAGGGTCCGTGGTCCTATCCAGTTTTAACCAGCTCAGCTTGAACCAGACACAGCTGACTCCAAGTTCCTGGAAAACAACTCAGGCAAACCTTCTATTGTTTAGGCTCTGGGCCGCTTGGAGGGCCTGCAAGTCTTTTGTAGCGACAATTAAAACGACCTTGATTAGTGAAGACAGGTGAAATGGATTTGATTAAGGATTACCCACGGTTTCAAAAAGACATTTTAATGAAGAAAACCTTGAGTAAAAAAATGATACAAGATTGGCAACTCTCTAAGATTTAGCTGATTGAACTTGGAAAAGAGTACTGAGACTCCAGGAAAGGCACTGGAGCAAGAGCATACTAGTGGACTCATTCTCAGTGGGTAAACTACAGATAGAAAAAAGAGGGCAGACGGAACTGGACAAGCTGATCCTAAAGTTTGCATGAAAGATAAAGAATCAAAAACAGTCAAGGCACATTTGAAGAAGATAGGAAGGGAGAATTCATCCTAGAATATGTCAAAGCTTCTCGTAAAGTTACAGTAATGAAGACATTGGGCTATTGGTTGAAAGACAAATAGACCAATGACAGAGAACACAAAGCCCCCAAATAGACATATGGGCATTTAGCAGTTCTAGAGATAGCATGAGATCTCAGGGACATCACACTTTTTAAATGATGCTTGGACAAATGGATAAGCAGGTAAAAATGTAGATTTTTAAATCTCATATCATATATAAAAATGCATTTCAGAAGTGAAAAGGAAAAAATTTAAACTTTTAGTTTAAATATGGAAAATATCCATATAAAATGGGCTAAAGATTTGTTAAATAAGATGCACAAACCACAGGAAGAGATTGATAAAGTAGACTAACTGAAATTAAACTGAGAAACAAGCTGCAGACTAGGAGAAGATATTCGCAACACATGTAACTGATAAAAGAGTGGACTGTATGTGTGTGTGCGTGTGTGTGTAGGCACTCTTATTTACTTATGAGTGCTGGGAGTGTAAATTGTCCAATCCCTTTGGAGAGAATTTGGCAATATCCAATGTGGTTAAAGTTGAGCATATTTCATAACACAGCAATTCCTAGTCTAGTGTACACAGTAAAGAAACTTTTGTCAATGTGTATAAGGAGTCACATGTAAGACTATTCAATGAAGTATTGAAATGATACAGAATTGGAAACAACATGAATATTTATCAATTATGAAACAGAAAAATAAATTGTTGTACAAGTTTTGGCAAGGATGTGGAAAAAAGGGAACACTCCTACACTGTTAGTGGGAATGTAAATTGGTGTAGCCACTGTGGAAAACAGTATGTAGGTATCTCAAAAAACTAAAAATAGAACTATCATATGACCCAGCAATTCCACTCCTGGGTATATATCAGAAAGAAACAAGAACGCTAATTTCAAAAGATACATACACCCCAATGTTCACAGCAGCACTAATTACAATAGCCAAGGTATGGAAGCGACCTAAGTGTCCATCAACGGATGAATGGATAAAGAAGATGTGGTATATATATACATTGGAATACTACTCAGCCATAAAAAAGAATGAAATTTTGCCATTTGCAGCAACATGGATGGACTTGGAGGGCATTATGCTAAGTGAAATTAGTCAGACAGAGAAAGACAAACACTGTATGATATCATTTATATATGGAATCTAAAAATTGCAACAAACTAGTGAATGTAACAAAAAAGCAGACTCACAGATATAGAGAACAAACTAGTAGTTACCAATGGGGAGGGGGGAGGGGGCAATATAGGGGTGGGGGTAGGAGACACAAACTATTGCATGTAAGATAGGTTCATGGATGTATTATACAACAGAGGGAATATAGTCAATATCTTGTAATAACTGTAAACGGAAAGTAACCTTTAAAAATTGTATAAAAATTTAAAGAAGGACTTCCCTGGTGGAGCAGTGGTTAAGAATCCGCCTGCCAATGCAGGGGACATGGGTTCGAGCCCTGGTCCGGGAAGTGCCACATGCCGCGGAGCAACCAAGCCCATGCACCACAACTACTGAGCCTGCGCTCTAGAGCCCACGAGCCACAACTACTGAAGCCCACGTGCCTAGAGCCTGTGCTCCGCAACAAGAGAAGCCACCACAGTGAGAAGCCCACGCATCACAACAAAGAGTAGTCCCCACTCGCCGCAACTAGAGAAAGCCCACGCGCAGCAACAAAGACCCAACGCAGCCAAAAATAAATAAATAAATAAACTTTAAAAAACTTTTAAAAAACAGCTAAAAAAAAGAAAAATATATGTTGTAAAATCATAAAATGGAATAATACTGTACAGTGGTTAAAACGAATGAATTAGATCTACATGTACCTCCAAGGATACATCTCAAAGACATATAGTTGATTGAAAAAAGCAATTTGCAAAGGATATATACAGTATATATACACTTTGAAACTATTAATAATTTTTAAAATTCACTAGATACTTCTGTTTTGTTATGGGTAAATATATATGTTGAAACGTACAATGATAAAGTTATAAAGGCAATGTTGTATCTTCCAGATTGTGATTTCCTCTGGGGAGCAAACAGGAGGAATAGTTAAATCTACATAGTTTTATAAATTTTATAAAAATGTCTATTTTGGGCTTCCCTGGTGGTGCAGTGGTTGAGAATCTGCCTGCCAATGCAGGGGACACGGGTTCGAGCCCTGGTCTGGGAAGATCCCACATGCCGCGGAGCAACTAGGCCCATGAGCCACAATTACTGAGCCTGCGCGTCTGGAGCCTGTGCTCCACAACAAGAAGGGCCGCGATAGTGAGAGGCCCATGCACCGCGATGAAGAGTGGCCCCCACTTGCCGCAACTAGGGAAAGCCCTTGCACAGAAACGAAGACCCAACACAGCCATAAATAAATAAATAAATTACTTAATTTTAAAAAAATGTCTATTTGTATTTTAAATCTCATCCTCTTAATATTTTTCTTTTTATGTATAATTTACCATGTACATAGGTTACTAGTATAGTAGAACACACATATTATTAATATTTATGCAATCATTATGCAATCACATGCAATCATCTTATGCAAACTGTTTTTGAGACACTTTTTCACTTACATATAAACAGCTTTCTATATCAATACATCATTTTCTTCAATATCATTTATTTAACTAGTACCCTTTCTGTTCGACTTTTTGTAATATTTTCAATAATAACATATTTCTTTCTGATTATAAAAATAAATATTCACTGTAGAAAATATAAAAAAGAGAAAGAAAATTTAAATCACTCATAATCCTACTACTCAAAGAAAATCAAAATTAATATTTTTGTGAGTGTATTCTTCTATTCTTGTGTGTTTGTACATTTGCAGTATATAGACTATAATTCTAATTTTGGAAAAACTATTAAAAGCTAGCATATATAGTTTTGCCTTTTTTTAACTTAACATTTTATCATAAGCATTACTCCATATCATTAAATATGTTTAAAAACTTAAATTTTAATAGTTGTATAGTTTCCATCAAATAGATTGACCATAAATTATTTAACCAGGCCTATATTGTTGGACACTGATAATATTTCCAATTTGCCACTATTGTAAATAGCACTGTAATAAACACTGTTATATAGAAATTGTGGTAAGCCTTGGTGATTATGGTAGACTCTGGGTCAAAAGCTAAGGACTTTTTAAGGCTCTTAATACATATTGCCAAATTGCTTTCCAAAAAGAATCAGACAATATTTTATACCTACATGTAAGTGATATGGGGATATATTAAAGACATTAAACATTTTATTTTTATATAATCTAAGTGGGCATGTTAATTCATGGAATGAATCTGTCCTTGAATTTGGTAGAAGAATCTATGCTTATGGTTTAATTGCTTGCAATCCGTGGAAAAAAGTAGTTCTTATAAGGATAAAATGTTTTCATAATTGAAACATTAGTCATCTGACTTGATAAATGTTCTTTTAGGACACACTGGGAACTCAAAGAAAAAATTGAATGTTTCTTTTGTGGTATAAAAACAAATGAACACATATGGAAATACTATAAATTTACATATTAAGGGTGCCTCAAAAAATACACATGGAAGAGGAAAAGATTCAATGTTTTAAAAATAATATATACCATAATTGGAGCTTACTTATAAAATATTTTCATTATTAAAACCAAAACATATGGTTGTTTTTCATGAGAGTTGGCAAGTGTTTTTATTGCTTTATAAAAAAATATTGAATTATGCTCTATAAATCTAATAGGCATACAGATTTTTAATGGTATATATTCTCTTTCATTAACTTAGATCTGTTTTCCATAAATACCAAATGGTGGTTAAAGCTCAAAACAAGAGCTTACAAGGTTAAATCTAGGTGTTAAAAATTCAGACAAATCAGATTTTGAAATATAATTTTAGAACACGATCTAGGTCTTTTCAGATTTTCAGGGGAGGCTGATTCAAGTGATTTCTAAAGGAATGCTTTATTCTAACTTCCACTTTGAAGTATAAATACTACCAATAGAAAAGCAAAGATTGGGGGATGTTAAGTAGTTTTCAATTCCAGAAGTCGATAAAGGTCAGAGCTCTCTGGCCACAAAAATGGGTTATGTTTACTGTGTTCATTCTTTGTAACACTCAAACGGATATGAAATTTCACTGATAATTTTTGCCAACAATCCAAGATGGAAGAGCCTTATGGAGATAAAGACCAAAACTGTCACAATTGCTTCTTAGAATGTGAAAACAAACCAAAGTTAAAATGGTATTTTGTTGAAGTTAGGAATTCAGTTCCAAATAACTCAGCTTTAAAGGTTCAGTCTATTAATATAGTTTTTGTCTGTCTGTGCCACTTCCTGCCTTTCATGAGTGGGCTCTGAGCCCCTCCAGAGATCAATGACAGTGCCCACCAGGCCTCTTTGGGAGATGACTGGGGAAGGAGTGCTCATATGCTAGGGAGATAGGGAGTGGATGGGAAGGGAAGCATGATTATTCTTCTTGGAGCTCCGAGTCCCAGCTGCTAGGTCCTAGGAGACCAATAGGTATCACACAGTTTCCAGGGGTAAAATAGGAATGTTGTAATTTGTTGAGTTTATATCATGACTTTTATTGTTGAGAGAAAAAAGTGAGAGAAAGAAATTAAAAGAATAAGTTTTATGCAGACCCAAAGGTGAACTCTTAACTGTTGACTCCAAACCCAAAATACACTGAATAGTAGAGTAGGTAAACAAGCCCATATTTCTTTGTTTTTGTTTTTTTTCCCAAAAACAGATTATAATTCTGTTTCTTTAGGGTAAGATTAATTTAGTAATTGGTACATATTGATTGCTTATTATGTGCCCAGCTATGTGCAAATGAGACAAAGAGGTATGAGCCATGGTTTCCTGCATGCAAGGAGTTAATGTATTTGGGGACCTTAAGGCACAGAGGAAAATGAGACTGAACGATGGCAGCCTTCTTTGAAGCTGACATTGCCATAGGAACTCACTCAGCTAATGACATCTATGTGTTCTTAGAACACACCCTAAGAACTTAGGGTTCTTAGTGACCCTAAGAACACTGGACCCATTCTATTGATCATTAAGCCTATAGTGCAGACAGTTAAGCATGCAGAAGGCACAGCTAACACATCCTCAACAAAGTCACTGTGACTTTAGTGCTAGGAAAGAGTGGGGAGGCATATAGCATAGTGGTCGAGAACTTTGGCATTGGAGTTAAATTAGAACCAAGTTCAAGTGCTTCACTACTCTCCTAGCTATATACTTTGGGCAAGTGACTTAAACATCCTGAACCATAGTTTTCCCATCTGTAAAATGCAGTATCTAGCTCAGAGAGCTGCTGTAAGGATTAAAAGAGTGTTGCGTGAGAATGCCTAGGACATAAATACTAGATTTCCTTGACTTTAAGATGTTATCAGTTGGACACTGCACCATTGGTCAAATAACAGCTTTGGAGACAGAAGAAGAAACATTAGGTTAAATACAAACATTAAAATAAAACCTGCTGGTAGTACATATTTATGTACTTTCTTGTTATACTCTAAGTCTGCAACTTAGCTTTCTGCATATTGAGATAGAGTCTGCTGAATCACTTTCGTAATCGATACTTATGTGTATGTAGCAAGCCAGTGACATGTGGCTTTCCATAGCTGACACCTGTGATCTTGATCTTGTTAGCATCTTTTGGATTGAAAATATAATTTTTGAAGGTTATGGGAAAACCAGGTTTTCATCTGCATTTCTTGTTTGGTTAAATGTGTGGCATTTTCTCCTGAGCTAAAGGAAGTTAAGTAGCTTTTCTTGAAAGGCAGATGCTTGAGAGACAATCCCTTACAATGCATGAATCAGTCACACCAGCCTCTTTTAGTTTTGGTAATTCTAAAATGTAATCTGCTAGATTTGGCAAGTTCTATCGTCTGTAGTCATAGTTCCAAGCACAGGCCAAGCATTATTCTATGTTCTCAGTAACTTTTTCTTTCAATGCTGCATCATAATGTAATCTTTTTGAAGAATTTTCAGGACAATTAAGGATACACCTTTAAAGGAAGTTCAACCGCTTGTGGTGCTACCAATGCAAATAATTTAACTGAGATGATAATCAGATAAACAGACACTTCCTGAGTAAGCCTGATTTCAGATATACCCATGCAATAAAACTACTTGCCTAGAAGCCAGCAGTTTTCTTCTGACATCAGCTGTAAGATTCCCCCCTTCCTCAGAAACATTAAAATGTGCCTCTGAAAAGGAAGGAGATGATCAGGTAGAGAAGGAGAGAGAGGGCCTTTCAGGCAGAGGAGGAGGCATATACAACAGCATGGAGATGAGGATGTTGGGACACTTTGATGTGGGGATAGTTTAGGCTTTTGACAGGAAACCAGGATGGATTGGGAGCTCAGACACATTTGTTGAGACACTGGCTTGCAGCTCATAGTAATTTGGGACTTAATAGTTCGAGAATCCATGAAAAGTTTCCAAGCAAAATAATGACACACCTGGGCTTAGAAAAGACATTCTTTTGATACTGTGTGGGAGACTGGAGTGAAGGACAGCAGTTATGTGGATATATTGAAGGCCTGGGTAAGAGAGAATGCAAGCTTCAACTAAATCACAGACATTTAGGAGGGAAAATTGATGATTTGATGACCAAATGGATGGAATATTCCACTAATTAGTTAGGTAGTCATCTAGTAGGATCTCTAAAAACAAAATATTTTAGTTTCTGAGTGTGGGACAAAATAAACCAAAATATTTTAAAATTGTAATGATTGGTAGTCAATATCTTTTTTTTCTAAAGTGCATGTTTCCAAGGGTAGAGAATAGAATTTTATCTTTGCATATTTTTCCTTGCAAATAAGCAGTTATGGCCATTGTCAAGGTCATGGTCACAGATGGAGACTCCGAGCCAGAGACCTTCAGATAGCTTGTCCACATAGCCAAGGAGCGAACAGGACAATTGTGACAAGTCTCTGTCTTCTTCCCGTCATCTCTTATTAAGTTTGGCAAGGAAGCTTTAGAAAGTAGGACAGGCAACTCAGCATTAGAGAACTGAAAGTAAGGAAGTAGGCCTTAGCTCAGTGAGGGGCAAATCAACACACTTACAGATGTGGAGTTGTAGCATTTAAGATAATGTTAAAGCATTTAGGAGTTAAACCTTCTCTTAATCCTTATTCTAACGGTCAGGTAAGAAGCAAAACTAAGAAATATTAGCATAGTTATCTAAATAAATAACTTGCACTGTCAAAAAAACACCCAGATGAGGATCCCATGGCACACAGATATACCCTTTTGAAGAGCTCACCCTTGCTGTGAGCATGATGGTGGCACCTGTGCTACTCTAATCCAACCACCCAACACAGTGTGCTGAGTGTAGCCACGGAACCTGGAAAGAGGGAAAGGCCTTCGCTGAACTTGCCTTGCAATCTTATCCCCATTTCAATGGTAGAAATGTTTCACCTTCCAACATTCAAACATTCCAACTTCAATTCTCATCAGAGAAGAGAATTTGTTGCTGGATATATGGAGATACATGCAACGTGAGGAATTATCAAACTATAGAATTTGTTCAGGTCTCAATGGTGAATGAAGTTTTATTCAACCAAGGGATGAGAACCAAAGATGGGAAAGAAAAGAACATTAATGCAACTCGTTTGCAAAGATGACACTGGGTTTTATCACTTATCCTAGAGCTCTGGATTCCATGTCAGGAACCTTTTTGGTTCCCCTACAGAGACAATGACTTTGGAGTTGATGCTTTTCATATATGTGAGTTTATAAGGTCATGCAGAGTAGCAATAAGAATAAATAAACTTGTAGCATACTGGGATTTTCTCTGAATTTTATAACCTCTGGATATAGCAAAGCTCTATCTTAGTGTAGTGTTGGGTTGGGAAACATACGTGTAATTTTAAGCAAATACATAAGTATAATGAAGCACTGACATACATATCTTCTGGAATTTATTAATAACATGAAACCATGATGAGTTCTATTTTCATTCCTTACTAAGCCATTTGTTCTTTATTCTATAAATACAAGCCAATGACACAATTGCAATGATAGAGGCCTATAGAAATGGAGGCCTCAAAACCAAGAAATGAAAGATGGTAATACCTGAAGCAGCAATGATGAAATTGTGATTTGCTATTTGAAGTGGAGGCATGGAATGACAGACAAAATAGGTTAAAGAATAAAACAAGAGGCTGTAGGACATCAGAATCTTCACAGAAAACTGAGTTCAGTATGTATAGACATAGCCATACAGTTCTTAAAAGCATCAGATTAGAGAATGTTTATGGAAGTGCTCACAAACCATAAAGCACTATAGAAATATGTGATTATTATATTTTAGAATGAGAAAGAGAAAATACTTTGTAACTAACGTACTCACACACCATTTACAATCTATCTTAGACTGATCCTTCAGGGCTCTAAGGGAGCTTTTCATTCTTCCTATTGTTTTGATGGTTTACGCATTTCTAATTATTACCACTTCTAACATATATCCTTGAGAAAGAGAAAAGCATAAAATTATGGCATGAACGTGACATTTTAAAGATGGAAAGGGAAAAGGAATTACGAATACAGGAGAGAAAAATAAAATTGGGAACAGAGAATTAAAACTCAAAATAATTTATCATTCAGTGAATTCAATCAACAAATATTTATTGAGTTAAATGCCTGTCAAATGCCAAGAATTGCTAGGGCCTGGGGATCCAGAAATGAAAAGACAAGGAAATTATATGTGTATTGTTGTCCTGAGTTCCTTGAAGAAAAATGATGCTTATTGGAAGCAGACAAAATTGACTATCACTGGCTTAGAGTACATTGACTAATATGTTTTCTAGTAGAGGGGATTCTTTCAGCTTCATGCATGATCTCGAGACAGCCAGAGGTACTGTTTTCACACAAGATGTGATCTGTTGGGTCATTGGTCAAATGGTTCGTCATGTGTCAGCAGCAGCACTTAGAAGTAATTTTATAGGCTTTTTTATCCATCATGTCAAAAAATACACAGTATTGAAAAATACACAACATTATTTATTTTGAAAAATGGACAACCCTATCCCAGTCAATGAACTGAAGGAGTGGCATCAGGAATTTAATGATGGCTTACTGGAAGAAGAGGAGATATGACAGACGTCATTCATTTATGAGAGCCACAGAACAAAGGGGGACTGGAGAGCTGCTGTCACTGGTCTGGGGTTGTGAAACATGCTTAATACAACCAATCTGCATTGATAATAGCTGAGGAATGCCTACCTGTTATTGATCTATAAATTCAGGAAAGAAGATTTTATTCAGCAAAGATGTGAATATAAAATATGCCAAGTTCCTGTATGGGTAGCTGAGTTTTAGAAAAGAAACTATAAGGGGCAAAGGGCCTAGTATCTCTACAAAGTGATACAGAGGGAGAATGTGTCTGCCTAGGAAAGTGTTGGCTTGTTGGCTTACACAGTATTTCCATTCATTACCTTGGTGGATTTACATGTCCTGGAGATGGATCCTCAGTTTTACAAGCTTAAAAATTTGATTTTTATCGGCACACCAAGAGTGAATTCATCTCTCAGGACTGATTTCATGGTAACTGAGCTCATGAGACTGATGTATAAAACCATAACTTACAATTTACTAGTTTTATTAATAGTGAAAATGTACCTGGTCCCTGGAATGAACCTATTCCCAGCCCCGAAGATACACTCAATTTTTCCCTCTAGGCAATCAAATTGTAATCAGAAGGTGACTTGGTGAGTGTTGAATCAAAACAAAGGGAGTTCGAAGAATCAAATGTTCAATTATGTCAGATTAATGTAACTTGATGCATAAGCTTACAATAGAAATGGCCTTGCCCAAGAGTTCTGAAAATCCAAAGTCCTCAGCCCGAAGCTCTCCTGACATGGACAGTGCTGTTTAATTTTTGTCTCTGAGTTATTTCATTTTCTTAGCTTCCACTGTTAACCAAACCATTCTGGTTTATAAACAGCCAGGTGGTAGAGAATTGCAGGAGAATCAGGTACAGTGTTTTAGAGGAAGAGCTTAGTGTGTCCTGGAAAATATACAAGGAACTATTATTTCATTTGGAGGTGATTTTGTTAGCACTGCCCAGTTCCCCTGAATCACTCTGCACACGTAGGTCACATGGCAGCTGGTACATGGATTAGGAAGTGGTGAACTAGAATTGATATCAAGGCCTCCGTTGCCGTTACTAAAGAACACTGAACTGTGTGCCCCACGTGATCATGCCTTCCATCAGAAAGATACCTATGCTCAAGTTAGCAAACAAAAAATTGAACGCACAAACTGAAATTGAGATGGGAAAAGATTACGGGATAAACAGAGTCTGTCACCATTAATAAAGGGTCAGGAGTCTCAGTAGAAAAACTGTCTTCCAAAGTGATGTTCTTTGGTTCTTGCCAAGCATCTTTTGAACTTTTTTCTTACCCTGCCCCACCTCTGCATCTGCAGTGCAGAATTCTCAACACGGTGGTAAACATTTGGCCTCCTCCATGCAGCTCACTGTGCTGAGAGAAGCTGAGTGATAAAAATGACTCTCTGAAACTGGAACAACAGACAGCGAGGAAGAATGGACGGCAAAGATGCTGCCTTTTCATAAAGATTTTATGTCAAACCACTAAGCATTCCAGGA